>NC_134362.1:78160504-78770504 GCF_048569485.1 Anomaloglossus baeobatrachus
CTCGCCTTCTGCGCCCTGCCTTCTGCGCCCTCCCACACCTCGCCTTCTGCGCCCTGCCTTCTGCGCCCTCCACACCTCGCCTTCTGCGCCCTGCCTTCTGCGCCCTCCACACCTCGCCTTCTGCGCCCTGCCTTCTGCGCCCTCCACACCTCGCCTTCTGCGCCCTGCCTTCTGCGCCCTCCACACCTCGCCTTCTGCGCCCTGCCTTCTGCGCCCTCCACACCTCGCCTTCTGCGCCCTGCCTTCTGCGCCCTCCACACCTCGCCTTCTGCGCCCTGCCTTCTGCGCCCTCCACACCTCGCCTTCTGCGCCCTGCCTTCTGCGCCCTCCACACCTCGCCTTCTGCGCCCTGCCTTCTGCGCCCTCCACACCTCGCCTTCTGCGCCCTGCCTTCTGCGCCCTCCACACCTCGCCTTCTGCGCCCTGCCTTCTGCGCCCTCCACACCTCGCCTTCTGCGCCCTGCCTTCTGCGCCCTCCACACCTCGCCTTCTGCGCCCTGCCTTCTGCGCCCTCCACACCTCGCCTTCTGCGCCCTGCCTTCTGCGCCCTCCACACCTCGCCTTCTGCGCCCTGCCTTCTGCGCCCTCCACACCTCGCCTTCTGCGCCCTGCCTTCTGCGCCCTCCACACCTCGCCTTCTGCGCCCTGCCTTCTGCGCCCTCCACACCTCGCCTTCTGCGCCCTGCCTTCTGCGCCCTCCACACCTCGCCTTCTGCGCCCTGCCTTCTGCGCCCTCCACACCTCGCCTTCTGCGCCCTGCCTTCTGCGCCCCTCCACACCTCGCCTTCTGCGCCCTGCCTTCTGCGCCCTCCACACCTCGCCTTCTGCGCCCTGCCTTCTGCGCCCTCCACACCTCGCCTTCTGCGCCCTGCCTTCTGCGCCCTCCACACCTCGCCTTCTGCGCCCTGCCTTCTGCGCCCTCCACACCTCGCCTTCTGCGCCCTGCCTTCTGCGCCCTCCACACCTCGCCTTCTGCGCCCTGCCTTCTGCGCCCTCCACACCTCGCCTTCTGCGCCCTGCCTTCTGCGCCCTCCACACCCCCTCGCCTTCTGCGCCCTGCCTTCTGCGCCCTCCACACCTCGCCTTCTGCGCCCTGCCTTCTGCGCCCTCCACACCTCGCCTTCTGCGCCCTGCCTTCTGCGCCCTCCACACCTCGCCTTCTGCGCCCTGCCTTCTGCGCCCTCCACACCTCGCCTTCTGCGCCCTGCCTTCTGCGCCCTCCACACCTCGCCTTCTGCGCCCTGCCTTCTGCGCCCTCCACACCTCGCCTTCTGCGCCCTGCCTTCTGCGCCCTCCACACCTCGCCTTCTGCGCCCTGCCTTCTGCGCCCTCCACACCTCGCCTTCTGCGCCCTGCCTTCTGCGCCCTCCACACCTCGCCTTCTGCGCCCTGCCTTCTGCGCCCTCCACACCTCGCCTTCTGCGCCCTGCCTTCTGCGCCCTCCACACCTCGCCTTCTGCGCCCTGCCTTCTGCGCCCTCCACACCTCGCCTTCTGCGCCCTGCCTTCTGCGCCCTCCACACCTCGCCTTCTGCGCCCTGCCTTCTGCGCCCTCCACACCTCGCCTTCTGC
The DNA here is from genome assembly GCF_048569485.1 of Anomaloglossus baeobatrachus. Taxonomy (NCBI): domain Eukaryota; kingdom Metazoa; phylum Chordata; class Amphibia; order Anura; family Aromobatidae; genus Anomaloglossus; species Anomaloglossus baeobatrachus. The sequence continues at coordinate 78,162,076 of NC_134362.1, forward strand.
GCCCTGCCTTCTGCGCCCTCCACACCTCGCCTTCTGCGCCCTGCCTTCTGCGCCCTCCACACCTCGCCTTCTGCGCCCTGCCTTCTGCGCCCTCCACACCTCGCCTTCTGCGCCCTGCCTTCTGCGCCCTCCACACCTCGCCTTCTGCGCCCTGCCTTCTGCGCCCTCCACACCTCGCCTTCTGCGCCCTGCCTTCTGCGCCCTCCACACCTCGCCTTCTGCGCCCTGCCTTCTGCGCCCTCCACACCTCGCCTTCTGCGCCCTGCCTTCTGCGCCCTCCACACCTCGCCTTCTGCGCCCTGCCTTCTGCGCCCTCCACACCTCGCCTTCTGCGCCCTGCCTTCTGCGCCCTCCACACCTCGCCTTCTGCGCCCTGCCTTCTGCGCCCTCCACACCTCGCCTTCTGCGCCCTGCCTTCTGCGCCCTCCACACCTCGCCTTCTGCGCCCTGCCTTCTGCGCCCTCCACACCTCGCCTTCTGCGCCCTGCCTTCTGCGCCCTCCACACCTCGCCTTCTGCGCCCTGCCTTCTGCGCCCTCCACACCTCGCCTTCTGCGCCCTGCCTTCTGCGCCCTCCACACCTCGCCTTCTGCGCCCTGCCTTCTGCGCCCTCCACACCTCGCCTTCTGCGCCCTGCCTTCTGCGCCCTCCACACCTCGCCTTCTGCGCCCTGCCTTCTGCGCCCTCCACACCTCGCCTTCTGCGCCCTGCCTTCTGCGCCCTCCACACCTCGCCTTCTGCGCCCTGCCTTCTGCGCCCTCCACACCTCGCCTTCTGCGCCCTGCCTTCTGCGCCCTCCACACCTCGCCTTCTGCGCCCTGCCTTCTGCGCCCTCCACACCTCGCCTTCTGCGCCCTGCCTTCTGCGCCCTCCACACCTCGCCTTCTGCGCCCTGCCTTCTGCGCCCTCCACACCTCGCCTTCTGCGCCCTGCCTTCTGCGCCCTCCACACCTCGCCTTCTGCGCCCTGCCTTCTGCGCCCTCCACACCTCGCCTTCTGCGCCCTGCCTTCTGCGCCCTCCACACCTCGCCTTCTGCGCCCTGCCTTCTGCGCCCTCCACACCTCGCCTTCTGCGCCCTGCCTTCTGCGCCCTCCACACCTCGCCTTCTGCGCCCTGCCTTCTGCGCCCTCCACACCTCGCCTTCTGCGCCCTGCCTTCTGCGCCCTCCACACCTCGCCTTCTGCGCCCTGCCTTCTGCGCCCTCCACACCTCGCCTTCTGCGCCCTCCACACCTCGCCTTCTGCGCCCTGCCTTCTGCGCCCTCCACACCTCGCCTTCTGCGCCCTGCCTTCTGCGCCCTCCACACCTCGCCTTCTGCGCCCTGCCTTCTGCGCCCTCCACACCTCGCCTTCTGCGCCCTGCCTTCTGCGCCCTCCACACCTCGCCTTCTGCGCCCTGCCTTCTGCGCCCTCCACACCTCGCCTTCTGCGCCCTGCCTTCTGCGCCCTCCACACCTCGCCTTGTATGCCCTGCCTTCTGCGCCCTCCACACCTCGCCTTCTGCGCCCTGCCTTCTGCGCCCTCCACACCTCGCCTTCTATGCCCTGCCTTCTGTGCCCTCCACACCTCGCCTTCTGCGCCCTGCCTTCTGCGCCCTCCACACCTCGCCTTCTGCGCCCTGCCTTCTGCGCCCTCCACACCTCGCCTTCTGCGCCCTGCCTTCTGCGCCCTCCACACCTCGCCTTCTGCGCCCTGCCTTCTGCGCCCTCCACACCTCGCCTTCTGCGCCCTGCCTTCTGCGCCCTCCACACCTCGCCTTCTGCGCCCTGCCTTCTGCGCCCTCCACACCTCGCCTTCTGCGCCCTGCCTTCTGCGCCCTCCACACCTCGCCTTCTGCGCCCTGCCTTCTGCGCCCTCCACACCTCGCCTTCTGCGCCCTGCCTTCTGCGCCCTCCACACCTCGCCTTCTGCGCCCTGCCTTCTGCGCCCTCCACACCTCGCCTTCTGCGCCCTGCCTTCTGCGCCCTCCACACCTCGCCTTCTGCGCCCTGCCTTCTGTGCCCTCCACACCTCGCCTTCTGCGCCCTGCCTTCTGTGCCCTCCACACCTCGCCTTGTATGCCCTGCCTTCTGTGCCCTCCACACCTCGCCTTCTGCGCCCTGCCTTCTGTGCCCTCCACACCTCGCCTTCTGCGCCCTGCCTTCTGTGCCCTCCACACCTCGCCTTCTGCGCCCTGCCTTCTGTGCCCTCCACACCTCGCCTTGTATGCCCTGCCTTCTGTGCCCTCCACACCTCGCCTTCTGCGCCCTCCATTCTGTGCCCTCCACACCTCGCCTTCTGCGCCCTCCATTCTGTGCCCCCCCTCTTTGTGCCCCCAACACCTCGCCTTCTGCGCCCTTGTCTCAGGGTGCTCCTGAGCAGTGGTCTCAGGAGTCAGATCCCCAATCTACTTGCAATTAGAACATACTAACATATATATATATATATATATATATATATATATATATATATATATATATATATATAAAACAGCCATTGCTTAGTGACTTTTTACAGGTGTAGGGGAACCTCTTTGCGGTCTTGGGTGCTAGCACACTCATTGAGCTCGTTTATAGATGGCGCCTGCCCTCCATCTGGGGACCAGAGCTGCAATGTCTCACATCATGTCCACATACCAAGGTGGCGCTGACAACCTGGGGAACCAGCGCACGCCCCCGAGTCCAGACTGCCCCCATTACACAGTGTCCATATCCATACACTCGCACAGCATGCTGGGGATTGTAGTCCCAGACCACAGCTGCTATGTGCTGATCCAGGACATAAGATAAACAAGTAATCGAGGACTGACGCTTTGTGACATCTTGGCAGCAAACTGGGACAGGCAAAAGGCAGCCCCCGCCCAGCACCCACAGTGTGTAACCTGGCTGAGGCTTCTGTGAATGTCAGCCGTCTGTCACCTTCCATGACCGCTCCCTGCTCCACAAGCCCTTACCTGCAGCAGAAGCCCGGACACCGCTCCCGGCCAGTATACTCCTCACCAGCCGCCCGCAGCAGGCGGCAGCCATCACGTGTCACCTTCCGTACACCTCTACAATCACCGATTCCGTACACTGGCAACGCGTGAGCTCTGCAAATGTCCCCACCCGGAAAACCATAACTGCACGCTTAGTTCCGCTTAGACAGGAAGTGCGGGGAGTGAGAACAGGAACACCAGACAGAGTGACAGCTGATACACATGTCTGTCCTTCCTGAGAATACAATTCTTGTCATGGAGGAGTTTGTTAAAAATCAGCTGGAGCTTTTGCAAGAGGAAAGAGAGGCGGACATAGAAGAGACCAGGTACAGAGCATTATGATCTGCGTTGTTTTACCTTTATTGTTGCTACGGGTGTTGCAGTCTGTTGCTACGGGTGTTGCAGTCTGTTGCTACGCGTGTTGCAGTCTGTTGCTACGCGTGTTGCAGTCTGTTGCTACGCGTTTTGCAGTCTGTTGCTACGCGTGTTGCAGTCTGTTGCTACGCGTGTTGCAGTCTGTTGCTACGCGTGTTGCAGTCTGTTGCTACGCGTGTTGCAGTCTGTTGCTACGCGTGTTGCAGTCTGTTGCTACGCGTGTTGCAGTCTGTTGCTACGCGTGTTGCAGTCTGTTGCTACGCGTGTTGCAGTCTGTTGCTACGCGTGTTGCAGTCTGTTGCGACGCGTGTTGCAGTCTGTTGCGACGCGTGTTGCAGTCTGTTGCGACGCGTGTTGCAGTCTGTTGCTACGCGTGTTGCAGTCTGTTGCTACGCGTGTTGCAGTCTGTTGTTACGCGTGTTGCAGTCTGTTGCTACGCGTGTTGCAGTCTGTTGCTACGCGTGTTGCAGTCTGTTGCTTCGTGTGTTGCAGTCTGTTGCTTCGTGTGTTGCAGTCTGTTGCTTCGTGTGTTGCAGTCTGTTGCTACGCATGTTGCAGTCTGTTGCTAGACTTGTTGAAGCTTGTTCCTACGGATGTTGCAGCCTGTTGCTTGTTATTGCAGTTTGCTGCCATGGATATTGCAGTCTGTTGCTACAGATATTGTAGTCTGTTGTTACGGATATTGCAGTCTGTTGTTACGGATGTTGCAGTCTATTATGGATGTTGCAGTTTGTTGCTTCGAATGTTGCAGTTTGTTGCTATGGATGTTGCAGTGTGTTGCTAGGGATATTGCACTTTGTTACTATGGATGTTGCAGTTTGTTGCTATGGATGTTGCAGTGTGTTGCTAGGGATATTGCACTTTGTTGCTATGAATGTTGCAGTTTGTTGCTATGGATGTTGCAGTTTGTTGCTATGGATGTTGCAGTGTGTTGCTAGGGTTATTGCACTTTGCTACTATGGATGTTGCAGTATTTTGATTTTGTAGTTTGTTCCTTTGCATGTTGCTGTCTGTTGATATGGCTCGTGCAGTTTGTTCCTATGGATGCTGTCTTCCCTTTACAGGGCCTGGCAGGAGACCGTCTCCTTAAAAGAATTACAGAGGAAAGGAGTGTGCTTACTAAAGCTTCAGGTAGCGAATCAAAGCACGGGGCTGTATGGCCGTCTCCTCGTCACCTTTACACCAAGGAAGTATGGCGCCGAGGCTGTGCTACCTTCTCACCGCTTTGGCTCAGGTACCATTTGTACAGCACTTTTATCTTGCGTATTTCAGATGTGCATTATTCTAAAAAATAGACATTTCGTCATGTTATACTGAATCAGGACGACCGGTCACATCTGCACAATGGGGGGATACATTTACCAGATTCTGGTTTATTTTTGTTTTGTTTTTTAATTACTTTCTTTATTCTGATTCCATCAATTCACAGTTCTGAAGGCATCCGACAACCAGCAGCTTTGGGGCGCTCTCACACCTGTGTATGCAAAATCCGTCCCATTCTCATCCGGAAAAGTTGGATGAGTGAAATCCATAAGAAATGCTTTTTATTCTACAGTTAATCTCTTTTTTTCCTCACATTGCACTCGTCCGAGCTATACGCTGGTGTGAGCGAGCCTTTATGGTGATATAAGTAGCGTACACTGCGGCCTGTCAAAATGTAGGACCCCACAGAGGCGTATCTAGGGGTTCAGCTAAGGAGGTCAAAGCATCTGAGTGGGTCTCTAAGCAGGTAACATAGTAACAACTACGTTAGCACAGCCTAATCATAGGTATAAGGGACGCAGATGATATTGAAAATCACTATACAAAGATTAACACTAATATTGCCGCCATATGGTGACCATATAATACCAGTCCAGCAGAACACAGATTACTGTACAGTTATATAAAGAGAGAGAGAGAGAGAGAGAGAGAGAGAGAGATATCAGTCCAAAAGCGTTATAGTCAGGATCCAGCTGGACGGAGCTCAAAAACGCTACATGTTGCGTTTTTGAAACATGTTAAAATAACGCAAAAGGACGGATCCGGCGTCTAACGGACGCAAACGCAGGTGGACGCGAGTCCATTGAAAATGCATTACCATGAAAACGGATTTGCACAGGATCCGTACTTCCGTTACAAAAACGTTTTCGACGGATGTTAAAAAGACGTAGTGTGAAACCAGCCTTACATTGTAATAATTAGAGTTCAGCACGTACCTAACTATTTGTACTCACTATACTCAGAACGAGTACTGTCTAATACTCATGTATTCATTCCGAACAGTGTGTGCAATGCAAGTCAATGGGGAATACTCGCAAAGTAAAGAGTACCCAATGCCATACTATTCGTCCGAGTAGCAAATAGTGCGGAATTTGGGTTACTCGTTACATTGCGAGTATTCCTCATTGACTTGCATTGCACCTGCTACAAGAGGCTGCTGATAAGTCTTTGGTAGTGGTGAGCGGACCCGGATCCGCACGGTTCGAGAGCCCGATCCGAGTCCGACCAGTATCCGGGATCCAGGGTGCACGATCCGGATCCGTTTTTTTTTTTTTTTTCTTTCACTCTCTCACTCTCTCATCCCGGGTCCGACTCCCCATTGATTTACATGGACGCGGATTCCGGATCGGATCCGGACTTCTGTGGCAACCCAATCCGAATCCGCCGGACCCGGATTATAACAGATCCGCTCAACTCTAGTCTTTGGCTTTGTGATTTTTTTTTTTTTGTTTCTATGGAAATGAATGTTACATCACATGAAAGCCTTATGTGTCTAATAAGTGTTTGCAAAATTTTGTGCTTGTTGCTTATGGCAACAGTGTTCTACTAACGCGGGAAAACAAAATGGCGGAGTCTGATGCGATATTCACAGCAACTGATGTCCATGAGTCTCATTGCTGTGTTGTAGACCACGGGTCTGAACCAATCTGCGGGCTATGGAATGGAAAGCGGTAGTGCAGGGAAATCATGTCTCCCAGCTCTACTGTAGAGTTTAACTATATCCCTCTGCACGCCAATACACTAGTGCTAGCTTTGTGTGGGCTCCTGTGATGACGGGGCCAAGGACAACAGCCCCCCTCTGCCCCCCCCCCCCCATTTTTTTCCTGCACTTCTTGCCTGAGCTATAACTTTTTTTTATTTTTCTGTCCACATAGACTTAGGAGGGCTCGTTTTTTTGCGGGATGAGTTGTACCTTTTGAATGCACCATTCAGTTTCTCATTTTAGTGTACTGGAAAATGGGAAAAAATTCCAAGTGAGGAGAAATTGTGAAAAAACCCACAATTCTGACATATGGCAATATGTTTTTTTTAATCAGATATTACATCCAATTAGAAATGTAGTATAGTTCTTCTGACTTCCCGTCTTTTCCATGTGGCCCAGACCAACATGACAACTTTTTCCAGCAACGACTTGTCCGCAGAGATTACAACAAAGACACATCTGAATTTTCACATTTCTAGCTCCATCTATTCCCAACCTAAAAAACCCTCCTCATCCTGCTGATAGCCCAATACTGAGCCGGTGCTGCTGTATGTGTCTCTATTACTGATCCTTTAGTACACCACATAATGTCCACCACTGTGCCTCTTACATTGTAATAATTAGATTTCAGCGAGTACCTAACTATTTGTACTCGCTATACTCATAATGAGTACTGTCTAATACTCGTGTATTCATCACTGCAAGTCAATGGAGAATACTCGCAAAGCAACAAGTAACCCAAATGCTGCACTATTTGTGCGAGTAGCAACTAGTACGGTACGCTGGTTACTCGTTACTTTGCGAGTTTTTCCCCATTGACTTGCATTGAATACTCTAATCCAGGGGTCTCAAACACGCGGGCCGCATGCGGCCCCTCAGGGTAGTTCGTGCTTCCCCCAGGCCCGTGCCCCTGGTCACTATCGTGGCAGGTGCAGGGGCCGCAGCCACTGTCTGCACTTTATGTCAGATGAATGTGTTGCAGACGCTGCACTCTCGCGCCGGCAATACAATCATCTGACATAAATCACTGACAGTGACACTGCAGCTGCCGCGATAGTGAACAGGGGCATGGGCCTGGGGGCCGCACGAAGCAGAGATGATGCAGTGGAGGGAGCGTGGGACAGGTGAGAAGAATGGTTTGTGTGTTTCTGTGTGTGTGGGGGTGTGTATGTGAAGGATGGCACATTAACCCCTTAGCGACCTATAACGTACTGGGTACGTTATGGCTCCCTGGTACTTAAGGACCCACGATGTACCCAGTACGTCATGGCGAAATTGCAGCCCCAGTGGCTACGATCGTTGCAAATACCTTAGATTTGGGGAGGAGGGGACCTCAGGAGGGGTGGTGTCTCCTCCCCAAACCTACGGAGGCTGTGATTGGCTGAGCGGCGTTTGTCAGCCAATCACAGCCACTAATGTTTCAGCCATTGAAAATCGCTGAAACATTGAAATACAGCCAAGATCAGGGCAGCTGTAGCCCTGATCATTGGTTGGAGCGGGGTGACCTGTGTTTCACCTGCCCCCAGCTCTGATTGGAGAGACCGGCCTTGTGACCGATCTCTCCAATCACTGTGGATCTGGGCCGCAGACCCCTCCCCTCAGCTTCACTCCGGCATCTGTGGAAGGTGAGGGGAGCTGCTGACCCATTACTACAGGATGGGGACAAACTGCGCACATTACTATGAGATGGGGATAAGGCTGGGGACATTACTATAGGATGGGGACATTACAAGGATGGGCACAATACTATTGGATGGGGACATTATTACTATAGTATGGGGACATTACTATAGGATAGTGACTAGGATGGGCACATGACTATAGAATGGGGACAAGGCTGGGGACATTACTACAGGATGGGGACAAGGTGAGCACATGACTATAGAATGGGGACAAGGCTGGGGACATTACTACAGGATGGGGACAAGGTGGGCACATGACTATAGGATGGGGACAAGGTGGGCACATGACTATAGGATGGGGACATTACTACAAGGGACAAGGATGGGAAACATTACTATAGAATAGGGATAATGCTGGGGATATTACTATAGGGTGGGGACAAGGTTGGCACATTAGTAAAGGATGGGCACATTACTATAGAATGGGCACAGTACTAAAGAATGGGCACAGTACTATAGAATGGGGACAGTACTATAGAATGGGCACAGTACTAAAGAATGGGGACAGTACTATAGAATGGGCACAGTACTATAGAATGGGGACAGTACTATAGAATGGGCACAGTACTATAGAATGGGGACAGTACTATAGAATGGGGGCAGTACTATAGAATGGGGGCAGTACTATAGAATGGGCACAGTACTATAGAATGGGGACAGTACTATAGAATGGGCACAGTACTATAGAATGGGGACAGTACTATAGAATGGGGGCAGTACTATAGAATGGGCACAGTACTATAGAATGGGGACAGTACTATAGAATGGGCACAGTACTATAGAATGGGGACAGTACTATAGAATGGGGGCAGTACTATAGGATGGGGACAAGGATGAACACATTACTATAACATGGGGACAAGGATGGGGAACATTACTTTAGGATGGGGACAAGGATGAGCACATTACTGTGGGATGGGGACTAGGATGGGGTACAATACTACAAGGGGACAAGGATGAGCACATTACTGTGGGATGGGGACTAGGATGGGGTACAATACTACAAGGGGACAAGGATGGGCACATTACTGTGGGATGGGGACTAGGATGGGGTACAATACTACAAGGGGACAAGGATGGGCACATTACTGTGGGATGGGGACTAGGATGGGGTACAATACTACAAGGGGACAAGGATGGGCACGTTACAACAATATGGGGAACATTACTAAAAGATGTTGGTCAAAATTTCTATATAGTGTTAATTGTAAGACTATTAGTTACAAGAAAGGAATAAAATGTAAAAAAAAAAATGTTTATATTTAAACAAAGAATGTGCACGTTTGCTATAATAAACAAGTGAAAATGTTCAAAATCAGTGATCCAAAGGTGTGTAAAAAACAATAAAATATATATATTATATATGGTACCAATTAAAATGTCACTTTGTCCTGCTAAGAATGCGGCCCCCCAAATTATTTTTTTTCCTCTGTGCGGCCCATATACCCAGCCGAGTTTGAGACCCCTGCTCTAATCGGAATGAATTTGCGAGTATTAGACAGTATTCATTATAAGTATAGTGAGTGCGAATAGTTAGGTACTCGCTCAACTCTAGTTATGACCCTTTGATACAATGTAAAGTAGTAAATGTTCAGCTTTGCATAACAGTGTAAATATAGCGTGCCCTCTAAATAACTCAACACACAGCCATTAATGTCAAAACCACTGGCAACAAAAGTGAGTACACCCCTAAGTGAGAATGGACAAATTGTGCCCAAAGTGTGAATAAACAATTAAAAAAAAAGTTGAATGGGGTCTTTGGTAATTTAATACACAGCAAGATAATGCACGCAGCTGGGGGCTGCAGCCTGTAGCAATCTGTTTCATATACACTGAATATCAATATACAGGGATCATACACCATTTTGTCCAATTATTTATTTATTTTTACACTCCACAACCAATCACAGATGCCGGCACACCAACAGTCTGCCAGCAACCAATCATATACACTGTTGCAGAGGGTGGGCAGGGGAAGCAGTGAATATTCATCAGATTTAACGAGCAGACCTGGAAGCAGCATGACAGCCGCTTGAAAGATTCAATAAGTAGAACTGTCCTGCCCTAATCCCTATTTTGTTTCCTTTTAACTTCTTTTTATTTTTATCCGAAAACCAAACCCGAATAGTAACACTCTTTCCTGAGAAGTCTGGGTTCGGGGTCCATGAATGGGCACTGGGTGTCCGGTACAGACCCTGAACTTTACAGTTCGGGTTTGCCCATCACTATTCATTTATTTATTTCACACATTGTGTCCCACATAAGGTCATAAAAGACCTTTGGGGGCATTTCAACACCTTATATGTATAATTCCCCCTGTAACCGTTCCTGCTCTACCCCTACACCCAGCAATTTTGTGATCATTTAGTCTGGAAGAGGGAGCGCTGTCAGTGCTGCCTATACTGTATACACAACACTTATTCAGCTCTGTGTATACATTGAGCAGGAAGGCAGACATGATAAGAAACCATGTCTGACTTCTCAGTGAGGAGATTGGCTTTGTCTGAGTTCTGGCTCCTGGCTCCAGCAGCAGTATGACCTTGTGCAGCTGGTTACTTTGCATTGACATTTTAGAACTTTAATACAAAGTAACATGTGTACCAGCCAAATGTTTTAAGTATATGGGTGGTCTGCAAGTAGTTAAATGGGTATTCTCAAGTTACATTGCTTTAAATAGTTAGATAGCATGAACATAATTAAGTTTGAAATGTAGTTACTTTTTCTACCTGTCATTTTCCTGTTGTGAGAGCTTTTATCTTTCATAGTGGACAGTGTTTGTCCATGGAGATTGACCACAAGTGCCTCCTTAGACCCTTGCCCAGTGTGTGCAGTAGGAAAATTCTAGTAGAGGAGTTAACTCTTAACATATAAGTCTGTCTCTCCAGCCCATTGATTTCTATACAAGTAGTTCACTGCTCCTCTCTTACCTTTCCCATACAGCTCCTGGCTGAGCTGCTTTTATCAGACCTGTAGACTCACACACTCTCCTGAGCCATGTGCTTGTTTTAATAAGCTGTGATCTTTATGTGTTAAAGCAGTGATGGCAGTGTACACTGCAGAGAAAACCACTATGTGTCAGCCAAACTTGTGCTGATCTTTACAGTTCTACTAATATGACAGCTCTGCTACTCACCAGAACTGTCAATCAAGGAGGAGAGCCCGCCCTGCCAGAAACCAGGAAGTAACGAGACTGCAGAGTTTGGAGTTGCTCAAGAGACAACTTGAAAGTACTCCTTTAAAGATAGGTCATTTAGAAAATCCTGGAAAATCCCTTTAATAACTGGAAAAATATCTGTTGCTCTGTCAGCACATTTATGTGTGTATCAACATATAAGAAGAATGTCTGGTTTAATTTCTTCTTTAATCTCGGTTGCAGGTGACATTGTAGGACTGTACGACTCCAGTGCCCCAAAAGAAGCTATTGCTACAGGGATCGTGTCTGGCATTACACAGAAGGCTATCAGTGTGGCCTTTGATGAAGCGAATAGTGATGCATTAAATCTGGGCAGTGAGGCCAACTACAGACTCCTGAAATTAGCCAATGATGTCACCTATAAAAGAATCAAAAAGTAAGTGGGGTGGAGATTCTTTTTAAATAATATATTAAACAATTTAATTTATATTAAAATATACCGTATTTTTCGGACTATAAGACGCACCGGACTATAAGACGCACCCTGGTTTTAGAGGAGGAAAATAGGAAAATAAAATTTTAAGCAAAAAATATGGTCATGACACACTGTCATGGGGCGAGGATCTGCTGCTGACACTGTTATGGGGGTAATGTCCCCAAATTCTCTACTAAGGTGCCGCTGCCTGGTATATACAGTATATGTCCCTCATCCTGCTATATACCGTAATCCTGCCATATGGCCGCATCCTGCTATATAACCCATCATGGCATATGGCCCCATCTGGCTCATAATATGCCCCCATCCGGTTCATAATATGCCCCCATCCGGCTCATAATATGCCCCCATCCGGCTCATAATATGCCCCCATCCGGCTCATAATATGCCCCCATCCGGCTCATAATATGCCCCCATCCGGCTCATAATATGCCCCCATCCGGCTCATAATATGCCCCCATCCGGCTCATAATATGCCCCCATCCGGCTCATAATATGCCCCCATCGGCTCATAATATGCCCCCATCCGGCTCATAATATGCCCCCATCTGGCTCATAATATGCCCCCATCTGGCTCATAATATGCCCCCATCTGGCTCATAATATGCCCCCATCTGGCTCATAATATGCCCCCATCTGGCTCATAATATGCCCCCATCTGGCTCATAATATGCCCCCGTCTGGCTCATAATATGCCCCCATCCGGCTCATAATATGCCCCCATCTGGCTCATAATATGCCCCCATCCGGCTCATAATATGCCCCCATCTGGCTCTCATAATATGCCCCCATCTGGCTCATAATATGCCCCCATCTGGCTCATAATATGCCCCCATCTGGCTCATAATATGCCCCCATCTGGCTCATAATATGCCCCCATCTGGCTCATAATATGCCCCCATCCGGCTCATAATATGCCCCCATCCTGGTGTATGGCCGCATCCTGTGGCACATAAAAAAAATAAACGTTCATACTCACCTCACTTTACCTCACTCCCTGCAGCATCGCTCATCCTCCCGTCTGTGTCAGCGGCAGCGCCGCTGATTGGAGCCGTCGTCATTACCCTGCTGGATCGCGATCATCTCCTGTGTCTGTGCCAGTGTGCCGGCGGCTGCGTGTGGACACGTGCGCACAGCGATGACGTCATCGCTGTGCGCGCTGCTAGTCTCCACTCAGCCGCCGGCACAAACACAGGAGATGATCGCGATCCAGCAGGGTAATGAGGACGGCTCCAATCAGCGACGCTGCTGCTGACACAGACGGGAGGACGAGCGATGCTGCAGGAGAACGGTGAGTACTGTACACTGATTCACTGCTCCCCGCGCTGATGATGATGCACGGGGTGCAGTGAATACAGCTGCACACGATCACTCCAGGCCGTAGTTGCCAGGGGTGATCATGCGGGCCGGCTGTTTATCCCCCGCCCATCATCCCGCCCACCTGTTAGCGCCGGCTTCAGCGCTGAGGGATGATGGGCGGGGGATGGGTGTGCATATTAAATGAGCGGGTCCACGTGGTCACAGCAGGCTGCTACAGCCTGCTCGTGCCCCCGATGACCCGCTCCACCACAGCACCCAGATTCCCCGCAGCCACATTCAGACCATAAGACGCACCCCCCACTTTCCCCCAACATTTGGGGGAATAAAAGTGCGTCTTATGGTCCGAAAAATACGGTAAAACTATAGTTTTGCTGAAGGCTCTAATTTATGCTCTAAATAATGGAGCGTTAATGGAATTATTATTATTATTAATAATCTATCATTGATTCACAGGAGAGGGTATAATTGTGTGAAATACTGGATCCGACCACAGGGACCTTCCCTGATCTCATAAACTGATCTCAGGGATCCAAAAGTCCTACAGCAAAGACTGTTCTCTATATTGCTCTACCTAGTAAGGGGGCAGTTCCTGTAACATTACATCAGTCTATTGCTCATAACACAGTTCACCGATATAATATTTAATGTGGCTCCAAACAAGCATTTACCTTTTTACATGTCTGATAATTTAGTATTCTCTAAGTGATCTGTTTATTTTACTGCAGAGCTTTGACTGCATTGGGTCAGTATCACTGTGGACCTGCCAGTGACCTAATAGATGTCCTCTTCTGTTCATCTCAGCCTAATAGCATCAGAGTGCCAGGTAAGATTGTCTTGTCACCAGGTTTCAGAAAAAAATGCTACATTTTAACTGTTTTTGTTGCTTATTTTTGTATTTAGAATTCTTATAAATCACACTACAGAAAAAGCGTTTGGATTATTATGTGTATGTGGCTTTTTTATTTGTTGCTGTTTTTCCACCTTGGTCTGGGTGTATGGTTTTTCACAGCATGGCATTTACAAAACAACACAAGAAAAAAAACTTCATGTTTGTTAAGTCCAAGGGGCTGTTATCATATAGTATTCACTGAAACCATTCCCCTGTATGATGCTAACCAATCACAAGCAGGCAGCAACACAGTAGAGAAAGAACAGGTTTCCCAGTGTGTGAGATGCATGACATATGGCCCTAATCTCCTGGTCTAACCTCCTCTATGGTTAAGGTATGCTGTGGATAAGAAGCGCAGATAGGATCTTATCTGGTGGGATTTGACAAGACAAGGTACTCACCCTTAGGCCTATGTAGGAGTTGTGACTGGCACAACTTCTACAGGTATGTGCGCACGTTGCGTTCTCTGCAGTGCAGAAAAGAACTCACCCTCCGACAGACTGCACACTGCGTTTGTAAAAAAAAAAAAAAAAGAATGCCTCCACAACGCATGCATTTTGGATGCTTTTTCCATGCATTTTGCTTGCGTTTTGGATGCATTTTTGACAGTGCGTTCCCCCGGCTATTCAGCACTGCTACATGCCGGCTGACGGCAGACACACACAGACAGAGTCACGCGATGAGAATGAACCCGGGTGAACTTCACCCGACTTCATTGTCATACCGCGGCTCTGTCTGTGTGTGGCATCCTGATTAGCGAACACCCATGAAGGACTCACCGGTGACCGCTAATCCCCTGAGTGACTGAAGTGAGCAGCGCGATTAGCGCTACTGTCACTCAGGCTACCCGCGGCCACAGCTGAAGTCCTCCACCCGAGACCGCAACTCACCTGCGATTTAATCGCTGATCGCGCGGGCTCACTTCAGTTGCTGCGTGGAGCTGACAGAGAGCGGTCTGGTCTGTGACCGCTCTTGTCAGCTTCATGTAGCAGAGCTGAGAGCGTCGCGGGACCTCGTGTGGATTACGTCGGACCTGGAGGGGTATTTGAGGATTTTAATAAAGTGGTGAAAGAGGGTGTTTTTTTTTGTCTTTTATTCCAAATCAAGGATTTTTTGAATGTGTGTGTTTATTTTCTTTAACTTACAGGTTAATCATGGAAGGTATCTCAGGGAGACGCCTGCCATGATTAACCTAGGACTTAGTGGCAGCTATGGGCTGCTGCCATTAACTCCTTATTACCTCGATTGCCACCGCACCATGGCAATTCGGGATGAGCCGGGTAGAGTCCCGGTACTGTAGCATCTAAAGGATGCGGCAATTCCGGGCGGCTGCTGGCTGGTATTGTTAGGCTGGGGGTCTCCCCATAACGTAGCACTCCCCATCCTGAGAATACCAGCCTTCAGCCGTGTGGCTTTACCCTGGCTGGTATCAAAATTGGGGGGACCGCACGTCGTGTTTTTTTTAATTATTTATTTTACTCCATGATATAGACCCGCCCACCTGCGGATGTGATTGGTTGCAGTGAGACAGCTGTCACTCAGCGTGGGGGCGTGTCTGACTGCAACCAATCTTAGGCGCCGGTGGGCGGGGAAAGCAGGGAATACCAGATTGAATAATGAGTGGCCAGCATTTTCAAAAGAGGAAAAGCCGCCGGAGCAGTGTGACAGCCGTGCAGCGCCGCGCCGGTGATCGGGGATCAGTGAGTATGAGAGAGGGAGAGAGACTGATCGACGGACAGAGAGAGAGACAGACAGAGCGACCAACTGACAGAGAAAGAGACTGACCGACAGACAGAGGGAGACTGAAAAGACCTGCGTTTTGCTTGTCACAAAAGCATGCAGAACGCAACAAAAATGCAGTCCAAGTGTATTTTGGTTGCGTTCTGACCCACATCGTTGATTTCAATGGGTGTAGAACTCAGCTACAACGCACAAAAGAAGTGACATGCTGCTTTTTTTTCTGCAGCAATTTTGGGCATCCAAAACGCTGCGTTTAGAAAAGCAGCGTGTGGATTGATTTTTCAGCTTTCTCATAGACTTTGCTGGGGAAGCTAAATGCATGCAATTTGGCACTCAAAACGCTGCAGTTCAAAACGCAGCGTTTCCGCGGAAAAAAATGCAACGTGCACACGTAGCCTAAAATGGCGTCTGCTGCAGCCCCGGAGAGACGTGTTACGGATGTGGAAGAAGGAAACCGAGATATGCCGCACTGACATCAAACATCCAGAAGTTGATTAATTTCTCTTCTATTCAATCAGGTCTACGCGTTTCGAAGGACGCAGCCTCCTTCTTCAGGAGAATTATTCTGTAATAATTGTCCTGAAGAAGGAGGCTGTATCCTCCGAAATGCGTAGACCTGATTGAATAAAAATGAAATTAATCAACTTCTGGATGTTTGATGTCAGTGCGGCATATCTCGGTTTCCTTCTTCCACATCTGTCACTCCTGTATGATTAAAAAGTGCAAGGAAACAGAGCACTGATGACTAACAGCTTTCAGATAAGGTCCCTAACGGGGGAGGGGCAGCACAACTAAGTTCAGCTGTGTCACCTTACAAACCCTCCTCTCATAGCACGTTCACATCTGCTGTGCTGCTCCCTCCCCACCCTCTACATTGCCTGTCCAGAGATATATCAGTATTCAAACTTATGTCTGTTCTGGTCAAATAAACTTGTATTCTCCCTGTTGTGAGATCAGATTGTCTGTCATTATATGTCTCCCACAGGAGCAGTCTTTTTTTGGGCTACTTCTTTGTGAGATGTATTCATACCCTGCTCTAATCAAGTTGCTATGAACACAACAGACGTAAGCATATTTACTAATATCTTAGATTTCTTTTCTAGATAGGCAGTGTGTGGTGATGAGCAGTACAGCAGAGGTGACCTTGCTATGAGACTTAATGACAAAAAAAAGACAGTTGCACTCTGATATGCTAAAGCATGCAAAGTATGAATGTAAGCATATAGACATGCATTACTGTTAAAGGAAATCTAAGAACAAATTGTGATATTTAGCATACAAAAACGGCCATTTCTATATCTGCCACGGCAGTCTCATATTAATGGGTACCTACTCTGAACTGAAGCCTCTCTCTGGGTTAAAAAAAACTCCATATGTATGGGCAAGTAGGAACCTGCTAAAGAGAATAAAATCACCTGTGGCTAATGGGGGAAGGGTGCACCTTCAGATGGCATGACCCCATAATTTAGGCAAAAAGACTGGCCAGTTTAGTCTGTTAAATATCTCAATTGTTTCTTCGATTTCCTTAAAGGGAACCTGTCAGCAGAAA
The DNA here is from genome assembly GCF_048569485.1 of Anomaloglossus baeobatrachus. Classification (NCBI taxonomy): domain Eukaryota; kingdom Metazoa; phylum Chordata; class Amphibia; order Anura; family Aromobatidae; genus Anomaloglossus; species Anomaloglossus baeobatrachus. Next base: position 78,179,177 of record NC_134362.1, read on the forward strand.
TTTCCCCTAAAACCTCACAGATTCCCCCTCTGCAGCTCGTGGGCTGCATTCTAGAAAGGTCCCTGTTAGTATTGTGCCCCCTTTCTGACCAAAAAAAAGAGTTTATAAAGAGGTACCTTTTTGGCTTCGGATTCTATAAATCAGACACGGGGGCGGGCTGCCTGATGGCCGTTATTCTGCCCCCTGGTCCTGTATGCCGCCCCCATCGCTGATTTCCATACTTTTGGACGCCGCCCACTGCTCCAGCCATCCCCGCGCATGCCCAGTGCCAATCTCAAGGGACTGAGCACTGTGACTGCTGGTGATGTGTGCGCAGGCAAGTGATTATGGGCGGGACTGTGACTGTTATCAGCAAGTACCCGCCCATAATCTCGTGAGCGCGCAAACCTCTCCAGCGTCACACTGTGCTCAGTGTAGATGCTAGACTGTATGGGCTGCTTCCAGGGATGACGTCCCTTTGTCACGTGATAGGGGCGTGTTCAAAATACTATCACGTGACAAAGGGATGTCATCCCTGGAAGCAGCCCATACAGTCTAGCATCTACACTGAGCACAGTGTGACGCTGGAGAGGTTTGCGCGCTCACGAGATTATGGGCGGGTACTTGCTGATAACAATCACAGTCCCGCCCATAATCACTTTCCTGCGCACACGTCACCAGCAGTCACAGTGCTCAGTCCCGTGAGACTGGCACTGGGCATGCGCGGGGATGGCTGGAGCAGTGGGCGGCGTCCAAAAGTATGGAAATCAGCGATGGGGGCGGCATACAGGACCAGGGGGCAGAATAACGGCCATCAGGCAGCCCGCCCCCGTGTCTGATTTATAGAATCCGAAGCCAAAAAGGTACCTCTTTATAAACTCTTTTTTTTGGTCAGAAAGGGGGCCCACTAATAACAGGGACCTTTCTAGAATGCAGCCCAGGAGCTGCAGAGGGGGAATCTGTTAGGTTTTAGGGGAAATTTCTGCTGACAGGTTCCCTTTAAGCAGTAATGCATGTCTATATTCCTGCATTCATTGTCTGCATGCTTTAGCATTACAGAGTGCAATTGTCTTTTTTTGTCATTATTTGCAATGTTCAGTTATGCACCTGTTTACACACACTGCATGTTATGGAGTGAAGTCAGTCTTTTTGTCTAGGGTTTGCCCTCATACGGCTATGTCAATGGGCAAATAAAAAATGTAGGACTTTTGGAATAAGGGGAGGAAAAAAATGACAGTGCAAAAAAATGGGAAAATCACCCGGTCGGTAAGGAGTTTAAGGGAACTTAACTGCGGGTATTTCTACCATAAACTAATGGTATGTAAGCAAAGTCGCTGCAATAGTGATTAAATTAATGTAAAAAAGCGTTTTGTTTTTTTTTTTTGTTTGTTTTTTTTTCCCCCATTTTTTTTAGAAATCCATTGCACACATTATATACTATGGAGCCACAAGTGCTTCGGGACTGGCACTGCACTTATAGTTCTCTTGTCTCTGAGCCTCTTCGCCCGCCATTAACCTTTGCTCAATGACCGGTTACTCTTGTCTCAGTGACCTGCCTATCCCCCTGTGATCTTGTGCAGACACTATTGTGGCGCCCCTGTGGCTCCAGTCGCCACAGGGTACTGCACCTTATTTAAGGTGCGGTATTCGCCTCAGGGAAGGAGGGGGTTGATCACCGGTGTTCCACATTCACACCTTACATACAGTCAGGTGCCTTCCCACTGGTGGGATTGCCCAGGGTAGATAGGGGGTGGTGTTCACGAAGCATGGGACTTTCCTGCTCACTGAAGCCAGCCACCTGGGGGGCGAGTTCCACTTGGGGTAGAAGTAGGAGCAACTTCACACAATATTCAGTTAGTCTACCTGGGACTTCAGTTCTGGCGACAAGACACCACCACTTCCTTCTTCCTTTTTCTTTTTTCACGGGGCCTGTGGCTTGGAGCGGAACGCTCAGTCCGAGTTCCTCACTACTGGAGGGGCAAATCTTAGAGAGGACATTTTCCAAACACCGGTGGCTTTTTCCAACTTATCTGAGGTCGACGGAGACCATCACAGCGGGTGACAGGTACTTCCCGGGCGAGCGGCATAAACCGTGAGTAAAACACCTGGAACCCAAAGAGACTGTGTCTGCCTATGATTCTCGGCGCCACTGCCCCGCGCCTCGGTGCCCCCCACCACTACAACCCTCATGATCCTCCCCAGGGCCCGCTCCACTGGTGGGGAGCAGAAACACCTCGTGTGCTACTACCATCCGCCCCAAAGGACAGCTACAGCAGCGGCGGCTAGTTCCCTGGTCGCATACCGCAGGTGGCGTCATGACAACAACCTCCACCATCACCCTTATCTATCCATCCTCCTCCATGTACACCTTGGGGTCACGAAACCGGGCAGGGTCACCAGTGACATCCCCTAATCCTCACCGGCCCGGTTCCGAGTATCTTTCCCGGACCCCCTGGGGTGCTACACTATCATTCCCTGGGGCGGTGCATGTGCAGATTGATTGCTCTCACAATACCGACAGTACCTTACTGCACTGCACATGTGCTGCCCCAGGGAGTGGCAGTGCGTGACATCTATGGCAGGGGAGGCAGGTTACCCAGACGGGAGTGACCTGTCAGTTACTGACCGACGGCGGGTGGAAAAGTGGAAGAGCGGCAGGAGCCCCAATGTCTTTGTCACACATTAGAGTTAGAAATTGGGCAATGTACTGTATTTGTAGAAAACGAGAAATTTAAATCACTTTCCTCAACAAAGGTATGACTTAAATTTTCTTTACAGCTAAGTGCCATTAGTTTGGGATTATAAAACCCTCTTGACGGGTTCTCTTTAAGAATAGGACTACACAGCAGCCTATTGGCAATGTGAGTCTTTTTATGATAATTGGAAAGTCTTTTGCAACTATCTTTCTATAGAGAGACCTTGATTTTACTCACATGCAACTTTGTGTGTTCTTGTATTTTTGGCCTGAAACTTTGGACATTGTGACTCTACTGGTTGTTACTTATTTCTACACATTGTCTGGAAGACTAAAATGACAACACATGGACCCAACTGCAGTGTGACAAAAAAAACACAGAAACATGCCTACCACCCTGATCTTTAGATTGATTTTTCAGTGACCTCCTGGTTTTATGGGTAAACCTCATGGCTTACAAATCTGTGCTGTTTTTAGCCACATCTTGGCTGCCCTGTGATTTTGTGCCTCTATAAAGTGATTGATTGTTTAATGTACTTTATATTTCAATACACTATAATTTTAAAAAGGTTTTTTGTTGGGCTGACAAGGTTAGGTAGATCCTCAAAGGCTAAGGTCCAGTGAGGTACACGGGCCACAGGTGTGGGTCTAGCAGGCTGTCGAGGCACGTAGGAAACAAGTAGCAGAGGTCTTGGTGACAGCAGATGGGTAGCAGAGCTCGTGGGGACCGCAGACAAGTAGCAGAGGTCCTGGAGACCACAGGCAGGTAGCAAAGGTCATTGAGACTGCAGGCAGGTAGCAGAGGCCTTGAAGACAACAGATAGGTAGCAGAGGTCCTTGAGACCGCAGGCAGGTAGCAGAAGTCTCGTAGACCGCATGCAGGTAGCAAAGGTCCTTGAGACTGCAGGCAGGTGGCAGAGGTCCTGGAGACTGCAGGCAGGTGGCAGAGGTCCTGGAGACTGCAGGCAGGTAGCAGAAGTCTTGTAGACCGCATGCAGGTAGCAAAGGTTCTGGAGACTGCAGGCAGGTGGCAGAGGTCCTGGCGACTGCAGGCAGGTGGCAGAGGTCCTGGCGACTGCAGGCAGGTGGCAGAGGTCCTGGCGACTGCAGGCAGGTGGCAGAGGTCCTGGAGACTGCAGGCAGGTGGCAGAGGTCCTGGAGACTGCAGGCAGGTGGCAGAGGTCCTGGAGACTGCAGGCAGGTGGCAGAGGTCCTGGAGACTGCAGGTAGGTGGCAGAGGTCCTGGAGACTGCAGGCAGGTGGCAGAGGTCCTGGAGACTGCAGGCAGGTAGCAGAAGTCTTGTAGACCGCATGCAGGTAGCAAAGGTTCTGGAGACTGCAGGCAGGTGGCAGAGGTCCTGGCGACTGCAGGCAGGTGGCAGAGGTCCTGGCGACTGCAGGCAGGTGGCAGAGGTCCTGGCGACTGCAGGCAGGTGGCAGAGGTCCTGGCGACTGCAGGCAGGTGGCAGAGGTCCTGGAGACTGCAGGCAGGTGGCAGAGGTCCTGGAGACTGCAGGCAGGTGGCAGAGGTCCTGGAGACTGCAGGTAGGTGGCAGAGGTCCTGGAGACTGCAGGCAGCAAAGAAAAATGCCCCTCCCATATTAAACAGTCTTACTTTGAACACTGGAGATCCAGTGTCCGTGCCAAAAAGATATGTTTTCCAGGCTATTACTGACCTTAACAATATATGTGGCTTGCGAATGCTATAACCAGTGATTGGTTACTGTTTTAGGCAGGTGTGGATAACATGCTGCAAAGTAAGAATGATTTCAGAAATAGAAGTGTTAATAGATTATTTTTTTTATCAATTTACAAAATGCAAAGTGAATGAACTGAAGAAAAATCTAACTTAAATTTATAGTAGCTGTGACTGCCCTGTGCCTTCACGACAACCTCTGTTCTTCTATGTACCCTTGTACAATGTCGGGGATTTTGAAGCATTGTACTCAGGTGAATGAGTAACCAATTCTACCGAACGGATTCTAATGAACATTTTCATATGTAGATTCACACACATTCATAAACTGGAACCAATACAATTGCTCTAGAGCAGGGGTGGGCAATTAATTTTCCCATGGGGCCGCATGAGAAATTGGGATTGGTTTAGAGGGCCGGACTAATATAATTACCTCAGTTCTACCCAATATACTACATCACTACACCCCCTCCATATACTACACCTGTAATATACTACATCACTACACCCCTATATACTACACCTGTATTATACTACACTCCCTCCATATACCTGTAATATACTACACCCCCATATACACCTGTATTATACTACACCACTATATAATACACCTCCGATATACTACATCATTACACCCCTATATACTACACCTGTAATATACTACATCATTACACCCCTATATACTACACCTGTAATATAGTACACCTCCATATGGCACACCTGTAATATACTACATCACTACACCACAATATAGCACACCTGTAATATACTACAACTCCATATAGTACACCTGTAATATACTACATCACTACACCACAATATAGCACACCTGTAATATACTACACTCCATATAGTACACCTGTAATATACTACAACTCCATATAGTACACCTGTAATATACTACATCACTACACCCCTATATACACCTGTAATATACTACATCACTACACCCCATATACTACACCTGTAATATACTACACCTCCATATAGCACACCTGTAATATACTACATCACTACACCACTATATAGCACACCTGTAATATACTACACTCCATATAGTACACCTGTAATATACTACATCACTACACCCCTATATACACCTGTAATATACTACACTCCATATAGTACACCTGTAATATACTACATCACTACACCCCTATATACACCTGTAATATACTACATCACTACACCCCATATACTACACCTGTAATATACTACACCTCCATATAGCACACCTGTAATATACTACATCACTACACCACTATATAGCACACCTGTAATTTACTACACTCCATATAGTACACCTGTAATATACTACATCACTACACCCCTATATACACCTGTAATATACTACAACTCCATATAGCACACCTGTAATATACTACACCACTACACCACTATATAGCACACCTGTAATATACTACAACTCCATATAGTACACCTGTAATATACTACATCACTACACCCCATATACTACACCTGTAATATAGTACACCTCCATATAGCACACCTGTAATATACTACATCACTACACCACTATATAGCACACCTGTAATATACTACAACTCCATATAGTACACCTGTAATATACTACATCACTACACCCCTATATACACCTGTAATATACTACATCACTACACCCCATATACTACACCTGTAATATACTACACCTCCATATAGCACACCTGTAATATACTACATCACTACACCCCTATATAGCACACCTGTAATATACTACACCTCCATACAGCACACCTGTAATATACACCTCCATATAGCACACCTGTAATATACTACGCCTCCATATAGTACACCTGTAATATACTACACCTCCATATACTACACCTCCATATAGCACACCTGTAATATACTACACCTCCATATAGCACACCTGTAATATACTACATCACTACACCCCTCGCCTTTCCTCCCTGATGAAGCGGTACCCACAGTGGTAATATTTATCCTGCGAAACGTACGTTGGAGGTTATAGGGGGCGCTCTTCCATGGGGGGGTCTCCCTACCTGGGGATTTTGGCTTCTTTTTTGCAATTGGCATCCTGCAAGCAGCCTTTTTTACATTGTCATACATTGCACTATGTTGATGGCAGGTGATATAGTGGATTTCACACATGTATTGTGCTCATAGCAGCTTTACGAATTCATGTTTGCATTTGGCACTTTATAACTCCTTATGCTGCTATCTTTTGCACTGAATCCACTTATGCACTTAGCACTTTACGATTATTTATTTATTACACGCTGTCATGTTGGTGTTTTGTCTGTAATAACTGCCAGCTAGGTTAATAAATTGACATTTTTGTGATTGTTTCTACACATGCTGCTGCCTCTTCCCCTGGGGTCACCATCTACTCTCATCCCCCCATTCTGTGTATTTTATTGTGTCGATATGGCCATTCCCTTTCCCCCCCCTTTTTTGTGTCTTGTCTATTTCATATAATTGAATAAAATTTGTTACTATTTTGCACTATTTATTACTCCATGTTTCTTCTGTTTTTTGATATTGTAAAGGAGTATGTGCTAGGCACATGTTTTGCCCCATTGAGGGCAATTGTGCCTTATATTGTGATAAATGACGGTTATGAGGTATAGTTTTTTCACCCCTATATAGTACACCTGTAATATACTACACCTCCATATAGCACACCTGTAATATACTACGCCTCCATATAGTACACCTGTATTATACTACACCCCCATATGTCACACACCCTGCTCCCCATACAGTCTGCACCGCCATATCACACACACTACACCCCATACAGCCTGCACCCCCATATCACACACACTACACCCCCATATGTCACACACCATGCCCACATATCTCACCCTGCCTGTACCCCAACTTACCCCTCTCAAACACTCTGCACCCCTTCACATCCTTCTGTCAGTCTGCAGCCCTCATATGCCACTCACCCTGCAACTCCATCTTTCCACATATGCCACTCACCCTGCAACTCCATCTTCCCACATATGCCACTCACCCTGCAGCTCCATCTTCCCACATATGCCACTCACCCTGCAGCTCCATCTTCCCACATATGCCACTCACCCTGCAACTCCATCTTCCCACATATGCCACTCACCCTGCAACTCCATCTTCCCTCATATGCCACTCACCGTGCAGCTCCATCTTCCCACATATGCCCCTCACCCTGCAACTCCATCTTCCCACATATGCCACTCACCCTGCAACTCCATCTTCCCACATATGCCACTCACCCTGCAACTCCATTTTCCCACATATGCCACTCACCCTGCAACTCCATCTTCCCACATATGCCCCTCACCCTGCAACTCCATCTTCCCACATATGCCCCTCACCCTGCAACTCCATCTTCCCACATATGCCACTCACCCTGCAGCTCCATCTTCCCACATATGCCACTCACCCTGCAGCTCCATCTTCCCACATATGCCACTCACCCTGCAACTCCATCTTCCCTCATATGCCACTCACCCTGCAACTCCATCTTCCCTCATATGCCACTCACCCTGCAACTCCATCTTCCCACATATGCCACTCACCCTGCAACTCCATCTTCCCTCATATGCCACTCACCCTGCAACTCCATCTTCCCTCATATGCCACTCACCCTGCAACTCCATCTTCCCACATATGCCACTCACCCTGCAACTCCATCTTCCCACATATGCCACTCACCCTGCAACTCCATCTTCCCACATATGCCACTCACCCTGCAACTCCATCTTCCCACATATGCCACTCACCCTGCAACTCCATCTTCCCTCATATGCACTCACCCTGCAACTCCATCTTCCCTCATATGCACTCACCCTGCAGCCCCCCTCCCCCTCATGTCCCCTCTTTTCTTATTACTAGTCACCATGTGTCCACATCTCCTTCAGGATTCAGTATCTTTGCTTTCTGCCCGGCATCCTGTGTCTCCTCCCACACAGTCACATGGGCGTGACATCATCGCAGGTCCTGCAAGATGAATTATTCCGTCTGCTGTGCTGCTTCTTCTGCTCGGCGGGAACTTTTGAAATGACACACGCAGCGCAGTACTGACAACGTCAGAGCGCGCGCGTGTCACTGATAATTAGTGCCGGCAGGGAACAGAGGAAAGACTCCTGCGTTCCACTGACTGTGCGGACCTGCACAGGATCTCTCCCTGCTCGGCACGCTGCAGCCCGCCTCCACTGCACCGGCTGAAGATGGGCGGGCCGGTCACAGAGAGCAGGCGGGCCGGATGTGGCCCGCGGGCCGCCCCTTGCCCAGGTCTGCTCTAGAGTATAATACTGGGTGAGGAGAAGCCACATTTTGCCACAGAACTGGGGTTATAGAAGACCATTACATACAGTGCCTTGCAAAAGTATTCAGCCCCCTTGAATTTTTTAACCTTTTCCCACATTTCAGGCTTCAAACATAAAGCTAAAAATTTTAATGTTATGCTGAAGAATCAACAACAAGTGGGACACAATTGTGAAGTTGAACGTAATTTATTGCTTATGTTTAACTTTTTTAAAAATAAATAACTGAAAAGTGGGGCTGCGCAGAAACATGTTGGTATTAATAAAAAAACATTTTGGAATCCCAAGGTTCTTCATTTCCACAGTGCAGCCCGCCTAGATGTCATAGTCTCACTTTTTGCCAGTAGATAGCCTTCATTTTTGACATTTACATCGAACCATTTCCTCCAGCCACTGGGCAGCAGTAGCGGCTTTGTAGATTAAGCCTTTACCAGGAGGTGTTGCCCTATTGTGTATGCGCTTCTGTCCTTCTCCAGAACTTCTCAAAAATAATCTATTAACTTTCCTATTTTTGGAATTGTGAGCAAAATACACTCCTTCTGTGCCATTGGAACTCCAAATTAATAAGATTTATTTTAAAAGCGCTTGGGGCATCATTATAGCACACACGCTTTGTAGTGTACTAAACGTTTCTGCTTTATTACTTCATGTGACCAGTTTATATAGTATCCCAAACAAAGAAATAACTCTTCTGAACTATGCACTAATAAGAGGGGTATGTGTAGAAATATGACATTTCCTCATCCATCAGTGTTATCTGAGCCCTACAACATCATTCAGTTATAAGACAAGATGTTTTCTATAATACCAAAATGGATTGTATTCTATTACAGAATCATTCTTACTTGGCAGCTTTTTTGCACACCTGGCTAAACGTTTGCACATTTTGCATAGTCTTACTGGAGTTTTTGGGTTAAAACTGTTGTTTTATAACCACATTCAATATCCCTGTGTGAACCTTTCTTACATAAACCAGCTCCCTCTACTTCCACATTGGTTTATGTGTTAAGTTGTATATTTCTTCTATATAATCAGGGATAAAATATTGCAGCTGGGGCTATCAACCGTAACATATTAACCCTAAAGGCTTCATTTTCAATATTGTGTTTGCAGGGCCTGTGGAATTTCTCAATCCAAGCTTGGACAATTCGCAAAAGGAGGCTGTTGTTTTCTCCCTCAACCAGAGAGAAATTGCTATTGTTCACGGACCCCCTGGTACTGGCAAGACAACAACGGTGGTGGAAATCATCTTGCAAGCTGTGAAGCAGGGACTGAAGGTGAGAATACCGCTGTTACTGCAGCTATCAGGACATCGCGGTCTGGGCTATACGCAGCTCCGCTCTGTCACTTCATTCTGATTTCCAGTACTTTGTATTAGGACACCTGCGGTGGAGAAATGACAAAAATTTTGATTGTTGGTGCCTCATTTGTAGGCGATGACTTAGGCTTGTAATTGTATTTTTCTCACTAAAGAGCAAGTGCTGGGGGACAATGTGTTTTTGCCACTTTTAGTTGACAGCATAACTTAATATATTGTCTGGACCTCAAATGCAGCCCTTTATCTGTCAGAGAGTGGCACAATCAGGATAATCAAGGACATATCCTGTGGTCCTCCTATGTAAGATACAGTGAAATGTTAGTGTCTCAGAAGTCAACCTGAGAGCTGATGCATGCTGCTCGGACCACCAGCATCAGGAACCACACACTGGCTCCATCATTCTGCATCAGAATCACTGCAACGTTGCAGAGAAAAAATACATGGAAAAGCCACATGGGGACCATGAGGCTTGTGTCATGTGATATTCGGTTCCAGGCTCATTAGGTGTAATGGCAACGTCGAGCTCTGTTCACACTGCAGAGCCAGACATGCAACCTGCTGTCTTCTACTTGTTCAACCAGAGCTGGGCATCGGCTGTTTCATGTTCACTTTTCCTTAGTCCCACAGGACTTACTTCCTGCTGACTTGGGGAACTCTGCTAGGAGCTCAGGTTGCCAATTACCAGTCACTGCTGTCTTTTTCCTATATAAGAGTCTGGATGTTACTACTCAGCGCTAATTATAGCTTCAGCATAGCTCCAGCGATTCCGGTCTTTGTGGTGATCCAGTCCGTGGTGATCTGTAGTTGTGATTTTGAATGGTGTGGAAGTTTCCCTGCTGTGCATTCACTTCCTTCCTTTTTTCAATATTCCCCTGTAAACATATTGTCTCTCCTTTGTGTTTGACTGCAGTATGTACGTGTTTTCACTCTTCCTTGTCCATGTTGTTTCTGTGGGGTTTTGTTACTGTGTTTCCGGCCCGCTCCAAGGGTGGAGGAGAGGGGGAGTATGTTCAGGGCTCAGACAGGAGTCAGGGTCACGCTCGGGGCTCAGACCTGGCTACCATTAATCCTACCTCTGAGATAAGGGACAGCACAGGGTCTCAAGTCTGAGGACCAGTTTAGAAGCCCCTGTTCTGTCATTTCATACCTGGTGAGAGCTCAGGTGACTAGTCAAAGAGGCCAGTCCTCATCCTGCTCTTTCTAAAAAGATACATCAGTCTATATAGATAGGGTGGGGAGAAGCTACCAGAGACTGGCATCTTGGACTAGTCACCCAAACAGCACAGTCCCCGGACAGCTTTTTCCATTAGGGGGTTGGCCAACTATAAATTATCTTGACAGAAAAGGTAATAAGTTGCTTATCACCGGGGGTATGACTTTCGAGACCCCCTACAATCCCTAAAATGGGGCTATGGAGTCCCCAATTTTAAGAGAGCCACTCCATTCGATATCAATGGGAATAATGGAGATAGACAATGAATAGAGCATTGGCGCCGAAATACAACCATTGCTCAATTCAAAGGGGCTGTGCAAGGAATAAGCAACATGAGTGTTCTCATCCACTGTTATCGGATGGTTTAGTCCACACATAGCTGTTTCTTTTATGCACTTCCATATTGGTTAATGAAAACAGCAACACAAGTGATGCCATAACGTGCACCCTCGCCGTGATACACAACCCAGTATTTTTTGGCATTTCTTCTTCCTTTCGAAGGTCCTTTGCTGCGCTCCGTCTAACGTAGCTGTGGACAACCTGGTGGAGCGATTAGCTGTGTATAAAGAGAAGATATTACGCCTCGGTCACCCGGCGAGACTTCTGGAATCCTTACAGCATCATTCCCTGGACGCGGTATTGGCAAGAAGTGATAATGCACAGCTTGTGGCTGAGATCCGAAAAGACATTGACATGACCTATGTAAGTTTTATAAAGAGGGTCGTGATTAAATGGCCACATTGGCCTCTGGCTCTGTTAAATTGTTCTCTATATACAGTATGTGTAGTATTGTTTTATTAGTATGATTTCACTCCTGATCACCTCATTTGTGCAGGTGATATATCAGTTATGTACAGAGGTAATGGTCCCATATGCTCACTCTCAAGCTAAAAACTGTAAAATTCATAAAAATATATAATGTTTTTAAAGGGAAACTGTCAGCAGTTTTTTGCTGATTAATCTGAGAGCAGCATAATGAAGGAGTAGAGAGTCTGATTCCAGTGATATGTGACTTATTAGACTGTGTGTTGTAGTTTCAATACATTGAGTGCTTTATCAGCAGGAGAGTATCTCTGCAGGACTAAAGGCCCCGTCACACTAAGCAACATCGCTAGCAACATCGCTGCTAACGAACAACTTTTGTGATGTTGCTAGCGATGTTGCTGTGTGTGACATCCAGCAACAACCTGGCCCCTGCTGTGAGGTCGTTGGTTGTTGCTGAATGTCCTGGGCCATTTTTTAGTTGTTGCTGTCCTGCTGTGAAGCACAGATCGCTGTGTGTGACAGCGAGACAGCAACAACTAAATGTGCAGGCAGCAGGAGCCGGCTTCTGCGGAGGCTGGTAACCAATGTAAACATCGGGTAACCAAGAAGCCCTGTCCTTGGTTACCCGATATTTACCTTTGTTACCAGCCTCCGCCGCTCTCACTGTCAGTGCCGGCTCCTGCTCTGTGCACATGTAGCTGCAGGATACATCGGGTTAATTAACCCGATGTGTGCTGTAGCTAAGAGAGCAGGGAGCCAGCGCTAAGCATTGTGCGCTGCTCCCTGCTCTGTGCACATTTAGCTGCAGCACACATCGGGTAATTAACCCGATGTGTGCTGTAGCTAGGAGAGCAAGGAGCCAGCGCTAAGCATTGTGCGCTGCTCCCTGCTCTGTGCACATTTAGCTGCAGCACACATCGGGTAATTAACCCGATGTGTGCTGTCACTAGGAGAGCATGGAGCCAGCGCTCAGTGTGCGCTGCTCCCTGTTCTCTGCACGTGTAGCTCCGTGCACTGGTAACCAAGGTAAATATCGGGTTGGTTACCCGATATTTACCTTAGTTACCAAGCACAGCATCTTCCACGCGGCGCTGGGGGCTGGTCACTGGTTGCTGGTGAACTCACCAGCAACTCGTGTAGCGACGCTCCAGCGATCCCTGCGAGGTCAGGTTGCTGGTGGGATCGCTGGAGCGTGGCAGTGTGACATCTCACCAGCGACCTCCTAGCAACTTACCAGCGATCCCTATCGTTGTTGGGATCGCTGGTAAGTTGCTTAGTGTGACTGGACCTTAAGTTTCATGCGCAGGCCAGTCCGGTTAAACTGTGTAACCCCGCCCCCACCACTGATTGGTAAGTTACTCACAATTTATTCAGAAAGCTGCCAGTCAGGGGTATGAGCAAGGTTATACATAGTAAGCTGCAAGTGATTGGTGTGGGCGGGGTTGTACACAGGAAGCTTCCAGTCTGGGGTGTGGACGGGGTTATACACAGTAAGCTGCCAGTTTGGGGTGTGGGTGGGGTTATACACAGGAAGCTGCCAGTTAGGGGTGTGGGTGGGGTTATACACAGGAAGCTGCCAGTTTGGGATGTGGGTGGGGTTATACACAGGAAGCTGCCAGTTAGGGGTGTGGGTGGGGTTATACACAGGAAGCTGCCAGTTAGGGGTGTGGGTGGGGTTATACACAGGAAGCTGCCAGTTAGGGGTATGGGTGGGGTTATACACAGTTCAGACGTCTTAGCTCAGGTACAGCTACATCAGAAAACACAGGGATTCAGTTCATGAGTAAAATATGTTTTCAGTGAAGAGAAGATTTTCCCATTACTGAGATAGCAGGTGACAGTTCTATGAATCGGGGAGGAGCTAACAGCAGACCAAGACATTCTGCTGCAATTTCTCTTATATTGACTACTGCTCTCCATAGAACTTCCATAGAACTTTGTAAGCACCAACTGTCATCTCCTATCTCAGTAATGAGAAAGCCTGTATTCATTGAAGACAGATATTACCCATGAATTGAGATTTCTGAGAATGAACAATCAGTCCCAGAAAAAAAAAGAATACATTTCCTAGGTAAACTCTTTTACAAAGTTTCTTCTTTTCACCTGAACAATTTTTTTATGAAGTAAAATTAAAATGAAGGTTACACTTTGAAGGAATTTGTTGTTTTGACACTTTAAAGGTAATCTGTTAGCAGGTTTTTGCTATGTAATCTGAGGACCGCATGATGTATGGGTTAAAACACTGAATTCAAGAATGTGTCATTTATCAGGCTGCGTGCTGTTGTTTACTTACAATGAAGGTTGTATCACCAGGAGATTATCACTGTAGCAGCTCATTGTCAATAGACAATGTACACAGAAAACTGGTGTGGGGGATTAGCTTTCTGAGCTCTGGTACACACAAAACTGGTGTGGGTGGGGTTAGGTTTCTGAGCTCTGGTACACACAAAACTGGTGTGGGCGGGGTTAGCTTTCTTAGCTGTGGTGCACACAAAACTGGTTTGGGGGGTTAGCTTTCTGAGCTGTGGTACACACAAGTGGTGTGGGTGGGGCTTGCTTTCTGAGCTCTGGTACACTAAAAACTGGTGTGGGTGGGGCTAGCTTTCTGAGCTCTGGTACACACAAAACTTGTGTGGGTGGGGCTAGCTTTCTGAGCTCTGGTACACACACAACTGGTGTGGGTGGGGGATTAGCTTTCTGAGCTCTGGTACACACAAAACTGGTGTGGGTGGAGTTAGCTTTCTGAGCACTGGTACACATAAAACTGGCGTGGGCGGGGTTAGGTTTCTGAGCTCTGGTACATGATGCCCTGCTGACAACTTTACCTATTGATGCTGGATTAATGGAATTTTATTATTCCCCCACAGATGATGACCAGTGACCATTTTAGATTGTATTTCTATATTTCTATATATTTCTGTAGAGATTGAAATTGAAAATAAAAGTTAGTTTATCTTATCTTCTACACACTAAAATGGCAATAGTCTAAATAACAAAGGACGAGCATATACCTTCAGAAAAGTGGTCGTTAATGTGTTAAGAGACTACGGCTGCTGCCATAACTACTGATGTAGAATCATGTGGAAATTCTCTTTAGATAACCGTACAACAAATCATTTCTATTATTAGATTTTATAATATTTTTTTTTCCTTTTATTTAATAGGCTAAAATGAAGAAACTGCAGAGCAGAGATGAAAAGAGCAGCTTCAAAAGCGAGATCCGAGCCCTGAGAAAAGAGCTGAAGGAGCGGGAGGAGGCGGCCATGATGGAGACATTGAAAAATGCCAATGTCATCCTCGCCACAACTACAGGTCAGTGGGGCGCTGGTGGCCGAGGACAATCTGTTCTGCTTTAATCACATTTTCTGCTGTTTCTAGCGGACGTCTCGCTGGTATCAAGTCTTGATAAAATCTACGTCAAGGTCTATGATTCATACAGTATGTCGCGTATGTTATAACTTTCCCGATGCATATAAATAGAGCTTTTGTGAGTCATCCTGGATTCATAGAAGTATTCAGTAAGTGGAAAACTCTATAAGGTAATGGTATTCATAGCAATGCCTCACTATATTGCACAAGATAACAAACCCTCAACAAAGTGTTCAAAGTTAATGGGAATCTGTCAGCAGGTTTTAGATATTTATTTGAGAACATCATGATTTATGGAAACAGACCCTGATTCCAGTTATGTGTCACTTACTGGACTACTTCCTCTCCTTACATAATAATCTGTCAGCAGGTTTTTGCTATGCAATCTGGCACTAGCTTGCAGTAATCACAGAGACCTTGATTCCAGTGATGTATCACTTAGTTTTCTGGATGCAGCAGTTATAGTTACAGCTTTCTCTGCTGCAGATCTAGCAGAGCTCAGTTGTTGAGCTGTGTATAACACACCCACACCACAGCTCTCTGTGTACATTGTACAGTGACAGACAGCTGCTAATCAGTGCTGGAGCGTGACTAGACAAGAGGCGCAATGCCAGTTGCCCTGTAGTCATAATATCCTGCTGATAAAACACTGATTGTATTGAAACAGCAAAGACAGACCAGTAAGAGACATATCGCAGTAATCTCAGTCTCTGCCCCTACATCATGGTGATCCATTACATAGCAAAAATCTGCTACCAGATTCAGAGTGTTTTCAGCAGACTCATTATCATTAGATCACAACCTATAAAAAGACTCTGGAATCTAAATATTGATATTCAAACAAGTAGAAATTTATTATTACAAAAAAGTGCTCGTGCAAATTACATAAAAATTCATTATACCGTACTTTAGGATGACATTTGGAGTATTGGGAGGGATGTATAACCGCACTAAAGGGGATAGTGCAAATCCGGTGATAACTATACTTTCTGGACCAGTTAGCCTACAATAATGTCCTATATATAATTGGACATATAAAAATAGGCATTTCTGACGACATAGAAATTTCAATACCTAGGGCTTAGGGTATGTATAAGGGTTTCTCTGATGGCTGCTATTGAATAGGTTACCATGAAGTCTATTGCATCAAGTGGAAATACCCCTCGTAGCCACAGTGATCAAAGTCAGTCCATACCACATAGATAATCATATAATATGTATGGACATAGTTACCCACATCAACAGCCACCATCTACTGTTTGTCCCCCATAGATAAATCTATTTACCTGTAGTCATATTGAACAGTAAAGGTCCTGTATAGTAACGCCGATTGCACTTGCCCCAACCTCGACGCGCGTTTCACCGCACTGCCGGTTTCATCAGGAGGTATGTGCCAAACTTGCTGTAGTTACTTTATATAGCACCCATGATTCGATCCAGGTGCGGATTTAGCTCATCCGGTATTCCAACACATGTAATTAGGTGACGCGCATCCTGTGCGCAGGCCGCACCTCAAGCGCGTCATGCGTCACATGACCGCGAGTTATGCAGCGTAAAACAGAGTCCATATGGAAGAACCGGATGAGTCATCCGAGTGCACATTCCCCATCCGGTATCTGGGCGCACGTGACTGCGTGATGTGCATCCTGTGCGCGAGTCGCTAGTCGAGCGTGTCATCCGTCACATGACCGCAGTCATGCGGCCAGCGAACGCATAACACGGAGCCGGCATAGAAGACCGGATGTATCATCCGGTCTCCATGTCAACTCTCTCTGTCAGCGAGTCACGCCCAGGATTTGCACAGCGCACCCAGCCATTGCGTCCCCCCGGAACGGTTAGTATCTGGATCGGATCATGTATAATAAATCATATGTTATAGTAATGGACATTGAATAATAACATTAATTGTTTGCTTAGAAATCTTTGCATACAATTACACACTCTGTACAAGGATCATCTACATATATTTTCATATAAACAATAACATTATTCATATCAGAACATGATTTACTTGTAATAACCTAAACCCTCCTCGTATGCATCATACATATATACAAGCAGATATAAGTTCTCATATTCTGATAGACATTCATGAAGTAATAAGTACATTTATCTCAGATATTACTGTTTCATAACTTTCTTCATTCATGTAGGCTTGTATTTTTGTACTATTGTTCATATTTCATATATGATGAGTCCATATATTCCGAATATTAATTATTCATTGTCAATGTCCATTGTCATTATGGTGCTATAAACTGGAACACAAACAAAACAAGAAGGGAAAAGAACAGGGAAAATTAAAATTCTGTATAATGAAATAGGTGTATATTACTAAAATTCGCGCTATACAGGCAAGAAGGGCTTATAGCTCAAGGATTCGTTCAGCCCCTTTGGGGTCATAGTGTCAAGCACCACTATCCATCTAGTTTCTTTTTTCAAAAGTTCATTTTTATAGTTTCCACCCCTGGCTCCCAAACTCACATGATCGATACCTTTTACTTTAAAGCTAGTGGGGTTTCATTTATGGTGGGTAAAAAAATGCCTTGGTATAGTTTTTAGTTCTTTTATATCTTTGCATCCTTTGGCGTTAATAATGTCTCGGATGTGCTCCAGAGTACGTACCTTCAGCTGTCTCGTAGTCATGCCAATATATATCATATTGCATGAACAACTTGCATGGTAAATCACCAGGATGCGCGTCACCTAATTACATGTGTTGGAATACCGGATAATAAATGTACTTATTACTTCATGAATGTCTATCAGAATATGAGAACTTATATCTGCTTGTATACGGTATATGTATGATGCATACGAGGAGGGTTTAGGTTATTACAAGTAAATCATGTTCTGATATGAATAATGTTATTGTTTATATGAAAATATATGTAGATGATCCTTGTACAGAGTGTGTAATTGTATGCAAAGATTTCTAAGCAAACAATTAATGTTATTATTCAATGTCCATTACTATAACATATGATTTATTATACATGATCCGATCCAGATACTAACCGTTCCGGGGGGACGCAATGGCTGGGTGCGCTGTGCAAATCCTGGGCGTGACTCGCTGACAGAGAGAGTTGACATGGAGACCGGATGATACATCCGGTCTTCTATGCCGGCTCCGTGTTATGCGTTCGCTGGCCGCATGACTGCGGTCATGTGACGGATGACACGCTCGACTAGCGACTCGCGCACAGGATGCACATCACGCAGTCACGTGCGCCCAGATACCGGATGGGGAATGTGCACTCGGATGACTCATCCGGTTCTTCCATATGGACTCTGTTTTACGCTGCATAACTCGCGGTCATATGACGCGCTTGAGGTGCGGCCTGCGCACAGGATGCGCGTCACCTAATTACATGTGTTGGAATACCGGATGAGCTAAATCCGCACCTGGATCGAATCATGGGTGCTATATAAAGTAACTACAGCAAGTTTGGCACATACCTCCTGATGAAACCGGCAGTGCGGTGAAACGCGCATCGAGGTTGGGGCAAGTGCAATCGGCGTTACTATACAGGACCTTTACTGTTCAATATGACTACAGGTAAATAGATTTATCTATGGGGGACAAACAGTAGATGGTGGCTGTTGATGTGGGTAACTATGTCCATACATATTATATGATTATCTATGTGGTATGGACTGACTTTGATCACTGTGGCTACGAGGGGTATTTCCACTTGATGCAATAGACTTCATGGTAACCTATTCAATAGCAGCCATCAGAGAAACCCTTATACATACCCTAACCCTAGGTATTGAAATTTCTATGTCGTCAGAAATGCCTATTTTTATATGTCCAATTATATATAGGACATTATTGTAGGCTAACTGGTCCAGAAAGTATAGTTATCACCGGATTTGCACTATCCCCTTTAGTGCGGTTATACATCCCTCCCAATACTCCAAATGTCATCCTAAAGTATAATGAATTTTTATGTAATTTGCACGAGCACTTTTTTGTAATAATAAATTTCTACTTGTTTGAATATCAATATTTAGATTCCAGAGTCTTTTTATAGGTTGTGATTGAATAAAATCAGGAATCTGCTGTAGAAAACCAGAGGCCATGTATAGGTATATGATATCATTATCATTAGATGTAGGATTACTACCACAGGTAATACGTCTAGCATCTAGGGAGATCTCATTTTGTCAAGTTTTGTGTGTGCATAGTTTATTGTACAACTACAGTGCTACTAAACTTCTAAAGTTATATATATATATATATATATATATATATATATATATATATATATATATATATATATATATATATATTATACTTATTAGTACAGACACACCTTCTCATTCAAAGGGTTTTCTTTATTTTCATGACTCTGAAAATTGTAGATTCACATTGAAGGCATCAAAACTATGAATTAACACATGTGGAATGAAATACTTAACAAAAAAGTGTGAAACTGAGAAATGGTTTTCACTGCACAGGTGTGCCCTGTCAGGTTTAATAAGTGGGATTTCTTGCCTTATAAATAGGGTTGGGACCATCAGTTATGTTGTGCAGAAGTCTGGTGGATAAACAGCTGATAGTCCTACTGAATAGACTGTTAGCTGCTTTTTTTCTTGCTATAATACAAATTCTAAGTAAAGAAAAATGAGTGGCCATCATTACTTTAAGAAATGAAGGTCACCCAGTCCGAAAAATTGGGAAAACGTAGAAAGTGTCCCCAAGTGCAGTGGCAAAAACCATCAAACGCTTCAAAGAAACTCGCTCACATGAGAACCGCCCCAGGAAAGGAAGACCAAGAGTCACCTCTGCTGCGGAGGATAAGTTTATCCGAGTCACCAGCCTCAGAAATCTCAGGTTAACAGCAGCTCAGATTAGAGACCAGGTCAATGCCACACAGAGTTCTAGCAGCAGACACATCTCTAGAACAACTGTTAAGAGGAGACTTTGTGCAGCAGGCCTTCATGGTAAAATAGCTGCTAGGAAACCACTGCTAAGGACAGGCAACAAGGAGAAGAGACTTGTTTGGGCTAAAGAACACAAGGAATGGACATTAGACCAGTGGAAATCTGTGCTTTGGTCTGATGAGTATAAATTTGAGATCTTTGGATCCAACCATCGTGTCTTTGTGCGATGCAGGAAAGGTGAACGGATGGACTCTACATGGCTGGTTCCCACCGTGAAGCATGGAGGAGTAGGTATGATGGTGTGGGGATGCTTTGCTGGTCACGCTGTTGGGGATTTATTCAAAATTGAAGACATACAGAACCAGCATGGCTACCACAGCATCTTGCAGCGGCGTGCTATTCCATCCGGTTTGCCTTTTAGTTGGACCATGATTTATTTTTCAGCAGGGCAATGACCCCAAACACACCTCCAGGCTGTGTAAGGGCTATTTGACTAAGAAGGAGAGTGATGGGGTGCTACACCAGATGACCTGGCCTTCACAGTCACCAGACCTGAACCCAATCGAGATGGTTTGGGTTGAGCTGGACCACACAGTGAAGGCAAAAGGGCCAACAAGTGCTAAGCATCTCTGGGAACTCCGTCAAGACTGTTGGAAAACCATTTCCGGTGACTACCTCTTGAAGCTCAGCAAGAGAATGCCAAGAGTGTGCAAAGCAGTAATCAAAGCAAAAGGTGGCTACTTTGAAGAACCTAGAATATAAGACATATTTTCAGTTGTTTCACACTTTTTTAAGTACTTCATTTCATATGTTTTAATTTATAGTTTTGATGCCTTCAATGTGAATCTACAATTTTCAGAGTCATGAAAATAAAGAAAACTCTATTTGTCAATATGATGTTAAGGGCCATTTACACGCTGCGACATCGCTAACGATATATCGTCAGGGTCACAGTGTTTGTGACGCACATCCAGCGTCGTTAGCGACATCACAACGTGTGACACCAAGGAGCGACCTTAAATGTTCGCAAAAGAGGCAAAAATCGTTTGTCTGAGAGAGGTTGTTTATTTATGAAAAATCATTGTCTGGTCAGTAGCGATGTTGTTCGTCGTTCCTGCGGCAGCACACATCGCTATGTGTGACACCGCAGGAGCGACGAACATCTCCTTACCTGTGTCCACCGGCAATGAGGAAGGAAGGAGGGGGGCGGCAGGTATCGGCCGCTCATCTCTGCCCCTCCTCTTCTATTGGATGGCTGCCATGTGACGTCGCTATGATGCCGCACGAATCGCCCCCTTAGAAAGGAGGCGGTTCGCCGGTCACAGCGACGTCTCAGGGAAGGTAAGTCCGTGTGACGGGTGTAAGCGATGTTGCGCGCCACGGGCAGCGATTTGCCCGTGACGCACAACCGACGGGGGCGGGTACGCTCGCTAGCGATATCGGTACTGATATCGCAGCGTGTAAAGTACCCTTTATACTTGACACATTTTAGTAATAAAAATGTATGGTTTTAAAAAAAGAAAATACTCTTTGAATGAGAAGGTGTGTCCAAACTTTTGGTCTGTACTGTATATTGCTGTGAAACTGGTGGGAAAAACTTCAGATTTGTGCAGGAGAAAAAAAAATTCTCGACTGCCGTGGCAGCTCATAGACGCACATTGACAGCCCTAGTATTTAAATGCCACTGTCAGTGATGCTTTCTGTGGCATCCACACTTCAGGGCTTTCAGATATAAAAAAAAACTAAAAAAGGTTTAGTTACTCTTCACCAAATGCTGATAATAATGAGGAAACAATGCCCACCTCTCCTCTCCTCTCCCCAATCGATCCAGATTATGGTAAATATGTTGTGCGTCAGTAGGCCACACCCCCTTTTCTTGCTGAGCCACACCCACTTTTTAAAAAAAAACATGTAGGGATCCGCACAAAAGGGCAAAAAGTTGGAAATAAAACTTGTGACTAATTTTGCAACCATTTTTTGGCAAGCAGGGGATGGTAATGATTGCACATTTTAGAGCACACGAGAGATACAGTCTATGTCAATATCTCGATATTAACCCCATTTATAATGGCAACATTTTCAGGATACAACTAATTTGACACTTTTATTGCATTTTTTTAAAACACCAAATATGCTTCATTTATTTATTATCCATTCTTAAGTAGGGAAAAGAACGGTGATTTAAATATTTGTTGTTATATATATATATATATATATATATATATATATATATATATAATTACCGTATATTTTTATCTCTAATTACATTTTTTTTTCTTCTTCATTTTCCGAGGGGAATTCAAACTGTGATCACTTGATAACTTATATAATGCACAGTAGTATTGCAGTTTACAGTAAAACAGATCTGGTGCTTCGGTGACTGTTTACAGGCTGCAGCTGTGACGTCCCATCAACCGTGCACATTACTGCTGCAGCCAATCACTGGAGCTGCCTGCAGCCAATCACTGGAGCTGCCTGCAGCCAATCACTGGGCCCAGTGAATCGGGCTGTCTATCTCGACAGAACCACTAGGCCCTGTGATTGGCTGCATCAGTGGCCTGCGCTGATGACGGGATGTCACCCTTGCAGTCTGTAAATCATTACTGGAGCAGCAGAGATGCAGAAATGAACCCGGGGATTGTGAGTAACAGCCTAATATTATTTCTCACACTGGCTAGCCAATGGAGTGAAGAAAGTTTAAAGGGGAAAATCCTCTTAAAGTGATTCCCCATCCCAGCTTGTAACCTGTTAAACCAGACACTTTCAGAGGACTGCCATGGGGCTCAATGAGCTATGTACAGTGGGTACAGAAAGTATTCAGACCCCTTTAAATTTTTCACTCCTTGTTTCATTGCAGCCATTTTTTTTAAATTCAAAAAAGTTAATTTTTTTCAATAATGTACACTCTGTACCCCAAAAAAAGAAATGTAGAAATTTTTGCAAATGTATTAAACAAGAAAAAGTGAAATCACATGGTCATAAGTATTCAGACCCTTTGCTCAGTATTGAGTAGAAGCACCCTCCCTTTTGAGCTATACATCCATGAGTCTTCTTGGGAATGATGCAACAAGTTTTTCACACCTGGATTTGGGGATCCTGTGCCATTCTTCCCTGCACATCCTCTCCAGGTTGGATGGTGAACGTTGGGGGACGGCCATTTTCAGGTCTCTCCAGAGATGCTCAATTTGGTTTAGGTCCTGGCTCTGGCTGGGACGGTCAAGAATGGTCACAGAATTGTTTTGAAGCCACTCCTTTGTTATTTTAGCTGTGCGCTTAGGGTCATTATCTTGTTGGAAGGTGAACCTTCAGCCAAGTCTGAGGTCCAGAGCACTCTGGAAGAGGGTTTTTTCCAGGATATCTCTGTACTTGGCCGCATTTCATCTTTCCTTCAATTGCAACCAGTCATCCTGTCCCTGGAGCTGAAAAACACCCCCATAGCATGATGCTGCCACCACCATGTTTCACTGTTGGGATTGTATTGGGCAGGTGATAAGCAGTGCCTGGTTTTCTCCACACATACCGCTTAGAATTATCACCAAAAGTTCTATCTTCGTCTCATCAGACCAGAGAATCTTATTTATCATAGTCTGGGAGTCCTTCATGTGTTTTTTGCAAACTCTATGCGGGCTTTCATATGCCTAGCACTGAGGAGAGGCTTCCGTTGGGCCACTCTGCCATAGAGGCCCAACTGGTGGAGGATTGCAGTGATAGTTGTCTTTGTGGAACTTTTTCCCATCTCCCTACTGCATCTCTGGAGCTCAGCCACAATGATCTTGGGGTTCTTCGTTACCTTTCTCATCAAGGCTCTTCTCCCATGATTGCTTAGTTTGCCTAGACGGCCATGTCTAGAAATAGTTCTGGTGGTCCCAAACTTCTTCCATTTAAGGGTTATGGAGGCCAATAGGGTGCTTTACACGCTGCAACATCGCTAGCGATGTCGAGAGCGATACCACCTGCCCCCGTCGTTCGTGCGACATTTGGTGCTTGCTGCCGTAGCGAACATTATCGCTACGGCAGCGTCACATTCACATACCTTTTCAGCGACGTCGCTGTGACCGCCGAACAATCCCTCCTCCTTCAAGGGGGAGGTGCGTTCGGCGTCCTAGCGACGTCACTGCGGCGTCACTAAGCGGCTGGCCAATAGAAGCGGAGGGGCGGAGATGAGCGGGACGTAACATCCCGCGCACCTCCTTCCTTCAGCATTGCCGGTGGATGCAGGTAAGGAGATGTTTGTCATTCCTGCTGTGTCACACGTAGCGATGTGTGCTGCCTCAGGAACGACAAACAACATCGTACCTGTGGCAGCAGCAATATTAAGGAAAGGAGCTACGTGTCAGCGATCACCGTTTTTGAACGATTTTGCTATCGTTGATCGCCGCTCCTTGATGTCACTACCGGCGCCGGATGTGCGTCACTAATGACGTGACCCCGACGATATATCGGTAGGGACGTTGCAGCGTGTAAAGCACTCTAATGTGCTCTTAGGAGCCTTGAGTACTGCAGAAATTCTTTTGTAATCTTGGCAAGATCTGTGCCTTTCCATAATTCTGTCTCTGAGCTCCTTGGGCAGTTCCTTTGACCTCCTGATTCTCATTTGGTCTGAGATGCACTGTGAGCTGTGAGGTCTTATATAGGCAGGTGTGTGCCTCTCCAAATCAAGTCCTATCAGTGTAATTAAACACAGCTGGACTCCAATGAAGGAGCAGAACCATCTCAAGGAGGATCACAAGGAAATGTACAGCATGTGACTGAAATATGACCCTGAGACAAGGGTCTGAATACTTATGACCATGGGATATTTCAGTTCTTCTTGTTTAATAAATTTGCAAAAATTTCTACATTTGTTTTTTTGCTGTCAAGATGAGGTGCAGAGTGTACATTAATGAGAAAAAAATGAACATTTTTGAATTCACCAAATGGCTGCAATGAAACAAATAGTGAATAATTTAAAGGAGTCTGAATACTTTCCATACCAACTGTATGTTTTGGTGGCACAAAGTGACCCTACAGAATGTCGGTGAAATTATTTTAATGTTATTTGTGATCTTTGATAATCACTTTTTTATATCAAGGCAAAAAAACCTGATGGTACTCCCAATACTGCAATGTGAACAGGTGCATAACTGAACATGACATAACATGACAAAAAAGAGACAGTTGCACTCTGTAATGCTAAAGCATGAAAACCATGAATGTAAGAATATAAATGTGTTACTGTTAAAGGAAATCTAAGCAAAAGTTGTGATATTTAGCTTATAAAAATGGCCATTTATATATCAACCCAGTAGCCACGTCAAGGCATACCTCGTATATGAGGTATGCCTTGATGTGGCTACTGGGCAAATATATAAATGAGATATTTAGCATATAAAAATGGCCATTTTTATATCTGCCCAGTGGCCACGTTAAGGCATACCACATATACAAGGTATGCATTAACGTGACTACTGGGTCAATATATAAATGGTCATTTTTATAAGCTAAATATTTCAATTTTTTCTTAGATTTCCTTTAGCAGTAATCCTGTATTACTTATTCATGGTTTTTATGCTTTAACATTACAGAGTGTAAACTCTCTTTTTTTTTATTACTTTTTTATATCATATACTGTAATTGATCTATTCATCAAAGAGGTAATTTTCCGCCATATTTTACTTTTATGTTGTCTGTGCTTGTAAATCTGCTTAGAGGAGTTAAAAAAGGACAAATGAGTTCAAAACTCCTTGTCAGACCGTCATAGAAGGCTGACTGAGGGATTCTCAGTTAACTCATTCTGCATCGACAAAAAGACAGTACAATACATAGGCTATGGAAGGCAAATAGTGCAAAATTATTAATGAGACCCATTAACAAAAGTTATTTTTTAGTATAAAATACACGCATTTCAGTATTGGGAAAAAAAAAATGTGCCAAACAGGTAGAGAACCCTTTTAAAACGGACAAGATGTTTCCATATGTAGCATGTACGACTTGCAGACATTTAACATTCTAGCCGACAGTTTTTGAAGATTTTAAGAACCTAATTTCCCATCAGCTTGTCAGGGATGTGCCTGGTTTGTAGATCGTGTTTACCTGACCTTACAGTGAGGCCGGTCTCACAGCAGCTCCGTGGGATGTGATCATTATAGCAGCCGCTCTATCACATACTGTCCTCCGACGCCGTCTCCTCACAGTAGCGTTGCATAGCTCAGA
This sequence comes from Anomaloglossus baeobatrachus, assembly GCF_048569485.1. Lineage (NCBI taxonomy): Eukaryota > Metazoa > Chordata > Amphibia > Anura > Aromobatidae > Anomaloglossus > Anomaloglossus baeobatrachus. Next base: position 78,205,589 of record NC_134362.1, read on the forward strand.
AATCTAATCGGACGGATACTGTTGTCCTACTGTATGATGAAACGCTGAGCATACCGGGTAAGATCACATTCTAGAATAGACAGATAACCTTTCGGATTCATTATTCCTTGCACGCTGTGTATATAGAACAAAGCTCTGCTTGATTTAAGGTATCGCACCTCCTGCTGTAATATCCTTCCATTCCCCTTCTTTATCTCACTTTTGTTCTCCTTTCATCCAAACACCTTACACCTAGACTTCCATTCCTAATACGTTTTTTTACAGTCTTTGTTCCTTGTTAGATTTTAAAGTGCTAAACGTGGACACATGGCCTGATCTTCAGTGGCGCCATCATTCCTGACCTCTGGGACCTCCGCTTATCAGTACAATGAAGCAGTTGCTGTTCTCCCTAGTTCACACAGGCCTACCTGTATGGACTGCTGTCCCCGATACTGCAACTTGCAGGAGAGCCACAAAGCCTTTTGTGGGGGCCCAAAAGTCATGTTCCACCAATCAAATATTGATGGACTAACGGCACTTTAGGGTTCGCCTTCGTTGTTCAAATCAAGGATAAGCCATTTTAGTGCTACTGTGACTGTAAGGTCATCTCATAAAGTACCTCCTACCCTGCAAGCCAGTGTCTTCTCATTTAACAAGCTGTCATGTCCCCACCGGAGTCTGCTCCTGCAACTTCTGCTCCGATCGCCAGGCGACGCCGTGTTCCCGCTATGGATATATGGCTATAGGCAATGGGAAGACACCACACCCTTCTTATTCTCCCTCCTGTCTGCTGACCACTGCCAGAGATAGTTCTGTATTCCTGGTTCCTATCCCACCCTGTTCTGTTTAGTGATTCTGGTGTTCTGGCTTCTGCTTGCTTCCTGACTACCCTCCTGCCTGCCGTTTATGTACCTCGCTGTCATCTCCGGTTTTGACCTCTGCCTGATTTCCTGACTACGCTCCTGCCTCTTGAGTTTGTTCCTTTTTGTGCCTCCTGGTTTGGATCCTGCCTGGTGACCACTCTTTCCTGGATTGAACCTTTCCATAGGCAGCGATCTCCTGGACCTTGTGTAATTCCAAATTCCTATATAGGTGTTAATGGGTTTCAGGGTTCTTGTGGTCTTGCTGACTTGGTAGCTAGCCTTTGTCTGTCCGTGACAGTCATCTTAGTCTGTGATCAAGGGCAGACGTTACCACTTGTCCCTTGGCTAGTGTAAGCCAGTTGTGAGATACAGTAGTATCTTTTGTTGTGCCAGAGAGTTGCCCTGCCGCACTGTCATCGCAGCCAGTCACTAAGTTCTGCGGCTCTGAGTGTAAATCTCCCCATAGCCAGGAACTCACAACCACAACACATCAGACACATTGCCCACCATTCACACTTTCAAAATCAACAGTAAAGCCCACCTTTTCAGAAGAGCTTACTCCCTATATGACTAAGGAATAAAGATGGGTGAACTCACAGGAAACTGAGACCGGTGGGTCCCTGCTAATTTTTTAAAAAAATCAGGAATAGAGTATCCATAAACGTCTATGGGAACCAGTATCCAGCGATTAAAATGTTGGTGGAAGGGATAGGAGTGCAATTGGTGTACTCACCGAAGCTGCGTGTCATGGTGGGCCACTGCTTCCAGGTCACGCATTCACTTCCGGAGCTGCATGCGTCTAGAATGTACACTAAAAATAAAGATAGGGACTTCCGGTTCCGGTCCTGGCCGCGGTGGAGGCATAAAGGAGAAGCTCCTGCCCCCCCCGAGAAAAGCAGTCAGAAAGCAGCCCCCCCGCATCGGAGTCCGGGACGGGAGGGACCCAGCCTGAAAGCGGAGATTTGCAGCTATGGATAGATACCTGCTGAGGAGCGCCAGCGGCGGTGAAGGGCCTGGGAGAGGCGGCGACGCTGCGGACATGAGGGGAATGGAGGAGAGGAACATGGCGCCGACGAGCGTGCCGGGGGCGGAGCCAGAGGTGCGGGGAAGAGATGCGATGGAGCCGGGTCGGAGCGAGGGATTAGCAGAGGACGCGGCTGCAGAGACAGAGGAATGTGGAGCTGGAGACAGGTGGCTGCAGGGGTCGGAGGAGGGCAGCTCACAGTGGGAGGATGAGGGGGAGGTGGGGGGAGAGACTGGAGAGGAAAACGCTGGCGTTATGGAGGGGAGCTATGGAGGAACAGGAGGGCTGGAGGAAAACGAAACCCAGCGAAGTAGAGGGCCCAGAGGGAGACAGCCGCAATACAGGAGGAGATCAACCTCAGGCACCCCCTGTAAAGGAGGAAAAAAAAAACAACAGCAGGATCTAATGACATCACAATATCACAAGACATCTGAGGGAGGCAGAGATTCAATGCAAATAAGCAGATCTAAGAAAACAGCACCACCTGCTGACCAAAACATGCAAGTGCAAGAGTTTCATATGGATTACAAAAAACTGGCAGTAGAAGTAGCATCTCACTTGTCCAAAGACATAAAAATAGCCATTGAGGCAGCCGTACAAACTTCACTAGCCGCCATGCAGAAGCAATTGACTGATCATTCAAAGAGACTCACAGAAGCAGAGCAAAGAATCTCTAATTCTGAGGAGACAATCTTGACCATGCAAGCACAGATAGCAACTCTTGTAAAATCTAATGATTACCTGAGAGACAAGGCAGAGGACCTAGAAAACAGATCGAGACGAAACAATCTTCGCATTGTGGGGCTGCCAGAATCGGTAACACTGGGACAGCTGGACAATATTTGTGAGGCGGAACTACCACAGGCGCTGGGCATAAAGGCGAAATTTAGAGTGGAGAGAGCCCACAGAGTGGGACCATTGAGGCAGCAAGAGGCGAAGGAGGGAGAAGGGCAAAATTCAAGCAATAAACCGCCCTCAAGAGCCAGACAGGTGATAGTCAAATACCTTGACTACAAGCACAAAGAGGAAATTCTGAAAGCCTTTAGAGAACGAAAGCGACCTTTACAATACCAAGGAAGTAGACTGCTGATCTTTGGGGATTATTCCGTTGATGTGTCCAAACGGAGGAAGGACTTCAGTAAACTGTGCACATTTCTGTACAATAAAAGAGTAAAATGCCAACTACTCTACCCGGCAGTGCTGAAGGTCAGGAACTCCAATGGTTCGTTCTCATACTATAAAGACCACAAGGAGGCGGAAAATATTCTCATGTCAGAACATAAAGGGAACCGGACGGAGGGGCGGGAGAGGAGATCCAGTGGAGGAGAAAACTTCAGAAAAGGTTCCCCAACGGGTTCGAGAGGAGAGGGTGGACAACGAGGAAGGCAAACACAACCTGAGGCCAGTGGAGAGGGGAGATGCAGTCCAGCCCAGCAGTTTAGCCCAGGGATGGGACCCAGGGAGCAGCGTTCTTGAAAGACACCAAGACACATGATGACTCTTGAACTGATCTCTACTGGCCCTTATCTATCTATCCTCCTGAGTGAGGAAGGTGGCCGAGCCGAGGGGGACAGGCCAGCGTGAAGGGGACGGAGGGGAGACTGAACAAGTCACCTACTCTCCCCCCCCCTCCTCCCCCTTTTTTTTTTTTTTTTTTTTTTTTTTTTTCTCCTTTCTTTTTTTTTTTCTTTCTTTCCCTTCTCTCTTCTTCCTCTCCCTCTCTCTTTTCTTCCCTACCTCCTCCCTTCTCTCCCCTAATTTGTCTCTGGTGTGTTCTCCCTTCTTTTCTCTTTCTCCCTTCCCCTCTTTTCCCCCCTCGGTGCTTCCCCCCTCTCTCTCTCTATGCCCTCCCCGGTTCTACCTCTCTTGCCTTTTTTCCGATACTACTCCTCGCTTCTTTCTTCTCTCCTCCTCTGCGCTGTGTTTTCCCCTCTCGTGCTTCTTGGCTATGTTATCCTTTATCTATCTCTATGCTGGGCTCTTTTATCTCTTTGTCTCTGCTCCGTTGTTCTTCTCTCTTTGTGGATTGCTTTGCAGGTCCAAATACAGTGGGCACGAATGGGTCGACAGGAAGGTCCCACGAAACTAGGACTAACCCAGTAGATGAACTCTCTTTAAGGTCCTACCACTTCTAACATAATGTTTTAATCTCTGCATATTACTTCAGATCGTTATGTTTTACGCGGGGGATAGAGCTCTGAACCTGTCTATTGGGGGGGGACTAGGGAGACTCATATTTTGGCCAGGAAAAAGGGAAGTCACTAGCATGGCAAAAAGTGCCGAAAGTCCCACCAAAGGGACAACTTGTTATACTGTTGTAGGATTTATACTTTGCTTATGTTGTTTAAGAGTTTACACACAAGTTGGGGAAAAGAAATGCCATTCTGGGGAAACCACGTGTGAAGGATATAATGATAGTCGTGTCTCTCCTACAGCTGGGGACCTGGGGGGTGGTATTGATAAGAGCAAATTACCCAGACAGTCATGGTGCAACTAACGACATGGAATGTTAAGGGCCTAAGATCACCTAACAAACGAGCAATGGTACTAAGACACTTGAAAAGATTAAAAACAGACATTGCTCTATTACAAGAAACTCACTTGGGGAAGGAAGATTTCTTTCGCATGAAAAAATACTGGGTGGGCTCAGTATATGGGGCAGCGGCGCAAGGAAGGAAGGCGGGCACAATGATTTTGATAAACAAGCAACTTAGACATGAAATAGTGGCTCAGGAAGAGGATGACCAGGGAAGATGGCAGCACATAATAATTAATAGCCCAGCGGGGACACTCAGCATATATAATATTTATGGCCCAAACTCGAAGCAGAATCAGTTTCACGACACCATAAAAGCCATAATTCTCTCGGACAAGGAGCCTAACATCATAGTGGCGGGGGACTTCAATGTAGTGCCAGACTCGGTGGAGGATAGAAGCAAGGGAGAGGGGGAGCCAGGATCCGGGGATAAGGGAACAAATCACAGAGATGTATCACTGGAGGATGTAGGCCTAAAAGACATCTGGAGACTAACTCACCCGCACGATAGAGAGTATACGCACTTTTCTCACCCGCACAACAGTTGGTCTCGCATAGACCAGATCTGGTTATCTATGGAACTTGCGAATGGTGTGCAAAACTGTATGATTGAGAATATGGTAATCTCAGACCACAGCCCGGTGAGAGTGGACCTTAGAGAAAAATTCAAAAGGGGATCAGATATTATTTGGAGATTCCCGACGTTTCTCCTTAGACAGGACAATTTTCGCAGGATAATAAAAGAATGGTGGGAGGAGTTCTCAGAGGATAACAGGGATCACAGGGTGACCCCGATTTTGTTCTGGGAAACTGCAAAGGCGGTCTTGAGAGGACGCTTGATGGGATATGCTGCCATGGTCAAACGGAAGACGAATGCAAATTACAACTTACACAGTGAGGCAGTACGTCTAGCGTATACTAATTATCTGTCAGACAGGTCTAGCAGGGCAAGGGATAGGTGGCTGGCAACCAAGAGAGATTTTGACGAGTGGGCAAAAAAAAAAGGAGCAACTATTTTGGTCACATAAAGAGGCAGATCTTCATAGATTTGGTAACAAGGCGGGGAGGATGTTGGCAAATCTAGCAAGAGGCAACAGAAAAATGACAGTAATCTCTTCATTGAAAACGAAGGATGGGGGGTTGACTTCGGACCCTAAAGAAATTAACAAGGTGCTGGGAGAATATTATAGAAAGCTGTACGGACCAGGACAGAATGACATGACTGACGAATCGGAGTGGCTACGACAAGCCCAACTACCTAGATTAACGGAGGAGGAAAGGGAGGCCCTAAATACAAACATCACGGAGGAGGAGGTCTCAAGAACCATTGGGGAACTTAGCACTAACAAGGCGCCAGGGCCCGATGGTTTCAATAGTGAATTTTATAAAGCCCTCAAGGACCAGATTTCGCCGGATTTAACCTCAGTCTTTAATGCGATACTGGGAGGAGCAGAAATCCCTAAAAATGCAAATATAGCGTACATTAAATTAATTCCTAAGGGAGCCAAGGACCTGGACGACCCCTCGAGTTATAGACCCATTTCGCTCATCAACCAGGACTTAAAAATAATGTCTAAAATCATGGCTGACAGACTGGCAGCAGTCTTACCTAGATTAATTTCAGAACACCAGGTGGGGTTTATAAAAGGAAGAAATGCAGTGACCAATATTAGAAAGACGATATTAGTGGTTGATGCGGTTAGACTGGGGCGTACAGAGGGAAAGGCAAGCCCTGCTTTAGTCACGCTTGATGCTGAGAAAGCGTTCGACAATGTTAATTGGAACTGGTTGGACAAGGTGATGGAGGCCGCAGGGATAGTGGGTAGGATGAGACTTTACATTAACAATTTGTATGCCAACTCGGGAGCAAGGATACACACACCGGGATTTTTGTCCGACGTGTTCCCCTTGATGAAAGGGACGAGACAGGGATGCCCGCTATCCCCCCTACTTTTTAATCTTGCAATAGAACCCCTATCAAGAGTGCTGCAGGGTCACAATAGTTTTAAAGGGATCAAAATAAGGGGAAAAGAGATGAAGTTATCGCTGTTCGCCGATGACGTGATTTTGTATATGGGAGACCCTGTTGCGGACCTACCATGGACACTTGACATGATTGGAAAGTTTGGTGCCTTTTCAGGCTTTAAGTTAAACAAAAAAAAATGCGAGCTCTTATTCCTGAGCGGAGGCAAAGGACCAACTGTGGGAAACCCAAGTGAGGGTCATGTGAATGGGATCCCTATAGCGCTCTCATCAGTAAAGTACCTGGGAGTACATATAGGGAGAACGACGGAATTAATCTATAAATTGAATTATGGTCCATTGATTAGAAAAATCATTAACCAGTTGAGGGGCTGGAAGGGGCTGCCCCTGCCACTATTGGCACGATGTCACCTCATGAAAATGATGAGCTTCCCTAGGCTGCTGTACCCCTTTCAGACGATCCCTCTATTGATAACACTAAAAGACGTCAACAGACTTAATTCAGCGTATGCAGACTTTGTTTGGAGGGGAAGGAAACCCAGAATAAAGCTGCGCACGCTGATGAAGTCAGTGGAGGAGGGTGGGATAAATTTCCCGGATGTCAGAGGGTATAACATTGTATGCATTATGAGACATGTGATTGACTGGCTGAGAGGAACGAGCAGGCACTCAGATTATGGAACGGAACTCAAGTATGTAGAACCATGGGACCTGACGTCCATTTTACACTCCCCAATGTCTAAGGTTGAAGGTCATATAAGAAACTCGGTTATATTTCGAGACACCATGTTGGCCTGGAGATTGGTTAGACGGAAATTGGGACTCTCCTGGAAGGTATCAAAATACCTAAATCCTTGGGCGTCACCAAACTTTCTCCAGGGGAGAGAGAATAAATTATTCCTCAAATGGAAAGAGAGAGGCATTAGGAGTCTGATAGATGTCATGAATGTGGAAGAGAGAAGATGGATGACAGGTCGGGAGGTGCTTGACAAGTACAATCTCAACGGCCTCCACATTATGCAGTACGAACAATTGAAACATGGAGTACTGAAAGAGCTTGGTGAGATTGGAAGGGAATTGAACAAGAGCATGATTGATGAGCTTGTGGGATGTAGCGTAACAAATGTAAATGTCTCCCGAATATACCAAACATTTAGAGGTGTGCTAATATCCAGGGAAGATAGTCGAACACTTCTAGCATGGGAAAAACAATTGAAAGGACGAGAAGTGGTGGAGGTCATATTGAAAGGATGGGTCCAGATGAGGAAACAAGTCACTAACGAGAGCTGGAGGGACACCCAATTTAGGATATTACACAGGGCGGTTTTGGGCTTCAACATACCGGGCAGAGTGGCACGGTGTCCTAAGTGCCACAAAGAAAAAACAGACATGATGCATGGTTTGTGGGAATGCAGTCCAATAAAGAGGTTTTGGAACCAAGTCAGAGCGTTAGTTCAAACAACATGGAAAATTTCCTGCAAATTAGAACTAATGGTGTGGATCTTCCACTTTTTGGAGGGTGGAGTTAGAGGGGGATTGAACGCTCAGGACAAAAAAACATTTGTAATCATACATGACATAGCCATGATAGCTAAAAGATGCATCCTAAGGCACTGGATACAGGAGGAGGCCCCAGCCATAGGGGAAGTCATCAGTGAACTGCACAACCTTTTGAGGCTGGAGAAATTAGAAGCAGAAAGGGACAAGGATAATTTGACAACCAAGTTTTTTAGGAGGTGGAAAACTTTTATAGAAGTTCATTACAAACAGGAGGACATAAACCATTTAGTGGCACCCTTCAGACATACGGAGTGGTACCTCACAAATGAAATCCAGGATAGTCTGGGAAAGCTGAGGACTAACTAGCAGGGACCCAGGTGAGGGACAAAGGCGAGACAATATGACGTCATCAAGACATGACATTGGCACTAGAACTATTAGAGAATGGCACAGGGGTTCAGGGGTTTGTTTTATGTTATGTTTGGATTTTTTAACTCTGATTCATTATTTGTCAATGCAATCTGAAGCGGGATTGGAGATAGAGCGGGGATTCTACCCCTTCCAATGATACTTATCGACAGCTGAAATCTTGTCTTTTGTAACTCATACTACTTTTGATACGATATTGAAATAAGTTTGTAAAATCAATAAAAATTGTTTTGGAAAAAAAAAAAAATAAAGATAGGTTCTAGAATGTACGGGCTCCTTCCAGGTATGATGTAATTTGTCACGTGATGGGGGGGCGTGTTCAAAATGCAGCCCAGTTTACAATAATAAAAAAAGAACGTTTATTCTAAGTCCACGTGGGCTTGGAATTTATAATAGAAGCGGGGGTCTAGGAGTAAGACCCCTAGATGGGGAGGGATGAGCAAATCTCTGCGCCCGCAATGATGTTTCCTCCTTTGCTAATCTTGAGCCTCCTGCTGCATGCAGCAGGAGGCTCAGGGTGAGCTGCGCCCACGATGTGTCTTCCTCTGCTCATCCTGAGCCCCCTGTTCCATGCAGCAGGGGGCTTAGGATGAGCGCAATGTGTCCTCCTCTGCTTAACCTAAGCCTCCAGCTTCATGATTCATGAAGCAGGTGGCTCAGGATGAGTTGAGCCCGCGATGTTTCCTCCTCTGCTCATACTGATCCTCCTGCCTGCTTCATGAATCATGATTCTGATCCACAGACAGCGCCTCTGATTGGTTGCAGGCAGACGCTATCACTCAGGCTGGGGGCACTTCTGACTGCAACCAATCCCAGATGCCAGGATGGCCGGTGGGACAGGAAAGCCGTGCATATGTATGAGCAATAATGAGCGGCTCAGGGAGATAAGTATGAAGCGCTCGCTTCATTCTTATTTACTATATTTTTTTTATTAATTTCTTGACTGCCGGATCCGGATCAAACGCCCGGGCAACTTTAAAACCGCGCAGATCTGGACTTTTACAGTCATGCTCCACCCATCCCTACTAAGGAAACTAGAGATGAAGGGGTTAATGCCGCGCTGACGTAAAAAAATCCAAATGGTAATGTAGGAACGTAATATTTATTCGTCTACGCGTTTCAGAGATCAAGTCTCCTTTATAAGGACAAGAAATCACAATGTAAGACCTTATTGCATTTCCTTTATTCCAGTTTCTTCGTCCCTACATAACTAAGCAGCTTCTGCTCTTACCGGTCTCTATCTCCTTGCTCTCCTAGATTCAAGCCGTCTTGATCAGGGCCCTTTCTCTTTAAGATATGTTGCATAACATTGGTGAATGAAATTATGGTGCTATTAGAGCCATATTTAATATTTTGTGTGACTTCTATGAGCTTGAAGGACTGCATCCATGCGGTTCAACAATGATTCATACAACTTATTGATGAACTCCTCAGGAATAGCAAAGAATGCAGTCTTACATGCCTCCCAGAGTTCATCTACATTGTTTGGTTTTGTCTTCCAAGCTCCCTCTTTCATCCTACCCCAAACATGCTCAATGATGTTCATGTCTGGTGACTAGGCTGGCCAGTCCTTCAGCGCCTTGATCTTCTTTGCCAGGAGGAACTTTGTTGTAGAGATGGATGTATGAGATGGAGCACCATCCTGCTGCAGAATTTGACCCCTTTTATGATTGGGAATGTAAAAGGTAGCTAATACTTCTTGATATTTTAGGCAACTGATATTGCCTTCCACCTTGCAAATGTTTTGCACACTCCCATACTGAATATAACCCCAGACCGTGATCTTTCTGGGTATATTTTGGATCCATAAGGGTTCCAGTAGGTCTCCTGCAGTATTTGCAGTGGTTGTGGTGTAATTCAACTGAAGATTCATCAAAGAAATCCACCTTCTGCCACTTTTCCAGCGTCCAGCTGTTTAGCAGGCTGTGGGACTTGGCAAATGCCACACAGTTTTTTTTTTTAATTGCCTTCTGTTTAGTGCTGGCTTCTGGGCACTGATTTGCCATGGAGGCATTTTGAGACAGAATCCTATAAACTGTTCTGGTTGACACAGGGACTTGAGGTGACCAGGCCTGTTGGAGCTCTGCTGCAGTGGAAGAGGAGCTGGCTTTGGATTTTCTAACTAACAAAAGTTCCTCCTGAGCAGTTGTCTTGCGGGGTCTGCCGGACCAGGGCTTGTCAAAAAACATTTCCAGTCTCTTCAAATCTTTTTTTAATTCTTTGTACTTGATGCTGAGACACATTAAAGGTGCCAGCCACCTCCTCACTGGATCTGGTCTTCAGACTCTTGATAATCAAGGCTTTGGTTGCAGGGTGGATTTTTGGCATGTTGTCAGAGGTCAAGTTGCAGTTCAAGTGAAGGTCTGGGGTGCTGGGTTTCTTTTTATACACACCCACTAATTAACCGATCATTTAGTGAGCACTGGTGAGGATGTAAACTAGGATTGGGTGCATTATATGACAAGGCGACAAAACTTTTGTCTTGCCAAAATCTGACCTTTCTGTGTTCACTAAATGATCAATATTTCAGTTTTGCAGCAACTTTATTTTCATAACCTAAATCAAATTTGGGAGGGCTTCAGCTTTCAAAAGAGTAATTTATAAAACCAATGGATGAATTTAAAGTCAGGTTATAAGCTTTTATTTACATAACATGGATAAGCAACAGAACTTCTGTCAGGGAGTGTATAATAAAAAAAACAAGCCACTGCTATTCCAAATTGCTGTTATCAGTCCCACCCAAGTCAGAAAATAAAATGTGTCCGATATATAAAAATACTGTAATTATTTTGAAATGAGAGTAAATTTAAAAGTGTATTTGTATTTTAGACAAATATTTCCTTTTATTTTTTTCACCAATATCAATTGATATTGGCACAAAAATAAAAAATAGAGTATTAAAATAATGTAGAAATGAGGTCCCGCTTATCATGATAAAGAGATGCAAAAATTATTTGAGTATCTGAACTATAAAAAAAGTTACAGCTCTTTGGCACAATATTTCCATTCTCGTATTTGCATTAGTTTGGCATTTTCAATACGTTTTGGTTGGTTTACTCTAATTTTCTTGTCCAATAAGAAACTTTCATCCAAGTAAAACTGTTAAAACTTCTTAATGACATGGATCGCTTCCAGATTTCCAGAAACCTTAACTCTCTATGCCAGCGTCTGCAGGAAGTTTTGTAAAGTGATCTATATGGTGAGTCAGGAGTTTTGAAGACGATGTTGTATTGGCAATATTCAACAGCTCAGCCTTAAACTTCTCTTTATTACAGTCATATGAAAAAGTTTGGGCACCCCTATTAATGTTAACCTTTTTTCTTTATAACAATTTGGGTTTTTGCAACAGCTATTTCAGTTTCATATATCTAATAACTGATGGACTGAGTAATATTTCTGGATTGAAATGAGGTTTATTGTACTAACAGAAAATGTGCAATCCGCATTTAAACAAAATTTGACCGTTGCAAAAGTATGGGCACCTCAACATAAAAGTGACGTTGATATTTTGTAGATCCTCCTTTTGCAAAAATAACAGCCTCTAGTCGCTTCCTGTAGCTTTTAATGAGTTCCTGGATGAAGGTATATTTGACCATTCCTGTTTACAAAACAATTCCAGTTCAGTTAAGTTTGATGGTCGCCGAGCATGGACAGCACGCTTTAAATCATCCCACAGATTTTCAATGATATTCAGGTCTGGGGACTGGGATGGCCATTCCAGAACATTGTAATTGTTCCTCTGCATGAATGCCTGATTAGATTTGGAGCGGTGTTTGGGATCATTGTCTTGCTGAAATATCCATCCCCTGCTTAACTTCAACTTCATCACTGATTCATGCACATTATTGTCAAGAATCTGTTGATACTGAGTTGAATCCATCTTTCGCATCACTCTCCCATACAGCTTCTCATTGTGCAAAGTGCGTTGTATTGTTGACCGATGCACATTGACACCATCTGCAGCAAGATGATGCTGCAGGTCTTTGGAGGTGGTCTGTGGATTGTCCTTGACTGTTCTCACCATTCTTCTTCTCTGCCTTTCTGATATTTTTCTTGGCCTGCCACTTCTGGGCTTAACAAGAACTGTACCTGTGTTCTTCCATTTCCTTACTATGTTCCTCACAGTGGAAACTGACAGTTTAAATCTCTCAGACAACTTTTTGTATCCTTCCCCTGAACAACTATGTTGAATAATCTTTGTTTTCAGATCATTTGAGAGTTGGTTTGAGGAGCCCATGATGCCACTCTTCATAGGAGATTCAAATAGGAGAACAACTTGCAAGTGGCCACCTTAAATACCTTTTCTCATGATTGGATACACCTGCCTATGACGTTCACAGCTCAATGAGGTTACAAAACCAATTCAGTGCTTTAGTAAGTCAGTAAAAAGTAGTTAGGAATGTTCAAATCAAGAAATTGATAAGGGTGCCCATACTTTTGCACCAGTCAAATTTTGTTTAAATGCGGATTGCACATTTTCTGTTAGTACAATAAACCTCATTTCAATCCAGAAATATTACTCAGTCCATCAGTTATTAGATATATGAAACTGAAATAGCTGTTGCAAAAACCCAAATTGTTATAAAGTAAAAAGGTTAACATTAATAGGGGTGCCCAAACTTTTTCATATGACTGTATATCCATGAGCCATTGCTGCATTTAAAACTTCTCTCTGGTAGTCTCCAACCAGAAATAATAGTCTGAGGATGTATCTTTTTGGCAAACAAAAGTTCAACTTCTCTAAGGGGTACTTTGCATGCTGCGACATCGCATCAGAAATATCGTCGGGGTCACGTCATTAGTGACGCACATCCGGCGCCGGTAACAACATCGCAACGTGTAAATCCTTTGTGCGACGATAAACGATCGCAAATGCGTCGAAAATCGGTGATCTGTGCAGCGTCGGTCATTTTCATAATGTCGGGTCGACCGCAGGTACGATGTTGTTTGTCGTACCTGCAGATCCACACATCGCTGTGTGTAAACCTGCAGGAGCAACAAACATCTCCTTACCTGCGTCTTGCGGGCAATGCGGAAGGGAGAAGGTGGGCGGGGTGTTATGTCCCGCTCATCTCCGCCCCTCCGCTTCTATTGGCCGGCCGATTAGTGACGTCGCGGTGACACCAAACGCACCTCCCCCTTGAAGGAGGGCTATTTCGGCAGTCACAGCGACGTCGCCGAGCAGGTATGTGCGTGTGACGCTGCCGTAGTGATAATGTTCGCTACGGCAGCAATCACCACATATCGCATGTGCGACGGGGGCCGGTACTATCGCGTTCGGCATCGCTAGCCGATGCTAGTGATGTCGCAACATGTAAAGTACCCCTAAGTAACTCAGCAGCAATCATCAACCTCATGAACTTGGACCTTAGACACATCTATAACACTTGAGGCCACTATACATGCAACGACATCGCTAACGAGATGTCGTTGGGATCACGGAATTTGTGACGCACATCCGACCTCGTTAGCGACGTCGTTGCGTGTGAAACGCAGGAACGACCGTTAACGATCAAAAATACTCACCATATCGTTGATCGTTGACGCGTCGTTCTAATCTCAAATATCGTTATTGCTGCAGGTACGATGTTGTTCTTTTGATCCTGCGGCAGCACACATCACTATGTGTGACACCGCAGGAACGACGAACATCACCGTACCTGTGGTCACCGCCAATGAGGAAGGAAGAAGGTGGGCGGGATGTTACGGCCGGTCATCTCCGCCCCTCCGCTTTTATTGGCCCCTACCGTGTGACCCCCTAGAAAGGAGGCGGATCGCCGGCCACAGCCTCGCTAGGCAGATAAGTATGTGTGACGGGTGTTAGCGATGTTGTGCGCCACGGACAGCGATTTGCCTGTGACGCACAACTGACGGGGGCGGGTGCTTTCACCAGCGACATCGCTAGCGATGTCGCTGGGTGTAAAGTGGCCTTTGGCCAACTGGTTTGTCCATTCCAATAGACCTTAGGGTGGTTCCACCAACATTGGTTACAGTAATATTGCTATCTCTGCCAGCAGTTAGGAGGATCCTGTCCATGCCTCTTGGTCCCACAGTGCTTTTTTTCAAGTTCCCAATTGCATTGGCCCCAACAATGGAAGACGGGCAGACAGTATCTGCTCATTCTTCATCAGCTCCTGCCTTGAAGATGTTTACTGGTGCTACCTAGAGGGAAGCCATACTGAGACTGCTGTGTGCACAATGGAGAAAACTCTGCTGCTCCACAAAGCAATGGGAGACTCTTTAACAGCATGCATGAAAAAAAACCTGAAAATGTGCCTGATCACAAGCTTGGTAAAATGTCCTGGTCTTGAACTGGTTAAAAAAAAGCCATAAAAATGACGTGTTAAAGTAAATCTGTCACCAGGTTTTTGCTACCGCATCTGAGAGCAGCATAATGTAACGACCGAGACCCTGATTCCAGTGATGTGCCACTTACTGAATTGTTTGCTGGCAGCACACCAAGTAGTCCTCTAATGATAATCCACTGCTGATTAATCAGTGATTTTATCAAAACTGCACTAAGCAGCCCAGTAAGTGACACATTGCTGGAATCAGGTTCTCTGCCCCTACATGCTGTCAGATTAGGTGGCAATAACCTGGTGACAGATTCTCTTTAAATTATCATCATTCCCAGTTATCATATTACCCATTCATTCTCTTACCTCTCTAGCACCACCACTTTTTATGGTCTCAGCCGGTATAGCAGTAGTGAGGTTACATCCATCATTGGACCACTGCAGCCAATCACTGATCTCAGAAGTAACTCTTTTATGTGCACATGAGGCCGGTGATTGGCTGCAGTGGTCATGGGCATAATGGACATGATGTGAGGGCACAGCATTTTATTGGAAACATGTACGATTATCAGAAATTCTAGATTATGTCAGAATAAAGAATTTTACTGTGGTTTTTTCTACTTTTTTTGTGTCACAATATTAATTATTTAATTGTTACCTGTTCCCTAAGGGTGGTAAAAGCAGTCATCATTCTTAGTTTTTGCACTGCAGTGAGGTGCAGTGCTGAGTGTGCTCAGGTGTTAGTGTAAGGCCTAAGTAGCCATGATTCTCACCTGCTCAGAAAGAGCTGGAGTGCCGTGGGAGGCGGGAGTACAAAGCGGGGTTTACACGCTACGATATCGTTAATGAATTATCGTCGGGGTCACAGTGTTTGTGACGCACATCTGGCGTTATTAACGAGATCGCAGTGTGTGATACTTTTGAGCGACCTTAAACGATCAAAATCGTTTGCCGCGGAGAGGTCGTCCTGAAACAAAAAATCGTTTAATGCTTATTAGCGATGTTGTTCCTCGTTCTGGCGGGACCACACATCGCTGTGTGTGACACCGCAGGAGCGAAGAACATCTCTTTGCCTGCCTCCACCGGCAATATGGAAGGAAGGAGGTGGGCGGGATGTTACGTCCCGCTCATCTCCGCCCCTCCGCTTCTATTGGATGGCTGCCGTGTGACGTCGCTGTGGCGCCGCACGAACCTCCCTCTTAGAAAGGAGGCAGTTCGCCGGCCACAGCGACGTCGCAGAGCAGGTATGTGCATGTGACACTGCCGTAGCGATAATGTTCGCTACGGCAGCGATCACAAAATATCGCATGTACGACGGGGGCGGGTGCTATCGCACTCGACATCGCTAGCCGATGCTAGCGATGTCGCAGCGTGTAAACCCCGCTTTAGTGCATCATTCTTACAGTTCTGAATTGCAGTGAGATGCAGTAATGAGTGTGCTCAGCCATTAGTGTAAGGTCTAAGAAGCCATGATTCTCGCCTGCTCAGAAAGAGCTGGAGTGCCGTGGGAGGCAGGAGTATAAGTGCATCATTCTTAGTTTTTGCACTGCAGTGAGGTGCAGTGCTGAGTGTGCTCAGGCGTTAAGGGTTCTTTACAAGCTGCGATATTGGTACCGATATCGCTAGCGAGTGTACCCGCCCCCGTCGGTTGTGCGTCACGGACAAATCGCTGCCCGTGGCGCACAACATTGTTAACACCCGTCACACGGACTTATCTTCCCTGCAACGTTGCTCTGACCGGCAATCCGCCTCCTTTCTAAGAGGGCGGTTCGTGCGGCGTCACAGCGACGTCACACCGCAGCCGTCCAATAGCAGAGGAGGGGTGAAGATAAGTGGGCAGAACATCCCACCCACCTCCTTCCTTCCTCTTTGCCGGTGGACGCAGGTAAGGAGATGTTTGTCGTTCCTGCGGTGTCACACATAGCGATGTGTGCTCCCTCAGGAGCGACGAACAACATCGTACCTGCAGCAGCAACGATATTAAGGAAATGAACGACGTGTCCACGAGCAACGATTTTTCGCGTTTTTGCGCTTGTTGATTGTCGCTCATTGGTGTCACACGCTGCGATGTCGCTAACGGCGCCGGATGTGGGTCACTAGCGACATGACCCCGACGATATATCGTTAGCAATGACGCAGCGTGTAAAGCACCATTTAGTGTAAGGTCTAAGAAGCCATGAGTCATGGCTGCTCAGAAAGAGCTGGAGTGCCGAGGGAGGCAGGAATATAGGTGCATCATTCTTAGTTTTTTGCACTGCAGTGAGGTGCAATGCTGAGTGTGCTCAGGCATTAGTGTAAGGTCTAAGTAGCCATGATTCTCACCTGCTCAGAAAGAGCTGGAGTGCCGTGGGAGGTGGTAGTATAGTGCATCATTCTTACAGTACTGCATTGCAGTGAGGTGCAGTAATGAGTGTGCACAGGCGTTAGTGTAAGGTCTAAGTATCCATGAGTCGTGGTTGCTGAAAAAGAGCTGGAGTGCCGTGGCAGGCAGGAATATAAGTGCATCATTGTTTGTTGTTGACTGCAGCTCATGTTATAAACAAAGGCGTTCAGCCAGATTTGGGATAAAGCCATAATAAAATATCTGACAATCCGTACTGATGTCTGTACCTGTAAATTCTACCGTCACTCGAGACACTAATGAGAAGGACTGAATATCAGGCAGTCATTTCTTCTTCCCAGGTAAGTCTTTACCCATGACTGATGCCGCCTGCACAAGGTTTTATACCTGATTTGGTTTCCATGCTGTAACTCTGAAGCTAATCTCTGCAAACAGGTTGTCTAATGATCTCAAACTGATTCTGTGCCAGGACCACACACCATTTCATTTGGAAAAAAAAATGTATTTTCCATGCTAATTACCAATAATTGTTCATTGCGAAATTACCGCGTTGTAAGCTCATCGATCTGCATCCAACTTATTCCCCGTGCCAGGTGCTTCCCCGGATGGGCCTCTGAAGCTGCTTCCTGATAATTATTTTGACCTGGTCGTGATTGATGAGTGCGCTCAGGCGTTAGAGGCAAGCTGCTGGATCACACTACTGCGGGCGAAAAAGTGTATCCTGGCCGGAGATCACAAGCAGCTCCCCCCCACTATCATCTCACATGAGTAAGAAGACTCTATCTGTACTGTCAGTGCTTGCATTGACAGAAATCCAAAGTATTCCGAGATGTAAAGAGATAGTTACACTTTTTGGTATCTTACAGAACCTCATTTAATATCCGTAAACTAAAATTAAAGTCTATATCATTTTGCCATTGGGTGCAATGTATTGTTCCCTGTTATCAGCCATGTATGATTTGATCTACACATAGACGTCCAGAATAATATTTACCCCCTCAATAATCACTCCTTTATTTTGCATTGATTTTGTTGTCATTTGCAAAACTGACAACTGCAAAAAAGCTAAATTGCATTGTCACGTAAATCCCTCTTCCATTTTTTCAGGCAGATTACTAAGGATCGGGGACTTAGAGAAAGGGTGGGGCTTAACATTTACTTATTATTGCAGATGGAGCAGTGGGGAGGCTCCTTCTGCAGCTATCTTTTTAGGGTGGGGCCTAACATTTGCTTATTATTGCAGATGGAGCAGTGGGGGAGGCTCCTTCTGCAGCTATCTTTTTAGGGTGGGGCCTAACATTTGCTTATTGCTGCAGATGGAGCAGTGGGGGGAGGCTCCTTCTGCAGCTAGTATTTACAGGAATTTGAGGAAAGACAATATAACATCAGGGGATCCTTTCAGTTTTTATGTAGTTCATTGTTCTGCTGCTTCATTATTTAATTTTTAGAATTTATTTTATGTTTATTCTTGGTTTTTTTTCTTCTATCTCCTGTCTTTCTATCTCCAGTCGAAGTATTTAGACTTTTGGTTCAGTTTAGCTGCCCTGGATTTTACCATTCACAAAATGACATCTGTATGTACAGTCATGCTTGAAAGTGTTGGCACCCTTGAATTTGTTCTAGAAAATGAAGTATTTCTCCCAGAAAATTATTGCAATTACACGTTTTGTTATAAACATTTGTTTCCTTTTGTGTGTATAAAACAACACAAAAAACAGAGAAAGAAGGAATTTGGACCTAATTTCACACAAAACACCAAAAATGGGCCTGATAAAATTGTTGCCACCTTTCCAAAATTGTGAGTAAACTACTTTGTTTCAAGCATGTAATGGCCATTCAGACTCCCCTGTGTCAAGTAACAGGTGTGGGTAATATGAAAATCACACCTGAAAGCAGATAAAAAGGGGAGAAGTTGACTCAATCT
This sequence comes from Anomaloglossus baeobatrachus, assembly GCF_048569485.1. Taxonomy (NCBI): domain Eukaryota; kingdom Metazoa; phylum Chordata; class Amphibia; order Anura; family Aromobatidae; genus Anomaloglossus; species Anomaloglossus baeobatrachus. The sequence continues at coordinate 78,224,464 of NC_134362.1, forward strand.
TTGCATTGGAAAACAGAGAGAGAAGAGAACTCTCCAAGGCATTAAGAACCAAAATTGATGAAAGATATCAATAATATCAAGGTTACCGTAATGCTGCCACCAGGGGGAGCCAGAGGTCTGTAGCATAATACACTACACAGAGCAATGAGAACCAGGAAGTGAATTCACAGCGTTCTCATGCATTACCTCAAAGCACAGCTGAGAAGCAGAGCTGCAGAACATGCAAGGAATAGTCACACAGGCTGGGTCAAACACCGTACGGGCAGAAGCAGGACCGGAGGGCCGAGCAAAAGCGGAGTCAAAGTCAGGCCAAGGTCAGTACCGAGGAAGCAACCGAGTGGGGAAATAGGAGAGGGGACAGAGGACAGGAGGGACGACCAGGGGATGGAACACAGACAAGGGCACGGGGGCACAGGAACAGACAGATCAGGATATCACTCACAGGACCAGTAATCACAGGCAAAGCAGTGCTAAGCTTATAGCCAGCACTGGTTCACTGGAAATGCCAGCTTTTAAAGGCATCCAGGGTCTGGAAGTGAGGCTCGAGAGAAGGCTCCGCCCCCTAGCCATGTGGACAGGGAGGCGAACCAAGACAGTTACAAGTCCATCTCCAGAGATCCTGACGTTCCTTTGTTCACGGTGTGTAACCTAATGAAAAAGTTTACAATCCATGTCACTGCAGCTAATCTCCGTGGACGTGGACAGCAGAGAAAAATTGGTGAAAGTTTGCAGCGCAGGATATTGAATAAGCAGCCCCAATCAACTTCCAAGGAAGTTCAAGCTGTCCTGCAGGCTCAGGGAGCATTATTGTCAGCACAAACTATCCGTCCAAATTTGAATGAAATGAAACACTATGGAGGAGTCCTAGGGACACCCCACTGCTGACACAGAGACATAAAATAGCTAGTGTGACCCATGCCTGATTCAGCTGTTACTGAGTCGTTGCTGGTATTCCTTCTCAGGGTTCCCGGTCGTGAGTGGTTAATCCTTGCTGCTTCACTCTGATCTACTATAGCAAGAAGAGAATGGCACTTCCTATATATGCGTCTAGGAGATATTGGGGTGCACTTCAGGTTCCAAAGCTAAACAGTGAGAAGTATACAAGGCACTCCCAAGATGATTTGAAGAAATATTTATTCATGTGCGTAACAAAAATGTTTTCCATCCTATGTGGACCTTCCTCAGTGGTACTATACAGAAATAAATAAATACAAAAGTAAATACAAAATAAATGGTGTACAACAAAGAGGAAAAAAGACCATACAAACAGTGGTAATAAATGACATACATGTGTCAATTATGTATTATTCACAATATTCAAAATGCATATTGGGTCAAAAAAATGGATCAAAAATACAAAAAAAATTAAAAGAATGAATATAAAAAAAAATAAATATATACTAGCTGTACTACCCGGCTTCGCCCGGGTTAATAACTGCTGTTAACAAAATAGAATGTATTAACAAAAATGTATTCTGCACACAAAAACCACAAAACAGATAGAATTGTAATTATTAAAAGGCAAAAACTAAGCTAATAGAAGCATTTCACAACATATATTTCAACCCCACAGATATTCCACAGAGATTTAACATCCTATGACCTCACACATACTGAGAATGTCCTTTGTTGCCTATATTAACCAATCAGAGCTCAGATTAATTAACTGTAGCAAAATAGAAGCTAAGCTGTGATTGGTTGCTATTGGCAGCCTGATAAATCTCCAGGCAACAGAAAGCCCTCCCCCTGACAGTATATATTAGCTCACACATACACATAATAGACAGGTCATGTGACTGACAGCTGCGTATTTCCTATGCGGTACATTTCCTGTTCTTGTAGTTTGGCTGCTTATTAATCAGATTTTTATTTGTGAAGGATAATACCAGACTTGTGTGTGTTTATGGCGATTATGTGGCGAGGTTGGTGTATGTGTGGTGAAATGTGTGCTGAGGGTGGTATATGTGTTCAAGCACGTGGTAGTGTGTGGCGCATTTTGTGTGTGTGTTCATATCCCCGAGTGTGGTGAGTATCCCATGTCGGGGCCCCACCTTAGCAACTGTACGGTATATACTCTTTGGCGCCATCGCTCTCATTCTTTAAGGTCCCCCTTGTTGATATCTGGCAGCTGTCAATTTGCCCTAAACACTTTTCGTTTCAGTTTTTCCCCATTATGTAGATAGGGGCAAAATTGATTGGTAAATTGGAACGCACGGGGTTAAAATGTCGCCTCACAACATAGCACCCGGCGCTGCCCGGGATAGTAACTGTCTCTCTGTTTCTCTCCCATTCTCTGTCTCCCCCTCTGTATATATCTCTCTGTCTCTCTCTCTATCTCTTTCCCTGTCTGTCTCTTTACCTGTCTGTCTCTGACTGTCTCTGTCTCTTTCTCCGTCTGTCTCAATCTCTTTCCCTGTCTGTCTATCTATCTCTTTCCTTGTCTGTCTATCTTTCTCTATTACTTTCCCTGTCTGTCTCTTTCCCTGTCTCTTTCCTTCTCTTTCCCTTTCTGTCTCTTTCCCTCTTTCCCTCTCTCTCTTTCCCTGTGTCTGTCTCTTTACCTGTCTTTGTCTGTCTCTTACCCTGTCTGTCTCTTACCCTGTCTGTCTCTTACCCTGTCTGTCTCTTTCCCTGTCTGTCTCTTTCCCTGTGTCTGTCTCTTTGTCTGTGTCTGTCTTTTTACCTGTCTGTGTCTGTCTCTTAACCTGTATCTCTCTTTCCCTCTCTTTCCCTGCCTGTCTCTTTCCCTGTCAGTCTGTCTCTTTGTCTGTGTCTGTCTCTTTGTGTCTGTCTCTTACCCTGTCTATGTCTGTTTCTTTCCCTGTCTGTATCTGTCTTTTTCCCTGGCTGCATTGTGACACGCCAACATTCCATATAAGGGCGTGGCTGCGCATTCTTCTGAAGTTCTGGTTGCACTGTGGCTCCCAGCTCCATTCGCTTTAATGGAGGCAGGTTTTTTGGCGACTAACTGTAAAGAGTGGGGTTAAAATTTCCCCTCAAAACATAGCCTATGACGCTCTCGGGGTCCAGAAGTGTGAGTGTGCAAAATCTTTTGGCTGTAGCTGCGACGGTGCAGATGCCAATCCCGGACACACACACACACACACACACACACACACACACACACACACACATACACACACACATACACACATTCAGCTTTATTTATTAGATATATATATATATATATATATATATATATATATATATAATATATATATATATATATATATATAAAGAGGCAGGAGAGGAGGATAAAGGAGAAAAAATGAGGGAAAGGAGAAGATAAATGTCAAAAGAAAAGAGTGGAGAAGTGAGTGACATTTTTTTCACTCATTTCTCCACTCTTTTCTTTAGACATTTATCCTCTCCTTTCCCTCATTTTTTTCTCCCTTTAACCTCCTCTCCTGCCTCTTTTATTTACGGTATATATATATATACAGTTAGGTCCAGAAATATTTGGACAGTGACACAAGTTTTGTTATTTTGGCTGTTTACAAAAACATGTTCAGAAATACAATTATATATATAATATGGGCTGAAAGTGCACACTCCCAGCTGCAATATGAGAGTTTTCACATCCAAATCGGAGAAAGGGTTTAGGAATCATAGCTCTGTAATGCATAGCCTCCTCTTTTTCAAGGGACCAAAAGTAATTGGACAAGGGACTCTAAGGGCTGCAATTAACTCTGAAGGCGTCTCCCTCGTTAACCTGTAATCAATGAAGTAGTTAAAAGGTCTGGGGTTTATTACAGGTGTGTGGTTTTGCATTTGGAAGCTGTTGCTATGACCACACAACATGCGGTCTAAGGAACTCTCAATTGAGGTGAAGCAGAACATCCTGAGGCTGAAAAAAAAGAAAAAATCCATCAGAGAGATAGCAGACATGCTTGGAGTAGCAAAATCAACAGTCGGGTACATTCTGAGAAAAAAGGAACTGACTGGTGAGCTTGGGAACTCAAAAAGCCCTGGGCGTCCACGGATGACAACAGTGGTGGATGATCGCCGCATACTTTCTTTGGTGAAGAAGAACCCGTTCACAACATCAACTGAAGTCCAGAACACTCTCAGTGAAGTAGGTGTATCTGTCTCTAAGTCAACAGTAAAGAGATGACTCCATGAAAGTAAATACAAAGGGTTCACATCTAGATGCAAACCATTCATCAATTCCAAAAATAGACAGGCCAGAGTTAAATTTGCTGAAAAACACCTCATGAAGCCAGCTCAGTTCTGGAAAAGTATTCTATGGACAGATGAGACCAAGATCAACCTGTACCAGAATGATGGGAAGAAAAAAGTTTGGAGAAGAAAGGGAACGGCACATGATCCAAGGCACACCTCATCCTCTGTAAAACATGGTGGAGGCAACGTGATGGCATGGGCATGCATGGCTTTCAATGGCACTGGGTCACTTGTGTTTATTGATGACATAACAGCAGACAAGAGTAGCCGGATGAATTCTGAAGTGTACCGGGATATACTTTCAGCCCAGATGCAGCCAAATGCTGCAAAGTTGATCGGATGGCGCTTCATAGTACAGATGGACAATGACCCCAAGCATACAGCCAAAGCTACCCAGGAGTTCATGAGTGCAAAAAAGTGGAACATTCTGCAATGGCCAAGTCAATCACCAGATCTTAACCCAATTGAGCATGCATTTCACTTGCTCAAATCCAGACTTAAGACGGAAAGACCCACAAACAAGCAAGACCTGAAGGCTGCGGCTGTAAAGGCCTGGCAAAGCATTAAGAAGGAGGAAACCCAGCGTTTGGTGATGTCCATGGGTTCCAGACTTAAGGCAGTGATTGCCTCCAAAGGATTCGCAACAAAATATTGAAAATAAAAATATTTTGTTTGGGTTTGGTTTATTTGTCCAATTACTTTTGACCGCCTAAAATGTGGAGTGTTTGTAAAGAAATGTGTACAATTCCTACAATTTCTATCAGATATTTTTGTTCAAACCTTCAAATTAAACGTTACAATCTGCACTTGAATTCTGTTGTAGAGGTTTCATTTCAAATCCAATGTGGTGGCATGCAGAGCCCAACTCGCGAAAATTGTGTCACTGTCCAAATATTTCTGGACCTAACTGTATAGATAGATAGATAGATAGATAATATATATATATATATATATATATATATATATATATATATATATATATATATATATATATATACAGTCATGGCCAAAAGTTTTGAGAATGCTACAAATATTAATTTTTACAAAGTTTACTGCTTAAGTTTTTCTAATGGCAATTTGCATATACTCCAGAATGTTCTAAAGAGTGATCAGCTTGACAGCAATTACTTGCAAAGTCAATATTGGCTAAGAAACTGAACTTTAACCCCCAAAACACATTTCAACATCATTGCATTCCTGCCTTAAAAAGAGCAGCTAACATTGTTTTAGTGATTGTTCCATTAACACAGGTGTGGGTGTTGATGAGGACAGGGCTGGCGATCAATCAGTCATGATTAAGTAAGAATGACACCACTGGACACTTTAAAAGGAGGCTGATGCTTTGTGTCATTGTTTCTCTTCAGTTAACCATGGTTATCTCTAAAGAAACACGTGCAGCCATCATTGCTCTGCACAAAAATGGCCTAACAGGGAAGATTATCGCAGCAATAAAGATTGCACCTCAGTCAACAATCTATCGCATCATCAAGAACTTCAAGGAGAGAGCTTCCATTGTTGCCAAAAAGGCTCCTGGGCGCCCAAGAAGGACCAGCAGACGCCAGGACCATATCTTAAAACTGTTTCAGCTGCGGGATCGGACTACCAGCAGTGCCGAGCTAGCTCAGCAATGGCAGCAGGCTGGTGTGAGTGCTTCTGCACGCACTGTGAGGCGGAGACTGCTTGAGCAAGGCCTGGTTTCAAGGAGGGCAGCAAAGAAGCCACTTCTCTTCAGAAAAAACATCAGGGACCGACTGATATTCTGCAAAAGGTACAGGGAGTGGACTGCTGAGGACTGAGGTAAAGTCATTTTCTCAGATGAATCCCCTTTTCGATTGTTTGGGACATCTGGATAACAGCTTATTAGGAGAAGAACGGGTGAGCGATACCACCAGTCTTGTCTCATGCCAACTGTTAAGTATCCTGAAACGATTCATGTGTGGGGTTGCTTCTCAGCCACGGGAATCGGCTCTCTCACAGTCTTGCCTAAAAACACAGCCATGAATAAAGAATGGTACCAGAATGTCCTCCAAGAGCAACTTCTCCCAACTGTCCAAGAGCAGTTTGGCGCCCAACAATGCCTTTTCCAGCATGATGGAGCACCTTGCCATAAAGCAAAGGTGATCACTAAATGGCTCATGGAACAAAACATAGAGATTTTGGGTCCATGGCCTGGAAACTCCCCAGATCTTAATCCCATTGAGAACTTGTGGGCAATCATCAAGAGACGGGTGAACAAACAAAAACCAACAAATTCTGGCAAAATGCAAGCATTGCTTATGCAAGAATGGACAGCTATCAGTCAGGATTTGGTCCAGAAGTTGAGTGAGAGCATGCCAGGGAGAATTGCAGAGGTCCTGAAGAAGAAGGGTCAACACTGCAAATATTGACTTGCTGCATTAACTCATTCTAACTGTCAATATAACCTTTTGGTACTTCTAATATGATTGCAATTATATTTTTGTATGTGATGTAAACATCAGACAAACACAATTAAAAACCAGAGGGCAACAGATCATGTGAAAATATAATTTTGGTGTCATTCTCAAAACTTTTGTCCATGACTGTATGTATATGTATGTATGTATATGTATATATATATATATATATATATATATATATATATATATATATATATATATTTTATATTCATTCTTTTATTTTTTTTTTTGTATTTTTGATCCATTTTTTGACCCAATATGAATTTTGAATATTGTGAATAATACATAATTGACACATGTATGTCATTTATTACCACTGTTTGTATGGTCTTTTTTTCCTATTTGTTGTACACCATTTATTTTGTATTTATTTTTGTATTTATTTATTTTTGTATAGTGCTACTGAGGAAGGTCCACATAGGACCGAAAACGTTTTTGTTACACACATGAATAAATATTTCTTCAAATCATCTTGGGAGTGCCTTGTATACTTCTCACTCTGATCTACTGGCTGCTATAACCTGGCGCTGCACCTCCTGTGCTTCGCTAGTGATATTGCCAGCTCAGCTGCGTTACGTTCCTTTTAGTGACTTATGTTCTGTCCTGACCTCTGATTCCTCCCTGACCTCATCTGACCTCCATCTGCCCCCTGACCCAATCTGACCTCTGTCTCCTGCCGGACCCGACGTGACCTGCGGCTCCCATCTTGTCCTTGTGTCTTCCTCTGTTTTCCTCCGGTCTCTAGTCCTCTGTTCGTCTGTCTTTTGCCCGACCTCTGACCTGTATCCCCATTCCTGTCCTCGTTCCCATCTTTCCCACACCTGTTTTTTTTACTTCCCAGTTCCTGATCTTTTGGCTATCACCTAACCACTCTTTGCCTTCTGCTGTACCATTCATGAGACCTCTTGTTGCAGACCCAGCTTGCTGACTACTCTACTGCCCTCTAGCGGGCTTTCCAGCTAACTGTTCATTTAGGAGAGCTGCAGTGCTTCTCTTTAGAGCAGCGTTACATTAGTGCAGGCTTGTTTACTATCCTATTGCTCCATATTGGTTGGTCTGCTAACTACTCCCTGAAGCAACACTCCCTGTTTGCTTCAGTGTCTCCAATAGTACAGCTTGACAGCTAGACTGCAGTTTGCCAAAATGTAAGCAAAAAATCCTTCTACGAAAGCGTTGATGAGACCAAGATAGAGCTTTTTGGTAAAGCACATGATTCTACTGTTTACTAAAAAAAAATGAGGACTACAAAGAAAAGAACACAGTGCCTACAGTCAAATATGGTGGGAGAGCAAAGATGTTTTGGGGTGTTTTGCTGCCCTGACACTGGGTGCCTTCACTGTGTGCAAGGAGTCATGAATTCTGAACATTACCAAAGGATATTGAGTGGCAATGTAGTGCCCAGTGTCAGAAAGCTGGGTTTGAATCATAGGTTATGGGTCTTCCAGCAGGACAATGACCTGAGACATACTTCAAGAAGCTCCCAGAAATGGATTGAAACAAAACGCTGGAGAGATCGGAAGTGGCAACTATGAGTCTGGATCTAAATCCCATTGAACATCTGTGTAGAGATCTTAGGCTATGTGCGCACGTTGCGTACAAGCCCTGCAGAAATTTCTGCAGCGATCTGAAGAGCACATGTGCGCTTTAGATCGCTGCAGAAATGTCCGTAGTGAGCGCCGATTCCATGCGCTCTGCCTGCAGCTCCTGCCATAGACAGAGCAGGAGCTGCCGGCAAAGCGCAGGAAAGAAGTGACATGTCACTTCTTTTTGCGCAGCGCTTCGGCAGTAGCCGAAGCGCTGCACTCTTAGACGCCACGTGCGCACGGCCCCTGCACAATCTCCATAGACTATGCAGGGGCCGCAGGACGCATGCAGTTACGCTGCGCTACAAAGCGCAGCGTAACTGCATGTTTTTACGCAACGTGCGCACATAGCCTTACATTGCTGTTGGGAGAAGGCGCCTTCACATATTAGACCCTGGAGCAGTTTGCAAAAGAAGAGTCCAAAATTCCAGGTGAGAGATGTAAGAAGCTTTTTGATGCTTCTAGGAAGTGATTGATTGCAGTTATTAATTCCAAAGGGTGTGCAACCGAATATTAAGTTGAAGGTTCCAACAATTTTGCTTGGTCCATTTGTAAAGCTTTGTGTGAAATTATGTCCAATTTTCCTTTTTTTTTTTTTTTGTTTTTTTTGGTTTTTTTTGTGTTCCAAAACACACAAGATAAATAAATGTGTATAACAAAACGTGTAATTGTGATCACTTTCTGGGAGAAATACTCTATTTTCAAGGTTGCCAACACTCGATCGTGACTATATATACACATATATGCTGTGCACTGTATGTACATATATTTGTATAAGTGAGTACACCCCATTTAAAATATAAGATTTTTAACAATATCTCACTGAACACAAGAACAATTTCCAAAATTTTTACAAGACTTGAGTTTCATAGAACATTTTCTTTTTTAACCCATCTCTATTGAAAGAGAATATGCTTCCATCACTTCATGCGCTTGGTAGACGTGCACTTTTCCAACATGACAATGATTCACAACACACGTTACATTTCCGAAGAACAGGATGAAGATGATTCAGTGGCCAAGTGTCTCCTGATTTGAACTCAACCAAACACCTATGAGACAAGTTGTTATCACTCTCAATGCAGCATCCAGGCTCTAACAGAATTTTTTCTTGACGATTGGAAAAATGTTTCTTATGAAACTCAGAATTTTGGAAGTTGTTCTTGTGTTTACTGAGATATATTAGTCAACAAAGGAGGCAGCTCATCCGATACGGTGACAAAAAGAGTGACTCCACACCAGCTACATGTCAGCTCTATCTGTGGAGCCTTTCTCAAACCTTGAAGGAGGCTCCATAGAGAGCTGAAATATAGGTAATGTGGATGAATAAAGGATACTTATTTTTTTTTCACTATAATGGATGTGCTGCCTCATTTATTTGATTTATATTTTTTTTTGTCTGAAAGACAGGATGGTACCCTTGGAGGAGTTTTGCATCCAACTAGACTGTACTACTACTTTTTGGGATTTCTATCCATATATACTGTATGTAACACCTTGTCTTGCTCCGTGTACATAGATTGCGTATAGTAAAAGCTTTCACTTGTTGTCTGTTATCTACAGGGCTGCAGCTAAGGGTCTGTCCAGGAGTTTAATGGAACGTGTAATAGAGAAGTATGGAGACAGAGTGGTGAAAATGCTGACGGTGCAGTATCGGATGCATGACTGTATAATGCAGTGGGCATCACATGCCCTCTATGGCGGGAAGCTGGAATCACATTCTTCTGTTTCTCAGCATTTACTGAAGTAAGTGAAATGTGAACCTTAGTTATGACCAACTAGAAAGTATAGAAAGCACATACTACAGCCCCAATTCATCATTGCCTTTGCGCCTGTTTTGCTTTTTTCTAGTATTCTGCATTTTACACCCTTTTTTTGTTGCCATTATTTACTTTCTTATGCCTTTTTTAAGTCTATTTTATATGTTGTCACCTGTCATGGCTGTGTCCCATTCTGGAGAGACCTCTGGTGAGTCTGGGACTGTAAGGTCACAACACCTTATTATGCACAGGTTTGCAGCTTGTGTATAACTATCTGCTTTCTTTTGGTGCTGTAGGGTTAAGGACTCTTTGCTTTCTGGCTGTCCTTTTGGAGCCTAAGGGGTACTTCTCACATAGCGAGATCGCTAGTGAGATCGCTGCTAAGTCACAGGTTTTGTGACATACCAGTGACCTCATTAGTGATCTCGCTGTGTGTGACACTAAGCAGCGACCTGGCCCCTGCTGTGAAATCGCTTATCGTTACACACTGTTCTGGTTAACTTTTCGGTCGCCGGGCTCCCGCAGGGCAGCATGCATCGGTGTGTTTGACACCTTACCCAACGACCTCGTTCGCGACTCACGTAGGCGTACATCTTCGTTGTTTTCCGCGCCCTCTCTGTTCTGATTGGTGATCGCTACTGCGTTTGTATTGGCCGCTTCCATCCTCTGTTCTGGCTTATAGATCGCAGTACATTTTAGTGGGCTGAATTCACTTGTCCTGAATTGCGTGTAGCAGCAGATCGTAATACAGACCATTCTGCATCGGTCCTGTAGGATGGACAAGGATTGAGAAGGATGGAAGCGCTATTATGTTGCCTTCTCTAAAGGCAAGGCCGCCCAGTTACAACGTAGTTACGACCACCAATCGGAGCAGAGGGGACGCGGAAAAGGCAATGTACAGTCATGGACAAAAGTTTTGAGAATGACACCAAAATTATATTTTCACATGCTCTGTTGCCCTCTGGTTTTTAATTGTTTGTCTGATGTTTACATCACATACAGAAATATAATTGCAATCATATTATGAGTACCAAAAGGTTCTATTGACAGTGAGAATGACTTAATGCAGCAAGTCAATATTTGCAGTGTTGACCCTTCTTCTTCAGGACCTCTGCAATTCTCCCTGGCATGCTCTCAATCAACTTCTGGACCAAATCCTGACTGATAGCTGTCCATTCTTGCATAAGCAATGCTTGCATTTTGCCAGAATTTGTTGGTTTTTGTTTGTCCACCCGTCTTTTGATGATTGCCCACAAGTTCTCAATGGGATTAAGATCTGGGGAGTTTCCAGGCCATGGACCCAAAATCTCTATGTTTTGTTCCATGAGCCATTTAGTGATCACCTTTGCTTTATGGCAAGGTGCTCCATCATGCTGGAAAAGGCATTGTTGGGCGCCAAACTGCTCTTGGACAGTTGGGAGAAGTTGCTGTTGGAGGACATTCTGGTACCATTCTTTATTCATGGCTGTGTTTTTAGGCAAGACTGTGAGTGAGCCGATTCCCTTGGCTCAGAAGCAACCCCACACATGAATCGTTTCAGGATGCTTAACAGTTGGCATGAGACAAGACTGGTGGTAGCGCTCATCTCTTCTCCTAATAAGCTGTTTTCCAGATGCCCCAAACAATCGAAAAGGGGATTCATCTGAGAACATGACTTTACCCCAGTCCTCAGCAGTCCACTCCCTGTACCTTTTGCAGAATATCAGTCGGTCCCTGATGTTTTTTCTGGAGAGAAGTGGCTTCTTTGCTGCCCTCCTTGAAACCAGGCCTTGCTCAAGCAGTCTCCGCCTCACAGTGCGTGCAGAAGCACTCACACCAGCCTGCTGCCATTGCTGAGCTAGCTCGGCACTGCTGGTAGTCTGATCCTGCAGCTGAAACAGTTTTAAGATACGGTCCTGGCGTTTGCTGGTCCTTCTTGGGCGCCCTGGAGCCTTTTTGGCAACAATGGAAGCTCTCTCCTTGAAGTTCTTGATGATGCGATAGATTGTTGACTGAGGTGCAATCTTTGTAGCTGCGATACTCTTCCCTGTTAGGCCATTTTTGTGCAGAGCAATGCTGGTTGCACGTGTTTCTTTAGAGATAACCATGGTTAACTAAAGAGAAACAATGATACCAAGCACCAGCCTCCTTTTAAAGTGTCCAGTGGTGTCATTCTTAATCATGACTGATTGATCGCCAGCCCTGTCCTCATCAACACCCACACCTGTGTTAATGGAACAATCACTAAAACAATGTTAGCTGCTCCTTTTAAGGCAGGAGTGCAATGATGTTGAAATGTGTTTTGGGGGTTAAAGTTCATTTTCTTAGCCAATATTGACTTTGCAAGTAATTGCTGTTAAGCTGATCACTCTTTATGATATTCTGGAGTATATGCAAATTGCCATTAGAAAAACTTAAGCAGTAGACTTTGTAAAAATTAATATTTGTAGCATTCTCAAAACTTTTGGCCATGACTGTAGATGCACGCCTATGTTACTAATCAAGATTTGAATCGCGCTATGTGACAGGGTCCCAGCGACCACCGTATCGTTGCTGCGTCGTTGGGAAGATCTGACTGTATGACAGCTCACTAGCGACCCTGTAGCGACATACCAGCAATCCTGACCAGGTCGTATTGTGGGCGGAATCGCTGGTACGTCGTTTATTGTGATGGTACCCTTAATCTCAAGTGGAGCTCTTTTGTGACCACTCCTCTTCACTATAAATAGTCATGTGTCTTACTATCTGATGCTAGTTACTGTATAGAATCTCATCATTCTTATGCTGACCACTGTGGAAAGAGCCTGTCTCTGGAAGAAGCTGAAGTGTCGTGACAATTACAAGGGTGGTGTTCAGTTGCTGCATTAGAGGAATTTGGAGTGTTTTCCTTTTGTCTCTGTTTTTCCCCTGTCTGTCACCCTTCCCTTGTAAAACTAGTGCTCTCACCAGCCTTCTCATTAGCCAGGGTGAGTTCAGTGCAAGCGGGGGTCTAGGCACGTGATCGGCAACAGGGGGAAGGAACCATACAGGGACAATAGGGAGTGCAGGGATCAGCCTCAAGTGAATGGCAGGAGGTGACCCCTCTCCTCTCTCTGTAGCACCAGGGCTCACGATTGTATTATATTCCCTGTGTACCCTGTATGTTGCGGGGCTCACCAGGTGTTCCCTTGTACCTGGCAGAATCCTGGTAGTCACTGCGTGATGTTGCCTGTTTTTTATTTAGTTTTCTTCTTTTTGGGAAAAGACATACTCCTTCATTACTTGCTCCTATGTTTTCCTCTAAAATGCTGGAAGGAAAACGTGTGAGGGACTTATTCATTACCTCTATTCCAATTTTCTGTGGTCAAAAAGTTGCAAAATTTTTCACAGGAAGTATTTGCCCCCTAAACATGGGACTTTTTGTTTTTGGTGCCGGCTTTTCACTTTTCTAAAAAGTGAGCAGGGCATAGTGGAAGTGAGGCAACCAATATACTCACATCTGCTCCGGAAAACTGATGTACGTCATAGCTGACATTTGCAGGGAGCTGACATAGAATTATTTTTAGTTTGCTCGTGTGGCCCAAATATATTTGAAAGAAATGCTAGTATTGATAAATTCCCCTGAAATGGGGAGACCAGTCACTCTACTACATTGACGGGCCTCTTCCTTTTTTGTGTATTTGGATAGACCTGTCAATCAGACTGAGCAAGGCTTCAGAAGCCGCCGGGGAGCCACCAAGATGTTCTTCTCCTTCCTTAATTGTTTTCAAATGATACTTTCTCTAAAACACTGCAAAATATTAGAGTAAAGCATAAATGTCAGCCATTGGTCTGATTGCATGAATCACCTGAGAGGTTCCCTTTAAAATATAGTGATCAATAACTGGTTGTATTTTCTGTTCCCAATTTTAGGGGTCTACAAGGAGTGACAATAACAGATGAGACCAGTATTCCATTACTGCTCATCGATACTGCACACTGTGGATTGTTTGAGATAGACATTGAGGATGAGCAGTCCAAGGGCAATCCAGGTAATGCAATCTAGTGCACTATTACTGTTTTCATGTCCTAAGACCTGATGTTTGCAGAATTCTTTATCTATGGCTATACACAATGCATTACACCATTTACTAATATTAGAATTATTTCAATATGCAGAAAAATCCTTTTAACTCCTTCCCAACATTTTCCTTGTTGGTTGCCGGTATATATGGGTCAGCTTCCAGCCAGCAAGTTCTGGGTATGTTATATGGCCAAAACCTGCCACAAATAGTACCATCCAGAGATAGCTCCAGTGGCGGCTGTATAATTCTTTAAACGCTGCTGTCAATCATTGACATTCACGTTTAAAGGGAATCGATGACCAGAGCAAAACTGGTACGTTTTTGCTCCTATTTTATTCCCACAAGCTTTTCTTCTTTTTTTTTTTAAAAAAATCCGTAATACTGTTCCTGAGATATGGGCCTTTTTATTTAGTGCTAATGTTTATGGTCTTGGACAAGGGGACGTGGCTCACCGTGTAATAATGCAGAGCAGCCTAAAGACACACCCCAGAGGGCCCTGTGAGCAACGCCTCTTTGTGAACACCATAAATAGTAGTATCAAATAAAAAGGCCCATATCTTTGGAATCAAGTGGCGGATTTAAAAAGCAAAAAGAAAAGCAGAATACTCAGGGGAGCGAGAATGATATATTAAGAAAAACTTATTATGAGTTTGTGTTGGTGGGTGGGTGACCATATTTGGCATCCATCCACATTTACAGTACATATGGTTCACTCTTCTCCCTCTTTGAAGAAGCCATACGTGGGAACACTCGCTTCTCCGGCGAAACGTACGTTGGTGGTTGTTGGGGGAGCCCGTTCCCTTGCTATTGGACACCCACACTGGTCATTTTTATTGTCCGTCTTATGTGTGCCACTGTCTTTTGTATCTAATAATAACATTTGTTGACACATCTAACTCTCATCCTCCGGTATTTATGCTATTACTATTCCTATACGTTTGTGTTGGTGGGTGGGTGACCATATTTGGCATCCATCCACATTTACAGTACATATGGTTCCTAGGAGGTTTGTGTTTCTAATCTTTGGAATCAAGTGGCGGATTTAAAAAGCAAAACGAAAAGCAGACTACTTAGGGGAACAACGAGAATAAAATAATAAGAAAAATTAATTAGGTTAATCCTGGTGACAGGTCCTCTTTAAGTCACAAAATCCTTCTGGCGTGCCAACTTTTTGGCAGGTAATTGTACTAGATCGTTACATTTACCATCATTCAAACAACCTTACGTTCAAGTCTCCATTGGAGAAAATTAAAAAGAGAGAAAAGTACTGAAAAAAAACATTTAAAAACATTAAAATACCCCACTATTTCCCAGTGAAAACTAACAAAATGAAAACAGAAAATATGGTATTGTAGTATTGTAGTGTGACCATTTTGGCAAGGTCTGATCAGTGAAAATATAAAATGACTTAACCCATACTGTAAACACTAAAGTAATAAAGAATTGAATATACGTTTGTTTTGTTAACAAGCTATTCTCCCAAAATGCAATAAAACCTATCAAAATATATGCACCCCGATATATTCGAATGAAAACTACAGCTCAGCATGTAAAAAAACCCTCAGATAGTTTGATCGATGCAAAAATGTAGAAGTTCCAGTTCTCAGAAAAATAGCAACACAAATTTACGAAAATAAATATAAACCTGTAAATTCTAAGCAAAAAACTGTACAAGTTTAAAAAAGCCACAATTTTTCTGACATTTGGAATCATATCTTCAGGTTATTTATACCACAGAATGAACACCATAAAACAAAACCTAAAAAAAAATAGCTTTTTTTTTCACCATTACATACCACTTGAATAATTTTTTGCCCATTTTTCAGTGCATTATATAGTAAAACTAGCTGTATTACCTGGCGTTGCCTGGGATAGTAACTGTTTCTCTTTCTCTCTCCCTCTCTCTATCTTTGTCTCTATCTGTGTGTGTCTCTCTCTGTCTGTCTGTCTCTCTCTGTTTGTCTCTGTATCTGTCTGTCTCTGTCTGTCTCTATCTGTGTATTTTCCTCTCTCTGTCTGTCTCTCTGTCTCTTTCCCTGTCTGTCTCTATCTGTCTCTCTCTATCTCTCTGTCTGTCTGTGTCTGTCTGGCTCTGTGCGTCTGTCTCTTTCCCTGTCTGCCTCTTTCCCTGTCTATCTCTTTCCCTCTCTCTCTTTCCTTGTTTGTCTCTTTCCCTGTCTGTCTCTTTTTCCTTGTCTCTTTCCTGTCTGTCTCTTTCCCTGTCTGTCTCTTTCCCTGTCTGTC
Organism: Anomaloglossus baeobatrachus; assembly: GCF_048569485.1. Lineage (NCBI taxonomy): Eukaryota > Metazoa > Chordata > Amphibia > Anura > Aromobatidae > Anomaloglossus > Anomaloglossus baeobatrachus. The sequence goes on from NC_134362.1 coordinate 78,240,693, forward strand.
TCTTTCCCTATCTGTCTATCCACAGAAACCATATTACCTCACACATAAGCTTCTTATACTAAGAATGTTCTTCGTTCCTATAGCAACCAATCAAAGCTCCTAATAATGACTTGTGGCTCCCAGCTCCATTGACTGTAATGGAGGCAAGATTTTTGCTGAATAACTGTAAAGCATGGAGTTAAATTTTCCTGTCAAAACATAGTCCATGATATTCCCTGAGTCACATGGAGTGTCTGTGCAAAATTTCGTGACGGTGCGGATTCCTTTAGCAGACATGCACACATAAACTCATACATACACTCAGCTTATATATTAGATAAGCAATGTAATTCAAAATTGCATCTTGTCCTGCAAAAAAAAACAAACAAGCCGCCATACTGCTATGTTGATGGAATTATAGAAAAAGTTATCACTCTTTGAAGAACGGGAGGAAAAGACAAAAGTGCATAAACTTATTGTGTTAAAGGGGATGTCCAGTACTTTTATATTTGTGTCCTATCCTTTGGTTAGTAAAAAGACTGATGGCACTTCCTAACATGCAAATGTGAGTATAGGAATATGAACATTCATTACTGCAAAGAAAATGCATATAAATATTGAGAGACTTAGCATATAAAAAAGGCCTGTTTTATATGAGCCCAACAGCCAATGTCAAGGCATATTTCTTATGTTGGGTCCCTATCTTCTCTATAGGCTGCTTTACATGCTTCAATTTATCGTGTGATCGCATTTGCGATCGCACCCGCCCCCATCATTTGTGCGGCACGGGCAATTTCTTGCCTGTTTTGCACAATCCTATAACCCCCCGTCACACGTACTTACCTCCCAAACGACCTCGCTGTGGGCGGCGAACATCCACTTCCTGAAGGGGGAGGGACGTTCGGCGTCATAGTGACGTGACACAGCGGCCAGCCAATAGATGCGGAGGGGCGGAGATGAGCGTGACGTAACACCCCGCCCACCTCTTGCCTTCCGAATATCACTAACGATGCCGGAAGTGCATCAATTACGACGTGACCCTGCCGACATCTCGTTAGATATATCGTAGCGTGTAAAGCCCGCTTTAGGCCTCTCTTTGGGTTAAAAAACCTCCAATTTATGGGTGGATAATGCTAATCAAGATAATCAAGAATTAGGCTGGAAACACATTTACGTGTGTAAAATTGGTCCGACTTGCCTGAAAAAAACTCGGCCAATTTTAGTTCACATTAGGTCAGTGTGCAATGCAAGTGCGATGCTTTTTTTTTTAATTATTTAATGACTAGCAGAGAGTGTGTAATGCGTGTTTGATGCGTATGGGATCCCTTTTTTCTATGTTATCTGCCATTCAGCAGAGCTGAATAGTCGCTGACAGCAGACACAGATAGAGCCGCACGATCAGAATGAAGTCGGATGAACTTCACCCGACTTCATTGTCATCCTGCGGCTCTGTCTGTGTGTCGCGTCCTGATTAGCGGTCACCCGTTAAGGACTCACCGGTGACCGCTAATCCCCTGAGTGACTGAAGTGAGCAGCGCGATTAGCGCTGCCGTCACTCAGGCTACCCGCGGCTAGCTGGATCCTCCACCCGAGACCGCAACTCACCTGTGACTTCATCACTGTCACTCGGGCGACTTGCTGTCACAGGTGGAGGATCCAGCGGTGGCCGCGAGTAACCTCAGTGACAGCACAGCTGATCGCGCTACTCACCTCAGTTGCTGCGTGGAGCTGGCAGGAGCGGCGGGGTTCTTCTGCAGCTCCTGTCACCTTCATGTAGCAGAGCTGGAAGCGACGCAGGACCTTCATGGATTACGCCGGAGCTGGAGGGGTTTTTGGGGCTTAATAAAGTGGTGAACGAGGGTATTTGTTCCTGTTTATTATTGCAAATAAAGGATTTTTTCACTGTGTGTGTTTATTAACTTTAAATTACCGGTTAATAATTGGGGGTGTCTCATAGACGCCTGCAATGATTAATCTAGGACTTAGTGGCAGCTATGGGCTGCTGCCATTAACTCCTTATTACCCCGTTTGCCAACGCACCAGGGCAAAATGGGAAGAGCCGGATACAGTCCCAGAACTGTCGCATCTAATGGATGCGGCAATTCTGGACGGCTGCTGGCTGTTATTGTTAGGCTGGGGGGGCTCCTCATAACGTGGGGCTCCCCATCTTGAGAATACCAGCCTTCAGCAGTGTGGCTTTACCCTGGCTGTTATTAAAATGGGGGGGGAACCTACTTCCTAATGGAAAATCACCGGGTCCAGATGGTCTGACATATTTTTACTACAAGGCATTTGCGGATTAACTCACCCCTTATTTAGTTAAATTACTTAATAGCTTCCTCACGGGCTCCCCTATACCCACAAGTATGTTACATTCTTATTTTACGCTTATACCCAAACCGGGGAAAGATGCTATGGAAGGTGCCAATTATAGGCCCATAGCACTCCTTAATGCTGATTTGAAAATTTTTACTAAACTACTGGCTCTACGTCTTTCGGTCCTGCTCCCTCACCTAATACACAAAGACCAGTTGAGTTTTGTCCCATGTAGGCAAGGGGGGACAACACCAGGAAGATTATTGACTTAGTAGAAGTTGTTAATAAGACTGAGAGTGAAGCACTCCTTCTTAGTTTGGATGCAGAGAAGGCGTTTGACCGTCTGGGGTGGCCATTCATGTTCGAAACATTGCATAATTTTGGAATCTCAGGTGCATTTATCACTGCCCTGAAAAGTTTATATTCATGCCCCTCAGCATCGGTCAAGCTTCCTTATGCCACATCTCAACCCTTTCAAATACACAGTGGCACTCATCAGGGATGCCCTTTGTCCCCCCTTCTCTTTGTTGTGTGTATTGAGCCATTGGCTGCTGCTATTCGCATTGACCCTAATATACGTGGAGTAATGGTGAGAGACAAGGAGTTTAAGCTATCCTTATATGCGGATGACGTCCTATTGATTTTGTCCCAACCACATACCACCCTCCCGAATTTGCATTCCTTATTATTACAATTTGGAAGGCTGTCAGGGTATAAGGTCAACCAGAGCAAAACGGAAGCCCTGCCTATTAACCCCTTCACGACCATGGACGGATCTTTCCGTCATGGATCGTGTCCCGGTAAGCCCCGCCCCCTGCCGCGGGCAGGCGGCGTGGATCGGCACACATATCAGCTGTTTTCAACAGCTGACATGTGTGCCTATATGTTCCGAGTGGAATCGCATTCCACCCGGAACATTAACCCCTTAGATCTCGCTGCCAAAGTCTGGCAGCGAGATCTATATGCGCGTGGCCATCTTTTTTACTTACCGCCGCCCCCTCCGGACGTCACGTGAGTGATCACGTGACGTTCGGTGGTTGCCATCGTAGCACAGGGTCATGTGATGACGCCTGGTGCTACGAAGTTTCACTTTCATTCTTCCTCGGCACGGAGCAGAGGAAGAAAGAAAGTGACTATTTCTGCTGTTTACAGCGGTATAGCTGTGAACAGCAGATAGTGATCAGCAATCGGATTGCTGATCGCTATAGCCCCCTAGGGGGACTAGTAAAATAAAATAAAAAAAGTAAAAAAAAAGTTTTAAAAAATTAAAAAAAAACAAAAAACCTAAAAGTTCAAATCACCCCCCTTTCCCCCCATTGAAAATTAAAGGGTTAAAAAATAAATAAATATACACATATTTGGTATCGCCGCGTTCAGAAATGCCCGATCTATCAAAATATAAAATCAATTAATCTGATTGGTAAACGGCGTAGTGGCAAAAAAATTCCAAACGCCAAAATTACGTTTTTTGGTCACCGCAAGTTTTACGCAAAATGCAATAACAGGCGATCAAAACGTAGCATCTGCGCAAAAATGCTACCATTAGAAACATCAGCTCGAGACGCAAAAAATAAGCCGTCACTGAGCCATAGATCCCAAAAAATAAGAACGCTACGTGTTTCGGATAATGGCGCAAAACGTGCGCCACTTTTATTGGACAAACTTGTGAATTTTTTTTAACCCCTTAGATACAAGTAAACCTATACATGTTTAGTGTCTACAAACTCGCACCGACCTCAGGTATCATACCCACACATCAGTTTTACCATATAGTGAACACCGTGAATAAAACATCCCAAAAACTATTGTGCCATCACACTTTTTTTGCAATTTTTCCACACTTGGAATTTTTTTGCTGCTTTCCAGTACACCATATGGTAAAACTTATGATTTCATTTAAACGTACAACTTGTCCCGCAAAAAACAAGCCCTCATATGGCAAGATTGATGGAAAAATAAAAAAGTTACGGCTCTCGGAAGAAGGGGAGCAAAAAACAAAAACGCAAAAACGGAAAGTGCCCCGGGGCTGAAGGGGTTAATATTCCACAGGGGCGAGTTTCCTCCTTAAGGAAAACTACTATTATAAATGGAAAAATATATCCTTGACATACCTGGGGATACAACTAACATCTAAATATACGCTATTATACCAGCAAAACTATCCTAGTTTATTTACTGAGATAAAAAGGCTCCTGCTCAATTGGAACAAGCTCCCATTCTCTCTGTTTGGTAGAATCTCTGCAGTCAAAATGTCTGTCCTGCCGAAGCTACTTTACCTATTTGAGACCCTTCCGATGTGTGTACCATACAAAGAGTTACGCAACATTCAGTCTGTTATACTTCAATTTGTTTGGGCCCACACGAGACATAGAATTAAGAAAGCGACTTTGTTTGACAGTAAACTGAGAGGAGGCCTGGGGGTCCCTGATATTACTAAGTACTATTGGGCACTACACTTACGTCACATCCCTGCATGGTCTAATCGCTGTGCCTTCTCTAGATGGATGGAAATAGAGAAGTTATGGCTCGCCCCAATACATCCCAACTCCTATCTCTGGGGCACCTCATCTAACAAGCCTGACCCACATACCCTGGGCCCTATAGCCTTCACGAAGAGGATATGGGACTGTTGTGTCAAAAAGTTTCCACTTAAATCTGAACACTCTCCTTTGATTTCCTTTCTTTTTAATCCCAAAATGCCAGACGGTATGCAGGGTACAGCGACTAAAACGTGGTTTGACAGGAAACTCTTTTGCTTTGCTGACATAGTAGACACACACTCTAGAGTCCTTCTCCCCTACGCCACCATTGCTGCTAAATTTAATCTCCCTGGCAATTCCCAATATCGGTATTTACAAGTTAGACACCTGATGCACTCCCTTTTTACCTCCTTAGAAGTCTCCACCCCTACACGTTTTGAGAGATTGTGCAGAGCTGGGGTCTCTACTAAAGGCCTCATCTCAGATATATATCGTATTTTAATTACCCCCTGCCCAGAAGATAAGCCAGATCATACATATATGAGGAAATGGGAAGATTTCCTTGGTGAGACCATTCCCCTGTGTATGTGGAAACGGATCTGGGATACTGCCTCTAAGACATCCTCATGCTATTTCTATAAGGAAAATCAGTATAAATTACTCAGGTATTGGTATCACACCCCATGACTACTACATAAACTAAACCCAGCTATACCTGACAATTGTTGGAGGTGTGGAGCTACAGGAGTCGTCATACCACACATATTCTGGGTATGCCCCATTATCCAGTGCTTCTGGAGGTTGGTGCAATCCCTTATATATAAAGTAACTGGCCTTCGGGTTCCCCTGGATCCTAAATTCTATCTATTAAATATACCACTTGTTCAGCTGGGGAAAAGAGTGAAGCGGTTACTATTACACATGACCACAGCAGCTAGATGTCTGATTGCCCGTAACTGGAGATCGGCCCATCCACCCTCACTTACAGATCTCCATTCTCGGATCCAAGATGTGAGAAGGATGGAGTATCTGTCTGCCTTGTCAAATAATACAGTAGATCATTTTGAGAGTGTTTTGTCACTCTGGGACACTTATTGGGCCAATAAAGAATAATAGTGAGGTATGGTCTTGATGGAAGCCTGATATATTCACCCTCCCCACTCCATCCCCCCCCCCTTCCTTAAACTTCCCTGTCTAGTCTTGTATTGTTTGTCTTGTCACATCCCCTGTTTTTATTGAATGAGTGGATAATAAGATAGGTATACCGATTTTTGGTTTACAGTTATTGCTCACATGCTTGTGAGACATACCTATGCATCCATGTACTTTTTCCGTGTCTGTTAAAAAAATTAATAAAACATTATAAAAAGAAAAAAATGGGGGGAACCACATGCCGTTTTTTTTTGTTTTTTTTTAATTATTTATTTATTTATTTTAATGCATGATAGAGACCCGCCCACCGGCAGCTGTGATTGGTAGCAGTGAGACAGCTGTCACTCATCTTGGGGGCGTGTCTGACTGCAACCAATCATAGGCGCCGGTCGGCGGGTAAAGCAGGGAATACGAGATTGAATAATGAGCGGCCGGCTTTTTCAAAAGAGGAGAAACCGCCGGAGCAGTGTGAACGCCGTACAGCGCCGCGCTGATGATCGGGGATCGGTGAGTATGAGGGGGGGAAAGGAATAGACCGACATGGACAGAGAGAGAGAGACCGACCGACAGACCAACCGACAGAGAGAGAATAGAGCCGAGAGGGAGAGACCGACTGACAGAGAGAGTGACCGACATTATAAGACCTCACTCATTTCCAGTGCTTTGTGACACATGCGATAAATGTATTTAGAAAAACCGATGTCACTAAGATGGTGTTGGTTCCGGTCCGTGTGACATCCTTTTTTTTCACACTCCCATAGAGTTGCATTGGAGAGACTCGCACGAGAAACTCCTCAAATAGCAGCATGCTGCAATTTTTTTTCTCAGTCCAATTTGGAGTGAGAAAAAAATCGCAGATGAGAGCTGATTCATTGAATAACGTGTCCGAGTGCAATGTGAGATTTTCTCGCATTGCACTACTGCGAGAAACTCGCAAGTGAGAAGCTGGCCTTAAAATCGCCTAAGGCTGAACAGCAGGAGTGCTCAATCAGAAGGCATGACCCTGTAATCTAAGAAAAAAGACTGATGGCACTTCGCAACATGCAAGTGTGAACAGGTACATTATGAATATGAGATATATTATAACAAATTAACAGAAAGTTGCTCTCTGAAATGCTAAAATATGTTAACAATGAATATAGGAATATAAACATGCATTACTGCCAAGAAAATACATAAAAATTGAGATACTTTGCATCCAAAGAAGGCTAGTTTTATGTAAGCCCAACAGCCAATGTCAAGATCATGTATCAGTTCACATTTGCTTGTTAGGAAGTACCATCAGTCTTTTTCCTTAGACTATGGGGTCATGCCTTCTGATTGAGCACTCCTCCTCAGCCTTAGGCAATTTTAATTCTTTATTAGCAGTTACATTAACACTTAAATATAAGGAGGATATCCCCACCAGCCCTTATGCACATGTAACCTCTACGATTGAATAAATCGGAACCTGCACAAGCAAGCTCTGGTGAGTGCCTGATTTTTTTCTCTGCCACTCCAAAGTTACATTAACATTACCTGTGCATAAATTGGAGGGTTTTTTAACTCAAAAGAGGCATTAAGTTAGCTTTACACGTTATGAGATCGCTAAAGCGATCTCGTTGGGGTCATGGAATTTGTGACGCACATCTGGCCGCTTTAGCGATGTCGTTGCGTGTGACACCTATGGGCGATTTTTGAATCGTCGCAAAAATATTCAAAATCGCTCATCGGGGACATGGGGGTCCCTTCCCAATTATCGTTGCTGCTGCAGTAACGATGTTGTTTGTCGTTCCTGCGGCAGCACACATCGCTATGTGTGACGCCGCTGGAACGACAAACATCTCCTTACCTGCAGCCACCAGAAAAGGAGGAAGGAAGGAGGTGGGCGGCATGTTCTGGTCGCTCATCTCCTCCCCTCCTTTTCTATTGGGCGGCGGTTCAGTGACTCTACTGTGACGTCACTGTGACGCTGAATGAACTCCCCCCTTAGAAAGGAGGGGTTTCCCGGTCACAGCGACGTCACTGTACAGGTATGTGCATGTGACGCTGCCGTAGCGATAATGTTCGCTACGGCAGCGATTACCACATATCGTTACAACGACGGGAGCGGGTGCTATCGCGCTCGACATCGCTAGCAATTGCTAGTGATGTCGTAGCGTGTAAAGCGGCCCTTAGAAAAGATAGGGACCTAACATAAGAAATACACCTTGTTGTTGGCTGTTGGGCTCACATAGAACTGTTTTTTTTTATTTGCTAAGTATCTCAATTTTTATATGTATTTTCTTCATATTCCTGTTAACTATCCTTAGGTTGGTCATCAAGAGAAGATTGGTGGGTGTCCTACTGAGTTTCTGTTAGCCAAATGTAGACAGTACGTAGAGTAGATCACCACAGCTACATACAATGTTTATTGGCTGCTGCATGTCAAGTCCTATTTTTTTTAACAAATAACAGAAACCGCAATTTTCTGAAACAATGTCAGTATTTGCAATGCTCCACTAAGTTGTGAGAGTTATCCAGATTTTAAGCTTTGTGTAGATGCCGGCTGTTTTATTGCACTTTGTACCATGGAGTTTATTGACAGAACACAGCCTGTAATTTGATGGACAGGAATTGGAAATTTCCCTAGAGGCATTTCTGTATGGTTAGAACCCTCCTGCAGTTATAGTCGGCATAAGCAGAACATTGTTTCAGACCATTCCTATTTCCAAAAAAATACAGTTTGTACTCTGAAATGCTAAACTATGAAAACTATAAATGTGTGACTATAGACCTGCATTACTGCTAAGGGAAATCTAAGAAAAATGAGATATTTAGCATATAGAAATGGCCATTTGTATATCTGCCCAGTTGCCACTTCACGGCATATCTCGTAACTGGGTCCCTAACGCTATGCTGAAGCCTCTCTCTGGGTTAAAAAACCTCCTGTGTATGGGCCAGTAGGAACCTGCTATATAGGATAAGATTACTAGTGGCAAGTGGAGGAGGGGTGCACGGTCAGAAGGTATGACCCTCTTCATATAGACAGAAAGACTAATGTCACTCACCAAACTAAAGTGTGAACAGGTGCATAACTGAACATGACATAAATTACAAAAAAAGACAGTTTGCACACTGATAATGCTAAAGTATGAAAACTATGAATGTGTGAATATAGACATGCATTACTGCTAAGGGAAATCTAAGAAAATGAGATATTTAGCATATATGCCATGACATGGCAACTGGGCAGATATACAAATGGCCATTTCTATATGCTAAATATCTAATTTTTCTTAGATTTCCCTTAGCAGTAATGCAGGTCTATATTCACACATTCATAGGTTTCATACTTGAGCATTATCAGAGTGCAAACTGTCTTTTTTGTATTTTATGTCATGTTCAGTTATGCACCTGTTCACACTTCAGTTTGGTGAGTGCCGTCAGTCTTTTTGTTTACATTCCTATTTCCAATACACTTTGTGGTCCTGTTACTATGTCCCTTATAAATAAAATATAACGAGGTGTAACGAGGTGCAACGTACAATCTCCTGATGGAAAACTGATGTCTATACTGGTCGATCCACCAGTATTTTGTGCGTAATTTAAACTCCATTCTGAAGGATATTAGAATTTCTCATTCAAAACATTTCGCCTTTTACATGATAAAAATGAATTATTTTGCCCCTTCTCTGGCGGGAGATGTAGTATAATGGACATTTAGCAAAATTCTGAGGTTTCATTTACTTGCAAATCTTCTTAGCGCTGCCTTTGTTCCTACCAGGTGAGGTACGTCTGGTGGATTTACACGTCCAGGCTCTGACCAGCGCTGGTGTGAAAGCCCATGATATTGCGGTCATAGCACCGTACAATCTTCAGGTGAGCAGGCATGTCCCCAGGGGCCCTTATGGTGTCCGCACCCACAGCCATGTCTTTATCTCCTGTGTGTCCTGATCTGTAAGATCAGATCTTACTGACATGGGAAATGAATGTGCTGACTACTAGTAAAGCCGGGGATGTATGTATGGGGGACGTCCGAGTACATGGAAGGGTACATTTTTCTGTTTATTGTATAGAATGACATATTCCCATGTCGTGTTTCCAGGTGGATTTGCTCAGACAGTGTCTCCGGCAGAGACATCCAGACCTGGAAATTAAATCTGTGGATGGCTTTCAAGGAAGAGAGAAAGAAGCCGTTATATTATCCTTTGTCAGATCCAACGCCAAAGGTCAGTGATTGGAACATAACGGACTAAAGCCGGTCTTATATGGGACAGGTTTTACTACAGTCAAGCAATTCTGCAGCATCTCAATGTATTGTACCATTGCTTTTGGTTTTTTTTTTTAAGACAGTCATTAGACTTTGAGTAGTGTAAATACTTTTTGACTCATTCAACAAATGTTTTAAACCATGGATCAGATTTCCAGAAGTCAAAAGCAATTCTCTTAAAGGGAATGTGTCACCACTTTGACCTTTTTAAACTGTTAATATGGGCAGACAGATTATAGAATGCTGAAATAATCCATATTTTTATGTCTCATACCAGATGTCTTGTTGGAGAAAACTCCTCTTTTATCACATTTTATATAATGAGTTCTTCCAGGCTGTGGGGCGGATGCTGCCTGAAAGATAACTCCGCCTCCAAAGATTATTTTAAATAAAAGGGGCGTTAACAGTGTGAGACAATGACTGATACAGAACAGGATAAATAAAATGTGACTTCTTGCAAACTCATTTCTTGCAGCTCTCTCAGCTCTGCTGTATTGCAACGAGTTGCAGCACTGTCTGCCAGTGAGATGGAGATGAAGCTGAGAGGAGCCTGCAGATGTGTCAGTTATAATCACACACAGCTCTGCAGTGAGAGCAGAGAGCGGCCATCACACAGGTAACACCCCTTTTATTTAAAATAATCTCTGGAGGCGGAGTTATCTTTCAGGCAGCGTCCACCCCATAGCCTGGAAGAGCTCATTTACATAAAGCAAGAAAAGCTGATATTTTAGCAACGAGGCATCTGATATGAGACAGACAGGCATGACATTTTTCAGCACTCTATAACCTGTTTGCCCTTATTAACAGTTTAAAAAGGTCAAAGTGGTGACAGATTCCCTTTAAAGTATACATTAACTTATTAACAACCATTATTTATTTATTTTTTGCTCAATGGTATTTAAAATAAAAAGTAAGCATTTTTGAAAATGGTCTTAGGGGCTACACGGCCACCTTGGTTCCACCAAACTTCACTAGGTGTCATTGCAGTACCCTCACTGCAATGTGGCAAGTGAACTTTGGCCACATGTCAGGCGTCACAGCCAAAGTTCTTTAGGTGTCATTGCTACATTGCAGTGCAATACAAGTGATTGGGGTCATATTATGACAAATTTAACCAGATTTTCTGCCCCTGCTGAAGAAAAGCCTCCCCACAGCATGATGCTGCCACCACCATATGTGATGGTAGCAATGGTGTTTTCAGGATGATTTGCAGTGTTAGTTTTCTGCCACACATAGCATTTTGCCCAAAACGTTATCCTGTGGTCTCATCTGATCAAAGCCCCTTCTTCCACATCCTAGCTGTGTCATCTAAATGGCTTTTTGAAAACTGCAAATGGGACTTTTTATGACTTGCTTTCAAGAATGTCTTTCTTCTTGCCACTGTCCCATAAAGGCCATATTTATGAAGTATACAACCAATAGTTGTCCTGGAGACATATTCTTTGACATGAGCTGTGATCTCTGTAGAGTGACCATGGGCCTTTTCGCTGCTTCTCTAATTGGTGCTCTTCTTCCTTGGGATGTGTCAGTTTAGGTGGACGGCCATGTCTTGGTAGGTTTGAAGTTGTGCCATACTTCTTCCATTTTTGGATGATGGACTGAACAGTGCTCTGTGAGATGTTCAGAGCGTGGGCTACTTTTTATAATCATACCCTGCTTTACTCATCTTCACAACTTTATCCCTGACCTGTCTGGTGTGTTCCTTGGTTTTGATGTTTTTTGATCCCCATTATTCTCAAACAAACCTCTGAGACCTTCACAGAGCAGTTGTAGTTATACTGAGAATGAATTACACATATGTGGACTGAATTTACTAATTAGGTAACTTCTGGAGGCAACTGTTCACTCAGAGTTTTATTTAGTGGTATCAGACTACAGAGGGCTGAATACAAATGCACATCACAATTTTCAAATTCATTTTTTAAAAAATATTTAGAAAACCCTGTATTGTTTCCTTTATACTTCCCACATGTTTGCTACTTTGTGTTGATAAATCACTTAAAATTTCAATAAAATACTGTTAAATTGGTGGGTGTAACATGAAACAATGTGGAAAAGATCACGCGGTATGAATACTTTTTAATGGCGCTGTATATTTTTTACATGACTGTTGCAAATTACAAATTCTATTTTATAGTTGTGGAAGACTGGACCAATTTGCAGTCATTCTGTAGTGTAATATGTATTAATTACCGAGAATTACCATGAGAACATAATATTAGATTAAGTTTTTGTGTAATATGGAGCAATCCTGACATGGTCATAGGAACACCTCTGCAGATGTCGGCTACACTGGCCTTGGAGCAATCAGCATTTTGACCCGGTGGCTACTCGTTTTGTTAATTAGTATGTGACAAATATAATCACTTGCTAATTAACACTCATCAACGTGTCTGGTTGCCCTGCAGTAATACTATGTTAAGAGACACTATGGCATGCAACATATACAATAGTGATAAGAGCGCATTCTGTACCAAGCAAGCTTAGATTCCTCGGAAATCTGTGTGACTGTCCCCATCGGAGCTGTAACTCCAGCCCCATAACACAGTATGTCTCTCAGTTTTTTTTTTTTATAGGACTGGGTATAGGCTTTATAGGGTTTATATGGTTTACTCAGTATGATCGTGGCCATTGAGCAGCCGACCAGTGGTCCTTTAAATGGCTTGTTTAGACAGCAGCCGACCAGGCACAGAACAATCTTTAGTATGTTCTCGGCATCATATTCTCCGCAAGACTATGTGGAGTAGCAACGATCATCACTGACTTCGTGGGTCCATTCGCTCTCCTTGTGGTGCACACAGACAGCACCAGGACCGCCGCCTGTCTTAAGGAGTAGAAAATCAGGACTGGGACCTACAGAGAGAAAAACTTTTAGGCTATGTGCGCATGCTGTGTTTTTTTGACGCTACGTTTTTGTGCGTTTTTGGCCGCTAAAAACTCATAAAAACCGCACCCGCGGTAAAAATGTGCAAAAAACGCATCAGTAAAAACGCATACGTTTTTACCACGATTTGTTGCGTTTTTGGCTGCATTTTGCTGCGTTTTTGATCTCTGCGTTTTTCTAATGCATTGCACGGGGGGAAAATGCAGGAAAGAATTGACATGTCCATTTTATTTTTTTTTTAAGCTCAAATACGCAGCTTAAAAAAAAAGTTGTGTGCGGACAGCAAAAATGAAAACTCATAAACTTTGCTGGGGAAGCGAAGTCATGCAGTTTTGAGCCGAAAAACGCACCCGAAAAACGCCCTGTGCGCAGATAGCCTTAAGGTTGTTCACTACTGTGTTTTACAGCCACTAGTAAAATACTAACCAAAAATACTGACGTCAAAATCAGATTTGACTTGTACCTGCCGGTTGGTTCTTATTCGCACAGTGCATTCGCATGTAATTTACTTTTGAATAACAGGTAAAACATTCTTTTTAGGAGTTTTTCCTCCATAAAAATAATCTGATAACAGCTTAAAGGGGTTTCCCACAAATAAAGTTCATTTTAAAATTCATTTTAATCAGTAGATCTTGGAATAATAATAATTTCCACAATTGGATGTGTTATAAAAAAATGTTCTGGGCTGAGATAATCTTATTTGTGTGTCCCTGCTATGTACTGTGTAATGGCCGTGTCTGACCGTACAGGGACGTGGTCTGATTATACCACATCTCCTGGACAGGGGAGGACACAAAAGAGAGTATACAGACATTACAGCATGGAGTTATAGCTGATTCTTTCTGTGAGGTAAAGCATTTATCTGCCTGTTTTTTAAAAATGTTTTACCTCAATGAAAGAATCAGCTGTGATCCTCTGCTGTAATGTCTTTATACTCTCTTGCATCCTCCCTGACCCAGGAGCTGTGGTATGATCAAACCATGTCCCTGTGTCTGACCGTGCAGTAACATGGTCTGAACATGCAAAAGAGATTATATAGACATGACAGTATGGGATTCCAGCTTCTGCTTTCTGTGAGGTAAAACATTTCCTGTCTGTTTGTAAATATGTTTTACCTCACAGAACTAGCAGCTGTGATCCCATTTTGCAATGTCTTTATATTCTTTTACTTTCACCCTACCCAGGAAATGTGGTATGATCAGACCATGCACCAGTATGGTCAGACATGGCCATTACACAGCACATACTGTATATAAGATTATCTCAGCACGGGAACATTTTTTAAACACATCCAAGCGTGGATCTTATTATTATTCTAAGATCTATTGATTAAAATGAACTTTGGGGGAAAACCCCTTTAAATTGTAAATGAAAAAGAAGTCATACTCACCCTGTCAATTGCACGCTGATTGTCTGCAGTGGTCTTGTGACTTGATGTTGTGCCCAAGCAGAGTGAGAATTGGGAAGCATTAAATCTGGAATGGGAAGAGATTGGTGATTTTTATTTTGTTTTTTCCACTTAAAGGGAACCTGTCACCGGATTTGTCGACTATAAACTGTGGCCACCACCAGTAGGCTCTTATATACAGTATTCTAGCATACCATATATAAGAGTTCAGGCCAATCTGCATAACGTAAAACTCACTTTATAATACTCACCTAAAAGGCGGTGCGGTGCAGACTGGTTGGATGATTGTCTGCAGTACCGGCACCTCCTCTTTCGGCCATCTTTGTCTTCCTTCTTCCGAAGCCTGGGTGCATGACGCATCCTACGTCATGTACACAAGCCGGCAATGAAGTCATGCGCAGGCGCACTACAATACTTTGATCTCCCCTGCTCAGGGCAAATCAAAGTGCGCTTGCGCAGGATCTCAATGCCGGCTAGTGTGGATGACTTAGGACACGTCATGCACGCAGGCTTCAGAAGAAGGATAACAAAGATGGCTGATAGAGGAGGCGCCAGTGCCGGAGAACGGAGACACCCATCCGACCAGTCTGCACCGCCTCATCCCTTAGGTGAGTATTGTAAAGTGATTTTTACATTCTACACAGCGGCCTGGGCTCTTATACACAGCATGTTAGAATGATGTATATAAGAGCCCACTGGTGGTAGCTGCAGCTTATAGGTCCCAAATCTGGTGACTGGTTCCCTTTTTGATAAACTTCTTTACATTACAGGACAATCCCACATTTAATTTTACAAATGATTTGTTTCCATTCAGGTGAAGTAGGATTTTTGGCTGAAGAAAGACGGATAAATGTAGCTGTTACCCGCGCCCGCCGTCACGTGGCTGTCATCTGTGATTCTCACACTGTTCAGAACAACAAATTTCTCAAGGATTTGGTGACTTACTTCACTGAACATGGAGAAGTCCGAACTGCCTTTGAGTACCTTGATGATATCATCCCAGCGAAGTATTCCCATGACGGTGAAGGTTCTTGTAAGTCTGAAGCAAATGTTAAAACAGGAGGTATAACTAAGTCAAAAAAGACTTCTGCTCCAAAAACGGGGAGCCAAAAGCCCAGCAGTACTGCTGAGAGTCTTCCAAAAGGGAATGGGAAGGCAAAATTGCCCAACCCCATTGGGAAGAAAAAGACGGATATAAATTTAGATGGACAATCCGAAGAAACTTCTAGTAAGGACAGTCTGAGGAAGACCATTCTAGACTTTTTGGAAGATAATAATAAGACTCAGTTAATGTTCCCTCCAGCGCTAACTTCTCATGATCGATTACTGGTCCATCAGATCGCTGAAGAATATGGGCTGCAACATGTAAGCGCTGGAGAGGGCCGAAATAGATGTATTTCTCTCACTAAAGCCAAAGCAATTTCAACTGTTTTCGAATCTCAGACAACAAATGACTCCAACATTCAGAAACATTTACAATCGCAGACAGTGGAACAAAAAGTAAAGCAAAAAGAGGTCAGCCGGTGTGTCTCCTCCAGCAACGCCGACCTGAAGCTCTTACATGCGGAAAGGATCCAGCGGGAGAAATCAAAACTTGAAGAAAAAAAGAAGAAAGAGGTCGCAGAAAAGAAGAAAGCAGATTCTAAAAGTAAGTAACTTTCATCCTGGTAATATAGAAATTCACAATCTCACTGTCACTTAAATGACCTACAAAGGAGTTTATAGTTTTTACCAAATTCTAATTTAATGTGGTTGGCTTTTCAATTTTTTTCTTAGGTTTGTATAAAATGGTAAAATCATACAATTCTCTAATATTGTTTATTTCAGATTCTGCTCATTTACCTTATATTTTCTTTTATCAGCAAGATAGTTTTCTGGGGAAAAAAGGAAAAACCCAGACAATCATTGTAGAGTTAACAAGTTGCCAAAATTGAGAAGCCCCCCCCATATGCCATGTGACCCCTGGGGTTCAGATAAAGGGCATTCCGTTGAATAAAAACAATTTTTTAAAGGACTCAAACTTAAACTTAAAGAAAAAATAAAATAAGTAATAATCATTCATCCCATTACTGTTGGTCTCTAGTTTCTGGAAATAGCCAGAAATTCCTGCTCAGTAAATCACCGGGGCCGCTCACCACTAACCAATATCTAACACAGACACTTTTTTTATTAGTTTTATTTTCCATCCCATATAACCCCTGATGAACTATCCATTGTCCACTACTGGAAAACCCTTCCATAACGGCTCTATTTCCTCTTGGTTGCAGCAATGTTGGCGCTTTAGCTCTTGGTGCCACTTATGGGCTGCAGTGTTCCATCAGACAGCACTCCAGGTAGTGAAACTGTGAAGGTTGCAGACAATCGTTGACCGCTGTTAGGCTGCAGTGCCCGCATAACATAACTATGTCACATGAGTGATGGGAAACACAGTGTCAACATCACTGGAACAACGCCAGTCCTGGAACTGCATAAATATATGTTTTTATTTTTTTAGTGGGGACTATAGCATTAAAGGGGTTCTCTACTACTAGGACAACCCCTTCTGATTCCACACGTTTTCCCCAGGTAAAATAATAAAGCCTATACTCCCCTTCTTTACCAGCACTGTTCCAGTGGTGCCGCGGTTCGTGTTCCTGGG
Source organism: Anomaloglossus baeobatrachus (assembly GCF_048569485.1). NCBI lineage: Eukaryota > Metazoa > Chordata > Amphibia > Anura > Aromobatidae > Anomaloglossus > Anomaloglossus baeobatrachus. The sequence continues at coordinate 78,257,781 of NC_134362.1, forward strand.
ATTCGCGTGATGTTGTGAAAACATCACGCGAGTTCTGCCTCCAATCAACACCGGCTTCTCTCTCGCCGCCTTCAGACCAAATGTACTTAATGTACCAAATGTACTTAATTGTAGAACACTGGGTAAAACAGACACAGAAAAAGACTTGGGTGTATGGGTGGATGGTAAACTTCACTTTAGTGGACAGTGTCAGGCAGCTGCTGCCAGGGCTAATAAAATAATGGAATATATTAAAAGAGGTATAAGTGTTCATGAATAAAATATAGTTCTACCTCTGTACAAGTCACTAGTGCGACCGCACTTAGAATATTGTGTACAATTCTGGTCACCGATATATAAGAAGGACATAGCTGAACTGGAGAGGGTGCAGAGAAGAGCCACCAAGATTATTAGAGGAATGGGTGGGCTGCAATACCAAAACAGGTTATTAAACTTGGGGTTATTTAGTTTGGAAAAACAAAGGCTTAGGGGGGATCTAATCACAATGTATAAACATATGAGGGGACAGTACAGAGACCTTTCCAAAGATCACTTTACACCTAGGCCTGCGACTGGAACACGGGGGCATCCGCTACGTCTTGAGGAAAGAAGGTTTAATCATAATCACAGACGAGGATTCTTTACTGTACGAGCAGTGAGACTATGGAACTCTCTGCCGCATGATGTTGTAATGAGTGATTCACTACTAACATTTAACCCCTTAACGACCGCCGATACGCCTTTTAACGGCGACAAATTAGGGTACTTCTTCCGATCCGCCGCTTTTTAACGGCGGTCGGAAAAAAGGTTCTAGCGCCCCCCCAGAGTCGCAAAATTTCCGGGGTCTCAGCTGCCAGGGTTAGCTGAGACCCTGGAGATCATGATTCAGGCCGGTTTTTCCGGTGCCCGCTCACCTGATGACCGGTATACACCGTATACCGATGATTAGGTTACAGTAAATGGTAGCGCCGGTAAAAAATGATTTATCTCCCATATGGCATAAACAAACATGTCAGAAGCGAGATAAATCTCCTCCCCGGTCCCCCGGTGTCGCCAAAGTGTCCCCCCCTATCCCCCCTGACCCCCCCTCCCGTAAATCCAAGATGGCCGCGCGCACACCAGCGCGCACAGCAGCGCGCCGGACGCATTTACCCTTTTTCTCTGGTTTCTGTCGCATGTGCTATGACACATGCGACAGAAAACTGCTCCCCAGGTTCTGCCATGTCACTCCCTATTTCCCCCCGGTGTCCCCCGTACCTGTTGGAGCGCTGATCCCCCGCGGCCCCCTCCTCCACAGCAGACGCTGGTCACACGTGCAGAGCAGCTGACAGCTCAGCTTCCTGTGTTCAGAGATGCTGGCTGCTGCTGCTCGGCACACTGCAGCCGTGACACGGGGAGGGTGGGTGCAAATTCTTTGGACCCACTCTCCTCAAATGGAGGGTCTGCACTCCTAGAAAATGGGGGATACGTTCCCTGAACGTGCCCCCCATATTCTAGAAGGTCCAGAATCGCCGTGGGACTTTCACAATGGATTACAGGGACTCGATTTTTTTTTTTCTTTTCAATAAATTGGTGAAAGAGGGAATATTTTGGGGAGTGTTTTTTCAAATAAATTTTTTTTTTGTTGTCAATTTTTTTTTTTTATTACTGTCAATTAGTTATGTCTGGTATCAGATAGACGCCGTGACATCACTAATTGCTGGGCTGGATGCCAGGTGACATTACACATCTGGTATCAACCCCATTTATTACCCCGTTTGCCACCGCACCAGGGCAACGGGATGAGTTGGGGTGAAGCGCCAGGATTGGCACATCTAATGGATGCGCCACTTCTGGGGCGGCTGAAGCCTGCTATTTTTAGGCTGGGAAGAGTCCAATAACCATGGCTCTTCCCACCCTGAGAATACCACACCCCAGCTGTCAGCTTCACCTTGGCTGGTGATCTAATGTGGGGGGACCCCAGGTTTGTTTGTTTTTTTAATTATTTATTTATAAATAATTAAAAAAAAAAACAGCTTGGGGAGCCCTCCAAATTGATCACCAGACAAGATGAAGCTGTCAGCTGTGGTTTGCAGGCTACAGCTGTCTGCTTTACCCTAGCTGGCTATCAAAAATAGGGGGGACTCCACGTCATTTATTTTAATTATTTTTTTTCTTTTTGGGCTAAATACAAGGCTAGGCATCCTTTAGTGCCACATGAAAGGCACTAAAGGGGGCCAGCTTAGAATGTGCAGGGGGTGAGACGTTATATATGTTTGACATCTATCCATTCATCCACTGTAGCATTTTAGGCTGTGTGCCCACAATCAGGGTTTGCAGCATTTTGGGCACAGAGTGTTTTCCCTGTATCCATAACGCTGCGTTGTGCAGTAGAACCACAGTGGAAGGATTTTTAGAAATCTCATGCCTACTGTGCTTCTTTTCTCCGCAGCATAAACCGACCTGTGGTGCAGCTTCCCTAGCCTCAGCATGTCAATTTATGCTGCGGAGACAAGAGTGTTCTCTGCAGGTAGATTAGAACTAAAGTCCACAGCAGCCTGAACCCAAATCCTGGGCATGGGCAGCTGCGTTCTCCCGTGGACAACACTCACATCTCTGCAGGAAGGCTGACACTGTGTACTAGATGCCGTGTCGCTGGATCATGGCCACATAGCCTAAAAGTGAGAATATTGAGAATATTGTTGCTGCAGCCACATTTTTGTGAAGTACCTGTGGATTCAAATTGCTTACTATACTCCTGAATAAAATCCTTGAGGGGTCCAGTTTCCAAAATGGGGACACTTGTGGGGGGTTTCTGATGTATAGGTACCCAAGAGGCCCTGTCTAATGTGACGTGGTGCGAGCAATTTATTTCAACTTTTCCAAAATTCAAATGGTGCTCCTTCCATTCCAAGCCCTCCCATTTATCCAAACAGAGGTTTTTGGCCACATATGGGGTATCCCTGCTATGGGGTATCCCTGCGCTCACAAGAAATTGGATAACAATCTGTGGGGTCCACGTTTTGTTGTTGCCTATTGAAAAAGTGAGAAATGCAACATTTTTAGGTAAAATGTTAATTTTTATTTTTTTTCATTCCACATTACTTTAGTTCCTGTGAAGCACCTGAAGGGTTAATAAACTAACTTTTTGGATGTGGTTTTGAGTACCTTGAGGGGTGCAGTTTTTAGAATGGTGTCACTTTGGGGTATTTTCTTTCACCTAGGCCTCTCAAAGTCACTTCAAATGGGACGTGGTCCCTAAAAAAATGGTTTTGTAAATTTTGTTGAAAAAATGGGAAATTGCTGATGAACTTTGAACCCTTCTAACTTCCTAACCCCAAAACAAAAATTTGTTTCAAAAATTGCGCTGATCTAAAGTAGACAAGTGGGAAATGTTATTTATTAACTATTTTGTGTGACATAACTCTCTGGTTTATGGGTATAAAAATTAAAAGTTTGAAAATTGCAAAATTTTAAAAAATTTTTCTCAAATTTCAGATTTTTTCACAAATAAAATAAAAAAATATCATCCTAAATTTACCTCTAACATGAAGTCCAATATGTCACGAAAAAACAATCTCAGAATCACCGGGATCCATTGAAGCGTTCCAGAGTTATAACCTTATAAAGTGACACTGGTCAAAATTACAAAAAGTGGCCTGGGCATTAAGTACAAAACTGGCTTCGTCCTTAAGGGGTTAAGCAGAGCCTGGACGCCTTTCTTGAAAAATGTAATATTACCAGTTAAGTATATTAGATTTTATGACAGGGTGTTGATCCAGGGAACTAGTCTGATTGCCGTATGTGGAGTAAGGAAGGAATTTTTTTCCCCATTGGCGCTTGTTTGCCACATTGTTTTTTTTGCCTTCCTCTGGATCAACATGTTAGGCTATGGGTTGAACTAGATGAACTTAGAGTCTCCCTTCAACCTTAAAATCTATGATACTATGATATGAGCAATCAACAGGAAGTGAGCAGCAGCCGCAGCGCTCACTTCCTGTTGATTAACTCGTTTGGTCCAAAGGCGGAAAGACTGAAGCTTGCGCTGATTGGACATTGGGCTCAAGTAACGTCACGACATCATGTGAGCCCTGGGAACACAATCTGCGGTACCGCTGGAACAACGCCAGTACAGGAGGTGAGTATAGGGTTTATTATTTTACCTGGGGAAAACGTGAAATCAGAAGGGGTTGTCCTAGTAGTGGATAACCCCTTGAATCAGAGGTACTTCAATAGTGAACATCGGGAGAATTAATATTGATAGCCATAATAGGGAATAGTTAATATATATAAACCAAAGTGATTCCCATAAAATATACAAAGTTTATTCATTTTACATAAAATCAAGATACAAAAATAACAACGTACAAAAAATTGCCATACTGGCCATGTAAACCAAAGGAGTAGTAGTCGTCCCTGGTAATACAAGGTGCTTTAATCCCTTTACCCAGTTTGGTCTATCTAACCATGGAGGCAATACGCCCAACTCAGCAGCTAACCCTTCCTAACACACACCCAAGGGGGGATAGGGTGGGAGGGAAGGGGACCAGGGAGGGGAATCACAGATATAAAGCAGCTTATAAAAAGGATAGTCAATTTCTCCAATAGGAAATATGTAGAAGAATCCTTCAGCATCAATACTTAGCTTCCAGATTAAGGAATGTCCTTCATGATAATGTATATTCACAGAGGAAAATGGCCATGGATGGAAATGGTGAGTAAGTTCAGACAGAGGTTCTGTCCCCATTACCAAGTACAAGTTCTCTGGAAAACTTTACAGCAGCTTAGAAGAGGATCACAGTTGCACGCCTCATGCCTCGACGCGTTTCTCCGTTATACACGGTTCATCAGGAGGCCTGATGGACAAGATAAATACATGAAGAGTCCAAATATCAATCCCCAAAAGCAGAGCTATCAAGTCACCAATATAGAGCAGCCCAGACAATGCTGGTAAGGTGCCATCCACGAGGTGTAGCAGGGAAGGAGGTACTCTCATGGATAACCCCTTGAAGAACAGGTTGTCCAATAGTGAACAACCCCTTTAAATGATGAAGCAGAGGTTTAATAAGGCTGGCTCTTGCCCTGTGAGGATGATGGAATGGTTCTCCCTTGTTAACTGTCACTTATCATTTACCTCTTTCTTTATCTTTTTCTCTTTGTAGAAGCCTTTTTTCCTGTTACAGGTAAAAATGATATAAAACCAGATGCAGAGAACCTGGGAACGGACGACTTTGATGCACTAATTGCGGCTACAGTAAAAGCTGACAACACTTGTGGTTTTGCGAAATGCAAGTCCAGCGTTGTAACAGTGGGAGATTTCTGCATACACTGCAATAAACGCTACTGCCTCAGTCACCATATTCCAGAGGTAATCAATGTTATATATGTGCAGTCCTCCTGCAGTACATTAACTAGGCCCATTCACTTGGAGACATCTGTCAGGTGCCTAATGGTGTAGCCTGTAGAAATAGATCTTGTTGATGTACTCAGACGCCACTAACAATTTAAGTCTTCAAGGAGAATTACTTCTTATAGTTTACATTATCTTTAGTCACAAAAGCTTCCATAGTAATCTTACAGGGTTTTCCCTAGAAATAATCATTTATTTAGCTGGTGTGAACTGTGAAGAAGACCTGTCATCTGGACTGTGTTCTTGTACAATAGAGCTGCACCTATTACTGTCTATAAATGTACACCTTTGCAATATTCTTATTATTCAGTGCATCTAACCTGAAACAAATCTTGACACAAATTTTGTTTTTCACAAAGTTTGGTACTTCAGTATTTTTCTGAGAGCCTTTGGTCAATCCTTAAAAAATGTGTGAAAAAAGAATGTCAGTCTCAAAATTTGGATATTAAAGACCTTGCGCTCATCGACCTTCTGTTTGAGGATGCCCCGCAGATGCTCAGTAGGGTTTCGGTCTGGAGACGCTTGGCCAGTCCAGCACCTTTACCCTCAATTTCTTTAGCAAGGCAGTGGTCGTCTTGGAGGTGTGTTTGGGGTCGTTATCATGTTGGAATACTGCCCTGTGCCCCAGTTTCCGAAGAGAGGGGATCGTGTTCTGCTTCAGTATGTCACAGTACATGTTGGCATTTATAGTTCCCTCAATGATCTGTAGCTCCCCACAGCCGGCAACACTCATGCAGCCTCAAACCGTGACATTTCCACCACTATGCCTGACTGTAGGCAGGACACTTGTTTTTGTACTCCTCACCTAGTTGCTGCCACACACTTGACACCATTTGAACAAAATAAGTTTATCTTGGTCTCATCACACCACAGAGCATGGTTCTAGTAATTTATGTACTTTGTCTGCTTGTCTATAGCAATCGGTTTGCGGGCTTTCTTCCTCATTAACCCTTATTACAGATCATCTGAGGTCTGTGCTGAGCGTTACACTAAATTAAGCATTGTCCTTCTTGTCACTCTGAGCTGTTGTCTTCTGAGCGGTGCGAGAGCTGTAAAATCCTATTACACTTGTTCCCGCACTGAAGACTGTAGCCTAGAAGCAGGAAAAGGATGCTTTTTAGATAATTGTAGTCACAGCACATTCTTCAGGCGGTTTGTGCTGTGGATTTTCAGCAAAAAAAAACTACAGTATGGAGCATACAACTTCACAATTTTACTAATCAGTGCGCATGCAAAAACAATGCTTTACTGACAGAAAGTTAGTTCTACTGTTGGGTTTGTAGAGCCGGAGCGAGGAGTTTAAAGTGTTTGCTACAGGCAAAATGTATTATTGCAGCTCTCCTCACTAAACACTGCGTAATACAATTCCTCGGCTTTGATTGCTCTGACAGACCGTGAAATCGTATACATGCGTATATGTGGTACTCTCCCGCTGACATGCACAGCATGCTCCAAGTCATGATGAAGCAGGATTTCCGGACCGGTGAATACACTAGTACCATCAATCATGGCTAATGGGGAGGTTTTAGGATGGGCAGAGTGCTGAGACCGTCCTCAGAGCCCTTGCCAAATAATTAACATTGTTTGATTATGCTAGTTATTTCCACAATGCTAATATGTACAGCTACACCGGTATGTATGGACATATATACTGTAGTAGGCAGAAACCATCCTACAGGTTCCTAGTAATGTAAACAAACCTACTGTCACGATTCCTCTGCGCAGAGCATCTTGCACACAGGTGTTGCTCTGCTGTGCCTTCCTGAATTACAGAGCTGGCAGTGATATTATTCCTCTGTGCAGAGCATCTTGCACACAGGTGATGCTCTGCCACGCCTTCTTGAACTACAGAGCCAGCAGTGACATGTTTCCTTTGTGCAGAGCATCTTGCATATTTGGAGATGCTCTGCTATGTTTCTTTGAGCACTAGCTGACAGGTTGTTTGACAACATAGGAATCCATGCAGGTTCTGGGAGGTGCTGATTACTCAGGTGTTCCCCTTCCTTGTAATTGCTCTGTTTCATTACTGAGCATGCTCTCCGAGAACCTTGCCAGTCGTACTCTCTGGTTCTGCAGTTGTGCTCTTGGCTTGTGTTTGTGCCTGTGTTCTGATCTAAGTTTCCTGACCTTGGACCGTTGTTTGACTCCTCTATGCCCGCTCCCTGTTCTTATCGTTACCTCCTGGTTTCTGACCTCGGACTGTTACCTGACCACGTCTCTGTCTGTTCCCTGAATCTAATACGTACTCTCCTGGAATTCTGACCCTCGGCCTGTGACTTGACTGCACTTCTGCTAACTCCCTGTGTCCTGTTGTGTCCTCCTGTTTCCCGACCCCGGCTTGTCTGACTACCCTTTCGTCTATACTATCAGTAAGTAGTGACTAGCATCACACCTACACTTTAACATTTCACAATCTAAAAATGAAAGGTCTCTTTTCCATTTTGAGATATATGAGTGACAATCAATCATCTTTATGAATAACAGTGATTGTTCCATTTGAGAGGAATAATATAGATTCTGGTAAATTAGCGCTAATCGAGGACAACGTTAAGAAGCATCGCCACTCGTAGTTACTCGGTGAGCTCACAGATCAGCATCATAGTTTGTCCGAGAAGGAGTAAATTGTCCTGGTATGCCTCCATTCCCTGTTGATTGATGGATGCCAAATCATGTGACTTGTATAGATGCCTGCAGGCTCGGAAAGAGCAGCTGTTCCTAGCGCTGTCCTCTGGGATCCCTAATGAGACCATGTTTAGTGGATAACCAACTAATACAACATTAACATGCAAACCAATAGCACTCAATTGGGTTTCCCAGTGATTATTATGGTAATGTGGTTCCTATTTCCCAAAATCACCACTTTAGTGGTTTTAATAATCCTGCAGCAAGGCCGATACATTCTACAAGTACAGTACAGCTCCAAGAGAATAAACGGAATTAGGTGCAATTATAGAGACCTCACTTTCTCCTTATATCTAAAGGGACACAAGGTATAACAAGTACAGGCTACCTACATGTGCTGGGGTGTTGAATACGATCTATTATGCCCTGTTATCAGCCATCACAGACTGATGGAGAGAATGAGGTTACATCTTCATTTTGCTGCTTTATCTAGCGCTCTTGCTTACGGTGCATTAATTATTTTGGGAAAAAGTCACAATAGGATCCCTTATAGAGTAGAAATGTGCAGTGCTTCACCTGTGGAGGAACTACACTTAGGTCAAGAAATATTTGGACAGTGACCGAATCTTGGTTATTTGGGTTCTATAGGCCACTATTTTTTATTTAAAATGAAACAACTGTGATTTAATTACTTTCAGGTTTAATAAATGAGGTTGAACAAAAATTTCTTGCGACACGTTTAGGAATTGCAACTATTTTTTTCTACAAATCCTCCTCGTTTCAGGGGCTCAAAAGTAATTGGGCAAACTAACTTTACTAGAAATAAAAAAGATAATTTTTAATACTTTGTAGAGCATCCTTTACAGGCAATGACTACGTGAAGTCTGGAAGCCATGGACGTCACCAAACGCTGGGTCTCCTCCTTTGTGATACTTTGCTGTCTTTTACTGAACTTCAGTTGTTATTGGTTTGTTGGTCTTTCTAATAAGTTTTGTTTTAAGCATGGAAAATGCAGCTTGATGGGGTTGGGATCTGAGGACTGACCCGGTCATTGAAAAATATTCAACTTCTTAGATTCAAAGATACTCCTGGGTTGCTGTCGTTGTATGTTTTGGGTCATTGTCCATCTGTGAAGCACCGTCCAATCATCCTTGCTGCATTTGGTCGAATCTGAGCAGTAAGTATCGCCCTGTACACTTCAGAATTCATCCGGCTGCTTCTGTTTTCAGTCACATCATCAATAAACACTAGTGTCCATTGGAAGCCATCCATGCCCGGGCATCACACTGCCTCTGCCATGTATTACAGAGGATGTGCTATACTTTGGATTATGAGCCATTCCAACCCTTCCCCATACTCTCCGCTTCCCATCATTCTTGTACAGGTTGATCTTGGTGTCATCTGTCCAATGCTTTGTCAGAATAGGGCTTCTTTTAGATGTTTAAGTCTAATTTGTGTTAAACCCATTCTATTTGCTCTCATGACGTTTTCTCTTTATGGTAGATTTAGATATTGAAACACCTTGTTACTGGAGAAGGTCCTTCACTTGGGGGGATTTTTCTTCACAAGGAAAGGATTCTGTAATAATCCACCACTATTGTCTTCCATGGACTTCCAGGCCTTTTTGAGTTCCTAAGCTCACCACTGAGCTCAGTTTTTCTACAGAATGTACCAGACTGTTGATTTGGCCACTCCTCTAACATTTCTGCAGTCTGCCTGATGGAGTTTTTTTTTAGCCTAATAATAATCTGTTTCTCTTTCATTGAGAGCTCCTGTGACTGCATGTTGTGGGTTCACAGCAACAGCTTCCAAATGCAAATGCCACATCTAGAATAAGCTCCAGACCTTTTACCTGATTAAGTGATAATAGTTTGATTAGGCAATAGTCCATACAGCCCATTAAAGGGCTTTTTAGATAATTGTCCAATTACTCTTCGGCTCTTGAAAAAGAGGCAGCTACATAATAAAAAACTGTAATTCCTAAACCCTTACTCCAATTAGGATGTGAATACTCTCAAATTAACCACTTCAGCACCCAGCAATTTTCCATTTTTCTTTTTTTTCCTCCCTGTTTTCCAAGGGCCTTAACTTTTTTATTTTTTCATCAATTTAGCCATATGCGGGATTATTTTTTGCAGGACTAGTTGTACTTTTGAATGACACCATTCACTATGCCCAATATTGTCCTGGAAAATGGAGAAAAATTACAAGTGCTGTGTAATTGCAAAAAAAGTGCAATTTCACAATGACTTTTGGGGGTTTTAGTACTATGTTTACTACATGGTAAAACTGATTTGGCAAATATGATTCTTCAGGTCAGAATGAGTACGTTGATACTAAACGTATACATTTTTTTATTGTTTAAGTGGTGAAAACAAATTCAGAGAAAAAAATTGTGCTTTTGGCGCCACTTTTCAAGGCCATAATGTTCTCACTTTTCCTGATCTGGGGCTGTATGATGGCTTATTTTTTGTGTCGTTGAGTTGATGTTTTTAATTATACAATTTTTGGGTTGATACAATGGTTTGATTGCCTTTTATTACATTTTATTTCAGTGTTGCGGCTACCAAAAAAACAGTATTCTGTCTTTTTCATTTTTTTTCTGTTACACCCCTTACAATTCAGATTGATTTATTTTATTGTTTTATTTTCAATGGGGCAAAAGGGGATTGATTTTGTTCTTTTCTTTCCATGTTTTTAATTTTTTTTTTCCTTTCACGCTTTATTGTTTTTACTAGTTCCTGTATGGAACTTGAAGTTATTATCATCCGATCGGTTGAACTGTACAGAGCGGTACATCAGCATCAGCACACATGCTGTCTTCCTATGAATGCTGGTGCCAAGACTGCGTTCACATTCAATACGTCATGACAGACACAGGGGTCATTAGATTAAGGATTAGGCTGGTTAAAGTCCAACTGCCTGATCTTTCTTTCCCCCAATATCTTTCATCCAGTTACCATGCTACACATTAGATGATTGGCCAATCCCATCAAAGCCGTTGGGTGTGGTTAATATCCTTCTATCTTATATTGGTGCATTTAGGCTGTTTTTGTACTAACCTTAAAAGAAACCCATCACCAGGCTTTTCCCTATAAGCTACAGCCACCACCAGTGAGCCCTTATATACAGCATTCTAGAATACTGTATATGAGAGCCCAGGCCGACTTGTACAACGGAAAATACACCTTTTATAATACTCACCTAGGGGGCAGTCCAGTGTCGCTGCTCTCGGTTCAGCTCCTCCTCCATCTTGTGCGATCTCTGTGCTCCTGCCCAATCCCGTGTGCATGACACGTCCTGCGTGATTAACAGAGCAGCCTCCATTGCGCTCCTGTGCGTGCGCACTTTGATCTGCCTGGCTGAGGGCAGTTGCAAGAAAAGGTCAAAGACCGCCTGCGCATGTGCACTACAATACTTTGATCTGCCCTCAGCTGGGCAGATAAGTGCGCATGCGCAGGAGGGTTATGGAGGCCTCTCTGTGAATGACGCAGGCTGTGTCATGCACACGGGGCTGGGCAGCAGGACAGAGATCGCACAAGAGCAGAAGACTGCTGGACCGAGAGCAGCGACACTCATCACATCAGACCGCCCCCTAGGTGAGTATAATTAAGGTTGTTTTTACGTTATACAGTGTGGCTTGGGCTCTTATATACATTCTGGAATGCTCTATGCAACAGCTTACTGGTGATGGCCGTAGCTTATAAGGGAAACACCTGGTGACAGGTTCCCTTTAATATTTGGTTGCACACAATTTATAATAAATACCTGCAATCATTCGCTTCCTATAACCATCAACAAGCTTCTTACTCCTCTCATCGTTAATTTTGGACCTCTCTTCTTTTACAAACTTCTCCCGGTCTCTCATATTTGAAGGCGTCTTCTCCCAACAGCAATTTTAAGATCTCTCTACAGGTGTTCACTGGGATTTAGATCCGGTCTTATTGCTGCCATTTCTGAACTCTTCAGCTGTTTGTTTACATCCATTTCTGAGTGCTTCTTGAAGTATGTTTGGGGTTATTGTTCTGCTGGAAGACCCTTGACCTAGGACGCTAACCCAGCTTTCTGACACTGGGCACTACATTGCGCCCCAAAATCCTTTCGTAATGTTCAGATATTTTGATGCCTTGCACATAGTCAAGGTGCCTAGTGCCAGAAACAGAATAACAACCCCAAAATATCTTTCAGCCTCCACCATATTTGACTGTAGGTGCTATGTTCTTTTCTTTGTAGGCATCATTCCTTTTCAGTAAACAGTAGAATGATGTGCTTTAACAAAAAGCTGGATATTGGTCTCTTCTGTCCACAATACGCTTTCCCAGAAAGATTTTGGTTTACTTATGTACATTTTGGCAAACTGAAGTCTAGCTTTTTATGTCTGTGTCCGCAATGGGGTCCTCCTGGGTCTCCTGGCATAACGTTTCCTTTCATTAAAATGTTGACTCATAGTTCGCGCTGACACTGATGCTCTCTGAACCTGCAGGGCAGTTTCAATTTCTTTGGAACTTGGTTGGGGCTGCTTATCCACCATTCAGACTATCCTGCACTGCAAACATTTTTACCAATTTTTCTCTGCAGTCCACGTCCATGGATATTAGCTGCAGTGACATAGATTGTAAACTTCTTCATTATGTTACACACCGTGGACAAAGGAACATCAATATCTCTGGAGATTAACTTTTAAACCTTGACATTATTGATATTTTTCAATAATTTTGGTTCTCAAGGTCTCCAACAGTTCTCTTCTCCTCTTTCTGTTCTCCATGCTTAAGGCCGCTTTACACGCTGCGATATCGTTACCGATATCGCTAGCGTACGTACCCGCCCCCATTGTTTGTGCAAAACGGGCAAATCGCTGCCCGTGGCGCACAAAATCGCTCGGACCCGTCACACTATTTACCTGCCTAGCGACGTTGAAGTGACCGGCGAACCGCCTCCTTTCTAAGGGTGCGGTTCGTTCGGCGTCACAGCGGCGTCACTAAGCGACCGCCCAATAGAAACGGAGGGGCGGAGATGAGCGGGATGTAATATCCCGCCCACCTCTTTCCTTCCGCATTGCCGGTGGACGCAGGTAAGCAATGTTCGTCGTTCCTGTGGTGTCACACGTAGCGATGTGTGCTGCCGTAGGAACGACAAACAACATCGTACCTGCAGCAGCAACGATAATTGGGAATAGGGGGGCATGTCAACGATTAGAGATTTTGCACGTTTTTGCGATGATTTAAAATCGCTCATAGGTGTCACACGCAACGACATCGCTAAAACGGCTGGATCTGCGTCACAAATTCCGTGACCCCAACGAGATCGCTTGAGCAATATCGTAGCGTGTAAAGCGGCCTTTAGTGTGGGACACACAGACACACAATGCAAAGATTGAGCCAACTTCTCCCCTTTTATCTGGTTTACGGGGGATTTTCATACTGCCCACACCTGTTATTTGCCACAAGTGAGGTTGAATGATCATCACATGCTTAGAACAAAGTTGTTTACCCATAGTTTTGGAAAGTGCCAACAATATTGTACAACCCATTTTTGGGGTTTTGTGTGTAATGTGAAATTGCATTTATTTCTCAGTTTTTTTGTATTCTATCAATATTTCATTTTCTGGAATGATTTCAAGAGTGCCAACATTTTCAACGATGACTGCATATATAGTATAGAAATTATACAATGCATCATAAATAGACACGTTTAACTGGTACCAGTGGATACTTCCATCTATTTGTCTAAATTCAGTGACCATTTAAGTAGTTGTAGGAAAAGTTTAAAATGCAGAGAGATTGTGAAAACTTTGCTCTAGGTCCCATCATTTTCTAGTTGTGTCTCTAGCAGTCAAAACGTATATGAAAAGTCTATACACTGCTCACATCTGTTGAAAATTGGTAGTTTCCGTGCTATGCTATCCATATTTCCTACTCAGCTGAGAAAAGGAGAAAAAACGTCTACTCTTTACTTTTGTGGCTCTGATAGTAAATCTAGTGGGGTCTAGGTCCTAGAGGTGGATAAAGGATTCCACTAAATTTATTGCCCAAAGGCATTTGACAACCTAAGCTTTAATTTGACCATGGTTTCTTGATGCATGACCATCTCCATGACTGAAGACTATGGAAGGAAAAGTAGATCGAGAAGTAAACTGGTTTTCTAAGACATAATGGTGATTGTCATCAATCTTTAACTGGTGGGGATCCAGACCACTTCTCACAAAAAAGACCTCTAGGATATCTTGGAGTTCTGCAGGGTCATCATGTTGGCGCTCTCCTCTACGCAATGATGCCTTCACCTCTGTACTATACAGGCCAGCCTCATCCCTTGGACTGTACTGTCTGTGCAGGTTATATAAGACACTGAATAATTTTGTCTGAAAGTAGTATAGCTCATAAACAAGTCTGCAAATCTGCAACATGGTAACATTAAAAATTGCTTTCTGGAAGTACTAAGCAGTCTGTGAGCTCCACATTGGGCAGCACTATAGCCATCTGTGCCCATGCTCTCTAACATTTGGTTCTACTTGTCTGAGGATGCAGTCTTCAGCGAGTTCCGTTTGTCATGTCATCCACTAGATTAGGCTTCAGCCTACTAGCGTGTTTCAGATACTATCTGAGAGTGAATTATAAGGTCTGCACATTGCAAGCGTTACACACAGGGATGAAGACATTTAATGAGCATACTCTAATTCTGTCATACGTTATGATCAGTGCAAGACCAAGCAAAGGCTGCAGAAGAGTACATTTGTAAGCTGGCAGATATCCAGCAGAACTTGCAGAAAGCAGTGCAGCCGATCAAGTAGCCTTCATAAACGGGTTCATGGCCCACTTGGTTCTACTGTAGATAGCATTGTGAAGAGAGTGTAAATGCCAGTGTTACGATGGTACCACAATGGAAAGTGGTCCCTCCTATTTCTGGTGTCAGGAGATTTCATGCACACATGCTCATGTTAATAATGCTGGCAGTGCAGATGCTCCTTTATCCAGCACTGCAAGGGTTAAGTAGATCCTCTGGTCTCCTGAAAATTGAGTGTAAACAATAGTCAGTGTTCTTGTCACGTCTCCACCGGAGTCGACTTCTGCTGCAATCACCAGACGCCGCTGTGTTACCACTGTCGGCAGCGCTGGGGACTGGGGAGCAGTCAGTGGCTCTGCTGGGCACAGGCTCTGCTCATCTATTAGGCTGTGTTTCACTAAGACCTGCAGTACCACTGGTTGTCTGTGGTGGTGTGTGCCTACTAGCTGAGTAGCTACCTTTAATCTGGGGCCAATGGGAAGGCACCATACCCCTCTTATGCTTTCTCCCTTCTGCTGGCAGGTGCCAGATATAGTCCTGTAATTCCCTGCTAGACTGGTTCCCTGGTGTTTGTTTGTATTCCGTGTATTGACCTTAGCTTAACTACCTGACCACTCTTCTGCCTGCCATTCCTGTACTGTACTGCTATCTCTTGTTTTGACCCTTAGCTTCTTTACCCGACCACTCTTCTGCTTGCCATTTCTGTACTTCGCTGCTTGTTCCGGTTTTGACCCTTAGCTTGATATCTGACCACTCTCCCGCCTGACGATTTTTGTCCCTGTTATACCTTCTGGATTTGACCCTGCCTGGTTACTGCTCTTCTCAGTACTGCAATCTTTCGTGGGCAGCGATCACCTGGGCCCTGTCGTAATTCCAAATCCCTGTACAGGGGTTAAAGGGTTGTGGGGTCCAGGTTCCTGCTTTGTGGGCGGTTGCCTCTATTCACCTGTTTCACCGATCCTGAGTCCGTGGCTCCAGGCAGGCGTCACAGTTCTCTATTGTTAATCAGCTCTGCTATAAAGGCTTCTCTCCCAGTCCAGGTAAACTGCTGGTGATAGTTTGTGCTATTCTTGCCTCTAGAGGGAACCTGTAAGTTGAGGACCAGGAAGCCATTCAGAGAACATTTGCTGTGTGAAAGTTGTGTTGTTTTACCTTCCTTATTAGCCAGATAAGAAAAATATGTCGCTGTCCAGTTGTGCGCGTTTCTTCAGAAGTGTCTTTAGTTCCATAAAAAGAACCTTCCTTAGTCATCTTTGTTTTTTCCCCTCTGGCTCGTTGCTCATTATTACCTCTTGTTGTTTTGAGCGCTTTGTATGATTGCTGTTTATTTTACCACTGTCTTAATTTTATCCCCTCTGTGTCTTTAACCTAGAGCGAGACAAGCATTTCCGCTGCCCTATGCACTAAACACGACTGAGCCCAGGGAAAGACAGGGATAGGCACACGATCGGCGACGGGGTTAAATAACTCGTATAGGGACAATAGGGAGTGCAGGGATCAGTCTCAGGTGAGTTTAGGAGGTGACTCTGCCCCCTATCCCTTGTGCAAGGGTCCACCGCTGTAACGTGTACCCTGTGTGTTGCGACACTCGCCAGGGGTTTCCTACGACCTGGTGGAACCCCGGTAGTGACTGCTTGACAGCCAGCCAGTGGATAGTATCTTGCAATCCTAATAAAAGTAAAGGGAGATCTTCAGTCATATGTGATGTATAGGGTCCAAATCCTGGCACCCCTAATAGCTGTTGGTCTTTGCACTTGTCACATCGTAGTAGATTAAGTGACAAACACCAGAATGATTGTCCATCCAAGTTTAAAGCGGTTTTCCAATGGTGGACAGGGCCCATGAAACCTCTAGAAATCAGTAGAATGGGGTTCTTCAACCCCCTGTCCACACTAGATAACCACAGTGAGGAGGTGTGAATGGTGGTGCTAGTTTATTCAGTCTCCTTTCAAAGCTCTCAGTGGCCTCAATCAGCCCCACATATAGCAAATGGACCAACAGGGCCCCTGCCCAGCCGGTGCAATCCAAGAATGTAGACCAGCAGACATTTCTTAAGCTGGCTTTACACGCAACGACATCGCTAACAAGATGTCGTTGGGGTCACAGAATTCGTGATGCACATCCGGCCTCGTTAGCGACGTCTTTTGCGTGTGAAATGCACGAACGACCATTAACAATCAAAATTACTCACCTAATCGTTGATCATTGACATGCCGTTCTAATCCCAATTATCGTTGCTGTTGCAGGGTGCAGGTTGTCCGTCGTTCCTGCGGCAGCACACATAACTATGTGTGACACCGCAGGAACGAGGAACATCACCGTACCTGCAGCCGCCCACAATGAGGAAGGAAGTAGGTGGGCAGGATGTTCCGCCCGCTCATCTCCGCCCCTCCGCTTCTATTGGGCGGCCACTTAGTGACACCGCTGTGACACCGAACGACTCTCCCCCTTAAAGGAGAGATTGTTCGGCGGCCACAGCGACATCGGTGAAGAGGTAATTGCGTTGGGCACTGCCGTAGCGATATTGTACTGGAGCACAACCGACGGGGGCGGGTGCTATCGCTCGCGACATCTCTAGCGATGTCTCAGCGTGTAAAGCCCGCTTTAGTCTTCACCATAAACTGGATTTTGATAGAAAAAGTGATTTTAAATTGTAAAATGATCGTCACGTTTTACTGTAAAAACTATATTCATCAGTTACTAACACTCCATCTGTAGCTGTAATCTATAGTGTCAGCCTGAAATAGCTCTTTAATGTCTTTATTCTTTAATGCAAATCACACTTCCCAATCTTTTCCTTTACCAAGAAAAGCAATTAATTTTCTTTAGGACATTTTTTTTTTTTTTTTAATAAAAGAAAGTCTTTCTAATAAGAAATGTGATAACACTTCAGATTAATATACCGATAGTGATGGAGTAATATCCGGCTCATTCAGTGGATTATTATTGTCGCTAGGAGAAATCGTCACGATCGTCACATCCTCATTCAGAACACGTTTGTATAGTGGAGAAAGTCATATATCGCTACCAGCATCACAATCAGCGGCATTGGTAGTAATGTTCTTCAGGAACAAAAAGGGAAAGGTGCTACAGTTCTTCATTTGTCTAATCATGAGCCGACTCTTTACCATGAGGTCTGTAGCCAATAGACAGAATACTGAGCTTGCGGAAAGTATATACAGTATATGTTTATTAGTACACAGCCTATAAATAATCCTTATAATACTCATAAATACACTATATGGACAAAAGTATTGGGACACACCTCTTCAGAGTTTACATTCAGTCCCATTGGCACAGGGTGTGTCATGTTGCATGTCTCAATGTTTGGGAGAACAATGACAAACTGGTATGACAGCAAGAGGTGCACAGAGGCGGACTTCTGCATGGACGGATGCTCACCGTGCCGTGTGCCTTAACCATCATCTGTCACAGAATGAGTCATTCTATAGCGCTCACGGATACCAGCGCAGTCCTGTAATAGGACGTCATCGGTGGTGTAACAAGTCATTACATGTAATCTATTCCCTCTGAAATATTCCACAATCATCTGTACATGGTATTATATTATAAGAACGTGGAAGAGTTTAAGGAGCCACAGGAAGTCAGCCATGAAGTGGAGACTATATAATGTTACATAATGGAGCCCCCCAGCGCTAAGGAGCAGAGAGCAGCAAAGTCACCAATGCTCTGCTGACTCCATAACTGCAAAGTCCAAACATCCTCTGGCATTAACATCAGCCCAAACCCTGCGCCCCACTGGAAGCTTCATCACATGAGTTTTCATGACCAAGCGGCTGTGTGGATGCCTTACATCACTAAGCACAATGCCAAGTGGGGGAAAGGGATGTGTAAACAACATAACTGGGCTCTGGGGCAGTGGAAACGTGTTCTGTGGAGTAACAGATTACCTTTACAGCGCCCCCACCAGTATGTTGTCTCCATAGCTCTGTCTCATAATATGATGGGATTTCATTATGATACCCGCCACAGACCTCATTCAGCATGCTATCTCCACAGCCCTTCACATAGTATGATACTCCATCAGTATGATGCTCTCACAGCCCCTACTCAGTATGATGGACCCTACAGTCCCCCCACTCAGTATCATAGACCCTACAGTCCCCCCACTCAGTATGATGGACCCTACAGTCCCCTCAGTCAGTATGATGCACCCTACAGTCCCTCCAGTCAGTATGATGGACCCTACAGTCCCCCCAGTCAGTATGATGGACCCTACAGTCCCCTCAGTCAGTATGATGCACCCTACAGTCCCTCCAGTCAGTATGATGGACCCTACAGTCCCCCCAGTCAGTATGATGGACCCTACAGTCCCCCCAGTCAGTATGATGGACCCTACAGTCCCCCCAGTCAGTAATGATGGACCCTACAGTCCCCCCACTCAGTATGATGAGCTCTACAGTCCCCCCAGTCAGTATGATGGATCCTACAGTTCCTCCCAGTCAGTATGATGAACCCTTCAGTCCATCACATGTGATGACCATTGCAGCCCCACATTCAGTATGATGTCCCCCACATCCCATCACTCATTATGGTGGCCCTCCTCCCCCCTCAAAGTCTTTTACTCAGTATAATGTCTCCCACATCCCCTCACTCAGTATGGTGGGCCTCGCAGCGTCCCCCCCAACTACTGACATATATAAATTAATAAACACTATTTACGCATCCTTGTTCCCCAGTGCTCTGCTGTGGTCTATGTAGTGTGAGGACTGAGGCTCCACCTACAGGCGCGTGGTCTGTTGCTTCCTTTGATCATACTTTTATATTGTATTTACTCCTGAACTGTGTCAGGAATACTATGGTAAATTTGCACCATCGAGTTGTAACTCTCTTCTTATCACTTTTTAGGACATTTATCAATTAGACTTTATCATTGTGTCTTTTCATAAAACCGGTTTTCTAGCTGTAATTTCTGATTACATTTATAATAGAATCATTTCTATTTGCTAATTCACATATATTAATATATTCTAGATTCATGGCTGTGGTGACAAAGCAAAAGCAAAGGCACGAATGAGAATCAGCCGGGAAGGAGTGATCTATGCAGGAAGTGGGCACAAAGACCACTCAATAGACCCGACCAAGAAGGCTCATTTGCAGAGGAGACTAGATAAGAAAATTAATGAATTATCGGAGCAAAGAAAAGTTAAAAAGGAAAAATAAATTTGTTTTTATAATTAAAGTTAATGCCTTGAAATTGTCTCTTGTAGTGAGTGGTTTTATATGTTCCATAACAGCTATTAATCATATTACTAATCCTGAATATACTAGGGTTTTTTTCATGTAAACTAAGTATGATGTAGGAAAAAAACAAGGATAAAAAGTGGAAAAACGTCCGCGCTGCTGTGCCAATAAAGAATTAATTCCAAATAAGAGCAATGCAGGGTGGTTTATTCTACGCGTTTCGGGAGATAACCCCCTCTCCTTCATCAGGAAATCCACCAAAAATGGTAAAACAGAGGTAATGGTGCAGTTATATATAGAAAAAAACAAAACAATCACATGATAAGGTCAAAGTTCAAAAGAAAACATGTGCTTGTCCATGTGGCATTGCTTCTAAATACTAAACCATTCATTTTATTGAAACACAAACAAAAACATTGAGTTAAAATTCCAAACCAAGTATTCAAAGAATGAAAAATGGAAAAAAAGAAAAATATATAAAATGTAATAATGGAATAGAACCAGCCTCCATGCAGTAGGATTATTTGCACAGATGGATCATTACCGCAATGAGCTACAAACCTAAGGAGTATTCTACTTGTTGTTAATGTGTGGTATGTTACCACAAAGTAAAGACAGTGAAAAAAATCTAAAGGGAGTGGAAAAGGAATTGAACTTGCCACATATAGTAAAGGTACTGTGGTTATAAGTAAATTGTAACATTGAGCCACATCTCAAGAAGTATTATTTTTAGTTTAAATTAGTATGTTTTAACTAAGAAAAAATGTATATATAATATTTTGTTTTCAACATTGAGTAGGGTTGCTATGACAAAAATAGAAAAGTTATAATAAAAGGAAATAATAATAGATTGTACAATAAATATTTAAGATATATGAATTGAAAAATATATAAAACCTTTGGTTATTAAACATGTTACAACTTTCTAAAAAACATATATATATAATTAAGGTAAGATAATTGTGTGTGTGTGTGTGTATATATATATACATATGTATGTATATATATATATATATATATATATATATATATATA
Organism: Anomaloglossus baeobatrachus; assembly: GCF_048569485.1. NCBI lineage: Eukaryota > Metazoa > Chordata > Amphibia > Anura > Aromobatidae > Anomaloglossus > Anomaloglossus baeobatrachus. The sequence goes on from NC_134362.1 coordinate 78,278,791, forward strand.
TACATATATATATATATATATATGTGTGTGTGTGTATATATATATATATATATATATATATATGTATGTGTGTGTGTGTATATATATATATATATATATATATATATATAATAGATATATATATATATATATATATATATAGTATATACATATATAAAAACACAATAACACAATAGCACATACAATTACCGATAAGAACAGGTAAATACACATACAGTATATGAAATATAGATCACAAATTAGGGAAATCGCTTGGGGAATAAAAACCAAAACAATTTAAAGAAAAAATTCTGAAATCAAATTTAGCCTTTTGGGTTTTATAGTGTCCAGTTTAAAAATCCAATATATCTCTCTCCTATTAAGGGTTTCAATCCTATTGGGAGTGGAAGTAGGCACATGATCAATGAGACTTATTCTTAATTTATTGGGATCTTTGTTGTGTGATATAGCAAAATGCTGAGAAAGTCCATGTTTGGAATATCCCTTTTTAATGTTTCACCTATGCAAATTGAGCCTGTAGTGTAGTGGTTGGGTTGTACGACCCACGTTCTGTTTCTTGCAGGGGCACTCAATGAAGTATATCACAAAACTGGAGGTACAATTTAAATTATATTTAATATCATTAAGAGTCCCCAGTACTGAAAGATGTAAAGCTAATTTTGCCATTACAGATCATTTTACAACAAAGGCAGTTAATATTATTGCATTTAGAAATGCCCTTCTTAGAGGAATCTCGATTTACATGCTTAGGTGAACTATCTCTTAAGTCAACTTGGTGCCACGAGATTTCTAATAGTGGGCGCCCTTCTAAAGGTTAAACCCGTTTTCTTCGGTAATAACTTGCTCAGTATTGGGTCTCCCAATAAAATATACCAATATTTTGAGAAACTCTCTAATATTTTTTATGGTATTTATTAAAGGTTGTAATGAAATTAATTTCGTATTTTTTTTTGTATTTTAATAAAATGAATGGTTTAGTATTTTGAAGCAATGCCACATGGACAAGCACATGTTTTCTTTTGAACTTTGACCTTATCATGTGATCGTTTGGTTTTTTTTCTATATATAACTGCACCATTACCTCTGTTTTACCATTTTTGGTGGATTTCCTGATGAAGGAGAGGGGTTATCGCCGAAACGCGTAGAATAAACCACCCTGCATTGCTCTTATTTGGAATTAATTCTTTATTGGCACAGCAGCACTGACGTTTTTCTACTTTTTATCCTTGTTTTTTTTCTTGCTTCTGCCTTTGGCACGTGGAGTCTGCAGCAGCTGATACATGCTTTAATACTGGTTGTGTGTCACACAACCATCTCAGGTGAGTGGTTTTCATTAACCCTTACTGTTGTTATCCTGGTAAGACCCTATATGCGCTTTTTATATCCACAGGGTTTTTTTACTACAAGTATGATGTAGGGACATATACCCTAATTTCAGCAATATGTCGCTCACCGGGCTACTTGCTACAGTTTTGATAAAATCACTGTTTTTCTGCTGCAGAGAAGTTCTAGGAGTATTTTTGAAAGCTGTGCTCTGTATAACCCCACCCACATCAGTGATTGACAGCTTTCCGTGTACACTGTGCATAGCCAGAAAGCTACCAATCAGTAGTGGGCAAGGCGTTACACAGAGCAGTATGAATAAATGGCATGAGACAACTAATCCTCTAGTAATCCTATCCTGCTGAGCTGATAAAACACTGATTTTATTGAAACAGGCAGCATGTATCAGATGCTGGCTGTATGATTTCCGCTATATACTTTTCACTCTGAACCCACTGCCCCGGAATGACAAGTCTTTGCCTGCGTGCATGTACATTTAAACAAGAAGGTTACATATATTATCTAAAAAGACACATATGCATGCTTTTCTCACTATCTGACATGAAATCAGAATAAACCTTTCCCGTTTTAGGTCCATTAGGAACCAAAATTATTTATATTTGCCAAATGCCAGAATAATGAGAGAGAGAATGTTTAAGGCATTTTTATTACTTTCTCCAAAGTCAAAAGTTTACATACATTTCATTAGTATTTGGCACCATTGCCCTTACACTGTATGACTTGGGTCAAACGTTTTAGATCTCCTTCCACAAGCTTCTCACAATCGTTGGTAGGATGTTGGGCCCATTCCTCCTGACAGAACTGGTGTAAGTGAGCCATGTTTGTTGGTCACCTTGCTCGCACCGGCCTTTTCAGCTTTCCCATACATTTTCAAGAGGATTGAGTTCAGGGCTTTATGATGGCCTCTCTAAAACATTGACTTTTGTTATCTACTTGGTAACCAATTTGGCAGTATACTTTTGGCCGTTGTCCATTTGGAAGACCCATTTCCACACAAGCTTTAAGTTCCTGGCTGATGTCTTCAGATGTTGCTTCAGTATTGACACATAATCTTCTTTCCTCATGGTGCCATCTATTTTGTGAAGTGCACCAGTCCCTCCTGTATCAAAAGAACCCCACAACATGATGCTGCCACCCCCGTGTTTCACAGTTGGACGGTGTTCTTAGGCTTCAAAGCTTCTCCCTTTTTCCTCCAAATGTAGCGATGGTCATTATGGCCAAACAATTCAATTTTAGTTTTGTCAGACCACAGGACATGTCTCCAAAAATTAATGTCTATGTTCCTGTGTGCATTTGCAAACATTATTCTGGCTTTTTATTTTTCTTTTGGAGTAATGGCTTCTTCCTGGCAGAGTAAACTTTCAGCCCATATTGATACAGTACTCATTTTACTTAGGATAATGACGCAATCTTTCCAGCTTCCACCAGCATCTTCACAAGGTCTTTTGCTTTTGTTCTTGGGTTGATATGCACATGTCTGACCAAAGCATGTTCATCTCTGGTACACAGAACCCGTCTCCATCCTGAGTGGTATGATGGCTGGATATTCCCATCTTGTTTGTACTTGCGTATAATTGTTTGTACACATGACCGAGGCACCTTCAGGTAACTGGAAATTGCACCCAAGAATGAACCAGACTTGTGCAAGTCACTTGCTAAGATCTTGGCTGATTTCTTTTCACTGTCCCATGATGCTACACAAAGAAACAGTGTTTTTCAGGTGTGCATTAAAATACATCCATAGGTGTGTCTCTAATTAACTCAGATGTTGCCAATAAACCTATCAGAAGCTTCCAAAGGCATGACATCATCATATGGGCTGGCCCATATTGTTTAAAGGCATAGTACTCTTAGGGGTGCTTTACACCCTGCGACATCGCTACCGATATATCGTCGGAGTCACGTCGTTAGTGACGCACATCCGGCATCGGTAGCGACATCGCAGCGTGTGACACAAATGAGCAACGATCAACGAGCGCAAAAACGTGCAAAATCGTTGCTCGTTGACACGTCGTTCATTTCCATAATATTGGTGCTGCTGCAGGTACGATGTTGTTTGTCGTTCCTGCGACACCACACATCGCTATGTGTGACGCCGCTGGAATGACAACCATCTCCTTACCTGCATCCACCGGCAATGTGGAAGGAAGGAGGTGGGCGGGATGTTCCGGCCGCTCATCTCCTCACCTCCTTTTCTATTGGGCGGCGGTTCAGTGACGCTGCTGTGACATCGCTGTGACGCTGAACGAACCATCCCCTTAGAAATGAGTCGGTTCGCCGGCCAGAGCGATGTCACAGAGCATGTATGTTTGTGTGACGCTGCCGTAGCGATATTGTTCGCTACGGCAGCGATCACCACATATCGGCCGTACGACGGGGCGGGTGCTATCGCGCTCGACAAAGCCAGCAAATGCTAGCGATGTCGCAGCGTGTAAAGCCCGCCTTAGTGTATGTAAACATTTGACTTTGCAGAAAGTAATAAAAATGTTTTTTCAAAATTTTCTCTCTCATTATTCTGGCAATTGGCAAATATAAATAATTTTGGTTCCTAATTGAACTAAAACGGGAAAGGTTTATTCTGATTTCATGTCAGGTAGTGAGAAAAACATGCAGATGTGTCTCTTTAGATAGTGCATGTAAACTTTGTTTTCAACTGTATAAGATAACATAAATAGAAAGCTTCATGTTGGAAGCATTGACGTGTTTCTCGTGTGTGAAGCAATGCTGACTAAGGTTGTTACACACACCAGAAGCTTTCTATGTATGTTATCATGATTTTATATACTAACTAGCTGTAATACCCGGCTTCGCCCGGGTTAATAACTGTTATTAACAAAATAGAATGTATTAAAAAAAATGTATTCTGCACACAAAAACCACAAAACAAATAGATAGAAATGTAATTATTAAAAGTCAAAAACTAAGCTAATAGAAGCATTTCACAACATATATTTCAACACCACAGATATTCCACACAGATTTAACTAAATTGGCCAAGTAATGTGCTCCGTCTGTCTCTTTCCCCATCTGTCTCTTTCCCCGTCTGTCTCTTTTCCCATCTGCCTGTTTCTGTCTGTCTCTTTTTTTGTCTGTCTCTATCTCTCTGTTTCTTTCCCCATCTGTCTCTTTCTAGGTCTGTCTCTTTTCCAGGTTTGTCTTTTTCCCCGTCTATCTCCCTGTCTCTTTGTCTGTGTCTTTTCCTGTCTGTCTCTTTCCCTGTCTGCCTGTCTCTGACTGTCTCTTTCCTTGTCTGTCTCTATTTCTCTGTCTCTTTTCCCGTCTGTCTCTATCAAGGTCTGTGTCTTTCTCCATCTATCTTTGTCTGTCTCTCTGGCTGTCTCCTCCTTACCTGTCTGCCTGTCTCTGTCCCTGTCTGCATGTCTGTCTGTCTCTTTCCCGGTCTGTCTCTTTCCCGGTCTGTCTCTTTCCCGGTCTGTCTCTTTCCCGGTCTGTCTCTTTCCCGGTCTGTCTCTTTCCCGGTCTGTCTCTTTCCCGGTCTGTCTCTTTCCCGGTCTGTCTCTTACCCGGTCTATCTCTTACCCGGTCTGTCTCTTACCCGGTCTGTCTCTTACCCGGTCTGTCTCTTTCCCGGTCTGTCTCTTTCACCGTCTGTCTCTTTCACCGTCTGTCTCTTTCACCGTCTGTCTCTTTCACCGTCTGTCTCTTTCACCGTCTGTCTCTGTCTCTTTCACCATCTGTCTCTGTTTGTCTTTTTCACCGTTTGTCTCTGTCTCTTTCCCTGTCTGTCTCTCTGTCTGTCTCTCTGTCTCTCTCTATCTGTCTCCCCACTGACATCTTATTACCTCACATATAAGCTTCTTATACTATGTCTTTTGTTCCTATAGCAACCAATCACAGCTCCTACTAATAACCTGTAGTTCCAGGCTCCATTTACTTTAATGGAGGCATGTTTTTGGAGAGTAACTGTAAAGCGCGGGGTTAAATTTTCCTGTCAAAACATAGTCTACGACGTTCCCTGGGTCACATGAGGCGTCTGTGCAAAATTTCGTGATTGTAAATGCGCGGTGCGGATACACTTTTCGTTTCACTTTTTCCCCATTATGTAGAGAGGGGCAAAATTGATTGGTAAATTGGAACGCGCGGGGTTAAAATTTGGCTTCACAACATAGCCTATGACGCTCTCGAGGTCCAGACGTGTGAGTGTGCAAAATTTTGTTGCTGTAGCTGCGACGGTGCAGATGCCAATCTCGGACATACACACATCTATATATATAATTGCCTTATTCTGTCTGTCAGTCTGTCTGTCTGTCTTGCTCCAAAATGACGTCATTACAGTGACAACCGTCACATTGGCTGCTTGGCCCGGCCACGCCCCCTGCATGCATTGGCCGCACCGGCTCGGCAACACCCCCCGCACTCATTGGCGGCTTGGCCCAGCCACGCCCCCCGCACGCATTGGCCGCTTGGCCCGGCCACGTACCCCGCATGCATTGGCCGCCAGGCTCGGCCTGGCCATGCCCCCCGCACGCATTGGCCGCTTGGCCTCGCCCCCCGCACACTGTGCCCGCTCGGCCACACCCCTGCACACTGTGCCCGCTTGGCCACGCCCCCGCACACTATGCCTGCTTGGCCTCGCCCCCCGCACACTTTGCCCGCTCGGCCACGCCCCCCACACACATTGGCACCTATACACCTCCCCCCCAGGGCTACCCCACCTATTAGACACCTCCCCTTCAGGACTACTCCTATTATACTCCTCTCCCCCTAGGACTACTCCACCTATTAGACTCCTCTCCCCCCAGGACTATTCCTCCTATTATAACTGAATAGGATAACTGAAGTGAGCATATATATTCTGAGTGCAAGCCAAAAAAATACATACTATACAAGGATAAGGCTGCACATCAAACTTAGATAATGGTATAATGCCTCAAGCATATGGAAAAATATTGGAAAATACAATGAAAAATGCTACTTGCTAACTTGAACATGTGAATAATGAAATGCATACCTGCCATGAATATTAGGAAAAAGGAGATATTTAGCAATCGCATTGATCAATGTAACTGAGCCCCAAACCTCGTCAAGGTATATCTCTATATTGGGGTCCCTAGCTCTGTGACCCTAACTGTGTGTCATCTCATTGCAATTAAAAACTGCTGTGGGTGGAGAGGGGTAACCAAGGACTGTCTTATATAGGAGATGGAAAAAACATGGCCGAAAGGGGCGGAGCTGTGTTCACATTCAGTTATATGTAGTTTTTTTCTGAATGTGAACACAGCTCCGCCCCTTTCGGCCATGTTTTTTTCCATCTCCTATATAAGACAGTCCTTGGTTACCCCTCTCCACCCATAGCAGTTTTTAATTGCAATGAGATGACCCACAGTTAGGGTCACAGAGCTAGGGACCCCAATATAGAGATATACCTTGACGAGGTTTTGGGGCTCAGTTACAATGATCAATGCGATTGCTAAATATCTCCTTTTTCCTAATATTCATGGCAGGTATGCAATTCATTATTCACATGTTCAAGTTAGCAAGTAGCATTTTTCATTGTATTTTCCAATATTTTTCCATATGCTTGAGGCATTATACCATTTTCTAAGTTTGATGTGCAGCCTATTCCTCCTATTATACTCCTCTCTCCCCAGGACTACTCCTGCAACACACACACACTCTGCACAAAACATACCTCCCCTTAAAACACCCCCACGCACACCCCCACACAAACTGCTCAACACACACAGCACCACACACACACAACGCTGCAGACACACAGCGCTCCACAAACAACGCAACACACACAACGCAACACACAAACAACACCGCTCTCACACACCCCCACACCCAGACAACACCCAGAACATTTACAGCGCCCTACACAAACACTGGCAACTACACACAACAACATCGATCGATATATATATATAAAACAAAAATCTTACATTGACTACATAATAAATTATAGAATACCCGATGCGTTAGAATCGGGCCACCTGCTAGTACATACATACATACATACATACATTCAGCTTTATTTTTAGATTATAAGATTCTATGTCCATGAAGCTGGATTGTTCGACATTTCTTCACTGCGGTTGCGCCTTGGCAGAGACGTCTTCCATGTGACGCACAGGATTGAGGCTAAACGCGGTGAGCTGGATCTCTTTGCCTTGCCATTACAAAGTGCCAGGCGTAGAACAGACATAAGTGTGAATACATACACTGTTTAGCTTTCATTTTTTTCAGTTTACACACTGCTTGTGACGTGTAGGCTTCCGCATTATGGCACAGTATGCAGCCTCTCCTGTGCCTTTTCTTCTGGGGCTCTCCAGCATCCTATTCACAGCTTGTAATGATGTGTATAATTCTAGCTTCTGCTAGATTTCTTCTGGTCACACTTACCTTTGTAATGTCTGGAGAAAGCATCCTGGGACATGCATTTTGCCCTTCTTCTTGTAACTGCCTCAATACAATCATTGCTGCATTCAAACTGGATTTTTATAAAAAGCAAATTACAGATGTCACAGGGGAGAAGAGCAGAGTTATCATTTGGACTATGTTGGGGATATTGGATGTTTTTTCCTATGTCAGCTGGAGTTTCTTTTTAAGAATCCTTGATTATCTTTATTTTTTTGTTTTATACTTTCCAATTCAGCCACAGTGGATTTCTCACTGCGTTCTAGTGACAGGTTTCAAGAAATTATTCTTCCATGCTGTGTCACACACTAGGGATTTGTATTGAAACTCAGTCATGAAGTACATGAAGACAGGTTTGTATGGACAGAAATATATTCTGGGCCCCACACAGTTACAAAATCAGGGCCACTGAAGAAGCTATTGTATGTCTTTTCTCCATATTGCACTCTACTGAATCTAAGAAAAAGACTGATGGCACCTCCTATCTCTCTAATGTGAACAGCTACAAACTGAACATGAAACAGTAATAAAAAGGAGACAGTTGCACTCTGTAGTGCTAAGATATGTGCAACAATGAATTTGGGAATATAGACATGCATTACTGCTATGAAAAAACATAAAAATTGAGATAGCACACAAAATTGGACAGATTTTATGTGACGCCAGCGGCAAGGCAACCTCATTTTTGTTGGGTCCCTATCAATCTAATGCCTCAGTTTGGGTTAAAAAAAAAACCTACAATTTATAGGCGGACAGGAACCTGCAAATGGAGAATTAAAATCACCTGAGGCTGTAGACCAGGAGTGCTCAATCAGAAGGCAGGACCCTATAATCTAGGAAAAAGACTGATGGCCCATCCTACATTTCTAATATGAACAGGTGCAAACTGAATACAGCTAGGAACCCAACAAAAAAAGGTTGCCTTGCTGCTGACTGTTGGGCTCACATAAAATCTGGCCAATTTTGTGTGCTAAAGTATCTCAATTTTTACATGTTTTTTCATAGCAGTAATGCATGTACTGTATATATTCCCATATTGATTGTTCCACATATCTTAGCACTGCAGAGTGCAACTGTCTCCTTTTTGTTATGTTTCAATTTCAGTTTGCACCTGTTCACATTAGATAGGAGAAAGGTATAATACTTATGCTAATTCTAACAGGGGGAGGGGATAACTATGAATACCCCCATTCCCTTCTCCCCCGTTATCTGATCCTCAGCTGCTGTCACTCCTCAAGAACCTGCTGATTTTATAAACTTTACTTTCTTGGTTTCTTGGATTTCAAAACCTATACATCCAAGCTGACCATTATACAGGTATGTATAGAATCAGCCTGATAGTGCCAGTATGGCACTGGCTTTAGGTTATATCTGAAAATCCTGGTGATTGGTTACCTTTAATGGTTGGTGATATGTTCTTTTCCTGAAATTTTGTGCCATTCTTTCTCCACACATACCTTTGATCATTGTGACCAAAGAGTTATATTTTAACCTCATCAGTCCACAGGACTTATTTCCAAAATGCATCAGGCTTGTTTAGATGTTCTTTTGCATACTTCTGAGGCCGAATTTTATGGTGTGAACGCAAGAAAGGTTTTCTTCTTATGACTCTTCTATGAAGGCCATATTTCTGCAGGTGTCTTTATACAGTAGAACCATATACCACAACTCCAGAGTCTGCTAAATCTAACTGAAGGTCTTTTGCAGCCAAGCGTTGGTTCTGACTTGCTTCTCTAGCAATCCTACAAGAAAGTTTCACAGAAATTTTGCTTGGTCTTTCAGACTTTATTTTGACCACCACTGTCATTTTTTAATTACGTTTCAAACTGAAGAAAGGGCAACTTGAAAAAGCTTTGCTACCTTCTTATAGCATTCCCCTGCTTTGTGGGGCTCCAACATTTTCATTTTCAGAGTGCTAGGCAGAAGCTTAGAAGAACCTATGGCTGTTGTTTTTTGTCACAAGGTTAGAGGAGGCTGGGTTTATATAAAGATGTAAAATTTGCATTACCTGGCCTTTCCTAACGACAGTGAGCAAGCCATAACCCTAACAGGCGAAGTATGGTCTGATATCTTGGTCAAAGTTATCTGAGCATACAAATCTCCAAGGGTCCCAAACTTTTGCATTGGCAATTGGCATTGGTAATTTTTAAATACAAAGGAAATATGTAATCTTTAACGTTATGCCATTTAGAGATCATTTCATCTTCAACCTGTTTAATTGATCACAGTAACTGTGACCAGTAGCCACTGTATCATATTTATTAGCCTTATTGTATACCTCGTTTTTGCATTCCCCATGTGCAGTTTATTTTACAACAGTTATGAAAATATCGGACAAACCAAGTCTTTTTTTAAAGTTTTTATTAGAGTTCCATAAAATTTTGAAGAAACTTTTTTGTACACAAAGAAACCTTGAAATGAACATGACCAAATCTAGTTGTAAATCGTTGTTTTTAACCTTCCACATTATTGCCTTTACATTACAGAAATGTGAGTGAACTGTTATTTTTCTTTTATAAGCAATACCAAGAAATGGTGTTCATATACTGTATATATATTACATAATAAAGTATGGATACCAGAGCCATAAAGAAACAATTATGTACAATAGTGACCTTGAAAATTCTTATTGCTCTTATCTATTTTCCAAAATTGAATAAATTGAATAAATTGAATTATCCACAGATATTTTTTGCAATAAATACTGAATATATTTTTTGTGTTTGGATGTATAATGTGATTAACAAAGCAGAAGATATAAAGTACTGTGACATAAGGTATTATTCTGGTGGACATTGTACAAAATTAGTGATCATAACCCAAAACACTAGTGGTTTAATAGATAAAATACGCATAGAGGTACATGGAGATATGTCATCAGATAATACAAAATATTCACACATTCTCAGGGTAAAGGTACAGTAGGATCGATCCATTACATATTATCACCAATTACGTGGACTGAGGAGCTTACCCGGGCCAGTCCTGATACATTGGATCTACAGATTGGTGGCTTCCTTCCAAATTATGTTCCCAAAGGAGACAACTCAATGACAGTTAACTAAGGAGTTCAAAGGAAAAGATGTAGCATAATAGTTTTCAATGTTTCTAAGCCAAGTACCCCCTACTTAAATTATATAAAAGTATCTCCAGACCTATAATCATCCCTTATGTGTCACTTATTAGATATGTAAATTAGCTTTCCTCCTGATCGAAGAAAATTATTGGAAAAGGTATTAAAAGATGGGTGTCTCAGGTGTGCTGAAATCTAGGATCATGTTTCAAGTCTTTTTGATAGTTCAGACATGAACCTACCACTAGGTGACACTAGAGAGACACAGTCTTTCTGGAGGATACCTAATTTGCATACCTGTCCAAGGGAGTACTACCTGTAGATCTCCCTAGACCAGCTGAATCTTTACAAGCTTCATTCAAGGCATAAAGACAGTGCCCCTTAAAGGGAACGTGACAGGAGTTTCATACTATGGGCAGCATTATTCAGACACTTATTGCAGCCATGCATATTTTACTCAGTGCAAGTAGATGAAAGGGTTAAAGACCGTGCTGCCATGGGAGTAATGCCAAGTCCATGTAGATAAGGATTATGATCTTTATCGACACGTTTCAGAGAATTTGATTTTTGTCCTGAAGAAGGAGAATTGTCTCTGAAACACGTTGACAAAGTTCACAATCCTTATCTACCTTGACTTGGCACTACTCCTTTTGAAGAGTGGTCTTTAAACCTTTTACCTATTTTCATTGTTTATCTCACACTCGGGGGGGCCGCTGCAGCTGCCATGTTAAGCTGGGTTCACACTAAGCGACAGCGACAACGACGTCGCTGTTACGTCACCATTTTCTGTGACGTAACAGCGACCTTGTAAGTCGCTGTTATGATCGCTGCTTAGCTGTCAAACACAGCGACGCAGCAGCGATCATAACGTCGCTGTGCTACATGTGCAGAGAGCAGGGAGCCGCGCTTAGCGCTGGCTCCTTGCTCTCCTAGGTACAGTACACATCGGGTTAATTAACCCGATGTGTACTGCAGCTACATGTCACAGTGCAGAGAGCAGGGAGCCGCGCACACTGCTTAGCGCTGGCTCCTTGCTCTCCTTGCTACAGTATACATCGGGTTAATTACCCGATGTGTACTGCAGCCACATGTGCACAGAGCAGGAGCCGGCACTGGCAGCAAGGGCGGAGGCTGGTAACGAAGGTAAATATTGGGTAACCAGGGAAAGGTCTTCCCTTGGTTACCCGATGTTTACAGTGGTTACAGCTTTCCGCAGCTGCCAGACGCCGGCTCCTGCTCCCGCTCGCTTCATTTCGTCGCTCTCTCGCTGTCACACACAGCGATGTGTGTGTCATAGCGGGAGAGTGACGACCAAAAAATGAAGCTGGACATTCAGCAACGACCGGCGACCTCACAGCAGGGGCCAGGTCGTTGCTGGATGTCACACACAGCGACAGCGACGGGACGTCGCTGCAACGTCACAGAAAATGGTGACGTAGCAGCGACGTCGTTGTCGCTGTGTGTGACACCAGCTTTACACGCTTTTATAGTAGGTGTGACTTTCAGAACTATTAGAGGTGAGCCTTCTTACTCCTTTAAGGTTTGCCAATTTATCTTGGATAAAACCATATCTGCACTTCTTTTGTCTCTCCAGCTTTTTCCTAAAGGCCGCTTTACACGCTACGACATCGCTAATGCGATGTCGTTGGGGTCACGGAATTTGTGACGCACATCCGGCCGCATTAGCGATGTCGTTGTGTGTGACTCCTATGAGCAATTTTGAATCGTCACAAAAACGTTCAAAATCGATAATCGGTGACATGGGGGTCCCTTCTCAAATATTGCTGCAGCAGCGTGTACGATGTAGTTCGTCGCTCCTGCGGCAGCACACATCGCTCCGTGTGACGCCGCAGGAACAAGGAACCTCACCTTACCTGCCACCGCCCGCAATGCGGAAGTAAGGAGGTGGGCGGGATGTTACGTCCCGCTTATCTCCGCCCCTCCGCTTTGATTGGGCGGCCGCTGTGACGCCGCACGGACCGCCCCCTTAGAAAGGAGGCGGTTCGCTGGTCACAGTGACGTCGCAGAGCAGGTAAGTAGTCTGTCGGGTCCGGGCAATGTTGTACGCCACGGGTAGCAATTTGCCCGTGTCGCACAACCGATGGGGGCTGGTACCCACGCTAGCGATATCTGTACCGATATCGCAGTGTGTAAAAGTGGCCTTTAGTGAATATTTTTCTCTGAAACTCTGCTTAATTTCAGTGCAATTTGTACTTTGAAAGGCCAGCTGTCATGATCCAGGCCAGTATCTGCTGCTGTGGTATCTCCCAGTTCAGGCCTGATCATGTCGGAGGATAATTTCTCCCTGTCTCGTTCTGGTTTCCGGGACACTATATCTGGGTGCTGCACCACTGTTTCAGCGCCAGTGATAGTTTATATCTCCATAGTGTGTGTAGCTGGCTCTGTTGAGGTACCCAATCCGTCCTGCCGTGCACCCTCTCCCGCCTAACCTCTGTCTGTCCTTCCCCGGCTCCATCCCGCTTGTCATACCTTAGTTTGTAGTTTGGACCTCTTGGTACTTGACTTACACTCCTGTCCCTGACTTGGCTCTGTCTCTCCCTTCGACTTTCTCTATTACTGTTCAGCTCCTGACCCCTTTGCTTGCTTCTGACTCTAAGTTTGTTCACCCCTCGTACATTGTTTTGACTTCCTGTTGCTGACTCAGCTCTCTGACTACTCTGCTGCCACCTTGTGTTGACTTTGCTGTACTACTCTGGGTCACGTTTTAGTACAGCGTGACATTACTCTGCTGCCACTTTGTGGTGACTCCGCTGTATTACTCCGAGTCACGTCTTAGTACAGCTTGACGTTACTCTGCAGCCAACTTGTGGTGACTCCACTGTACTACTCTGGGCTACATCTTAGTGCAGCGTGACACCAGCCAGGTACAATGAGACTCGGATGACTAATCCAACAGGCCGGTCCCTGATGGCTTCTCTCCCATTGACTAACATATCTGCCCCCATTTGTATGCATAGGAAGAGATTTGTCAATGTAGGTGAGTGGTGTGAGGAGAAGCCAGGCAAGGACTCACCTCCTGGAATAGTCACCCGAGACTCATGGTCCCAGGCCGGCTTTTCAAACTATGTGATCTCCAAAATGTCCCAGCATTTCTGAGTGAAAACTACGCTAATACCATAACACAGCCAGTGTCTTATTCCGACCTGTAGTTTGGGTAGCATGAAAATTCGGTGAGATTCTCTTTAAGATATAATATATACCTTAATTTTTCAAGGCATTTATTGGACTGTGTAAGCTGATATATAAGATCAGATATTTATTTTTTGAAACAATATTTTTAGTTTATTTAAATAACCGCATATCTTACTGTACGACATTATTTGTAAATAAAGAAAAACACAATATCTAGCACATGTAATTTTATGGTATACTACAACTTTGCATGCCTCCTTGATACTTTTATGCCCTCCTTAGATGTTTGATCTTCTGCATTATTACAGTTCACTCAAGATGCGGGGTCATGTGTAGAGATGAGCGGACTCGTAGATGTTTGCTTCGGTGGGTGCAGCTGGACTTTAGATACAATTCAGTTTGGTATCCTGATTGACCTGAACCCCAATAGAAAACTAAAATAAATTGTCAAAATCTACTTCCTTTTGGTCATTTTGAAAACATCATACAAGTCTGCAAAGAAAGATGTCTTAAAGATTGATGGGCCACAATCTGTTTTTTTTTCTCCTTTTTTCAGTAATATTTGTACTCATATATGAACAGTACAGTAAAATAAACTAATTTATTATACTTTTTTTGTGTTTGTGTGTCATATTGTATAACAAAGATTCCAACATTTCAAACAAATGGTTTGAAATTATTTGAGGGGGGGCGGAGGATAGTAGGGAGCCTTGCAAAAAGGAAATTCTGCAGGAAAAATCAGCAGCTTTTCCACACTAGAATGAGAATGTAACAGATTTAAAAATCCAAAGCACGTTCTTATTTACATGCAGATTTTATCCGCTCCATATATATGGGGTTTTAAAAATTGCATCCACCGGATATGCTACGTTTTAACATGGCCTAAGTTTACAGGTTTTTTTTCCATTGCTTCTTGGGGGATGAAAAAAATGAAAAAGGGGTGCAAACTTGCATTAGACCATATTTATAGATTTACATTATTTTGCATACAGTCTTCACTGTATACCAGTACAGATAAAATATTAATGGAATATGCTGCATTTTATATATATATATATATATATATATATATATACATATATTGTATATTAGTGATACAGACTGTGTAAAATATACCGTATTCTAGTATTAATAGTTTTATGGTACAGCTATGCTATTAACTTCATTATCACAATCAGCTGTTCCTAATTTAGTACTATCTAATGTATAATAAATGGACATATGTCTGAAGATTTTTTTGTAGAAAAATATAAATTGCAAAAATGAAATCTATGAAAAATAGAAATGTGCCCGCTTAATAAAATGTGTCAGTTAAGGATAGGGGCGCATTCTATTGTACACCTTTATAGGGGTTTTACGTGATTTGGAATAAAAGTCTTCTTTATAACTGGAAACAGCGCCACACTTGTCAATTGACTGTGCATGGTACTGCAGTTTAGTCCCAATGTCTTGAATGGGGATTGGTTGCAATACCGGACACAGCCTTTAGGAGAAGTAGTGTGATTTCAGAGTAAAAAAGCACGTAATCTTTTTTTTAATCCTTGAGAACCCCATTAATTCAGTTTTTAGCAGACATAACAAATATGTATAAGAAAATACAATTTATTATATATTGATTTGAATGAGTAAAGTGAATAAGTAGAGATTTGTTTTCTGCTAATATTGCATTGCCTTAAGTAGCCCATTCTGTCAATCTTACCTTACAATAGAAAAATATCAGGACATACTTTGCATGCACGTCACCCACTAGAGCTTGCTCATTTACACAAATTTACATGTAATTAAATCCAGCCCATATGCTATCGGACAGCGCCGAAGCCAAGAACTTATAAAAAAAAAGGCGCTCAGCCACAACAGTGGGAAATAGGAAAGAATGGCATAGAAAGCTACCCATAAACATATGTATTTGGCCATCTAAACAGTGTGTGACCAGGCTGTAACCGTAAAACAATCTGATACCTTGTTTACTGTTCCATCTGAGGGAAGCATAAAGAAGCTGCAGACACTGATTACAGTGATGTGTCACTTACTGGGCTGCAGATCTGCTAGTCTTCTCAGTTACAAGCTCCTGCTATCTCCTCCTGAGTATTCATGACATCTGCCTATCCCTAACCCCAAACATTGATTTGCAGCTTTTGTCATATGCACAATGTATGAGAAACCTGTCAGTTAATGGTGTAGGTTAGATAGAACTCATCATTGAGAGAACTAGCAGAGCTACAGCAGGTCAAACAGAAGTGTAATCATATCATTGTGACCTTTGAAAGAAGTTTAATAAGAAAGAAATTTATATTTTATTCACAATGCTAATTAAGTTACAAGTGCCTAGTAATTGAGCACTCTGTAGTCTGGGGAGGCATCTAGACACTACTCTTAAGGCCTCGTTACATGCAACGATATCGCTAACGAGATGTCGTTGTCGTCACGGAATTTGTGATGCACATCCGTTCTCGTTAGCGACGTCGTTGCGTGTGACACGTACGAGCGACCAATAACTATCAAAAATACTCACCTTATCGTTGATCGTTGACACGTCGTTCATTTCCAAAATATCGTTGCTGTTTCAGGACAGAGGTTGTTCGTCGTTACTGAGGCAGTACACATCGCTACGTGTGACACCCGGGAACGACGAAAAACAACGTACCTGCGACCTGCCGGCAACGAGGTGGGTGTGTCGTTTATGCGGCTGGTCTCCGCCCCTCCGCTTCTATTGGCGGGCCGCTGTGTGATGTCGCTGTGATGGCGCACGAACCTCCCCCTTAAAAAAGAGGTTGTTCGCCGCCCACAGCAACGTTACTAGGAAGGTAAGTAGTGTGACGGGTAACAGCGATATTGTGCGCCACGGGCAGCGATTTGCCTGTGACGCACAGATGACGGGGGCGTGTGATTTCACGAACAACATTGCTAGGGATGTCGCTGCGTGTAACGTCCCCTTTACTACTACTGCTCTGGTCAGCACCAGATGTTCAGCATGCACAGTACATGATTTATGACAGTATCTCCAGCACAGAGGGTACTGTTCATTACTAGTGATGATGAACGAGCATTACCATGCTTGGGTCTCAAAATAAGTAGTTGGATGCTTTGAAGGGCGCAATTCGAATATCCAAGTATAATGAATATCAATGAGAATATTCCAGAAAAGTGTTCCCTATTGACTTTCATTGTACTTGAGTCATACCCATCCGAGTATCCAACTCCTCGTTACGTACACTTGAGCATGGTAGTGCTCGCTCATCACTAGTTCCAAGTTCCGAGCACCCGAGCATGGTAGTGCTCGCTCATCACTAGTTACGAGTTACGAGCACCCGAGTATGGTAGTGCTCGCTCATCACTAGTTACAAGTACAGAGCACCCGAGCATGGTAGTGCTCGCTCATCAATAGTTACGAGAACCGAGCACCTAAGAATGGTAGTGCTCACTCCTCACTAGTTACTCGAGTAATGCCCATCCAAGCATCGAAGTCCTCGTTACAAATCCCGAGCATGGTAGTGCTCGCTCATCACTAGTTACGAGTACTAAGCACACAAGGATGGCAGTGCTGGATCATCACTAGTTACGAGTACTGAGCAGTCGAGCATGGCAGTGCTCCCTAATCACTAGTTACGAGTACTGAGCATGGTACTGCATGCCCATCACAAGTGATGAGTACCAAGCACCAGAGTATGGTAGTGCTCGCTCATCACAAGTTACGAGTACCGAGCACCTGAGCATGGTAGTGCCCGCTCATCACTATTTACAAGTATCGAGCACCTGAGCATGGTAGTGCTTGCTCATCACTATTCATTAGACGTAAATTAATAAATTTGAGTGGAACTGAATCCGACTGGAATTTTATAAAAAAAAAATACCTCAGATGAGAATAAGCCATTTGAGTATATGAGGGTTCAAAAGAAATGGGATCCAATTTTTATGGATATATTACCATTATTAATCTAGGAAGATCTACTTGATCAATACATTTCAGAATGTTGATGTATATATACAGATGTCACACAGATGAAAATCATTGGGGTTTTTTTTTAGATAAAGAGTGATTTTTCATACGCTTGACTTAATCGGAAATTACATTACAAAGATATATTACAAAATTAACCCTCACAGAATATTTGACATTATAAGTATAGTAACAAAATCTTGTGAGCATGCTCTTATCTTGTGTTTCAATATCTTTAAGGCAAATGAAAAGAAATTATATGGTGAAATTCCCCTTTAAATGCAGACCCGAAATAACACTCCAGATTAAACATATGGCACTTCATACAAATGTGTTATTTTAGCGCCAACACCTCATCTTTGGAGGTCTTCGTTAATCATCCCCTACTGTATGTGGCAGGGGAAAACCAAACATGGATTTCAATGAAACATTTGTTCTTATGCGTTGTGTATGTATCGCAGTAACGGTAAGTACGTTATTCAGGCATTATATGTATTTATGGCTTTGTTCAAGGGCAGTTACTATCCGGTTGGCGGTAAGCTCACCCTTCGGCTTTGTAGTTACGGTAAATATTCTACCTTCTGTCCATAAGATAGTTGTATTTAATAAATGTCAGTGGAATAACTTGTGCAGCAAAGCATATCACTGTTTTTCAAATAACACTTAAAAGCAATAATATTTTTTGCTATTCACAATCTCTGTTACTAATCCCTGGAGATAAGATCATAAAACAAATCGTAACGGCAGCAGTTGTCAATTAACATTCTGCTGGAAATGTTCCGAGTCGTAGAAATTTGGAGGTACCATGCACAATATCTACACAAGAGGTTTGGTATATTGATACATTTACTAAATGTTCCCTCCACCCCCCAGTGTTTTGTTCTTATGCACTTGGTGACCACCAGCTTCTTAATTTCTCCGTAGTTGATGCCACATGGACACAGGCTTTCTTAGTGTAGCTAACATTTGGTTCCAGTGAGTCATGCCCATTCCACTGACTGAGGGACCAATGATTACGTGTCCAACATTCTCCGCTCTCCCATCATCACAGCACTCCGCCACTGTAATCCTCAAAGATAGGTCCTAAAAGGACAAGAGAGAAACAGGTTTTATCTTGATCATCAATAGCTTTATATGTGCACTTTTTCAACTTATTTTAATTTCCTTAATGCATCAAAATATCTTTTTAGTATGCAGCTGATACATAGAATCAGGGGTTTCTATTATTACAGACTATAAACAAACACACATCCTAAATACCTAAATAGTGATGGGCGTCCTACATCATACACCTTCGCCAGCATTGAAGTCCCGCGCAGGCACACTTTGATATGGCATGAGCAGAGCAGATCAAAGTATTGTAGTGCGCCTGCCCATGACCTCAATACTGGCCTGTGTGCATGACGTAGGACGTGTCCTGCACCCAGGCTTCAGAAGAAGGAGGACTAAGATGGCCGAAAGAGGAGGTGCCGGTCCCGGAGAACGGAGCCACCGATCTGACCAGTTTGCACTGGACCGACTTCCTAGGCGAGTATTATACAGTGTTTTTTATTTTCTACACAGCGACTTGGGCTCTTATATACAGCATGTTAGAATGCTGTATACAAGAGCCCACTGGTGGTGGCTGCAACTTATAGGGCCCAAATCTGGTGACAGGTTCCCTTTAATGTACACTTTGCACCCTATCTTGACAGAAAAAACAGAAATGTAGAATGTTTTGCAAATGTATTAAATCAAGAAAAACTGAAATATCGCATGGTCATAAGTATTTACACCCTTTGCTCAGTACTAAGTAGAAGTACCCTTTTGAGCTAGTACAGCCATGAGTCTTCTTGGGAATGATGCAACAAGTTTTTCACACCTGGATTTGGGGATCCTCTGCCATTCGTCCTTGCAGATCCTCTCCAGTGCCATCAGGATGGATGGTGGACAGCCCTTTTCAGGTCTCTCTATAGATGCTCAATTAGGTTTAGGTCAGGGCTCTGACTGGGCCAGTCAAGAATGGTCATAGAGTTGTCCTGAAGCCACTCCTTTGTTATTTTAGCTGATCCTTCGGCCAAGTCTGAGGTCCAGAGCACTCTGGAAGAGGTTTTCTTCCAGGATATCTCTGTACTTGGCCACATTCATCTTTCTTTCAATTGCAACCAGTCGTCCTGTCCCTGCAGCTGAAAAACACCCCCATAGCATGATGCTGCTACCACCATGTTTCACTGTTGGGATTGTATTGGGCAGGTGATGAGCAGTACCTGTTTTTCGCCACACATACCGCTTAGAATTATCACCAAAAAGTTCTATCTTCATCTCATCAGACCAGAAATATTTATTCTTCATGTGTTTTTGTTTGTTTTTTTTAACTCTATGCAGGCTTTCATATGCCTAGCACTGATGAGAGGCTTCCGTCGGGCCACTGTGCCATAAAGGCCCAACTGGTGGAGGGTTGCAGTGATAGTTGACTTTGTGGAACTTTTTCCCATCTCCCTACTGCCTCTCTGGAGCTCAGTCACAGTGATCTTGGGGTTCCTCTTTACCTCTATCACCAAGGCTCTTCTCCCACGATTGCTCAGTTTGGCTGGACGACCAGGTCTAGGAAGATTTCTGGTGGTCCCAAACATCTTCCATTTAAGGGTTATAGAGGCCACTGTGCTCTTAGGAACCTTGAGTACTGTAGAAATTATTTTGTAACCATGGCCAGATCTGTGCCTTGCCACAATTCTGTCTCTGAACTCAATGGACAGTTCCTTTGACCTCTTGATTCTCATTTGGTCTGACACGCACTGTGAGCTGTGAGGTCTTATATAGACAGGTGTGTGCCGTTCCGAATCACGTCCTATCAGTTTAATTAAATACAGCTGGACTCCAATGAAGAAGTAGAACCATCTCAAGGAGGATCACAAGGAAATGCACAGCATGTGACTTAAATAGGAGTAACTATAAATGCATACAGCTGCACACTGAAAAAGCCAAAAACGTACAAGGGAAAATATGGCACTACATTACTGCAAAAGAGAGATATTTAGTTTATGTATTGGCCAATGCATGTAAGCCCGGAAACCAATGGCAAGGTATATCTCTGTAATCCGGGAACCTAACTTAAATGCCACTATCTAGGTTAAAAACACCCGTGTCTGGGCAAAATGCCACTATATGGACTACAAACCTCCATGTATGGGCAGCTAGGCTCCTACTATAATGGTTATGAACACAGCCATGTCTTAGGGCAGAGTGCTCAGTCAGAAAAAGACTCACTAGAAATATCAAAAAACTGACCCGCACATCCAACAAATATGAACAGGTGCTAACTGAAAAAACATAGTAACTATAAATGCATACAGTTGCACACTGAAAAAGCCAAAAATGTACAAGGGAAAATATGGCACTGCATTACTGCAAAAGAGTGATATTTAGTTTATGTATTGGCCAATGCATGTAAGCCCGGAAACCAACGGCGAGGTACAGTATATCTCTGTAATAAGGGAACCTAACTTAAATGCCACTATCTAGGTTAAAAACATCTGTATCTGGGCAAAATGCCTCTATTTGGACTGCAAACCTCCATCCAGTGTGCAACTGTTTGCATTTATAGTTACTATGTTTTTTCAGTTAGCACCTGTTCACATTTGTTGGATGTGCGGGTCAGTTTTTTTATATTTCTAATGAGTCTTTTTCTGACTGAGCACTCCACCCTAAGACCTGGCTGTGTTCATAACCATTATAGCAGGAGCCTAGCTGCCCATACATGGAGGTTTGTAGACATGCATTGGCCTTTGCTCAGACACTCATATTTAAGGGAAAATATGGCACTGCATTACTGCAAAAGAGAGATATTTAGTTTATGTATTGGCCAATGCATGTAAGCCCGGAAACCAACGGCAAGGTATATCTCTGTAATCTGGGAACCTAACTTAAATGCCACTATCTAGGTTAAAAACATCCGTATCTGGGCAAAATGCCACTATTTGGACTACAAACCTCCATGTATGGGCAGCTAGGCTGCTGCTATAATGGTTATGAACACAGCCAGGTCTTAGGGTGGAGTGCTCAGTCAGAAAAAGACTCATTAGAAATATCAAAAAACTGACCCGCACATCCAACAAATGTGAACAGGTGCTAACTGAAAAAACATAGTAACTATAAATGCAAACAGTTGCACACTGGATGGAGGTTTGCAGTCCAAATAGAGGCATTTTGCCCAGATACAGATGTTTTTAACCTAGATTTAAGTTAAGTTAGGTTCCCTTATTACAGAGATATACTGTACCTCGCCGTTGGTTTCCGGGCTTACATGCATTGGCCAATACATAAACTAAATATCTCTCTTTTGCAGTAATGCAGTGCCATATTTTCCCTTAAATATGAGTGTCTGAGCAAAGGGTCTGAATACTTATGACCATGTGATATTTCAGGTTTTTTTGTTTAATAAATTTGCAAAAATTTCTACATTTCTGTTTTTTTTCCTGTCCAGATGGGGTGCACAGTGTACATTACTGAGAAAAAAAATGAACTTTTTTGAATTTACCAAATGGCTGCAATGAAACAAATAGTGAAAAATTTAAAGGGTCTGAATACTTTCTGTACCTATTGTATTTTAACATTTTTATAGGCCCCCTCCATCTGCTTGATAGTTGTCTACATAAAGTTTCTGTGACTTTACAGAAAAGTACAGTATAGACTGTTCTATTCTATATGCTGGGTCCTCGCAAAAATCATGTATATTGTGCATAGTCTTTTTTTTTTTACAATGAGTTCCTGTGGTGGACAGATACCAAGGCATCCATCCTGAATATAGCCACTATCAGACATGTATGTCCAATAGTGATCGTAATTGCAGTGTGTCCCTCACCTCAGAAAGGTTAAATCATGGATAATAAAGTTCTGTTTCTTAATCATAGAGAAGAAAAAATGTCTCAGAGAATTTCTGTTTTCTGCTCCAACCACTCAAAATCCTATTTAGCATTCAGAACCCTGCAGCCGTGCACACAAGGTCATTTTTCAATACTCTATAAAAGTCTTCCTTCCACTATTAACACTTTATCAGAGAAAAAAAAATCAGTAGTCTGACTTGAAATAATGCAAGAAGTTAGAATGGATTTCCACCCAAAAAAAAGAAGAAAACCCACAAGTAAATAAAATTCTCCAGATGGCTCCTTTCAAGACACTTCAATCCATTTGTATATCCAATATCTGAGAAAACTGCTAATGCCACCATGACAAATTCACAGACTGGGCTTCTATTCACACTGAAGTTCTAGGATTGTCGAATCTAATGGAGGCAATAAACTTGGGAAGCCTCAGGCTGCTGTTTTTAGGTGGGGGGGCTCAATTACCATGGGCCTCCCCAGCCTGAGAATACCAGCTCCCAGCTGCCGACAACCTTATAGTTTTTCCATGGTACATCACCATTTGCCATTTTACATCATACACTATAGGAACATAAGCAAGGTGCCTCCTCCACATTACATCTAACGGAGCTTTTATGACCTCCCATTCTAATCCATACACATTATTATGGAGTTGATCCCTTTGCAGATCATTTGGGAAGAATTTCTACGAGATTTTTGAAGTGTCTCTGGGAATTTTTGCTCATTTTTACAAAGTAACATATGTGGGATCAGACACCAATAATTGACGAGAGGGCTGGGCATTTAGGGTCCAATTTATTAAGACTGAGGTTGTTCAGTAGGCATGTTGGAGACAGACACTCATTATTCATGATGAAGCATACACATCTTCATGAATCAGGAGAATCAGGCAAGTGGCACATACACCTCTGTATGTCATTTGTGTCATAGTAAGCAAATCATTTTTAAGACTGGTGCTTGCCACACCCCAGATTTGTTGAGGCTGGGCAAAAATGGTGTGAGAACGCCAAGAGTTGCAACATTGTAGAAAAGTCACGAATTGTGCCAAAATTATGTTTTTAAAAGGTTTTACAAAGGCTCAAAGGTTACCAAATATTGCTCCTGTATGGTGCTCCTGCTTAATACTGATTAGTAAAGATAGATGGATGCCGAGAGGTAAGGAGATTCACAGGCTTCCGTTCCAGTAGCCACAGATTACTGACCGGACCAATGAAACAGAATTCCATGAATCGATTTTCCCAACTCCTGTCATACATGTTTTGTATTATTAAAGAATTTTCTCAAATTTCGGATTCACTGGTATTTGAAAGTGGAGCTATCAATATTTGGAAGCCAAATTTAATATGTGGACAGGAATGGAATTTAAGTCTTAAATTGTCCTGGACGGACTTGGGGAAGGTCTGGCATGAGGCAAGACACACAACAAACAGGGGTTTCACCACAACAAAATTCAAGTGGTACACCAGGAAAATTTAAACAACGGTGGGCCCTGGTGCTAGTGATAGGGATAATGGGACACCTCCTGCATTCACCTGCAGCTGCTCAAGCTCTACCTGAAGCCCTGAGAGACCCTGTAATAACCCTAGCTGGTGAGCTGGCAGGTGAGGATCGCTAGTCCCACCGCTGCACTTACACAACAAGAACGGACGGTACAACAGACAGGGGAAACAACAACCGATAAAGCCCAGCTTCACGGCTGCAGTCAGACACCAGGACTGCAGCCTACACCGCTTCACTGCAACAAGGAACCCAGCAACTCTTTCCACCTCGAGGCCTAGCTACAGAATGGATTCAGAATAACTGGCGACCTCTACTGGGAGATGTGACCAACCGGACGCACCTGAGGCCAGGAGACAGAAGTTGCAGGAAAGCTGCTGGCAACAAAACTGACATTAACTCTTTCAGCACCAAAGGGAAGAAACATACGTTAAATATTAAGTCTCCCAACAGAATGAGACTCAGACCCTGAACCTGTCACAGGTCTCTATATGTAGAGAGACCACCGTGACATAAATTGTCTTTAATAATGTATTCACGGCCATGTCTGCTACTACAGTACATATCCCTCCCAACTAACTTTTCACAGATTCCGATACAATATGCTAAACTTTATTCAATTTCCCTCGGGATCAATATATATGAATCCATTTAGGCACATTTGCCGTGACTCACCTGCAGGACTATGGCTGGTACGGAGAATATCATGGCTTCATTAAACACCGGATTTCTATCATCTCTTTTCACGGCCGTCTTTTTCTTGCTGATCTTTCTTCCATCTTGCAGTAGGTAGACTTTCACAAATGGGTCTGTGAAATCAATCAAACAGGAGAAGGGTAAACAACCATTGCAGCATTAGTTATATATTTGAGGTTACAAGAAGCAGATACAATCTGCAATGAGTAAAAGCCGCATGTAGAGATTTATTAAGAAAGCTTAAAGAATTCTACCATTTCTTATTACTCTTCGCAAAGAGCAGATAGTACTAACAAGTAGTACTAACAAGAAGAATTAGGCCCCAATTGATCAGTTGCAATTTTTTTAAGTCACTTTTTTACATATTGTATTAGTTTTGGATTTTTACGCATAATTCTTCAAATTGGCACATGTGTCACGGGCGGTGGGGAACGCGCTCGCCACGCTCGGGTCCGGGGCTTCTGCTGCTGCTGCTCGGTGGCTCGAGCGGTGGGCCGGACCCGGGGACTCGAGCAGCGCTCCTCGCCCGTGAGTGAAAAGGGGTGGTATGTTTAGGGAGATTGTTCGTGACGCCACCCACGGGACGTGGTGATGATGGCACCACCGCTGCTGGTAACGGGGTTCCCGGGAGAGATGGTAGGGTGCAGCTGAGATGTTGTCCCCTCTGTGGGTAGGGGGGGTTTGTGTTCTCGGGGCCCGGTGATGTAACGGGGAGGCTGGATGGCTGGGGTGCAGGGTTGCAGGGGCAGCGCAGCGCAGTGCCGGACGGCACTGGTCTACTCACTCAGACAATCACTGACAGAGTCTCTGGTAAACCAAAACGGCCGGATGGACGGGTCCCGCAGCCGGCTGCAGTGGTATGTATGTGACTACCTGGCTAGTCCAGGGCGTCACACATGTGGTTCATCAATTTTCCACATAGTAAAAAAAAATAAAAAATCTTTATTTTTGTGCCATTTTAGAATAAAATCTTGACGCTCTCAAAAATGTCACAAAATTTGAGCAAAAATTCCCGTCATACAAAAAAATAACTCCAAAGGGTGCACTGGAGAATGTTTGTACAATAAAACTGCTTCTTTTTAAAAAGTCGCATTTGTGAATCAGTCTAGAACATCTGGAAGAAGGGGCGTAACGACCACGTTCGCAGAGATCACCATTGCGACCGGGCCCGGCAGGGTTAGAGGTTCGGCGCCCACACTGCAGATAAATAAACTCTCTTTGAGAGAGGACCTGCGTTGTTCAGTAGCAGATCACGCGACCACTATGGGGCCCTTGAGTCAGGGGAACCCAGTGCCAGTGGCGGCACTGGAACCGCAGGCCCACACCTATCATTGCACACAGCAATGAGGAAGGATGGAGCGGAGCCTGTGTTCGACGTCAGCAGAGCACGGTGACGTCACTACTACGCCACTGCTGTGCTGAGACTGCAGAGTGCAGGACGGGAAAAAAAACGCTCTGACCTGAGCAGTGGGGGAACGAGGAGAGGTGAGGACTTGTTTATTTATTTTTTAATTAGTGAGTACACAAGGGCCAGAGGCCTATGGAGGAGTGGTAATTATAGTATTTAGAGATCTATATATGAGGGGGGACAAAGATAAAGCATGGGATGGGAACATTTTGTGCTGAATGAAAGAGACTCTTTCTCTCGGCATCCAGCTTTCCCATGCTCTGCTATACATCTCTGTCTCAGTACCCAGCTTTCCCATACTCTGATATCATAGAAAGCTGGGTGCTGAGGGAAAGATGTATATCAGAGCATGGGAAAGCTGGGTGCTGCGGGAAAGATGTATAGCAGAGCATGGGGAAGGTGCACGTTGAGGACAAGATAAATATCAGAACATAGGAAAGCTGTGTGCTGATAGAAAGAGGGATTTCAGATCATTGAAAGCATGGGTGCTGAGGGAAAGAGCCAATTGTCAGCGACACTATCCTGTACCCCGAGTGTCAACATATTTACCCTGTACCTCGAGTGTCGGCGTCATTATCCCGTACGCCGAGTATAGGTGTACGGCTGGGGGGGCCCAGATCCAAACTTTGAACAGGGGCCCATCAAACTCTAGTTATGCCACTGTCTGGAAGAGCCACATTTGTGTAAAAATCAGAAAATGAATGCGTTTCCAAGCCAGACTGGAGTCTTTTTTGAAGTGTGAAAGTCAATTGTTCCAATCGTGCAGTTCTTACATTTGAAAAAGACGCCAGTCCAGTGAAGAAATGTATTGTGGAATAAGAAAGCCTTCTTATTGGATCAAGGATCTTCATTTCCGTTAGCGGCCAAAACCATATATTGTCTTTTCCTTCAAACATCTTGGTGGAGTTTATCCTCCACCCACGGGGCAACTGCAGATGTCATTGAGCTTTCACAGGAGTTGGGCTTACACAATTTGCTCAGAGTGAGCATATTACCTGGATCTAATACATCGTTTTATAAAGGTATCACCCTATGGTCAGGTGCACTCTGTTTCCCCACAGTTTTTATCTAAGTTTGTCAAAATGGCACACGAGGTTCACGAACTTTGCGCAAAATAAAAAATGTACTTTTTGTCTTCATCCTTTTTTTTACAAAAAAGTGGCACATTGAGCTACAACATTGCAAAATTTGTACAAAAATTAGCGGACATATATAACATTACTCCAGGGGGAAGCTGTAGTGTATTTGAGCAGAAATGTTGTGACTTTTTAAAAATGTACAATTGATGAATCAGATGAAAACATCTGGAAATCCCAATCTACGCCCACAATGAAGAACTTAAAAAATACCTAGACAAGCACATAAAATTGAACAAATTCAATAATGAATAGGGCCCCAAAATAAAATAAAAACCACCAACAAATCTTATGATGAATTTGTCGCAAATCAACGAGTCACTGCTGAGCAACAACACAGTGATGTCAAATACCTAGTCAAACCTGGAACCATGGCAAAAGAGGGGTAAGGGAGAAAAAAAAGGCACAGAGGACCGATAGTGGGCTGCGGGGATGGTAAGACAGATGAGTGATGATGAAAGTATTTATTTTCAATTTTTATTTTTTACATCCAACACTTTTTCTGATCTGAGGTCTAGAGAGACCCCAGAGCAAAATATGGAAGGTTCAAGTTATCTGAAGAAGCTGCATAATTGGGGGAATTTGAATCTTGGCAGATTTGATCATCTATAATTTGGAGGATTTCTGGTGGAGCACCAAAGATTCATAATTGGACAAACATCTTCATGGTCAAAACTACTGTATTTGACGCTAAGAAGGATGTTGAGCGTTCAATGTAGGGGTGTAAGTGGATGTGTATCTACCACAGTGGACTACTGTAATGCCCCCCATACACATAAGACTAATGATATCAACGGGTTTGGTTGACTAATGTGTATGGAGCCAACGATCAACTGATGGTCAGGAGAGATGTTGATCAGGTATGTTCGATTTCAGATTGCCCATTGTTTTGTTCTCCCAGACATAAGCCGAGACAAGAGATGTATATCTGCAGTTTTGCTATAGATCGCTCCTGTGTTTGGGAGAGATGGCCAAGATGGCTGTTGTCCAAACAATCAACCAAAACATTATTCGACTGACAGCCATCTAATCTGCATGCCGGGCTTCAGTCACACTTAAATTTATCCATATTTTATGGCACTTTAATTTTATTCTTTCTTGGGGGAGCTGGATATTTTCTTTTTCATATCTTTATGAAACTGGGCTTAGCAGCAATCTCCAGTTTGGATGCTCCTTAAACAAAGATAGATTGTGTCAGATTGTTTGGAAGGCTAATGACCAATGTCCAGTGATCTAGGTCACCCCCTTACCCAAGGTGAGCTTGTAATTTTACCTCTTTGGATTATAAACACTCTGCGAACACTGTCTCAGTTTTGTAACTTTCAATTGTTTCTAACATATGTCATTGGGGAGAGTCAGAACATCCCTAGATGCATTGGATAGTTAATGGGCAGACTCGCAGATACTAAGGAGCGGTGGGTCCAACCGGGTTTCAAGAAAAAATGGCTCGGGCCCGGAATTGATCCCGAAAATCTAGTCGGACGCTGGTCCCCATATAAGTTCAAGGGGACCAATATCTGGCACTTTAAATTGGTGGTTGAAGGGATAGGGGGATTGGAGCAAACACATTATACTTACAGTCATATGAAAAAGTTTGAGCACCCCTATTAATGTTAACCTTTTTTCTTTATAACAATTTGGGTTTTTGCCACAGCTATTTCAGTTTCATATATCTAATAACTGATGGACTGACTAATATTTCTGGATTGAAATGAGGTTTATTGTACTAACAGAAAATGTGCAATCCGCATTTAAACAAAATTTGACCGGTGCAAAAGTATGGGCACCTCAACATAAAAGTGACATTAATATTTTGTAGATCCTCCTTTTGCAAAAATAACAACCTCTAGTCGCTTTCTGTAGCTTTTAATGAGTTCCTGGATCCTGGATGAAGGTATATTTGACCATTCCTGTTTACAAAACAATTCCAGTTCAGTTAAGTTTGATGGTCGCCGAGCATGGACAGCACGCTTCAAATCATCCAACAGATTTTCACTGATATTCAGGTCTGGGGACTGGGATGGCCATTCCAGAACATTGTAATTGTTCCTCTGCATGAATGCCTGAGTAGATTTGGAGCGGTGTTTTGGATCATTCTCTTGCTGAAATATCCATTGTGAAGATGTAATTTACCCTCTCACTGTATATGCTGTGATACTATGTCATGATATGTATATTTCCCTGGTTGTATTAGTTGTAATTCATGTATTTTCTTGGGGGAGCTACTGGTCTCAATGTGTCTCTCTCATACAATTGTAGTCTTGGCATCTAATGTGATTATGTAAATAGCCTGTCCTCTTCTTTCCAGAGTTGTGTATCTAATCTGTAATTGCATTGGCCAGTGAAGGAATAGTCATTGTTCTTTACAGCAAAGGATCCCTTCATCTACTGTGGCTGGCAGACATATTGGAGCCCTGTGATGGACCAAACCATTGATGATAGGATGTGTGACCCCTACCCCCTGAACAAACATGGTGGGCTGGTCAAGGAGCACAGACAATGCATTTCCCTTTTTGTAACTTCAGAGTGAGCTGAAACTTGAAGAGAGCAGGAGCCCCAGCCTCGGTGGCTGTGGACACGGACGGAGCTAGGCCTGTGTGGCGGCCCGTGGGATTGTGTGGAACTCTTTGGACTACTGTAAGGACGATTGCTTTGTTATCCGGTCCGAGGATTGTCGGGAAGGGCCCCCGAATCTGTTTTACGTGGACTTATCGTGTGCTGTTCCAGTGTTCTTGTGAATAAACCTGTTGGATCGTCCCTTGGCCTCGTCCATCCTTTGCTCTGTTGTACACTCCCGTCACATCCATCCCCTGCGTAACTTCTTCGTCACTGATTCTTGCACATTATTGTCAAGAATCTGCTGATACTGAGTTGAATCCATGCGACCCTCAACTTTAACAAGATTCCCGGTGCCGGCATTGGCCACACAGCTCCAAAGCATGATGGAACCTCCACCAAATTTTACGGTGGGTAGCAAGTGCTTTTCTTGGAATGACGTGTTTTTTTGCCTCCATGCATAACGCCTTTTTGTATGACCAAACAACTCAATCTTTGTTTCATCAGTCCACAGGACCTTCTTCCAAAATGTAACTGGCTTGTTCAAATGTGCTTTTGCATACCTCAGGCGACTCTGCTTGTGGCGTGCTTGCAGAAACGGCTTCTTTCACATCACTCTCCCATACAGCTTCTCCTTGTGCAATGTGCGCTGTATTGTTGACCGATGCACATTGACACCATCTGCAGCAAGATGAAGCTGCAGGCCTTTGGAGGTGGTCTGTGGATTGTCCTTGACTGTTCTCACCATTCTTCTCTGCCTTTCTGATATTTTTCTTTACCTGCCACTTCTGGCCTTAACAAGAACTGTACCTGTGTTCTTCCATTTCCTTACTATGTTCCTCAAAGTGGAAACTGACAGTTTAAATCTCTGAGACAACTTTTTGTATCCTTCCCCTGAACAACTATGTTGAATAATCTTTGTTTTCAGATCATTTGAGAGTTGTTTTGAGGAGCCCATGATGCCACTCTTCATAGGAGATTCAAATAGGAGAACTACTTGCAAGTGGCCACCTTCAATACCTTTTCTCATGATTGGATACACCTGCCTATGAAGTTCAAAGCTCAATGAGGTTACAAAACCAATTTAGTGCTTTAGTAAGTCAGTAACAAGTAGTTAGGAGTGTTCAAATCAAGAAATTGATAAGGGTGCCCATACTTTTGCACCGGTCAAATTTTGTTTAAATGCGGATTGCACATTTTCTGTTAGTACAATAAACCTCATTTCAATCCAGAAATATTACTCAGTCCATCAGTTATTAGATATATGAAACTGAAATAGCTGTTGCAAAAACCCAAATTGTTATAAAGAAAAAAGGCTAACATTAATAGGGGTGCCCAAACTTTTTCATATGACTGTACCAAGTCTCCCGTTCGGCTCTACGCTACTTCAGGGGCCGCTCATTAGGCCTGATGCATATGTCGCGGACGAGTGCCGCTTCCGCTGCGGCAACCGGGGCTGCTCGAGGGGTGCTCGGATCCGGGATCATGTGCTGGGCTCGAGTGGTGGCCAGATCCGGGGCTCGTGCAACCGCCCGTCCTTGCACACAGTGCAAGAGGGAGGTATTTACAGGGGAGATTGTCTGTGACGCCACCTGTGGGTTGTGGTGATGGGATGGTGGGACCGCCGCTGCCTTGTACGTGGGTGCCCGGAGCTGATGGAGCGGGGCCGCAAGGTGGGATCCCCTCCACGGGTAGGGGAAGTGTAGTCCCGGGGCCCAGTTGTGGGGTAAGGCGCAGGGCTGGGGCATAGTTGACAGGTTGGACCGGGTGACACCGGTGTACTCATGATTACGAATAATCCACACAGAGTCTGTACTGTAAACCAAGGCCGGATGCCGGTTGCCTCTGGAGGGGTGTGCTAGTCCCGCACATGGGTTAGCAATGTAGGGGCCCTTCCTCCTGCACTTGTGTCTTATGGTGTGTGGATTAACCCACTTGGAACGGGAGAAATCCGCTCACCTGCAGCTTTGGACACAGAGGGAGCCGTTGCCCACAGACGCTGACCCGTGGGACTTCAATGGGTTCTTGGCGGACACCCTGTGCCCCGCGTTGGGCTTCCGGTCTGCTCTATCTGGGCTGCTCTCTTCAGGAACAAGGCCTGGTACCTTGTTCCACTGGTCAATTAACAAGGGGCTTGAAGCTTGCCTCGTCCTAGAGTCCTGGTACCCCCCCGTGCACAGCCTCCGGCCCAGATTCCCGTTGTCGGTACCGGCGGGCTACAACCCTGCCCTGGTCCACTTCAGGGCTCCCTCGACCGAGTTTCCATGGCTCTACAAAGCCGTCTGCCACCTAGTCGGGTCTCCTGTGGTCCAAGGGCTCCAACCCTGACCACACCGCACTTCAGCTCCTGTCACCGACTGCTCCTCCAACCCTCTACTCTGACTCAGACTGCACTCTCCTTCACTTCACTTCAACTTCCACTTCTCACTCTCTGGTTCCCACCCCTTGTCACCTCAAGGCCCCTAGGTGGGCGTTCCCATCCGCCTGGTCCCGCCCACTGATGTGTCCTGGCTGTCATGGGGGGGTGACTAGGATTTGTGGCTGGTGTTCCAGCGGGATGTGCGGTGTTAATTCCGAAGGAGAAGGCGATTCCTGTACCCTTGGTGGGGGGGTACAGTCATCTGTGACTACCTGATTTTTCCAGGGCGTCACACATATGCACTGCTTCCCCCATGCATCCGGACCCGGATGATTACCCAGAGTTCCCTGAGCATTCTGGGTCCAGGGTCGGTGCTCGGTTTCTTTTGAACTCGAGCGGATCTGGATTTATACAGTCCGGGTACGCCCATCACTAATAGCTAATCAATCCCCCTGCAATCTTGGGGTTCACGAAGCAAACCCTTGATTTGTATGAGCAAAATAGTAAGGGTGTGATGGTACATGAAATTATAAATTGTTCAGAGGACCAAAAAAGTAAGCACATGGGAAAACAAAACAAAACACCATTATTTTGCACAGAAGGACAACTTAAAATGACTTTATCTTCCATAAATGTCAAGAATAAAACCTCAGATTTGTTGTGTCTTTCGAGTCTAATCACAGCACTTTTTGGCTTTACAGTCCATTATTTCTGAGCCTTCATACTGAGGTCCCAGCAGGTTAGAAAATATTTGCTTTTCTCTTTTTAAACATAAGATAAAGATATACGGCCATCCTGACACAGCTGTAATTCTTATGGATACAAAGCTCCTTCTTGCTCATTGCTATTACAGAGGTGGCACATTAATATGCCAGGAGCAAAACTGTGAAATATTTGCTGACCAAACGTCTTCTGCAAGGTGATGAATATCCAAGATTACCTTTCTACCGTAGGAGGATTTTAGGCCAGCATTATTTTTCAATGCTTCAACAACAGGAGTTGATTATTTTTAAAATCACATAATATTTTAGAAAAAAATACAGCATCCCCATCCAAATATAACCCAAGCGACTTTACTCCCCCTGGCTAGTTTGCCAAGTACATCTCTAATGAAAGTTTTGTAGCTTCTTCTTTTAAAAGTTGCAGGGCTATTCTGGAGTGTGATCCATACAATAGGTATGAAGCTTTTATGTGTGTAACCTTATATGCATGTGCTCTTATGTATGTAAGCTTTTATGTATGTAAATTTTTATCTATGTACTCTTATTTATGTACTCTTCTGTATATAAGCTTTTACGTAATCTTTTTTACGTATGTAAGCTTTTATGCTTGTAAACTTTTATGTACGTACTGTTTTTTTCATGTAAACTTTTATGTATGTAATCTTTTATGTATATAAGCTTTTGTGTATGTAATCTTTTATGTGTATAAACTTTTATGTATGTAATCTTTTATCTGTATAAACTTTTATGTATGTAATCTTTTATGTGTATAAACTTTTATGTATGTAATCTTTTTACGTATGTAAGCTTTATGTATGTTCTCTTATGTATATAAGCTTTTATGTATGTAATCTTTTATGTATATAAGCTTTTGTGTATGTAATCTTTTATGTGCATACTCTTTTATGTATGTAATCTTTTATGTGTATAAACTTTTATGTATGTAATCTTTTTACGTATGTAAGCTTTATGTATGTACTCTTATGTATATAAGCTTTTATGTATGTAAACGTTTATGTATGTAAACTTTTATGTATATAAGCTTTTATGTGTATAAGCTTTTATGTATGTACTCTTTTATGTGTATAAACTTTTATGTATGTAATCTTTTTACGTATGTAAGCTTTATGTATGTACTCTTATGTATATAAGCTTTTATGTATGTAAACGTTTATGTATGTAATCTTTTATGTATATAAGCTTTTATGTGTATAAGCTTTTATGTATGTACTCTTTTATGTATTTAATCTTTTATGTGTATAAGCTTTTATGTATGTACTCTTATGTATGTAATCTTTTATGTATATAAGCTTTCATGTATGTACTCTTTTATATATATAAGCTTTTATATATGTAATCTTTTATGTATGAAACTCAGCGAAATTAGTGGTACTACTCCAATTTTATATTAAAATAGTTTATTTTATTTGCCAAAAATTCATAAAACATCATTAAAATTCAAGCAAGAAGTTCACAGTAATTGGAGTCGCACCTGCGACAGAACTCAGATCACACAATCACATGCGGTTTAAATAACCTCATCAGTAAATGCAGTATAGAAAAAAGCGTTTATGTTTTTAGGTATATATATATATATATATATATATATATATATATATATACACATGCATTGACATTGCCAACAAAGTGAATTTCTCCAAGAAGAGTATCTGCAATGAACACATATGTATATTGAACCCACAGCGGAATAATTGTTTACACAGCAGACAGCAGTAAACTTTAGTTCTAACACTGCTTTAACATGTAATACAGAACAGTAATCCCTGTCTGCAAATGTGCACTGCAACCCTCAATATCGGTATATAGGTTTCATAACCATAAATAAACATTAATTCTAACACTGCATTAGCATGCGATACTGACCAATAGTATATGTCTGCCTGTGCGACCCCCAAAACGTCCGACGCGCGTTTCACCTCTTCATCAGGGAACGTGTACTGAACTGAATCAAAAGCGGGGTTTAAATAGTATAGGGAATAGTGACGTACAGCCGGTGGGCGTGTGATTAATTCTAACTGGAACTTGTTTAAAGCCTATGAGCATACTATAAACGTACGTAGAAGATGACACTTTATGTATTTAGATGTACCAGGAACACTGCTTTACTTCCTGTGTTTGAACCGCATATTGCGGCTCAAACAGTACTCATTCCGGCTGTTTTAAACCACGTGGGCAGTGACATTTAAAGGATGGGCGTATGATAATTTCAACCCGGGGCTGTGCATTCTTTTATGTATGTACTCTTTTATGTATGTGAACTTTTATGTATATAAGCTTTTATGTATGTACCTGTTTATGTATGTAAGCTTTTATGTATATAAGCTTTTATGTATGTACTCTTTCATGTATGTACTTTATGTATATAAGCTTTTATGTATGTCAACTTTTATGTATGTAATCTTTTATGTGTATAAGCTTTTATGTATGTACTCTTTTATGTATGTAATCTTTTGTGTATATAAGCTTTTATGTACGTACTCTTTTATGCATGTAATCTTTTATGCATGTAATTTTTTGTGTATAAGCTTTTTTTTATGTATGTACTCTTTTATGTATGTAAGCTTTTATATATGTAATCTTTTATGTATGTACTCTTATGTATGTGAGCTTTTATGTATATAAGCTTTTATGTATGAAAATGTTTATTCATGTAATCTTTTATGTATATAAGCTTTTATGTATGTACTCTTTTATGTATGTACTTTTTTATGTATATAAGCTTTTATGTATGTCAACTTTTATGTATGTAATCTTTTATGTGTATAAGCTTTTATGTATGTAAGCTTTTATGTATATAAGCTTTTATGTATATAAGCTTTTTTAAGTTGTACTCGTTTATGTATATAAGCTTTTATGTATGTACTCGTTTATGTATGTAAGCTTTTGTTCTTACCTTTTCTTTCATATCCTGATTGACCATTTGTGTTACATGTGGATGTGATGATGTGATGATAGTAAGAAAAACTGTGTAACATAGAAATTTATAGATCCATTAGGGTCCAGTACTTCATAGCAGTGGAGTTTAGCAAATTCAAGATTTTTATCATGCTGACAGACTAAAGGCCGCTTTACACGCTGCGATATCGTGACCAATATTGCTAGTGTGGGTACCCGCCCCCATTGGTTGTGCGACATGGGCAAATCGCTGCCCGTGGCGCACAACATCGCGCGGACCCGTCACACTACTTACCTGCCCTGCGACGTCGCTGTGACCGGCGAACCGCCTCCTTTCTAAGGGGGCGGTTCGTTCAGCGTCACAGCGACGTCACAGCAGCGTCACTGAACCGCCGCCCAATAGAAAAGGAGGGGCGGAGATGAGTGGGACGAACATCCCGCCCACCTCCTTCCTTCCGCATTGTGGGCGGGACGCAGGTAAGAAGAGGTTCCTCGTTCCTGCAGTGTCACACATAGCGATGTGTGCTGCCGCAGGAACGACGAACTACATCGTTACTGCAGCAGCAGCAGCGATATTCGAGAATGGACCCCCATGTCACCGATGAGCGATTTTGCACGTTTTTGCGACGATGCAAAATCGCTCATAGGTGTCACATGCAACGGCATTGCTAAAGCATCTCTCTCTCTCTATTTCTCTCTCTCTCTCCCCCCTCGTCCCGGATCCCGTTCCCCATTGATTTGTATGGCCGCGGATCCGAATCGGATCCGGACTTCGTCGGCAACCCGATCCGGATCCGCCGGACCTGGATTATGACCGATCCGCTCAACTCTAGCCGTGTGTTATCCGTGTGATATCCGCGTGCCTTCTGGTTTTTTTGTGGACTGCAAAAAACGGAAGCAGCTAGATAGATAAATAGATGTATAGATATAGATAGATAGAGCGATAGATAGATAGATAGATAAGTAGATAGATCATAGATGAGAAAGACACAAATAATGTCCCACTCCCCAGCATTTTGTAATCTTGCACCCTTTAGTTCCTTTCATGTGGCACTAAAGCGTTCTTAGCCTTTTATTTAACCAAAAAATAAATCATTAAAAAAAAACGATGTGGGGTCCCCCCTATCTTTTGTAGCCAGCTAGGGTAAAGCAGACGGCTGCAGCCTGCAAACCACAGCTGGCAGCTTCACCTTGGCTGGTAATCCAAAACAGAGGGCATACCATGCTGTTATTTTAAATTAAATAAATAATTTAAAACAAAAAATGTAGGGTCCCCTCCAAATTGGATCACCAGCCAAAATAAAGCGGACAGCTGTGGTCTGGTATTCTTAAACTAGGGAGGTCTGCATTTTTGGACCCTCCCCAGCCTAAAAATAGCAGTCCTCAGCTGCTCAAGAAGTGGCGCATACATTAGATGCACCAATCCTAGTGCTTTTTCCCAGCTCATCCAGATGCCCTGGGGCAGTGGCAAACCAGGTAATATATGGGGTTGATACCAGCTGTGTAATGTCACCTGTCATATCATTATGCCCCATCTTGCTTAACGCTTTGCAACTTTGGCTGATATTTCCTAGGGAGGCACTGGTTATGACAACTGCTGGTGCTGCTAGCTCAGTGATGTCCGGCAGTGGCTGTAATATCAATGGTGCTCAAATAGTTTTTGCTACAGTGTCTCCTGCAAAACAGACTTGAGAAAAAATATGGCATCAAATAAAGGCTCTGGTTTGTGATATTTCCCAAATGGTTCAATTTGATCAGTTATTACATTTTGTTCAGAGTGTTACTTCAAATAAGTGGCGCATTTGGAAAAATGGGTGATCAAGAAGGGTTCAAACCCGCCCTTAGATACAAAAGAACTTGGCACACCTAAAATGAATATAAGGACTTTATTGTACAGGCAATAAAAAAGTAACATTTTGACCCCTATATTTGGGTCTTTATCAGACACAATAGTTTCTTATCTAGGGATGAGCATACCCCTACACAAGAATCTATTGTGTCTGAAGAATACCCAAGTGTCACGATTCACATACACTGTGTGCAGAATTATTAGGCAAATGAGTATAATGATCACATGATAGTTTTTATAAATGTTGTCCTACTCCAAGATATATAGGCTTGAGAGCCAACTACCAATTAAGTAAATCAGGTGATGTGCATCTCTGTAATGAGGAGGGGTGCGGTGTAATGACATCAACACCCTATATAAGGGGTGCTTAATTATTAGGCAACTCCCTTCTCCTTTGGCAAAATGGGTCAGAAGAGAGATTTGACGGGCTCTGAAAAGTCCAAAATTGTGAGATGTCTTGCAGAGGGATGCAGCAGTCTTGAAATTGCCAAACTTTTGAAGCGTGATCACCGAACAATCAAGCGTTTCATGGCAAATAGCCAACAGGGTTGCAAGAAGCGTGTTGGGCAAAAAAGGCGCAAAATAACTGCCCATGAATTGAGGAAAATCAAGTGTGAAGCTGCCAAGATGCCATTTGCCACCAGTTTGGCCATATTTCAGAGCTGCAATGTTACTGGAGTATCAAAAAGCACAAGGTGTGCCATACTCAGGGACATGACCAAGGTAAGGAAGGCTGAAAAACGACCACCTTTGAACAGGAAACATAAGATAAAATGTCAAGACTGGGCCAATAAATATCTTAAGACTGATTTTTCAAAGGTTTTATGGACTGATGAAATGAGGGTGACTCTTGATGGGCCAGATGGATGGGCCAGAGGCTGGATCAGTAAAGGGCAGAGAGCTCCACTCCGACTCAGACGCCAGCAAGGTGGAGGTGGGGTACTGATATGGGTTGGGATCATCAAAGATGAACTTGTGGGACCTTTTCCGGTTGAGAATGGAGTGAAGCTCAACTCCCAGACCTACTGCCAGTTTCTGGAAAACTGAATAGGATAACTGAAGTGAGCACTAATATATATATTATGAGTGCAAGCCAAAAAATACATACTATACAAAGAATAAGGCAAGTATGCAATTCATTATTCACATGTTCAAATTAGCAAGTAGCATTTTTCATTGTATATTCCAATATTTTTCCATATGCTTGAGGCATTATACCATTATCTATGTTTGATGTGCAGCCTTATCCTTTGTATAGTTTCTGGAAGACAACTTCTTCAAGCAGTGGTACAGGAAGAAGTCGGTATCGTTCAAGAAAAACATGATTTTCATGCAGGACAATGCTCCATCACATGCATCCAACTACTCCACAGCGTGGCTGGCCAGTAAAGGTCTAAAAGATGAAAAAATAATGACATGGTCCCCTTGTTCACCTGATCTGAACCCCATAGAGAACCTGTGGTCCCTCATAAAATGTGAGATCTACAGGGAGGGAAAACAGTACACCTCTCGGAGCAGTGTCTGGAGGCTGTGGTGGCTGCTGCACGCAATGTTGATCGTAAACAGATCAAGCA
Source organism: Anomaloglossus baeobatrachus (assembly GCF_048569485.1). Taxonomy (NCBI): domain Eukaryota; kingdom Metazoa; phylum Chordata; class Amphibia; order Anura; family Aromobatidae; genus Anomaloglossus; species Anomaloglossus baeobatrachus. The sequence goes on from NC_134362.1 coordinate 78,318,251, forward strand.
ACTGACAGAATCTATGGATGGTAGGCTGTTGAGTGTCATCATAAAGAAAGGCGGCTATATTGGTCACTATTTTTGGGGGGTTTTGTTTTTGCATGTCAGAAACGTTTATTTCTAAATTTTGTGCAGTTATATTGGTTTACCTTGTGAAAATGTGAGATGGGAATATATTTGGTTTTTATTAAGTTGCCTAATAATTCTTTACAGTAATAGTTACCTGCACAAATAGATATCCCCCTAAGATAGCCACATCTAAAAAAAAAAACACTTCAACTTCCAAAAATATTAAGCTTTCATATTTATGAGTCTTTTGGGTTGATTGAGAACATAGTTGTTGATCAATAATAAAAAAAATCCACTAAAATACAACTTGCCTAATAATTCTGCACACGGTATATGAGTCTGCTTGTGCAGAGCCATTGTATGGGTTTGTTTTCCAGTTGTCTGCATTCTCCGGAGTCAGGTCCGATGGGAGGAGCCTATTCTGTCATGCCTCGTTCCGGGGATCACGCTGCCTTACTTTGGAACTGTTTTGTTTGGTATGCCGCCTGTGATAGTTCCTGCTCTGCAGTTTGCGCTTCTGGTTTCTGTGAGTCTGTTCTGATCCTGCCCACTACCTAGTACTCACTTCCCTGATTTTCTTTTTTCCATCTTGTCTTACCACCCTGTCTCCCTAACCCGCTCTCTGCTTTGTTATCCCATCTCCTCTCCCTCCTCTATACTTACTTGTCCTCTCAGTTTCCGACCCCGGCTTGCTATCTGACTACGGCTCTGCTCCCATCTGGCTCCTGATGATACCTCCTGGTTTTCTGTCCCTTGGATCTCACTTGCCTCTGGCTCCGATTAACCCTCTGTACCTACGTTACTTCCTGGCACTGACCTTTGGCTTGATCGACCATTCTATTGCATCCTTCTGGCTTGCATAACATCCTGCCCGAGTACCAGCTCCCCCTGGTGGTAGCATCATACCAAGTATAGGGGTCGAAACATTACATTATTTGGGCATTGCCTGTACAATAAAGTCCTTATATTCATTTTTGATGTGCCAAGTTCTGCTTGTTAATTCAAATAAGGTTATATGGTGGTAAGTTTACACCGAAACATTCCAAATTGTGCAAAATTACACAGATACAGAGAATGGGTTACTTCCTATGTGATCCTACAAATAAAAGGACAACTGGTAGATGGAAAGGAAAGATGCATGACTACATACATGACTGCACCGTGTATATTTGTAGTCTCTAACGATAAGGCATTTTAGGACTACACTGGAGTAGAATACCCAAAATGATTGGACATTTTTAATCAAGACTATATATAAAATGCATTCATCTTGTAGCTTCAATAAGAACTGCAAAATATACATGAATTAAAGTGATCATCAATTTTATCCTTATTTTCCTAAATATGCTTTAAACATCTACTCAGGGCTGTATTTACCATTAGGCACCGGAGGTCCGGTGCCTGGGGCGGCGGGATGCAAGGGGCGGCGCCAAGGTCGAGAGTAAAAAAAAAAATTGTTTTTTTAAATTTCCCTCCCCAGACTCATTACTAACACCGGAGTCTTTGCGGAGAGGGGGGGGAGTTAGTTGGTGGCCCCGTGATTAATTTGTGATTACACGCTAATACAAATCATCCTCCATACCTGCTCCTTGCGCTCCAGCACGTCCGGGGTCAGGAGCTGCAATCAGCTCCCTCGCCTGACGCGCTCACTGATAACGCCACGGGCAGCGCGATGAGTCACCTCACCGCTGCTGGCTTCTCTGCAGACTGAGTGCCGCTGAGGAGAAGTCACCGGAGTCGGGAGGTAAGCGTTGTAGAGCCAAAGATAGCGGCGGTAGCCGGCGGGGTGTAATCTGCATGGGGCAGGGGCAGCCATAGGGAGCACACTCTATGGGAAAAGGTGGTGCATGGGGTGTAATCTGTGTGGGACAGGGGCAGCAGCCATAGGGAGCGTTCTATATAGGAAAGGGGGTGCATGGAGGGGGATCTTTATGGGGCAGGGGGCAGCAGCCATAGGGGGTGCGCTGTATAGGAAAGGGGGTGCATGCAGTGGGATCTCTATGAGACAGGGGCAGCAGCCATAGGGAGCGCTCTCTATAGGAAAGGGGGTGCATGGAGGGGGATCTATATGGGTCAGGGGCAGAAGCATAGGGAGCACTCTTTATAGGAAAAGGGGGTGCATGGAGGGGGATCTCTATGTGACAGTGGCAGTAGCATAGGGAGCGCTCTGTATGGGAGAAGGGGGTGCATGGAGGGGGATCTCTATGGTGCAGGGGCAGCAGCATAGGGAGCGCTCTATATAGGAAAAGGGGGTGCATGGTGGGGGATCTCTATGGGGCAGGGGAAGCATTATAGGGAGCACTCTGTATGGGAAAATAGGGTGCATGGAGGGGGATCTTTATGGGGCATGGGGCAGTAGCATAAGGAGCACTCTGTATGATAAAGGGGGTGCATGTAGTTGGCTTTGTGTGGGCTCACAGCATGGGGTGTGATCTGTATGGGGCAAGGGGCAGCTTGCGGGGTGGAATCACGGTGGAAAAGGGGGCAGCGTGGGGTGGGCTCAGTATGGAAACGTGGGCAACGTGGGGTGGGCTCAGTATGGAAAAGGGGGCAACGTGGGGTGGGCTCAGTATGGAAAAGGGGGCAACGTGGGGTGGGAAAAGGGGACTGCGTGGGGTGGGCTCAGTATGGAGAAAGGGCAACATGGCTCAGTATGTAGAAGTCTAATGTGTGGGAGACAGTTTGAATAGGGGGGAGCATGTGGTGCAGACAGTTTGGAGATCATAGTTCCTAAGTGAGGAGGGTGTAGTGGGTCTAACTCATGAGGGGAGACGGTGTGGTATATACAGGGAGCAGTGAGGAAGCCATGTACCATAATATAGACAGTGTGGGGGTCATTTTTTGTGCAGGGATTAAAGTGACGGACAGTTATTTATTTTAGGGGCTTATTTAGGGAACAGCATGGTTGATTATTTTTATAATGACATGTTATTTTTAAGGGTTCTGTGTCGTGATGTGCTGCAGAAGATCAGAGAAGATGGAGGTCTGCAGAGACAAGCTCTGGATGTGAAGTCATCATGGCACCAGGACCTGTGAGGTACCGAGGTCTGAAGCTGGATAAATGCAGGTGATGGCTAAACACATTGGCTAATGCAGGTTTTAAGCGATCACAGATCTATATCCAGCAGAGAGTCACTGGTTTAATAGCTGCTGAGCCTGTGACCACACTTTCATGTGCACAGTACGATCTTTACCATGATCGTCCTGTGCACATAGAATAGCATTCTTCTTGGCAGCATGTGTTCACAGGACAATGAGTGGCCAAGAAAGATATTTAAAGGCATCTGTCACCCCGCCCCCCCAAATGCCAATTAAACTGTACAAACATTTTTTAGGGAACACAGCCCATATAAAAATCATGCCAGATAGAAACAGTGTAACCTAACAAAAAAATCTTCTATTTGTTGTTGGGGTTTTTTTTGCAGTGAGGGGGCATTGTGCACTTTTGGCGTGGCCTATGCCATAAACAAAAGTTAATCTTTTATCAAATGTTAAGTTGAGCTGTATACACCTGGTGTGATTTCTGTATGGGCTGTGTACACCTGGTATGATTTCTGTATGGGCTATATACACCTGGTGTCATTTCTGTATGGGCTGTGTACACCTGGTATCATTTCTGTATGGACTGTATACACCTGGTGTGATTTCTGTATGGGCTGTATACACTTGGTATGATTTCTGTATGGGCTATATACACCTGGTGTGATTTCTGTATGGGCTGTATACACTTGGTATGATTTCTGTATGGGCTATATACACCTGGTGTGATTTCTGTATGGGCTGTGTACACCTGGTGTGATTTCTGTATGGGCTGTATACACCTGGTATGATTTCTGTATGGGCTATATACACCCGGTGTGATTTCTGTATGGGCTGTGTACACCTGGTGTGATTTCTGTATGAGCTGTGTTGTGATTTCTGTATGGGCTGTGTACACCTGGTGTGATTTCTGTATGGGCTGTGTACACCTGGTGTGATTTCTGTATGAGCTGTGTACACCTGGTATGATTTCTGTATGAGCTGTATACACCTGGTATGATTTCTGTATGAGCTGTATACGATATATGATTTTCTATGTGCGACGTTCCCTATTATGAATATTTGTGCAGGGTGATCGGCATTTTGTGGATGACAGATTTCCTTTTAAAAATATCACTATACAAACAAATATTTTGCTCCTCCATCAGGTGATTGACAGCTTGTTGAGGTAGACCGATAATCCGTAGCAGTGTAAACGTACCTTAAAGAGAAACTTAATGTTTTAGAAATTATTTTATATGTTTTAGGGTAATTCATTTTGAACAGATCTGAGGGGAACCTGGTCCCGAGTCCCCCACAATTGCTCCAAAGACCTATTAGGAAAGTGCAGGAGAGCAGACAGAGCAGCGCGGGTTCAGTAGAAAATCAGAGTCCTGTCTCCTGAGCCGTGCACTTCACCTATGGGGGGTCTCAGGACACATTACTGCACCAGTCTAAAAATTAATGGACCTTTTTGATGACCCTTCTTTTGAGAATCCTAGAGCATGGTGCATGCTGGGATACTCGAAAGAAGCGTTATCATGGGGCAGAGGCTGCAGTCACTGCCACAGCCTTTGCCCCTCCCTGAAATGAAGCGTCATCAAGGGACAGGATAGGAAATTATTAATGCAAGTATATTACAAAAAAAAATTATATTTTGGCACTAAATAGATAGGGATTTAGAATGAAAATTACTTTGCCTTCAGACCAAACCTTTAAGTTACTCTTTAAATGTTTACTAGTGAAGCTGCTAGCAACTAATCATTACTGTGGTACCTAGTTTGATGATAGTTGGTAACAACAATTTCAATCATCTCCTTACCATTGTTAAGGTATACAAGTTTATATGATAGGAGCTACCCTGACATTGAAAGTGATCGCTGTATAACGTTGGTGAGGTGTCATGTATTGACGGTTGTTCTCAGACTGTATTTCTGTACTGACAATTGTTTTGGTGATGCAGTCATGTACTGACAGTGGTTCTGGAGCTGTATTTCTGTACTGATGATTGTTCTGGTGATGTAGGCATGTACTGACTGTGTTTCTGGTGATGTATTCATGTACTGATGGTTGTTCTTGTGATGTAGTTATGTACGAATGTAGGAACGCAGCATGTAGCGTTTTTTGAGAGTCGGAATCCTTTTTTTTTCTACTGCGCATGCTTAGCTCTTGTGTTTAATAATTGAAATCAATGTTTCTCTCTCTCTTGGCGGCTGAACGATCAGCTGATTGCCCGGCGGCTGGATTTTGAGAGCGATCAGCTGGATTTTGAGAATGATCATCTGATCGCTCGGTTACTGTCAACAATCAGGTGATCGCCCAGCGGCCGGCCGCCGGGTGATCAGCTGATCGTTCACAATAGCCAGCCACTGGTAAAACAGTATAAAAAAAACGAATAAACCTAAGAATTTGATCACTACTCAAAAAAAGAGCCAATGTGATCACACACACTCATGTAGTTCACAGTGAATCATACAACCTACAAAGAACTACAACACTTTTACATAGAAAATATCTTTATTAAGAGAATATATGTATAAAACAAGATAAAAATGCACAGCAATACAATGACATGAGGAAAGGAGACAGCTTTTTCTCTGATTGAAATCACATGGTGGCCAGCAATAACAAATATGTATTTCCTAGTCAGATGAAGTGTAAACAAAAATCCCCTCTGAAAATGACTTTCAGGAATTTATTTCAAAAAATTCATCCGACTGAATAAAATTGAATACTTTGGCCAAACATACAATGAAAAAGTATCAAAAGCTGAACCCAAAGTCTGTACACCCTGTACAGCAAATGGATGGCAAGAAGAAATCAGGACAGTATGTCCATAGCAAGAGTGACAGATGTGACACTGCACGGACTGTAGAAATGCATGGACATTTAGTAGTGTAATGGTGAATGTCAGGAGTCAATGCTATTTATAAATAGGTAATGCCATAACCAAATGAATGGAATATGGGGTAATAATAACAAGAAATGAGAGTCCTGACATGCTGCAACACACAAAATAGATAGTCACATGCAAGTGTACAAAAACATCTAGAGTAATCACATACTGTATCTTACCATGGGACACCCTGACGCGTTTCGCCAATGCTTTATCCAAGGGCGCTTATGGGGCACCCCGACTCTCATTTCTTGTTATTATTACCCCATATTCCATTCATTTGGTTATGGCATTACCTATTTATAAATGGCATTGACTCCTGACATTCACCATTACACTACTAAATGTCCATGCATTTCTACAGTCCGTGCAGTGTCACATCTGTCACTCTTGCTATAGACATACTGTCCTGATTTCTTCTTGCCATCCATTTGCTGTACAGGGTGTACAGACTTTGGGTTCAGCTTTTGAGACTTTTTCATGTTATGTTTGGCCAAAGTATTCAATTTTATTCAGTCGGATGAATTTTTTGAAATAAATTCCTGAAAGTCATTTTCAGAGGGGATTTTTGTTTACACTTCATCTGACTAGGAAATATATATTTGTTATTGCTGGTCACCATGTGATTTCAATCAGAGAAAAAGCTGTCTCCTATCCTCATGTCATTGTATTGCTGTGCATTTTTATCTTGTTTTATACATATATTCTCTTAATAAAGATCTTTTCTATGTAAAAGTGTTGTAGTTCTTTGTAGCTTGTAGTATAAAAAAAACCAAACAACGGTTTGTTGTTTTGCAGCATCAGTGACATCAGTTGTGCCACTATCTGCAACGCATCCGTTGCATAAGTCATACAACTGATTTTGACGGATGCAAAACAACGCAAGTGTGAAAGCAGCCTTACCAGTAGGGGGCGTTACAACTTAAAGTGCCTAGGGCAGCATGAATGCCAAATACAGCCCTGCATCTACTAACATTTAGTTCTTAGAGGTTCAGAGACACTCCCTAATTTAGTAGAGTATGTTCCCGGTCTTTAACATGGATGCTGATGGAGAGGCACATGTACAGACCAGTCTACCAGCGACAAACATTGTACATGGCATCCATTTGGTGAACAGTGTTTTTTAATGGAACCTACTTAGACAGGTCTGGTTAGTTCCTCTTCATCGGTGGCCATCTTGGACACTGGGGCAACCCAGAGGTAGGAAAAAATATGGTACTAAGTCAATGCTGGTTCTCAGAAAACAGACATTATAAATAGGCTTTTTTTTCTATGAGAATTTGGAATGGGCAAAAGCCAGATGGTCTCCTATAGTGGCCTACAATCTTACCTGCTGTGGTCTTCCCATCTGTCCACAGTAGGTTCTTTCCTTTAACCACGACCACAGTAAGGCGTTCAGCAGTGGGAAGGTAGCTAAGAGAGAGTAGAATTTCTCCTACAGCATCTGCGGACTAAAAATACAACAATGAGGTTTACATTATAGATTTTTACATAATTTTGTGTTTGCCAATATATATCAGATACAAAACCAGGTTTAGCACAAGGGCCAATTTTATGTACCTGCATTAGGAAAAAGAAATTGGCCCATTTCTTAAGTAAAGGCCACATCTGACTAAGCAACATCGCTAGCAACATCGCTGCTGAGGCACGACTTTTGTGACGCAACAGCGATGTTGATAGCAATGTCGCTGTGCGTGACATCCAGCAACAACCTGGCCCCTGCTGTGAGGTCGCTGGTTGTTGCTGAATGTCCTGGGCCATTTTTTAGTTGTTGCTGTCCCGCTGTGAAGCACAGATCGCTGTGTGTGACAGCGAGACAGCAACAACTAAATGTGCAGGGAGCAGGAGCCGGCTTCTGCGGACGCTGGTAACCAATGTAAATATTGGGTAACCAAGAAGCCCTTTCCTTGGTTACCCGATATTTACCTTCGTTACCAGCGTCCGCCGCTCTCACGCTGTCAGTGCCGGCTCCCTGCTCCCTGCACACATAGCCAGACTATACAGTGGGTAAAATTAACCCGATGTGTACTGTGTCTAGGAGTGCAGGGAGCCAGCGCTAAGCGATGTGCGCTGGTAACCAAGGTAAATATCGGGTTTTACCTTAGTTACCAAGTGCAGCATCGCTTCCACGCGTCGCTGCTGGCTGGAGGCTGGTCACTGGTGAGATCTGCCTGTTTAACAGCTCACCAGCAACCCATGTAGCGACGCTCCAGCGATCCCTGCCAGGTCAGGTTGCTGGTGGGATCGCTGGAGCGTCGCTTTGTGTGACGATACCTTAAGGCTATGTGCGCACTAGGCCGTTTTACCCGCGGATTTACCCGCGGATTTGCTGCAGAATTTTGAGAAATGTCTGCAATCTTTGTGCAGACATTTCCCAGCAAATCCTATGAGAAAAAAAAATAGCTGTGCGCACGCTGGAGATTTTTCTCAAGAAATTTCCTTGAGAAGATTTTCTTGAGAAAATTCCTTGAGAAAATGAGCATGTCAATTCTTTTCCGCAAGTACCTGCGGATTTATGCAGTACAGCCTGCAAAATCCGCAGGGAACAACCTGAGGGAAAATCGTGGCAAATTCACGGCAAATTTGCGGCAAATCCGCATGCGGATTTGGTGCGGATTTTTTCCGGAGGTCCGGAAATCTTCCACTCCCAGAAGTTTCTCAAGAAATTTTCTTGAGAAACTTCTCATTTCTAGTGCGCACAAAGCCTTAAGGCTGCTTTACACCAGACAATCTATCGTGCGATAGATCGTCGGGGTCACGGTTTTTGTGACGCACATCCGGCATCGCTGGCGATGCCGGCCTGTGTGACACCTCCTAGCGACGCAGTATCGCTCACAAATCGTGAGTCGTGTACTGGTTGCTAGGTTCCATAATATCATTTAATTTAGTTGTTCATAGTTTCCGCAGTAGCACACGCCGCTCCGTGTGACACCCCGGGAACGATGAACAGCAGCTCACCTGCATCACGCGGCCGCCGCCGGCTATGTGAAGGAAGGAGGTGGGCGGGATGTTTACGCCCCGCTCATCTCCGCCCCTCCGCTTACATTGGCCAGCGGCCGTGTGACGTCGCTGTGACGCCGAACGTCCCTCCCACTCCAGGAAGTGGACGTTCGCCGCCCAGAGCGTGGTCGCACGAGAGGTAAGTACGTGTGACGGTGGTTACCGACTTTGTGCGACACGGGCAGTGATTTGCCCATGACGCAAAAAGGATGGGGGCGGGTACGATCGATTGTGAAATTGCACAATCGGTCGTACCGTGTAAAGCAGCCTTTAGTCTTTGGAGTAGTATAGGTAATCTCAAAGATCTCAAGAAGTGGGAAATTTGTTTTTTCATTCTTTTAAATGATTGTTAAATGTGTTAGACCTTATTTAGCCACTGTCCAAAGAAATACTTCAATTACACTGCACATATAATAGGACTTATCTTTATCTCTTCTTTATATTCCAAATCAATTGTCTGGAATTTACAATAGGAATTCATTGGCTTTTAATTCATTTGGAAAAATATGCACTAATTTACATATATTTACCAAATCGCCGCCAAACAAAATATCAAAAGACAATAACTAATTAAGCTGGAACACCATGCTTTATGATCCCCTCTTATATATAAAAAAATATTAATGGATAGACGTTCCAAGCGATAAGTGCTCATGCAACAAAAGCAGTCACAACATATCTCCATCAATAAATGTATTACATACGCCACATTTTATTATCAATATAATAAGAATCACTAGACACACGATATTAACATAGATTAAAAAAGAAAAATAGAACAGTAGGGGTAAACATGTAAAAGTTTGGGCACCCTTGGTCAAAATTACTGTTATTGTGAACAGTTAAGCAAGGTGAAGAGTCAATGTTTTCAAAAAGGCATAGTTAAAGATGACATCAAAAGTTTGGGCACCCTTGGAGATTTGTGTGCTCATATAACCTTGACTAAGATATCAGACCATAAATAGCCTGTTAGGGTTATGGTTCGTTCACTATCATCGCCAGGAAAGGCCAGGTGATGCAAATGATACAGCTTTATATAAACCCAGCCTCCTCTAACCTTGTGCTAAAAAATGGCAGCCGTGGGTTCTTCTAAGCAGCTGCCTAGCGCTCTGAAAATGAAAATGGTGGAGGCCCAGAAAGCCAGACAAGGCTATAAGAAAATAGTAAAGCAAAGTTGCCCTTTCCTCAGTTTAAAATGGAATTATGAAATTATTATTATTATTTATTATTATAGCGCCATTTATTCCATGGCGCTTTACAAGTGAAAGAGGGTATACGTACAACAATCATCAACAGTACAAAACAGACTGGTATAGGAGGAGAGAGGACCCTGCCCACGAGGGCTCACAGTCTACAGGGAATGGGTGGTGGTACAATAGGTGAGGACAGAGCTGGTTGCGCAATGGTGTACTGGACTGAGGGCTATTGTAGGTTGTAGGCTTCTTGGAAGAGGTGGGTCTTGAGGTTCCTCTTGAAGCTTTCCACGGTAGGGGAGAGTCTGATGTGCTGAGGGAAATGGCAGTTATCACAAACAGTGGAGGTCAGGACAAAGAATGGAAAACCAAGACTGCTCATAGGATTGCTAGAGAGACAAATCTAAACCCCCGCTTGATTGCAAAAGAAGTTCAAGAAGATTTAGCAGATTCTGGAGTTGTCATATATTGTCCTACTGTTCAGAGACACCTGCACCTGTCTTCATGGAGGAGTCTTCAGAAAAAAACTCTTCTTGCGTCTTCACCATAAAATTCAGTGTCAGAAGTAAACAAAAGAACATCTAAACAAGTTTGTTGCATTTTGGAACCGATGAGGAAAAAATAAAACTCTTTGGCCACAGTGATCAAAGGTATGTGTAGAGAAAAAAGGGCACAGAATTTTAGGAAAAACATCTCACCAACCATTAAGCATGGGGGTGGATCAATCATGCTTTGGGGTTGTGTTGCAGGTCTTTTGGTTGACTGTTGGTACCTTACTGGGGTGGGGGTGTATGTGGTGAGTGTAATGACCTGTGACCCCTGGGGTGTCCAGGGCGTCACAACAGCACATGGGGTCAGCTGATGACCCCTGTTGCTGTCATTACTCACTTCCTGAGAATACCGGCACCAACTGATCCACCAATCCACCAATTGATCCACCAACCATTAAGCATGGGGGTGGATCAATCATGCTTTGGGGTTGTGTTGCAGGTCTTTTGGTTGACTGTTGGTACCTTACTGGGGTGGGGGTGTATGTGGTGAGTGTAATGACCTGTGACCCCTGGGGTGTCCAGGGCGTCACAACAGCACATGGGGTCAGCTGATGACCCCTGTTGCTGTCATGACTCACTTCCTGAGAATACCGACAGAGTGCCGGCACTCACAGGAGAACAGCATTTCTCCTGATCAGAGAAGAGCTGAAACGTCGCTCTGAACAGCAGAAGAGATCGGATAGTATAGGTTTCAAGACCCTAAGAAAGAAACAAAATCAATTAAAAAATGTAAAAAACAAGTTTTTAAAAACATGAACCCCACCCCCACCCCTAAAAGTTCAATTCACCCCACTTTCACCCCATTGAAAATAATACAATAAAAAAACAAAACTCATATTTGGTATTGCTACATTCAGAAATACCCGATCAATCAAAATCTAAAATCAATTAATCTGTTCTTTAAAGGGAGTAGCGAGGACAAAATGAAAACACTAGAATTACGTTTTTGTGGTCACCGCAACATTGAATTAAAATGCAATAACAGGTGATGAAAACATCACAGCTACTAAAAAACTGTATAATGAAAAATGTGAACTCAATATGCAACAATAAGCCATCACTGAGCCCCAGATCCAAAAAAATGAGAGCGTTACGGATCTCAGAAAATGACAACAAAAGTGCAATTTCTATTTTTTTTTTTTTACTAACTTCTGAATTTTTTTAAAAAGTAAAACCACACATGTTTGGTATCTATGAAGTTGTACTGACCTGGGGAATCATATTGCCAGGTCAGTTTTACAATATAGTGAACATCGTAAATAAAAATACAAAACATAATTGTACAATTGCATTTTTTTTGCAATTTCACCGCACTTGGAATTTTTTCCCGTTCTCCAGTACATTATGTGTCAGAAAGAATGGTGTCATTTAAAAGTACAACTCGTTACGCAAAAAAGCAAGCCCTCATATGGCTACATTAACTGAAAAATAAAAATGTTATGGCTCTTGGATGACGAGGAGGAAGAAATTAAAATGAAAAAAAACCCCAAAAACTGGCCAGGTGGTAAAGGGTTTTCAAAAATGTAAAAGATTAAATATATATACGGTATATATTTCTGTGGGCCTAAAATACAAAGGAAATGTGCTATCTTTATGTCTATGCCTTTTAGAGATCATTCTATCTTCAACTTGCTTAACTGCTCATGATAACAGTAATTTTGACCAGCGGTGCCCAAACGTTTACATGTCATTGTGGTACATATAATAAGTTATCATCATAGAGTTGTTGCCATATTTATTCCAGAAATTTTCAGAACATTTAACTGTAGCCACTTTAAACAACTATACCTTTTTGTTATTTAGTTATCGATCAGCTTTTGCAAAGTTAAGACTCTTTGTAATTTATTTTCATCACCTTATTTCGCTTCTTTCTTAAACAACTTGCTGAGATTGCTGTTTTAACTGCCTAGTTCATGTCCTTTTAGAAGCTGCTTTGAACTGCTACTTCAGCGAGAATCCATACTTAAATTCTATTCACAAACACGCTCTATATGGGAGCTACTCTTGCTCCCCTACTCAATGCTTAAACAGAATATTTGAAAATAGTATAGGAATAATGTTTAGTTGTTCTTTAATTGCTAACGGTTATGGGCGGAACGACAACCACTGATCACGGCACAACGGGGATGTGGATCCACTGGACCACGGATCACAGGCTTACCCTGCAGAGGCGTGACTAAGCAGCTTCCTGGTCTTCTTTACTGTCTGTGGTGGTGAAGTTACAGTAAATTTGTGCTGCAGGAATCTGCTGGTACCACTCCAAAGAAGACCCCGGATGGATCCGCGAAAGCTGACACTGGTGGAAATAGGCTATTCAGGGTAGGTGCCACTGCCCAGACAGGATCAGGATAACCAGCAGTGCGGAAGCTGATACAGGTACAGATGGGACGATATCTGATTCGAGTTCAGGTTTAGGCTGGAACACGGATTTAGGAACATGGGCAAGTACTGGTATACTGGAACGGATACAGGATTTCAGGCTGATAAAGGGACGCAGAAATGGATACAGGAACACAGGCTGGTACAGGGACACAGGAATGGATATAGAAACACAGGCTGGTACCAGGACACAGGGATGGATACTGGAATTCAGGCTGGAACTGGGCACCAGGAATGGGATCAGGAACTCAGGCTTGAACCAGGAACCAAGAACGGCATCAGAATCTAAGGAAGGGACCAGGACACTAGAGCAGGTTCGGGTTCATAGTCGGGACTGAATCAGGCATACAGAAGAGTACCAAATCTGAAACAGGATCCAGGGACCAGATAATGAACTTGCAGCCACAGGGCACACTGGAAACAGGAAACAACATTGCACAGCCACCTCCCAATAGGGAAGGGCACCTTAAATACGTGGTAAGACTTGGAACACATAAGGCGTGTGCACGCTGCCCCTTTAACAAACTGAGAGAGCGCAAACTTAGTATGTGGCCAGGAAACCCATGTTGCGTTCGCAGGCACTGGAAGCAGGGGGCCATGGTGGGAACATAAGTGGAGGAACAGTAGGGTGGTGAGCGGAGCAGTGAGTGTATCGGTGTCCTTGCCAGTAAGTGTAGGGAACACTGGCACTACAGTACCCCCTCTGCTTACATTCCCTCAAACTAGGCCCAAATAATCTATCTGAAGCCAAAAGAGCAGAAAGCCAAGGCAAAACAAGATACTGACAACAGTAACCGATACGGCTCATGTATCACTACGGACACAGAGCACAGATAAGAATCTCATAGAGGATAAAAATAGATGCCCAAAACTAAAGGGCGTGTCTGAGGGATCCGTATTCCGACCTAACTAACTCAGCCAGACTGGAAACACCAGTGAGGAAAGTGGGTGTGCACCGTCTGCAGGAGGGTGAATACTTGATCCTAATTATAGCCAGAGTGGAAAGGTTCAAGCGGAAAATGGGTGTGCACCATCCACAGATCCCAAGAATGGGTATGCTCTGTCTGCAAGACAATAGTCAGGAATTGATCCTGACGATCCTGCAAGCGAGACCTCTCAAGAAAAAGTCTGAAAGCAACATTGGCTGAATACAGTGGAATCCATGGCCTGTGCAATCTGTTACGAGTAGTAAGACAATGACCGATCTGACCATGGGTGGATCCACTGGACCATGGATCAAGGACTTACCGTGGAGGGGCGTGACTAAGTCTCTACCTGGTCTTCTCTACAGCTTCTGGTGGAGAGGTTAGATTTATGCTACAGGTAGCCGCTAGGTACCACTCCAAGGCAGTCCCTGGATCTTTAATTGCTAACTGTTATGGGCAGAATGACAACCACTCATCCGGCCGCGACGGGGATGTGGATCCACTGGACCCTGGATCACAGGCTTACCCTGCAGCTTCCTGGTCTTCTCTACAGTCTCTGGTGGTGAAGTTAGATTTGTGCTGCAGGAAGCTCATAAGTACCACTCCAAAGAAGACCTCGGATGGATCCGCGAAAGCTGACAGTGACGTAAACAGGCTACATGGAGTAGGTGCCACTGACGGGACAGGATCAGGATAATCAACAGGGTGGAAGATGGTATTGGTACATACAGGACTGGATCAGGTACAGGTGCAAGCAGGATCACGGATTCATGAACACGAGCAGATATTCGTATACTGGAATGGATACAGGAACTCTGGCTGGTATCGGAACACAGGAACACAGGCTGGTTCTGGGACACCGGAACGGATACAGTAATACAGTAACAGGCTTACACTGGCACACAGGAATGGATGAAGGCAAAAGGAGGAAAGGATCCAGCACAAAATACCTCTGAATAAAATGTCGAAGCTTTATTGGCAAATATTAAAAAGGTTCCATCCGTGTAAACAAAAGGAGGGAGTTATCCCATGGAAACTTTACGCGTTTCGGACTTCCATATTAAAAGCAAAGAGTCCTTAATCATAAGTAATCCATGTATACCACACAGCTACTAAAATAGACTAACTCATTACATGGACACAGAAGAAAAAGCTGGTCTCCACTGATTGCAATCAGCCGGCGGTGGGTGTAAACCTTCACATAAAGTTGCAAAAGGTAAGCAGGCAGGACAATGCATGGTTAAAGAAAAAAAAAAAGGGATTATATATATACATATGCAGCAACAACAATGAAAAAAGGGGGGTCAGTAATCCAACCGCTTTAAGTAACAGAATCATATAAACATACCAAAAAATATGTCATATATATATAAGAGTAGACGACTTATGTTAAACCCCATCATCAGGTGGGCAAGAGTTCTGATGAGAATGCATGTGTATATCACAAAAGAGAAAATTCCCAACTATAAGCACAAGAACCCCAAAATGTTCACAATTTACATAAAATTGCATATATCAAAAATATATCTATTTATTATCTTATTTTTATTCACTAATGCCCTTGTACTTTTATTATTTTATTACTTCATTTTCTCGTTCAATCAAAATCATCAATTTATATTTATCCATACATATCTATGTCCATATATGTGTAGTAGATTACATGATTGTCCCAAATAGGAAGAATATATATGTCAAAGTACAAATTAATCTCAAACCACATGCATTCCCATTTACATAACATGCCCCCTTGGAGTATTTGAAAAAAAAAAAAATTTAATTTAGATGTAGCATATATCAATTTAGTTCTATATACAAGGCCAAACCCCAATTTATGTACTCTCCCATAGAGGAAAAACTACCCCTGAAAGCAAGGAAAACACCAATTATCATCCGCTTATAAGGAATTTCTAGAAAAGCCTGAATCAAAAAATATATCGCAAATCCGAGCGGTAATTTAAACCGCCTGGGTATCTCGAATCTAGCCGCAAGATCCATTTGGCCTCAGCCAGCAACAGAACCTGAAACAAGTCCCCCCCACGGGGGGGTCTAGGTACAGATTCCACCCCTGTAATCCTCAAAGACGAAAAGTCTGCAGAATGACATTCAATATAATGCCTAGTGAGACCAGATAATGAACGCTTTTTAACCAACGCCACATAATTTAAAGAATTACGATCCAGGGCTGCAGAAGGAATCCGAACATGCTCAGAGATCCTAGCTCTCAAAGCTCTTGAGGTGCAACCTACATAATTCTTAACGCATAGTGTGCATGTGGCTACATAAACCACATGTGTCGAGGCACAATTAATGAAGGATCTTATGTTAAAAGAGTTTTCACCACCGATCAAAAGAGATTTGTTATTACCCATAAAACGACAAAAACCACAGCGGTTAGATCCACGCTTATATGAGCCAGTAACACTCAACCAGGTTTTATTGGCTCTTTTAGAGGAAAATAAGCTAGGAGCCACTAAACTACCTATAGTCCCAGCTCTTCTGGCTACAATATTAATCCCTGAATGGAGAATCTTATCTAAAACCGCATCCTGCCGTAAAAGAGGAATAAAACGCTGAACAATCCGTTTTATTTGAAAAAAGTCGGTGCTAAAGGGGGTAGAAAAAGTAACCCGGTTTAGTAGTGGGCATAACTATATGATCCTTCAACAAATCAGATCTACATCTACCAGCCGCTATAGAGGTCGCTCTATTAAGAGTACGGTTAGAATACCCTCTCTCACTAAGTCTGTGTTTGATATGTGCCGCCTCAGTATTATAGGATTCCTCTAATGTACATGCACGTTTCGCTCCTAAAAACTCCCCCACTGGTAAATTAAGCAATGTGTGGGGCATATGACAACTGTCAGCGTGAAGAGAAGTGTTCCCACAAATAGGCTTTCTATAAAGGGAAGAATGTATAACCCCAGATACCGCATCCCCAGACAGCAGGATGTCCAAAAAGGGGGCCGATTTCATGTGTAAATTCATTACAAATCTCAAATTGAGAGAATTACCATTAAAATAGATATTAAGGGCCTCCATGGCCTGCTGGGGGGAATTGTGACCATTTACTCTACAAATAAGGATCTGGTCATCTATGTACCTTGCATACCAAAAAATCATATCCAAAAAGGGATACTGAGGCGGCACATATCAAACACAGACTTAGTGAGAGAGGGTATTCTAACCGTACTCTTAATAGAGCGACCTCTATAGCGGCTGGTAGATGTAGATATGATTTGTTGAAGGATCATATAGTTATGCCCACTACTAAGAACCGGGTTACTTTTTCTACCCCCTTTAGCACCGAGTTTTTTCAAATAAAACGGATTGTTCAGCGTTTTATTCCTCTTTTACGGCAGGATGCGGTTTTAGATAAGATTCTCCATTCAGGGATTAATATTGTAGCCAGAAGAGCTGGGACTATAGGCAATCTAGTGGCTCCTAGCTTATTTTCCTCTAAAAGAGCCAATAAAACCTGGTTGAGTGTTACTGGCTCATATAAGTGTGGATCTAACCGCTGTGGTCTTTGTCGTTTTATGGGTAATAACAAATCTCTTTTGATCGGTGGTGAAAACTCTTTTAACATAAGATCCTTCATTAATTGTGCCTCGACACATGTGGTTTATGTAGCCACATGCACACTATGCGTTAAGAATTATGTGGGTTGCACCTCAAGAGCTTTGAGAGCTAGGATCTCTGAGCATGTTCGGATTCCTTCTGCAGCCCTGGATCGTAATTCTTTAAATTATGTGGCGTTGGTTAAAAAGCGTTCATTATCTGGTCTCACTAGGCATTATATTGAATGTCATTCTGCAGACTTTTCGTCTTTGAGGATTACAGGGGTGGAATCTGTACCTAGACCCCCCCGTGGGGGGGACTTGTTTCAGGTTCTGTTGCTGGCTGAGGCCAAATGGATCTTGTGGCTAGATTCGAGATACCCAGGCGGTTTTAATTACCGCTCGGATTTGCGATATATTTTTTGATTCAGGCTTTTCTAGAAATTCCTTATAAGCGGATGATAATTGGTGTTTTCCTTGCTTTCAGGGGTAGTTTTTCCTCTATGGGAGAGTACATAAATTGGGGTTTGGCCTTGTATATAGAACTAAATTGATATATGCTACATCTAAATTAAATTTTTTTTTTTCTTTTTCAAATACTCCAAGGGGGCATGTTATGTAAATGGGAATGCATGTGGTTTGAGATTAATTTGTACTTTGACATATATATTCTTCCTATTTGGGACACTCATGTAATCTACTACACATATATGGACATAGATATGTATGGATAAATATAAATTGATGATTTTGATTGAACGAGAAAATGAAGTAATAAAATAATAAAAGTACAAGGGCATTAGTGAATAAAAATAAGATAATAAATAGATATATTTTTTGATATATGCAATTTTATGTAAATTGTGAACATTTTGGGGTTCTTGTACTTATAGTTGGGAATTTTGTCTTTTGTGATATACACATGCATTCTCATCAGAACTCTTGCCCACCTGATGATGGGGTTTAACATAAGTCGTCTACTCTTATATATATATTGACATATTTTTTGGTATGTTTATATGATTCTGTTACTTAAAGCGGTTGGATCACTGACCCCCCTTTTTTCATTGTTGTTGCTGCATATGTATATATATAATCCCTTTTTTTTTTTTTTTTTTTTTTCTTTAACCATGCATTGTCCTGCCTGCTTACCTTTTGCAACTTTATGTGAAGGTTTACACCCACCGCCGGCTGATTGCAATCAGTGGAGACCAGCTTTTTCTTCTGTGTCCATGTAATGAGTTAGTCTATTTTAGTAGCTGAGTGGTATACATGGATTACTTATGATTAAGGACTCTTTGCTTTTAATATGGAAGTCCGAAACGCGTAAAGTTTCCATGGGATAACTCCCTTCTTTTGTTTACACGGATGGAACCTTTTTAATATTTGCCAATAAAGCTTCGACATTTTATTCAGAGGTATTTTGTGCTGGATCCTTTCCTCCTTTTGCCTTCATATATTTACCGGATCGGACTTACTGGTGGATCCCAGGCACCCGCAGGGACTGGCAGCCCGAGGAACAGGTGAGCTGAGGATACCCTCTTCTCTACACAGGAATGGATACTGGAATTCAGGCTGGTACCAGGGCGAGGAATGGATACAGGAGCACAGGCTGGTACCGAGACACAGGAAAAGATACAGGAATTCAAGCTGGAAATGAGAACCAGGAACAGGATCAGGATCTCAGGCTGGAATCAGGAGCTAGGAACGGGATCAGGAGCTCAGCCTGGAACAGGGAACCAAGAATGCGATCAGGAACTCTGGCTGGAATCGGAAACCAGGAACGGGATCGGGAGCTCAGGCTGGAACTGGACACCAAGAACAGGATGAGGAACTGAGGCTGGAACCTAGAATAGGATTGGGAACTCAAGAAGGAACTGGAACATTTGAGCAGGTTCAGGCACTCGGACAGGCTCAAATTTGGAATTGGGACTGGATGAGGCACCTGGATGGGTACCGAATCTGGAATAGGATCCAGGGACCAAACAACGAGTGTGCAGCCACAGGGCACACTAGCTACAGGAAACAAATTGCACAGTCACCTCCTTATAGGGGAGGATACGTTAAATACGTGGTACTCCCCAGCAATAGACTGGGAGCACATCAGGTATCACCTGGTACTCCTCAGCGATAGGAGTGCACGTGCTGATGCTTTAATAAGAGGGCAGCTTGCGCGGCCAGAAAACCTACGTGGTATGAGCAGGCCCTGGAAACCGCAGTAGTCACAGACGCTGGAGGAATATCAGAACAATGAGCTGAGAGGTGAATGCATTGGCGTCACTGCCAGTTAGTGCAGGGTACGCCATTGTTATACCAATATCTATTGTTTAGTCATTTACCCACTGTTACATTAAATTTGTCAAATACCAATATGGACTATCTTACCAATGTTCTATGTACTTTTACTCCCGTTTTAATAATATGGATTTCTAGAATGGACCTTTCTCTAGTTTTAGCGTATTAAATTGATCACCACAGTGAGTGGCGTTCGCTGGCAGGAGCGAGAGTGTGGAGACTGCACTATGGACATTTAATTGGACTGGAAGCCCACGGTATGTGGATGTGTTATATTTTCCTTTAAGCCAGGAGAGGCTTTGTTACATTTTGTTTAGCAGTTTATGTTGAGTCTAATAAATAAACTGCTGGGTTTTATAAGAGACGGTGATACCTGTGTTGTCTAAGCTACCCCGCACCGCTGCAAGCGAGTGAAAGCACCAGGTTGCGGTAAGCAACGTTACAGTACACTATAGGCAGGTAAATAGACGCAGAATAGATTACCATATGCATAGTTGGAAAAATCTGGCCAACAGCACTATTGAGAACTGGGACTGCAATAATAATAGAGCGGACATTACCAAACCCAATGATATATAACAGTGGTTATTAATCACACACTTAATCCTAGTCCAAACAGGCATAATGTCTCTCTCAGAGGCGTAGCTAGGGGTTCGGCTCAGAGGGGGGAAACTTCTGAGTGGGCCCCTAACCAGGTAACCATATTTACAACTATAGTGTCGCAGCCTAAGGGGTACTTTACACGCTGCGACATCGCTAGCGATTGCTACCGATGTCGAGTGCGATATCTCCCGCCCCCATCGCTCGTGCGACATTTGGTGCTCGCTGCTGTAGCGAACATTATCGTTACGGCAGCGTCACACGCACATACCTGGTCAGCGACGTCGCTGTGACCGCCGAACAATCCCTCCTTCAAGGGGGAGGTGCGTTCGGCGTCACTGCGACGTCACTATGCGGCCGGCCAATAAAAGCGGAGGGGCGGAGATGAGCGGGACGTAACATCCTTCCTTCCGCATTGCCGGTGGACGCAGGTAAGGAGATGTTCGTCGGACGTGTGATGCCGCAGGAATGATAAACAACATCGTACCGGTGGCTGCAGCAATATTAAGGAAATGAACGACGTGTCAACGATCACCGTTTTGGAACGATTTTGCGATCATTGATCATCGCTCATTAGTGTTACACGCTGCGATGTCGCTACCGGCGCTGGATGTGCGTCACTAACGACGTGACCCCGGCGATATATCGGTAGCGATGTTGCAGCGTGTAAAGACAACTATATTTTTGGTCCAAGTGCGATCCAACAAAATATTGTATTGCATTCGGACCAATCTTAACCAATGAGGCAGTGCACATGTTCGATTTTGTCCTTGGACCGAGTGGTCTGAGAAAAAAAAAAATTGCAGCATGCATGTGCAGACTGGTACGGTTAAGTGTAGCGGAAGGGCCGTAGTTGCCGTTCATGCTGTTCTAAGCACTTAAATTGATCACGTACCCTACCAATAAATCAGTCTAAAGCCTCATGCAGATGTGGCTAGAAATATGCCAATCGCACACTTGTGGTCACATGACGGCCGCTCTCACCACTGGCACTGGAAAACCCTGACAGCTCACTGTGTTTGTGTGCATGCTATGAGGATTCACAAGTCTGCAGACACAGGCCATTAAACAACTGCCAATCGGCTTCATATAACCAAACGGTCGATTATTATTTAAAGGGAATCTGTCATCAGGTTTTTGCCCTCTAATCTGAGAGCGGCATAACGTAGGGGCAGAGATCCTGATTCCAGCGATGTGTCACTTACTGACCTGTTCATTGTAGTTTTCATAAAATTACTCATTAATCAGCAGTAGGTTATCATTACAGGACTACTTGGCGTGCTGCAGGTAGTCCAGCATATTCATGAGCCCTGTATACCTGCTAGATCTGCAGCACAGAAAACATTGATTTTATCAAAACGACAGCACCCAGCTCAGTAAGTGCACATCGCTGGAATCAGGGTCTCTGTCTCTACATGATGCTGCTCTCAGGTGGGGGAGCAAAAACCTGCTAACAAATTCCCTTTAAATGCAGGGATTGTACAGGATAAATGCTCCCTTACATCCAGGTACCGTATTGGTGACTTCATCTGATCCAGACGACATGATGACTTTGATCGTACACAGCTTCTTTCCGCAGACTTCCATTTCTTCTGATTTCCCACACATATCCCAATACAATGGCCTAAAAATATGAGTGTCATTATTACATCTAAATAAAAAATATCCGCACATACTGTGCACCAAATAACCCTTATACTGTGCACCTGACACAATCTTTCCCCCACTATACTCCCTGACCAAAAAGTGACCCCCACACTGTCCCCCTTATGATACATGGCCTCCACATTGTGCCTCTCATATGCTACAACCACTGCACCATCCCTCCACCATGAATTATGGCCACCACACTGTCTTTCTTTATGAAAAATATCCATAAAACCATCCCCCCTCATTAACCATGTCCTATATGTTTTCCATACAAAATAATGTACCTGTGATGTCAACAATGGCCTCCACATTGTCCACATCTTCCATGCCCCTTTCCACACTACCCCCTCTCCGTACTTTGCTGACTTTTCACACTGTACAGCCTTCACAATGTGCCCTCACATTTTCCCTCGTATACTGCTCCTCTCATACTGTGCCCTCACACTGTCCCTCGAATACTGCTCCTCTCATACTGTGCCCTCACACTGTCCCTCGAATACTGCTCCTCTCATACTGTGCCCTCACACTGTCCCTCAAATACTGCTCCTCTCATACTGTGCCCTCACACTGTCCCTCAAATACTGCTCCTCTCATACTGTGCCCTCACACTGTCCCTCAAATACTGCTCCTCTCATACTGTGCCCTCACACTGTCCCTCGAATACTGCTCCTCTCATACTGTGCCCTCACACTGTCCCTCAAATACTGCTCCTCTCATACTGTGCCCTCACACTGTCCTTACTGCCTCCCATAATGTACTGTCACTCTATATACTGAGTGAATGCTCCTATTCCCCCTCCCACACCTTACAGTAAAAGTTCCTCCCATCTACAGCTCCATGGTGGAGTACTTAACTTCTCCCTCATCTTTACCTCCTTTGTGGTGCTCTCACACACCATGCACCCCCATATCCCACACACATCCTGCACCCCCATATCCCACACACATCCTGCACCCCCATATCCCACAAACACTTCACCCCAGCCTGTACCCCCATATCTCACACATTGCATCCCCATATCCCACATACTCTGCATTCCTATATCTCACACAGCCTGTATCCCAACTTACCCCTCTCTCAAACATCCTGAACCCGCATATTCCACACACCCTGCATCCAGGGCCGGCGTCAGCATCCGACACATTCGAGCAAATGCCGGGGCCCTGGACAGCTGGGGGGGGCCCACTAGCCGTCTTCAGTCCTGCAGGCCTCGGGCTGAGTTCCAGGGACTGCAGTGCTTGGGTTGGCAGCTGCACTATCCTGTATCCTGGATAGTGCGGTTGCCGACCCTTTAATCTACACTCGCACACACCATTCACTGTTGAATGCTCCGTGCACCTCCTGCATTGAAGTTCATCTGTGAGCCCCCACTCCTGAGCTGTATGGGCCCTCTCAGAGCAGTAGGTGTCCCCTCTTGAGCTGTATGGGACTGCCAGAGCCGTATGCACTGGCCCCACAGAGCCGTATACACTGCCACCTCAGAGCCATATGCGCTGCCACCCCAGAGCTGTATGCCACCCACCCCAGTAATGTGTATGCCCCCCAGAGTTGTATACTACCCCAGTAACATCTATGCCCCCCCAGGAATAAGTATGCACCTCAGTAACATGTATGCCCCCCAGTAATGTCTATGACCCCAGCTTCTCCTGTCATTTATATACTGTATCCCCCAGCCCTTCCTGTGATGTATATACTGTAGCCCTAGCTCTTCCTGTGATGTATATACAGCAATCTGTGTACACTGTGCGTGGCCATGTATGTTAGCGATGACCATCACGCAGTGCGGCCTGCACAGCCATATGCCCAGGAGGAGCTGGATGGAGACAAGTGGGGGAGGGGAGTGAGGATGTTGCCGGCTTCCCCATAATAAAAATATCTCTAATCTGTGAGTGCATGTGTAATGCGTATCTATGTGTGTCTGTCTGTATGACTGTGTATAGATTTTTGTCTGTTTATATGTATTTTCCTTAATTTCTCTTAAATTAAGGTATTTTTCGTTTTATAAGACACACCGGCTTATAAGACGCTCCCCAAATTTGGAGTAAAAAAATATAAAAATATGGGGTCCGTATTATAATCCGGTGGTGTCTTACCAGGGATGGGGGCTGGCAGAGGAGCGGGGGTCACAGGAGGCAGGGGCGGTAGTGGAGTACGGCGATGCTGTGAGTGGTACAGAGGGAAGCCCAGATACTCACTGCATGGTTGCTCTGTGCGGAGCGGCTCTGCTTGCCGCGGCTCTGCTCTGTGCGGCGCGGCTCTGCGCGGAGTGGGGATGCTCTGTGCGGCAGGCAGTAAGGCACCGTCCATTCTAAAGATGTCGGTGGTGAGGGCTTCTTCAAATAATACCAGCCCTGCACAGAGCAGAGCCGCTCCGCACAGAGCAGAGCCGTGCCGAGCAGCCACACACAGAGCAGAACAGCCCCACACAGAGCAGAGCCGCCCTGCACAGAGCAGAGACGTACCGCGCCAAGCAGCCACGCACAGAGCAGAACTGCGGCGAGCAGAACAGAGAGCTGCACAGAGCAGGGCTGCTCTGCACAGATCAGAGCTGTGCCAAGCAGAACAGCCCCGCACAGAGCAGCCCTGCTCTGAGCAGACCAACACAGAAGAGCCCTGCACAGAGCAGAGCTACGCCGAGCAGAGATGCCTGTATGTGTATGTATCTGTGTGTGCCTACGTGTGGATGGGGCCCACTGAGACTCTTTCGCTCGGAGCCCACAAAATCCTGCATCCCTATATGTCACACAGCCTGTACCCCAACTTACCCCTCACTCAAACACCCTACACCCCTTCACACTATATTGTCACAATCTGCACCCCTCATATGGCACTCACCCTGCACCCTCTGTCCTCATTACTGCTCACACCTCCCATCTCCTTCAGGAATCAGTATCTCCTGTTGCTTTCTAACCGACAAAACTGTGGCTCCTCCCACTCAGTCACATGCGCATGACATCATCACAGGTCCTAGCAGCACCACTAGAATGTATTTTCGTCATCTGGGCAAGAGTTTCTGCTCCGCCCCTGCAGCACTGACAGGTCGTAAGCTCCTAGTGGGCCCCGTCTGAGCATGGGGCCCGGGGCAACCGCCACCTCTGCCCCCCCAGTAGCTACGCTACTGGCCTCTCTATCTGGAAACTGAACACATGACACTAGCAGTATATACAGTTAGGTCCAGAAATATTTGGACAGTGACACAATTTTCGCGAGTTGGGCTCTGCATGCCACCACATTGGATTTGAAATGAAACCTCTCCAACAGAATTCAAGTGCAGATTGTAACGTTTAATTTGAAGGTTTGAACAAAAATATCTGATAGAAATTGTAGGAATTGTACACATTTCTTTACAAACACTCCACATTTTAGGAGGTCAAAAGTAATTGGACAAATAAACCAAACCCAAACAAAATATTTTTATTTTCAATATTTTGTTGCGAATCCTTTGGAGGCAATCACTACCTTAAGTCTGGAACCCATGGACATCACCAAACGCTGGGTTTCCTCCTTCTTAATGCTTTGCCAGGCCTTTACAGCCGCAGCCTTCAGGTCTTGCTTGTTTGTGGGTCTTTCCGTCTTAAGTCTGGATTTGAGCAAGTGAAATGCATGCTCAATTGGGTTAAGATCTGGTGATTGACTTGGCCATTGCAGAATGTTCCACTTTTTTGCACTCATGAACTCCTGGGTAGCTTTGGCTGTATGCTTGGGGTCATTGTCCATCTGTACTATGAAGCGCCGTCCGATCAACTTTGCGGCATTTGGCTGAATCTGGGCTGAAAGTATATCCCGGTACACTTCAGAATTCATCCGGCTACTCTTGTCTGCTGTTATGTCATCAATAAACACAAGTGACCCAGTGCCATTGAAAGCCATGCATGCCCATGCCATCACGTTGCCTCCACCATGTTTTACAGAGGATGTGGTGTGCCTTGGATCATGTGCCGTTCCCTTTCTTCTCCAAACTTTTTTCTTCCCATCATTCTGGTACAGGTTGATCTTTGTCTCATCTGTCCATAGAATACTTTTCCAGAACTGAGCTGGCTTCATGAGGTGTTTTTCAGCAAATTTAACTCTGGCCTGTCTTTTTGGAATTGATGAATGGTTTGCATCTAGATGTGAACCCTTTGTATTTACTTTCATGGAGTCTTCTCTTTACTGTTGACTTAGAGACAGATACACCTACTTCACTGAGAGTGTTCTGGACTTCAGTTGATGTTGTGAACGGGTTCTTCTTCACCAAAGAAAGTATGCGGCGATCATCCACCACTGTTGTCATCCGTGGATGCCCAGGCCTTTTTGAGTTCCCAAGCTCACCAGTCAATTCCTTTTTTCTCAGAATGTACCCGACTGTTGATTTTGCTACTCCAAGCATGTCTGCTATCTCTCTGATGGATTTTTTCTTTTTTTTCAGCCTCAGGATGTTCTGCTTCACCTCAATTGAGAGTTCCTTAGACCGCATGTTGTCTGGTCACAGCAACAGCTTCCAAATGCAAAACCACACACCTGTAATCAACCCCAGACCTTTTAACTACTTCATTGATTACAGGTTAACGAGGGAGACGCCTTCAGAGTTAATTGCAGCCCTTAGAGTCCCTTGTCCAATTACTTTTGGTCCCTTGAAAAAGAGGAGGCTATGCATTACAGAGCTATGATTCCTAAACCCTTTCTCCGATTTGGATGTGAAAACTCTCATATTGCAGCTGGGAGTGTGCACTTTCAGCCCATATTATATATATAATTGTATTTCTGAACATGTTTTTGTAAACAGCTAAAATAACAAAACGTGTGTCACTGTCCAAATATTTCTGGCCCTGACTGTAGTAACATTCAGTATCTGACCATCACCCAAATGAACATGATACTTCAAGGATTATCGGTCATGAAGAAAAGATCTGCTCATTGTCCAGTATCCAAAACATGTATGCTTCAAAATGCCTCAACGCATTTCATCCCGCTAGATACATCAGGATCTTCATGAGGCACCAGAGTGAGAAATTTTGGGTTTGCTGCTGACCGGCAGCTTTCTTTTGAGAACGTGAGCAAGGATGGTTGACCTTAGGGAGATCAACATCCACCACTGCGGAGACACCATCACGTGTTTCTCAACGCAGTGATTATAGAGCAATGCCCCCTGGGAAATATTCAAAGCAAGAAGGCCTGCGGAGACACCATCACATGTTTCTCAACGCTGGCAGGAAACTAGCCAGGTCTTTCACCGGGAAGGAACAACCACGGGAAGGGCAGTCTCCAGTCAAGGAGACCACCTATGCCAAACATGGTATCCATCCACAGACAGCCGTTTCGGGGTATTTGCCCCTCATCAGTGTGGAGTAGGAATCTGGCTAGTGGGACATTGCCTAGTAAAAGACTATGTGAGCAAGGATGGTTGACCTTAGGGAGATCAACATCCACCACTGCGGAGACACCATCACGTGTTTCTCAACGCAGTGATTCTAGAGCAATGCCCCCTGGGAAATATTCAAAGCAAGAAGGCCTGCGGAGACACCATCACATGTTTCTCAACGCTGGCAGGAAACTAGCCAGGTCTTTCACCGGGAAGGAACAACCACGGGAAGGGCAGTCTCCAGTCAAGGAGACCACCTATGCCAAACATGGTATCCATCCACAGACAGCCGTTTCGGGGTATTTGCCCCTCATCAGTGTGGAGTAGGAATCTGGCTAGTGGGACATTGCCTAGTAAAAGACTATGTGAGCAAGGATGGTTGACCTTAGGGAGATCAACATCCACCACTGCGGAGACACCATCACGTGTTTCTCAACGCAGTGATTCTAGAGCAATGCCCCCTGGGAAATATTCAAAGCAAGAAGGCCTGCGGAGACACCATCACATGTTTCTCAACGCTGGCAGGAAACTAGCCAGGTCTTTCACCGGGAAGGAACAACCACGGGAAGGGCAGTCTCCAGTCAAGGAGACCACCTATGCCAAACATGGTATCCATCCACAGACAGCCGTTTCGAGGTATTTGCCCCTCATCAGTGTGGAGTAGGAATCTTGCTTCTTTTGAGAACGTTCTTAGAACAGAGCTCCGTAGGAATTGATGGGTGTGGTGGGACATTACACCATTGGATTACATTGGAACTTTGAGGTTTTATTTTTAATTTATAAATTGGTGAACGAGGGAGTGTGGGAGAGTCTTTATTCAAATATTTATTTTTTTTCCTGTGTGTGGTTTTTTTTTAAGTCTGTACTTGCCAGGTTAGTAATGGGGTGTCTGATATGGCCTATCTATTGTTAACCCCTAGGCTTGATGCCATCTCTCAATTCACAGCTGACATCAACCCCAAAAGTATTACCCCGATTGCCACCGTACCAGGGCAAGGGAAGAGCCAGGCAAAGGGCCAGAATTGGTGCATCTAATGGATGCGCTAATTTTGTGGAAACTACGGTCTGTTGTTTTTAGGCTGGGAAGGGCACAATAACCATGGAGCTTCCAAGCCTAGTAATACCAGTTCCCAGATGTCTGCTTTACTTTGGCTGGTTATCAATATAGGGTAGAGCACGCACCTTTTATTTTAATTATTTATTTAAACAATATAAATAAAACAGTGTGGGGAGTCCCATCTATTTTTGATAACCAGACAAGGTAAAGCAGACAGCTGAGGGTTTCAGCCTGCAGCTGTCTGTTTTACCTACGCTGGTAATCAAAAATAGGCAAGGGACTACATAATTTATTTATTCTTTATTGTTCACAGAAACATACAGGTATCATCCATATGCAATAAAGCGTGTTGTTTGGCTGTGCTGCAGCCTTTCAACAAAGTTTATTAACATATAAACAGCTCCCGAACTCTGACTTTTTTTAAACGTCTATGTTTGTGTTCGAGACCCGGATGCCCGGTGTCTAGTACGAACCTCACTGTTCGGCTTTGGTCATGCCTACTTAGCATCAAATCAGAACAGGAAGAGCCTTTTTGACCTCTGATGAAGCCACGTACGTTAGGTCCTCTCTTGGTCTCTTTGTGACCTGTCGGTATTGTCACCTTGCACAATGTGAGTATGCGTGAACAATGCCTAATTTTCTGGTCAGTTTACACTCCTATTGACTGCTGTGGATCATACTACCAGGATTCTCTGCACCACCGCTGATCTTATATATGGGACTGTATCATGGATATGCATCTATGGATCATCTTTAATTGCCTCCTGATGAACCATTCACTTGGGGAAACGCGTTGAGCCGGAGACATACCTCATTCATCTTAGATGGCTACTGTTTCCATACGGAATAACCTGGATACGTGACATATGTAATATATGATCTTTGGACGAACAATGGACTGTATATTTATTATACCTATTTATGCAGCTCTATACTCTGTATAAATTGTACTGCATTGGATTCATCTTACAGTCAGCAAGTTAAGTCCTGCTCTGGGATATATGATTGTCCTTTTCCTTGTATACGTTACAGTGCCTCTATTTTGAATTGTATCAATTTGTTATATTTTGTTCTATCTTACCTTGTCCCTGACATTCAGAGCCAAGAAATTGATATCCTAACCCATTTACTGGGACAAATTGGTATTCAATATTTGCATTTGTCTTACCATAGTGTGATTACCACTTTTTGGTTTTATATTTAGCCCCTTAACGACCCTTGACGTACTGGGTACGTCATGGTGACATGGTGCTAAACGACCCATGACGTACCCAGTACGTCATGGAAAAATCGCGGTCCCGGAGCCCCGGGGAGTCCAATTTGTTTAATTAAACAGTAGATTCGGGAAGGAGTGGACCTCTGCCTGACCTCTGGAGGGGTGGTACCTCCTCCCCGAACCTACAGAGGCTGTGATTGGCTGACGAACGCCGCTCAGCCAATTACAGTCACTGTAATGTTCCAGCCATTTAAAATGGCTGGAACATTGAAATCCAGCCCTGATCAGTGCTGCTGTAGCACTGGCCATTGGCTGGAGCTGGGTGTTCGGTGCTTCACCCGCCCCCAGCTCTGATTGGAGAGACCGGTCTTGTGACCGATCTCTCCAATCACCGTGAATCTGGTGCCGGTGACCTGTGTCCGTCCCTGAAAGCCGAGGAGAGCGGTCTCTGCGGGTGCCCATCGGTAAGTTGCTGCCCCCGCCGCCCGCCCCTGTCCCCGATCGACCTGCCAGCCCCGCCGCTGTCTCCTATCGCCCCGCCCGCCACCGATCTCCCCGCCAGCCCCGCCGCTGTCTCCGATCGCCCCGCCCGCCAGCGCCAGCCCCGCCGCTGTCTCCGATCGCCCCGCCCGCCAGCCCCGCCGCTGTCTCCGATCGCCCCGCCCGCCAGCCCCAGCCCCGCCGCTGTCTCCGATCGCCCCGCCCACCACCGCCAGCCCCACCGCGGCTCCGATCGCCACCGCCAACCCCGCCGCTGTCTCCGATCGCCCCGCCCACCACCGCCAGCCCCACCGCGGCTCCGATCGCCACCGCCAGCCCCGCCGCTGTCTCCGATCGCCCCGCCCGCCATCGCCAGCCCCGCCGCTGTCTCCGATCGTCCCGCCCTCCAGCGCCAGCCCCGCTGCTGTCTCCGATCGCCCCGTCCGCCAGCCCCAGCCCCGCCACTGTCTCCGATCGCCCCGCCAGCCCCACCGCGGCTCCGATCGCCACCGCCAGCCCCGCTGCTGTCTCCGATCGGCCCGCCGCTGCTCCTGATCCACCGCTGTCCCCGATCGCCCCGCCCGCCACTGTCCCCGCCGCCACGTTCGCCACTGTCCCCGCCGCCACGTTCGCCACTGTCCCTGCCGCCACGCTCGCCACTGTCCCCGCCGCCGTCACACCCACCTTTTTCAGCCGCTGCTGCCCCCGAATCGGCCCCCACTGTTCCCGATCGGCCGCCGCCGCCTCCTTCATCGGCTGCCCCTTCTCCATCGCCACTACACCACCTCCCCCTCCATGTGCTGCAAGCCACCCTCCCCCCACATGTGCTGCAAGCCACCCTCCCCCTACATGTGCTGCAAGCCACCCTCCCCCCTCCATGTTCTGGGGGCCCCCCTCCCCCCGGGGCCCCCCCTCCTCCATGTGCCATCTCTCTCTTCCATCAGACTCTGCCCCCCTCCCCGATCTGCTGCCTGCTCTCTCCCATTCTCTTCATCTACTGCCCCCTCTCACACTCCTCAATCTGTTGCCTCCTTCATCTGCTGCCTCTTCTGTCTGATGTGATCCTGCTGCCTAGATCCATCCTGTAAGGTAGGTATCCCCATCTCACCTCCCTCCCCCCATCCTCCGCCGCTCCTCCATCCGCTGCGCCATTTCCCATCATCCATCCGCTGCGCCCTTTCCCATCCTCTGCCGCTCCTCCATCCGCTGCGCCCTTTCCCATCTTCCATCCGCTGCGCCCTTTCCCATCTTCCATCCGCTGCGCCCTTTCTCATCTGCCGCCCCGCCCTCTCGCATCGCATTATCCAGCGCAGTTGCTCGCTTCCAGACTGGAGTGGATGATGCGATGCGAGACTCGTGCATTGCTCTCACGTTTGGCACTGGTCTTAGTGGCAGGCGCTCATATTTTTTTTTTTATTCATTTTTTTTTTTTACTGATGTCTGTATTTTTTATTTCGCCAAACTAATTTTTTTGTATGGGGGGGGGGTCTAGTTTCCAAAATGGGATTACATGTGGGGGAGCTCCATTGTTTAGGCACCTCAGGGGGTCTCCAAATGCAACATGGCGTCTGCTAATAATTCCAATCAATTTTACTGTGAAATGGCGCTCCTTCTCTTCTGAGCCCTGCCGTACGGCCAAACATTTGATTTCCACCACATATGAGGTATCTGCGTACTCAGGAGAAAATGCACAATACATTTTATGGTGCATTTTTTCCTGATACTCTTGTGATAAAAAAAAGCTACCTGGTTGAAGCAACAGTTTTGTGGTAAAAAAAAAAAAATTTCTTTTCACGGCTCAACGTTATAAACTTCTGTGAAGCCCCCAGGGGTTCAAAGTGCACATCAAACATCTAGAAAAATTATTTGAGGGCTCTAGTTTCCAAAATGGGGTCAATTGTGGGGAAGCTCCATTGTTTAGGCACCTCAGGGGGTCTCCAAACGCAACATGGCGTCCGCTAATAATTCCAACCAATTTTGCTGTGAAATGGCGCTCCTTGCCTTCCGAGTCCTGCTGTGTGCCCAAACATTTGATTTCCACCACATATGAGGTATCTACGTACTCAGGAGAAAATGCACAATACATTTTATGGTGCATTTTTTCCTGATACCCTTGTGATAAAAAAAGCTATCTGGTTGAAGCAACAGTTTTGTGGTAAAAAAACATTTTTTTCTTTTCACGGCTCAACGTTATAAACTTCTGTGAAGCCCCCAGGGGTTCAAAGTGCACATCAAACATCTAGAAAAATTATTTGAGGGCTCTAGTTTCCAAAATGGGGTCACTTATGGGGGAGCTCCATTGTTTAGGCACCTCAGGGAGTCTTCAAACCCGACATGGCGTCCGCTAATGAGTGCAGCTAATTTTGCACTCAAAAATTCAAATGGCGCTCCTTGCCTTCCGAGTCCTGCCGTGTACCCAAACATTTGATTTCCACCACATATGGGGTATCTGCGTACTCAGGAGAAAATGCACAATACATTTTATGGTGCATTTTTTCCTGATACCCTTGTGATAAAAAAAAGCTACCTGGTTGAAGCAACAGTTTTGTGGTAAAAAAAAATGTTTTTCTTTTCACGGCTCAACGTTATAAACTTCTGTGAAGTCCCCAGGGGTTCAAAGTGCACATCAAACATCTAGAAAAATTATTTGAGGGCTCTAGTTTCCAAAATGGGGTCACTTATGGGGGAGCTCCATTGTTTAGGCACCTCAGGGAGTCTTCAAACCTGACATGGCGTCCGCTAATGAGTGCAGCTAATTTTGCACTCAAAAATTCAAATGGCGCTCCTTGCCTTCAGAGTCCTGCCGTGTGCCCAAACATTTGATTTCCACCACATATGAGGTATCTGCGTACTCAGGAGAAAATGCACGATACATTTTATGATGCATTTTTCCCTGATACCCTTGTGAAAATACTAATTTTTATGGCTAAAGTAACATTTTTGTGTTAAAAAAGTAAAATTTTCATTTTTTCTTCTACATTGCTTTGGTTGCTGTGAAGCTCCTAAAGGGTTAATAAACTTCTTGGATGTGGTTTTGAGCAGAGTGAGGGGTGCAGATTTTAGAATGGGGTCACTTTTGGGTATTTTCTGTCGCCTAGGTTTCTCAAATCACTCCAAATGTGATGTGGTACCTAAAAAATTTTTTTTTTAAATTTTGTTGGAAAAATGAGAAATTGCTGATGAACTTTGAACCCTTCTAACTTCCTAAAGGAAATTTTTTTTTTTCAAAAATTGCATTGGTGTAAAGCAGACAAGTGGGAAATGTTATTTAGTAACTATTTTGTGTGACATATCTCTCAGATTTATGGGCATAAAATTTCAAATTTTGAAAATTGCGAAATTTTCAAAATTTTCGCCAAATTTCCAATATTTTCACAAATAAACGCAAAACATATCGGCCTAAATTTACCACTGACATGAAGTACAATATGTCACGAAAAAACAATGTCAGAATCGCCAGGATCCGTTGAAGTGTTCCAGAGTTATAACCTGTCAAAGTGACACTGGTCAAAATTGCAAAAAATGGCCGGGTCTTTAAGGTGAAAACAGGCTGGGGGCTGAAGGGGTTAATAAATATTTGTTATGGGGAAAAAAAATATTTTTGTTATTTTGAACCATATATATTTCCCTAGACCTTGAGTCATTTCTGACAGTTTACATACAGTACAGACCAAAAGTTTGGACACACCTTCTCATCTCTAGAACAACTGTTAAGAGGAGACTTTGTGCAGCAGGCCTTCATGGTAAAATAGCTGCTAGGAAACCACTGCTAAGGACAGGCAACAAGCAGAAGAGACTTATTTGGGCTAAAGAACAGAAGGAATGGATATTAGACCAGTGGAAATCTGTGCTTTGGTCTGATGAGTCCAAATTTGAGATCTTTGTCTCCAACCACCGTGTCTTTGTAGAAAAGGTGAACGGATGGACTCTACATGCCTGGTTCCCACCATGAAGCATGGAGGAGGAGGTGTGATGGTGTGGGGGTGCTTTGCTGGTGACACTGTTGGGGATTTATTCAAAATTGAAGGCATACAGAACCAGCATGGCTACCACAGCATCTTGCAGCGGCGTGCTATTCCATCCGGTTTGCGTTTAGTTGGACCATAATTTATTTTTCAACAGGACAATGACCCCGAACACACCTCCAGGCTATGTAAGGGCTATTTGACTAAGAAGGAGAGTGATGGGGTGCTACGCCAGATGACCTGGCCTCCACAGTCACCAGACATGAACCCAATCGAGATGGTTTAGGGTGAGCTGGACCACAGAGTGCAGCAAACGGGCCAACAAGTGCTAAGCATCTCTGGGAACTCCTTCAAGACTGTTGGAAGACCATTTCCGGTGACTACCTCTTGAAGCTCATCAACAGAATGCCAAGAGTGTGCAAAGCAGTAATCAAAGCAAAAGGTGACTACTTTGAAGAACCTAGAATATAAGACATATTTTCAGTTGTTTCACACTTTGTTAAGTATTTCATTCCATATGTTTTAATTCATAGTTTTGATGCCTTCAATGTGAATCTACAATTTTTAGAGTCATGGAAATAAAGAAAACTCATTTAATGAGAAGGTGTGTCCAAACTTTTGGTCTGTACTGTAGATAAGCACAATATATAGAATCGTTACTTCTGTTATGTACATTTAACAATATTATTGTGGTAATGTGATCTCCTGATTTACCCTACAGTTTTGGCTACATATTTATCTGTGCTATTGTTAGACCTTTGCTGACCAGTAATCAGATTATATAGGCCTTGTGAGGCACTCACTACTAACATTTTTTGGTGTTATACATCCCCTGATTTTCAATGGTTTGTCTTTTCCAGCACTCCATGGGTATAAATTGATGTACAGCATTGTGTTATTCCAATTACTACCGAATGTGGTCATTTTCATGGATCAACAAATTAGTATTGATTGTATTTTTAACGAATAAACGCTTTTGTAATTTTTCACTAAATTGATTCATCCTCTTTTTGTGGTGCTATACTCTTTTTCCTCCTGTTTATTACCTTTATAAGTTGGTTCAGAACAGCAGTCTCCACCAATGATGAGCTGAAAGGTGGTTTTCAGACTCCCTCTAAGGATTGTATATAAGCTTTAATCAGAACAGAGCAGTCAAAAGTAAAAATAAGTCTTCATCAAATTTCATAAAAACTCTCCTTGTGATATATTTATGTCAAATGACAGATCCCACTTATTTTAGTTTATTAATACTAACAAGTAAAAAAAATGATAGATAACTCACCTTGTTGACGTCTTGGAGGTATATCCATGTATTGAAAGGTCGTACGGTTAAATCCAGGTCTGATAATTTCAATTCTGCTATTCCTGTGCTGACATTTCTTTCATCCCCATCTATTGCGAAAATAGAAAACCTCAGGCTGTTTTCTTCTAGAGCAAGAGGATCGAGAGGAATGGAAAACTTCTCATCAAATAAAACTGAATATGCATTTCTCTGTATCTGTCAAAACAAAAATTATATGCGTATGTTAATAAGAAACGCTTAATGGAAATTCTGCTGGAAGAAATACGAGTTTTCCATGGAAGATTCAAAATATTCTGCATTGTTTTGAAACAAGCACACGAACTAATGACAAATTATGAAGCTTCGTGTATTCTTCATCAGACTAATGTAGTGAATGAAATAATGTGCCTCTGAGAAAATGTAGGAGGATGACAAAGGACGAGGTTTAAATGGACGACGATGAGAATGGACTAGGATGAGAATGGCCAAGTATGAGAATAGATGAGGATGAGAATGGATGCAGATTAGAAAGGACAAGGATGAGAATGGACGGAGATGAAATTGGACGTGATGAGAAAGGACAAGGATGAGAATGGACGGAGATGAAATTGGACGTGATGAGAAAGGACAAGGATGAGAATGGACGGAGATGAAATCGGACGGGATGAGAATGGACGAGGATGAGAATGGACGAGGATGAGAATGGACGAGGATGAGAATGGATGAGGATTAGAGTGGACAAGGATGAGAGTGGACGAGGATGAGAGTGGACGAGGATGAGAGTGGACGAGGATGAGAGTGGACGAGGATGAGAGTGGACAAGGATGAGAGTGGACGAGGATGAGAAGGAACGCGGATTAGAATGGACGAGGATGAGAAGGAACACGGATTAGAATGGATGAAGATGAGAATGGACGAGGATGAGAATGGACAAGGATGAGAAGGAACGCGGATTAGAATTGACGAGGATGAGAATGGACAAGGATGAGAATGGATGAGGATTAGAGTGGACGAGGATGAGAGTAGACGAGGATGAGAGTGGACGAGGATGAGAGTGGATGAGGATGAGCGTGGACGAGGATGAGAATGGACGAGGATGAGAAGGAACGTGGATTAGAATAGATGAGGATGAGAATGGACGAAGATGAGAATGGACGAGGATGAGAAGGAACGCGGATTAGAATGGATGAGGATGAGAATGGACGAGGATGAGAATGGACGAGGATGAGAAGGAATTTGGATTAGAATGGATGAGGATGAGAATGGACGAGGATGAGAAGGAACGCGGATTAGAATGGATGAGGATGAGAATGGACGAGGATGAGAATGGACAAGGATGAGAAGGAACGCGGATTAGAATGGATGAGGATGAGAATAGACGCGGATTAGAATTGACGAGGATGAGAATGGACAAGGATGAGCTGGACTAGCTTAGAAAAGGAATGTTTCTGAAAACTGTGTTCAGATAAACTCTAAAAATAATGTGATATATCTCCATTACAAAGCAATGCCAACATTTCACAGATGTGGAGAGAAATGCTGACAAAGGTAGATGCTACGTGGTCGCTCAGTGGTTAACAACATCCCCAAAAACATACAATTGGTTTATTATAAAATTGGTGGTGTGTGTGAAAACATAGATTGTAAAGCCCATTAGGCATAATGGAACATGTTGGCAATAAATGCTGGCAACAACCAAGTTTTTGTGCCCGATTTCCTCAATGTACATCCTTTCCGCATATTCTTAATTATACGACTTTTTTATTATCCCAATCATAACAAATAAAGCTCACCCATTCTTTTACACAAAACATGTAGTAAGGTCTTGCTGCCTTTATACTCAACATGTTAAACTGATTTTGGTGCACATACCAGTAGGATAAGTTCATGAACTGACCATATTCTCATGCTTGGTAACTTGCTATTCATGCTTTTTATATGGTCAGTTCCTCTTCATCAGGATTCGGCCAGCCTTATAAGTGTTGGAATTTTCCTTTCCTTACCTCTCACTATGCACTGCTCTTGAACATCTTGGACTTAATTAAAGGGAACATGTCACCAGGTTTTCCAATATAAATTAAGGCCATCAACTTTAAAGGGGTTGTCCACCATTAGGACAACTTCTGATTCTATTTGTTTCCCCCAGTTGAAATAAAAAATCCTGTACTCAACTACAATTCTGGCACCGTTCCAAACCTGTCGGTAATCACGGTTTGGGGCTCATGTCCCATTGTAATGTCACATGAGCCCCGGCCACATCCAATCACCCCCGACTTCTCTCTCTCCGCCTTCAGACAAAATGAGTTAATCAACAGGAAGTGACACTGCAGCTGCCACTCACTTCCTGTTGATTAGTCATTTGGTCCGAAGGTGTGGAGAGAGAAGGCGGCGGTGATTGGACGCTGGGCTCCAGTGACGTCACAATGTCACATGAGCCCCAAATTGCGGTTACCGACAGCACTGTAACGGCGTCAGAATGGAAGGTAAGTACAGGGTCTTTTATTTTAACTGGGGGAAACAAATAGAATCAGAAGGGGTTGTTCTAGTAGTGGACAACCCCTTTAATCCCCATTCTACTGCAGTCTATCAAGTCCACAATACCTTTTATAATCCCCTCATATGGCGTGGTCCTGCCCACTGGGCATCGCTGGTTTTGCTTTGGCACCTCATCTCTCCCATCGGCCTCCTCCTGCTTGCTTTGTGTGGATAATGTATCTTACGTCATCCAGCCAGTCTCCCCAGTCACACTGTAATGTGAATTCATCAGCTTTACTTCCAGGTCATCGAAGCTCTGTGGCCTTTAATGGCGCATGCGCATTATAGTACTTGGCCTCAGCAGATCAGCGTGAAGTGCGCCTGCTCAATAGCGCAATTGGGGACACCATGTGGATGACGTAGGATACATCTTTCAACTGGGAGCAAACAGGATGATGGGAATTACATGGGAGAGAGGAGGAGTTGAAGCAAGACCAGCAACGCCCATCGGACCGGACCACACTGTTTGGGGAGATTAGAAAAGGGATTTTTGGGGCCATGCAGAGGGGATTAGGATCTTACATACAGCTTGCTAGACTGCTGAAAACAGGGATATTAAAGGTGATGGTCAAAATTTATATTGGGAAAACCTGTTTGGTTTGCTTTAATATTAACATGTCACTTGATTCATGGTGACCGAACCACGAGCAGCATGAATCAGATCCTGGCTGCACTTTGTTTGAAGGTATGGTCTACGTGTGATGTTTCAGAGAAAAACAGTGTGAAACACCAGCAAAGGACAATAAGGTGAGATGTGATTAGATCAATGTGAACCGGTTTCTCACTGCCCAGTTCCACATGATAAAAATACAGCTCTGACTATAGAAAAAATATATAGAGGAATTAATCAGTACAAAATTTGGGGGCCTAAAAATGACATCCCATGATGGTAAGAGGGGTATGCTCACTTTAAGAGATTGAGCTCATAGCGCCCAGTATTTCTCAGCCTTTGTATTCTTATTTTTCAGAGATCAGCATCTGATGCAGCAAACTCAGTCAAGCAATGAACATTTCCAAAAGGAACAAATTGATGCAAGTGGGATTTCCTGCCGAGATGGGGGATTATTTGTCATATGTTGCCGGGTTTTAGCTATCCTGCTGCCCGCAGCTTAAATCTCAGAGGGTCCTGCATAGTTTTAAGACAAGAAATTGTTGTAAAGGGAAAACGGAAGAGAAATGAGGTTATATGTAATGAGTGCAACGGTGGAAAACCTCTGCAGACTGAGAGCGAATGTTACTGTATAATCACTAATGATGGTGAATTATTATCCAAATAGAACATATAGACTGGTCATTTACTTCTCAATATAAATCAGGATGTTCAGAGTGATGAA
This sequence comes from Anomaloglossus baeobatrachus, assembly GCF_048569485.1. NCBI lineage: Eukaryota > Metazoa > Chordata > Amphibia > Anura > Aromobatidae > Anomaloglossus > Anomaloglossus baeobatrachus. The sequence goes on from NC_134362.1 coordinate 78,357,589, forward strand.
GTGTCTCTGGACTGGAGATTATAGAATATATATATATATATATATATATATATATATATATATATATATATATATATACACACACAAAGCAAGAAGGCCTGCGGAGACACCATCACATGTTTCTCAACGCTGGCAGGAAACTAGCCAGGTCTTTCACCGGGAAGGAACAACCACGGGAAGGGCAGTCTCCAGTCAAGGAGACCACCTATGCCAAACATGGTATCCATCCACAGACAGCCGTTTCGGGGTATTTGCCCCTCATCAGTGTGGAGTAGGAATCTGGCTAGTGGGACATTGCCTAGTAAAAGACTATGTGAGCAAGGATGGTTGACCTTAGGGAGATCAACATCCACCACTGCGGAGACACCATCACGTGTTTCTCAACGCAGTGATTCTAGAGCAATGCCCCCTGGGAAATATTCAAAGCAAGAAGGCCTGCGGAGACACCATCACATGTTTCTCAACGCTGGCAGGAAACTAGCCAGGTCTTTCACCGGGAAGGAACAACCACGGGAAGGGCAGTCTCCAGTCAAGGAGACCACCTATGCCAAACATGGTATCCATCCACAGACAGCCGTTTCGGGGTATTTGCCCCTCATCAGTGTGGAGTAGGAATCTGGCTAGTGGGACATTGCCTAGTAAAAGACTATGTGAGCAAGGATGGTTGACCTTAGGGAGATCAACATCCACCACTGCGGAGACACCATCACGTGTTTCTCCACACTGATGAGGGGCAAATACCCCGAAACGGCTGTCTGTGGATGGATACCATGTTTGGCATAGGTGGTCTCCTTGACTGGAGACTGCCCTTCCCGTGGTTGTTCCTTCCCGGTGAAAGACCTGGCTAGTTTCCTGCCAGCGTTGAGAAACATGTGATGGTGTCTCCGCAGGCCTTCTTGCTTTGAATATTTCCCAGGGGGCATTGCTCTAGAATCACTGCGTTGAGAAACACGTGATGGTGTCTCCGCAGTGGTGGATGTTGATCTCCCTAAGGTCAACCATCCTTGCTCACATAGTCTTTTACTAGGCAATGTCCCACTAGCCAGATTCCTACTCCACACTGATGAGGGGCAAATACCCCGAAACGGCTGTCTGTGGATGGATACCATGTTTGGCATAGGTGGTCTCCTTGACTGGAGACTGCCCTTCCCGTGGTTGTTCCTTCCCGGTGAAAGACCTGGCTAGTTTCCTGCCAGCGTTGAGAAACATGTGATGGTGTCTCCGCAGGCCTTCTTGCTTTGAATATTTCCCAGGGGGCATTGCTCTAGAATCACTGCGTTGAGAAACACGTGATGGTGTCTCCGCAGTGGTGGATGTTGATCTCCCTAAGGTCAACCATCCTTGCTCACATAGTCTTTTACTAGGCAATGTCCCACTAGCCAGATTCCTACTCCACACTGATGAGGGGCAAATACCCCGAAACGGCTGTCTGTGGATGGATACCATGTTTGGCATAGGTGGTCTCCTTGACTGGAGACTGCCCTTCCCGTGGTTGTTCCTTCCCGGTGAAAGACCTGGCTAGTTTCCTGCCAGCGTTGAGAAACATGTGATGGTGTCTCCGCAGGCCTTCTTGCTTTGAATATTTCCCAGGTGGCATTGCTCTAGAATCACTGCGTTGAGAAACACGTGATGGTGTCTCCGCAGTGGTGGATGTTGATCTCCCTAAGGTCAACCATCCTTGCTCACATAGTCTTTTACTAGGCAATGTCCCACTAGCCAGATTCCTACTCCACACTGATGAGGGGCAAATACCCCGAAACGGCTGTCTGTGGATGGATACCATGTTTGGCATAGGTGGTCTCCTTGACTGGAGACTGCCCTTCCCGTGGTTGTTCCTTCCCGGTGAAAGACCTGGCTAGTTTCCTGCCAGCGTTGAGAAACATGTGATGGTGTCTCCGCAGGCCTTCTTGCTTTGAATATTTCCCAGGGGGCATTGCTCTAGAATCACTGCGTTGAGAAACACGTGATGGTGTCTCCGCAGTGGTGGATGTTGATCTCCCTAAGGTCAACCATCCTTGCTCATATATATATATATATATATATATATATACACACACACACACGGTATATCTATCCAAGAGCTACCCTAATTTGTGTGTTATTCGTGACTGTCTTCAGTTATGTCCACAGCATTTAATTACTGTGGTACTTGGTGCAAAAAAAATTGGAGTTTCACATTATGATATCTGCTGCAGGAGATCAGCAGGGGGATTTGCCTTGTTGTCATAAAGCAGGGCTAATCTTTTTCCTTTCCATATAGAATCTGTGGAAATAAGTATAGTGCCACTTATTTCTGTGGAAAATGTTTTTCTGCCCTGTAGCCAAAAGTTTAAGAAATATTATTTAGATGCAAATGGTCATTCTATATGATGCAGATTTCGACACAGAAATATATGTCAAATCCAATACGCAGAGCACTAAATCCCTGGACAAGTACATATGTTATACAAATAACACAACGTGACTTTAGGATAGCAAAGAACAGGGGGCTCCTATGCTGTCTCTCCCACTAAGGGACTCTAGGCTATTCCTAACCTCCAGATAACTCATGATGGTGGAGATGTCGGAGTCTTGTGCCTTACTATTCTACTGACCAGAACTAAACTGTCCCCCCTGCCCCAATGAAGGAAGAAGCAAGAGTGTGATGGTAACACAGATTAAGACAGACAGGGAAAAAACAAAACTCAGACACACTGTAAACTCACAAGAACAAACAGTAAGAAACTAAGGAGAAAAGCAAGAGCAGTAAGGCGAAAACAAAAGGACAAAAAGGTTAACACCACAAGCACTCACAGCAACAAAGTATTACAACCACCTGTAAGTATGGATCACAACACTTCATAAAACCAGTATAGAGAAGCAATAGTTGGTATTAAAGGAAGTTTCCAACCAGCATATATAGGAGGGGCGCGAATGTGACTGGCTCCCCCACAGCATGTGATCAAAGGAGACAAAAAGCATCTGTGGCGCCCCAGCATCTGGTTGCCACAACAGTGTTGCCCCTCCAAAGGGTTAATGCTGAGCCTGGAGGTAATTGGGGAAATCTATTGGCCAGTAAGTACCAGCATCCAACACCGTTTCTCTCCCAGGCCAGCAGGGGGAGCTCTAAACCAGGAGTCCAAGGGAGGATCCCTTAAACCCTGACCTGGGGGAGGAGTTAGGTAGTCTGTGAGGAGAGTTCAAGGAGAGAGGAGTTTGAGTAGTGCAGGCTTGCAAGCTGGGGCCTGGAGCTAAGATAGCTCAGCCCAGAAAAGCAGGACTTGCAGAGAGGCACGGAGAAAAGATTCTAGGGGAGAACAGGTTGGAAGCGGTTCACCTCAGAAGAACCCACTGAAAATTAGACATCGTAGTCTGTGGTTGCCAGGGTGTTAGATCCCCCAGTAACCGAATCCGAAGGGCAGGAGGTCTGTAGGTCTACTGGCCCCCAAAACAACCCGAAGGTACAGCTGCATTACCTGGGCCCGGTGTGGACTCCAGCAGAGAAGCATCAGAGAGGGCCTGCGCAGCCTACCATACGGGAACGGGACGTACCACAAGTCCCAGCAGAGAGAGGGCTCCCACTAAACCAATATTGCAGGGTCCTGTAAAAAAGAAGAAAGAGTAAGGAGAAGGCCTCAATACTCACCTGGCCAAGGAGATAACCCCAACTGCTTCCAGGCCGACCGGATCGCCATCACCACTTGTAATGGTCTCCCAGGACTGCACCATTTGTCGCAGAGTAAAAGAAGGTAAAGAGACTGCTGTTTGTGCCTGTTCCTTTCACTGCCCTGTCGACCCTGCACCGCATCATTCACAAAAACCATCACAGACTCTTAAAAGCACCAACGGTTGCCCCGGGGTACTGCTCCACCTGTGGGGAGCAGAACCACTATAGCTGCCATTACATCAGCTCCGGAGACCCCATCCAGCAGCGGCGGCTCCATAGCCGCAATCCACAGGTGGCGTCACGAATATATATTTCCACAAACTTTATTATCGATCATCACCCCCACAGCCGCCATATTAATTGACCGCTCCAGGGTCACGGAGTCGGGTCCCACCACCGCTGACTACCCGGGACTAGTCCGGCCTGACACCGGGTCACCCAAAGCCCTGGGGTGGGCGAGTCACATCCAAGCACAGATTAACTCTTGCTAGCATGCCCATGAACTACAAATCTGAGAGTCGATGTCTGAGTCTGCCTGCGCTGATCACAGACATCAGAGAAGTTAGCAGGCAAAGTACCAGATTCTGTAGTCTCCACAGATCCTGACACCACCATTACAGTTGACGATGTTTGTAAAAATCTCCTTATGACAACATATGGTTTGTCCGTCCCTGAGCAGCAATGCCTATATATGATTATTATACATTATTAAAATTTAAGTTTTGTTCTTGTTGTCACAATTTCAGGCACTGGAGTATAGTTACAAGCAAATGTATATCTAGACAAGGCCTAAAAAAATCTATATGGTGAACCTCATGATAGTGACATGCCCGCGCCAGAGCCGTGGGGCACTCGTTACGAGGCCGTGGTTCTGTTTCTGGGACGCTGCGGTGGCAAGGCCCGGTGTGGCGCCCCTGACCTGGTCAGGCACCACTGAGTACTGCACCCATGCTAGGGTCGTGCTTCCAGGTAAACTCCAAAGGCCAGAATGGGGTGTGTACACACAGACACACAGCAACCAAGTCTCCTACACCACTAGATGGGACCCTTGGGAAGTCCCCTATCAGGGGGCAGGCTTACAATTCTTTGTCAAGGGGTGGAGTGGAGAGGCTGGGAGTTAGTTTTTGGCAGGAGAATCTGAAGGGAGGAAGCAAGAGAGAGACACTGCAAGTGTGGTAGCAGGTGGCAGGGGAGAACGGGTACCTGTGGGTCAGCCTGAAAGACACCTGCAGAGAGGTGGCCAAGTACGGGGACTGCTGGTATTCCAGCACGCAAAGGGAGACAGGTCCCCAGAGTAGCCTCAAGTGTAACTAGCTGCTGAACCTGTCGGTGAGGGTACTTGAGGTACCTCACCAGAAACACAGAGTCCGAGCCCAAGCAGCAACAGGGGGACCCTGTTATGATCCGGAACCATGGAAGACCACCACAAATCATTGGCAAAAAGGTGACAAGAGCATTGGCAACTAATCTGGACGCCATCCCCTTAATAACCAACACAACTAGAAGTAGCCGAGGGGTGAACTAACATCCTGTGCACCGCGAACCCAGCCGGAGAACTAACTATCCTAAAGGTAGGAAAGATGAATAACTCTCTGCCTCAGAAAATAGACAAGAATAGCAAGCCCCCCACATTCAAAGACTGCGGTGATATAGGAAAAACACAATACACAGGTAGATGACAGGATTAGCAAAAGGTGAGGCCCCCGCTGACTAAAATAGGAAAGGACAGGAAAGGGACTGATGGTTGCCAGAGAAAAACCCTACAAAATACCAACTTCCTGATAGTACAAAAAGGCCCTCAGATCGCTCGATCTGAACTCCGTCCTATACCAGGTGCCCTTGTCATACCAATGAACAGAAAACAAGAATCATAACAAAGTCAACAAGCCACAAACACATGGATCCAAAGGAGCTATACTCCACACAGAACTGCAGGGAGTTCCTCAACAATCCACTGAGGGGGAAAATCCCTGCAAGCAAATAAACTGAAACCAACCACAGCAAAATGACAAACCCAGATAAACAAAAGATCAGACAATAAATAAAGAGCAAGCACTTATCTGGGGAAGATGTGGTGTAAGGCAGGATTAAGCAGGCTAGAGATACAAAGAACAACTGACATCCGGCAACAGCCTGCAATCAGACCAGGACTTAAATAAGCAGATAGTTAGGAAAGGAAACACCCACTGCACAACACACCTGATCTCTGTCCAAACCTTTCCTGGCCACCAGAGGGAGTCTCCCAGCAGCCAAGACATAACTAACATTCACAACAGTACCCCCCCCCCTTGAGGAGGGGTCACCGAACCCTCACCCACGCCACCGGGTCGCTCGGGATGAGCATGATGGAAGGCGCGAACCAACCTGTCCGCATGAATGTCAGAAGCCACAACCCAAGAGTTATCCTCCTGCCCATAACCCTTCCATTTCACAAGGTACTGAAGCTGACGCCTACTGCGACGGGAATCCAGGATTTTTTCAACCTCATACTCCAGATCTCCTTGTACCAAAACAGGGTCAGGAGACGCTGCTGCAGGAACTGTTGGCTCCACATATTTCTTCAATAAGGACTTATGGAAGACATTGTGAATCTTAAATGACGCAGGCAGAGTCAAACGGAAAGATACAGGATTAATAATCTCCGAAATCTTATAAGGTCCAATAAATCTGGGCTTAAATTTAGGAGACGGAACTCTCATAGGAATATTTTTAGAGGATAACCACACCATGTCCCCTACTTTAAACCGGGGACCAACAGTCCGACGCCGGTTGGCAAACTTTTGGGCAGTTTCTTGGGACTGAAACAATTTATCCACTACCTGCCCCCAAATCTGCTGCATTCTGTTGACCACCGAATCCACCCCCGGACAGTCAGACGCCTCAAGCTGCCCTGAGAGGAACCTAGGGTGATACCCAAAATTGCAGAAAAAGGGGGACACCAACGTGGTAGAGCTAGCTCTATTGTTAAGGGCAAATTCAGCCAAAGGCAAAAACGAAACCCAGTCATCCTGATCCGCAGAAACAAAACACCGTAAATAGGTCTCCAGGGTCTGGTTAGCCCTTTCAGTCTGACCGTTGGTCTGAGGATGAAACGCCGAGGAGAAAGACAGCTGAACACCCAATTTGGAGCAAAAAATCCTCCAAAACCTGGATACAAACTGCACCCCTCTGTCAGAAACAATGTTTTCGGGAATACCATGCAAACGGACAACATGTTGCAAAAACAAAGGCACCAACTCTGATGAAGACGGCAACTTAGATAGGGGAACCAAGTGGACCATCTTGGAGAATCTGTCACACATCACCCAAATCACAGTCATTTTCTGAGAGACGGGAAGCTCTGAAATAAAATCCATAGAGATGTGCGTCCAAGGTTTCTTAGGTACAGGCAAAGGCAATAATAGCCCACTAGAACGTGAACAACAGGGCTTGGACCTAGAACAAACTCCACACGACTGCACAAAACGACGGACATCTCGGGACAGGGAAGGCCATCAAAAAGAGCGTCTCACAAGATCCCAAGTACCAAAAATGCCAGGATGACCCGCCAAAACAGAGCAATGAACATCAGAGACAACTCGGTCTCTCCATTGGTCTGGGACAAACAGTTTCCCTGTAGGACATCTCTCAGGCTTATCCCCCTGAAATTCCGCCAGTGCCAACCGCAGATCAGGCGAAATAGCCAAGAAAACTACACCATCATTCAGGATAGTAGACGGTTCGACAACCTCCAAAGAGTCAGCGCAGAAACTCCTGGAAAGGGCATCGGCCTTAACATTCTTGGTGCCCGGCAAAAAAGACAACACAAAATTAAACCGGGTAAAAAACAAAGCCCACCTGGCCTGCCGAGGATTCAACCTCTTGGCCGATTCCAGATAGATGAGATTCTTGTGGTCCGTAAGCACCACAACTTGATGCCTAGCCCCCTCCAACCAATGCCTCCACTCTTCAAATGCCCACTTCATAGCCAATAATTCCCGGTTCCCCACATCATAATTCCGTTCAGAAGGAGCAAACTTCCGAGAGAAAAAAGCACAGGGCTTAAGTTTACCCGAAGTAGCGTCTCGTTGAGACAGAACAGCACCTGCTCCGATCTCTGAGGCATCGATCTCAACTTGAAATGGGCGAGACACATCAGGTTGCTGCAGAACTGGGGCAGAAGTGAATCGCCTTTTAAGCTCCTGGAAGGCCACAATAGCCTCACGGGTCTAATGCTCAGCATCAGCTCCCTTCTTTGTCAAATCTGTCAGAGGTTTGACAATGGCAGAAAAATTGGCTATAAATTTACGGTAAAAATTAGCAAACCCCAAAAACCGCTGCAGGGATTTTAGAGAAGTCGGTTGCACCCAGTCGTAAATAGCCTGAACCTTAACCGGGTCCATTTCAATAGCGGAGGGAGACAGGATGAAGCCCAAAAAGGAAATCCTTTGCACCCCAAAGAGGCACTTTGACCCTTTAACGTACAGTGCATTATCCTTAAGTATCTGAAAAACCTCCCGTACTTACCCCACATGAGAGTCCCAATCATCAGAAAAAATCAAGATGTCATCCAAATACACAATCAAAAATTTACCAATAAGGTCCCGAAAAATATCATTCATGAAGGCCTGGAAGACGGAGGGTGCATTAGTGAGCCCAAAAGGCATCACTAGGTACTAAAAATGCCCCTCAGGAGTATTAAAAGCCGTCTTCCATTCATCACCCTCCTTAATACGGATGAGATTATACGCACCCTTAAGATCCAGTTTCGTAAACCATTTGGCACTCTGCACTCTAGAGAACAGATCAGACATCAGAGGCAAAGGGTACTGATATTTGACTGTAATTTTATTAAGAAGACGGTAATCAATACAAGGCCTCAACGAACCATCTTTCTTAGCAACAAAGAAGAAGCCAGCACCCAAAGGAGAAGATGAGGGCCGAATGTGCCCCTTCTCCAATGATTCTCTGATGTATGACTGCATGGCATCATGTTCGGGCACAGACAAGTTGAAAATCCGCCCCTTGGGAAATTTACAACCGGGCATCAACTCAATGGCACAGTCACAGTCCCGGTGTGGGGGCAGAGAATCAGATTCCTGGTCATTAAATACATCACGGAAATCAGACAAGAAAGCTGGAACATCAACTGCCTGAGCAGACGTGGACGACACAGAAAGGTCCTGATGCAAACCTTGACAACCCCAACTAGCTACCGACAAGGATCTCCAGTCAAGAACCGGATTATGGGTCTGCAACCACGGAAATCCCAGTACCAAGGTATCCTGTAGATTATGCAATACTAAAAATGTACAAGTTTCCTGATGCGCTGGTGCAACTCTCATAGGCACCTGGGTCCAAAATTGGGGTTTATGTTCTGCCAAAGGGGTAGCATCAATACCCCTTAAAGGAATAGGAGTTTGCAAAGGAACCATGGGAAAACCACAATCCCTAGCAAACCCAAAATCCATCAAATTGAGCGCTGCCCCTGAGTCCACAAAGGCAAATGCAGAAAAAGAAGACAATGAGCAAATCAATGTGACAGACAAAAGAAACTTTGGTTGCAAAGAACCCACAGTAACAGAAGTAGTCAATCTCCTTTCACGTTTAGGGCAGACAGAGATGTTATGAGAAGCGTCTCCACAATAGAAGCACAGCCTATTCTTCAGTCTGAACCCCTGCCGACTAGCATTAGAAAGGACCCTATCACACTCGATAGGCTCCAAAGGCTGTTCCCCAGGCACAAAACCAGCAGGTATTCTCGTGCGCTCACGTAAACGCCTATCAATCTGAATGGCCAAGGTCATAGAGGCATCAAGACCAGAAGGGACGGGAAATCCTACCATTACATCCTTCACAGCATCCGCAATACCCTTGCGAAAAAGAGCCGCAAGCGCATCATCATTCCATTTGGTAAGGACCGCTCACTTACGAAGTTTCTGACAAAACGTTTCTGCAGGATCCAAACCCTGAGTTAAGGACAACATGACCTTTTCTGCTTGGTCCACAATATTGGGTTCGTCATATAATAATCCCAAGGCCTGAAAAAAGGAGTCCACATCATTGAGAATCGGATCATCAGACGCTAAAGAGAAGGCCCAGTCCTGAGGGTCACCACGCAGCAAGGAGATGACAATCTTAACCTGCTGTACGGGATTCCCTGAGGACTTAGGGCGCAGGTCAAAAAATAATTTACAATTATTTTTGAAGCTCAAAAATCTCGACCGATCTCCCGAAAAAAATTCAGGAACAGGAATCTTAGGCTCTGCAAGGGGAGTCTGTACAAGAAAAGACTCTATACGACGAACCTTAGCATCAAGATGAGCAACACGCTCACCCAATTCATCCATGCTTGACAAAAGAAATCTTCCACAGAACCCAAAGACTTCAAAGTGGAGAGGGAGAAGGGGTTAAACCCGCGCAATCCGCCAGTAATACAGAGGAGATGTTGATAATTAAAACAATCTTTTATTCCATGGGTCTACGCGTTTCAAGGTCTATGACCTCTTCTTCAGGACCAGTAAATCAACAGATGAGACACAATGAGTGTTGATTTACTGGTCCTGAAGAAGAGGTCATAGACCTTGAAACGCGTAGACCCATGGAATAAAAGATTGTTTTAATTATCAACATCTCCTCTGTATTACTGGCGGATTGCGCGAGTTTAACCCCTTCTCCACTTTGAAGTCTGAAACACGTGGGGGCGCAGCAGCCGCCATTATCTCATGCTATCTATGGTGGTTGTGACCTCTCACAACCTGAATCGGTGAGTGCATTTTACTATATGCTTAACCGTGTGTGTAATCTGGTAAAACCCTATCAGCGCTTCTCTTTTCTAGCTTTCATACAGAACCCAAAGAAGAAGAGGAAAAACACCAAAAAAAAAAAAATTTCTCAGCAACTTTTTTTTTTCCCTTCTTAAGAGTACCCTTTAAATTTGGTTGGCCGGATGTACTGTTATGATCCGGAACCATGGAAGACCACCACAAATCATTGGCAAAAAGGTGACAAGAGCAATGGCAACTAATCTGGCCGCCATCCCCTTACTAACCAACACAACTAGAAGTAGCCGAGGGGTGAACTAACATCCTGTGCACCGCGAACCCAGCCGGAGAACTAACTATCCTAAAGGTAGGAAAGATGAATAACTCTCTGCCACAGAAAATAGACAAGAATAGCAAGCCCCCCACATTCAAAGACTGCGGTGATATAGGAAAAACACAATACACAGGTAGATGACAGGATTAGCAAAAGGTGAGGCCCCCGCTGACTAAAATAGGAAAGGACAGGAAAGGGACTGATGGTTGCCAGAGAAAAACCCTACAAAATACCAACTTCCTGATAGTACAAAAAGGCCCTCAGATCGCTCGATCTGAACTCCGTCCTATACCAGGTGCCCTTGTCATACCAATGAACAGAAAACAAGAATCATAACAAAGTCAACAAGCCACAAACACATGGACCCAAAGGAGCTATACTCCACACAGTACTGCAGGGAGTTCCTCAACAATCCACTGAGGGGGAAAATCCCTGCAAGCAAATAAACTGAAAATAACCACAGCAAAATGACAAACCCAGATAAACAAAAGAACAGACAATAAATAAAGAGCAAGCACTTTTCTGGGGAAGATGTGGTGTAAGGCAGGATTAAGCAGGCTAGAGATACAAAGAACAACTGACATCCAGCAACAGCCTGCAATCAGACCAGGACTTAAATAAGCAGAGAGTTAGGAAAGGAAACACCCACTGCACAACACACCTGATCTCTGTCCAAACCTTTCCTGGCCACCAGAGGGAGTCTCCCAGCAGCCAAGACATAACTAACATTCACAACAGGACCCATAAGGAGACAGTGCCAGAAGCCATCTCACCAAGGTCTACGCTGCCGGCAGACGGGCCAGGGAGGGGAGTGAATTCAGAAGAATCTTCCCTGGAGGAATCCCACCATACTACCAGTAAGGGGTCCTCCCAAACAAAAGGAGTTCTAGGAAGGCGAGCTAGCGGCTACCCTCAATCTGGCCTGACGGAGTTCCTGGTTCCTCCTGGTATAATCTCAGCATCGCCTGGGTATCTCACCGACCAGCAAAAAGTGAGTAAAACAGTTAAAAGACATTCTGGACTCTGCCTGTATTATTTTGCAATCCGTGGCTCGACACCCGTACACCCGAGCATCTGGGGCCGGCCTCACTCTCGGGAGGCCATACCACCTTGCTGCCGATACCACCACCCCCAGACGTTCGTTAAACGGCAGTGGCGGTCACCTATCCCTGACCGCAAATACCGAGAGTGGCATCACGACTAGAATAATAAAACCAACCTACCTGTTGTCCCGCTGATCGAACACTGTGGCGTCCCCAAACAGGATGATCGCTCCTGGGGCGTCACACCGGCTCCGTGACCCCGGCGGTGTCAGTTAAAATAAAGATGATTGGGATGGTAGTCCGTGACGCCACCTGTGGTATGCAGCCAGTTAGGTGCTGCTGTGGGACCCCCGCAGTAGATGGCAGCTTGGTTGGTGTAGCTCTCCACAGGTAGAGCTGGGCCCCAGGGCAGATGAGAGTAGTAGTAGGTGATTCTTGGAGGGACTTAACATCGGGGTGCAGTAATAACTGGACAACACAAGGGCAGTAGTTTCCTTTACCTTTTACTTGATCGTTGATGGTACAGGTATGGGAGACTGGTCCAGCAGGTACCAGAGGTCCGGTCAGCCTGGAAGCAATTGAGGGGATCCTGCTAGGCAGGTGGGTTGTAGGCCTTCCTGGTTGTGCTGTAATGTGTGCGTCCTTGCGGCTTGAAGCTACGCTGAGACCCCCTTCCTTATGTTGGTTCTGGTTCTCACCCGTATAGCTGGCAGTGCGAGTCCTTTACTGGTGCCGCTCTTTTGTCACGGCTCCTGGCTCTAGTATGCTGCTGTGCCCCGGGTACTCTGTGGGCCAGGAGACTTGTAATCTTCTGCCCTTCGGATTCTGCTGGTGGGACTTGTAGTACCCATGCAGCTTAGGGCTCCATGCCCTGCTCTCTGCACTCGGTCTTGAGAGAGTTTGATGCCCTGGTAAAACCAGGGAGTCACACATAACACCTTCCCTCATAGGGTTACATACAGCCAACCTGAAACCCTAGTTACCCCCCCTCAGGGCAAGACAGGCACACCAGTGGGCGGGACCAGGCAGTTAGGAAACGCCCACCTAGGGGTCTAGACAGCCCGGGTCGGGAAAACAAACAGTTGAGTTCAGTAGTTTTAAGTGGAAGTTCAAGTTGAGAGGAGTGGAGGCTGGGGCTAGGTATAGCTCCATCAGAGGAGAAGCTCAAGTTGAACGGTGCCAGGGTTGGAGCCCTGGTACCTTGGCTAGGAGGCAGACGGTGGTCTCTGTCGGCAGGCGATGGGAAGACGGCAGCCGGAGATCCGAGGTGGACCGGGAAAGGGTTGGAGCCCACCGATCCCGACACCAGAGACCCGACCCAGAAACCGTGCATAGAGGGGGAACACGGACCCTGAAGCCAGAACCGGAACCAATGGCCTAGCTAATCAACCGATTGAGGGCAGGATTATAGGTCCTGTCCCAACCAAAGTCCCAAAAGCAGACAACCATCCACAGGGAGGGATAGGGCAACCGCCAGGGCCCATAGATCCCACAGGTCAGCGTCAGCGGGCACGGCTCCTCAGGTACACAAAAACCCAGGAGCGGACTCCCGTGTTCCATAACGGGAAGTCCAAACAAACCACAGAACTAGTGTAGAGGAAAAGACGGCGACCACCAGCCCGGGTGGGGGACCAGAGTACAACCGGCCGCCGCGGCCGGCCACCAGCACCTTGGTTTACCAAAAGACTTGTGTGATTCATTTAATTGTGAGTAACCAAACATCCCGTGCTACGTCTGGGCGCACAAGCCCTTGCCATCGCCATACCCTGCACAGAGACACTGGGTCCCGGGGCAACCATCCCTACCCACTGAGGTGTTAACATCCAGCTGCCACTACATCTTCCCCGGGTGTCCCACAACAGCAGAGGTGGTGTCCCACTTCACCACATACCGTGGGTGGCGTCATGAACTGAATACGGCCAAGGCCGTACAACTACATCCCCCTTTTCATTTGGCGTGTCTGCATGACCCCCGGGTCCGGAGGATCCCTCGAGCCACACAGCGGGTCCGGATCCGAGCAGCCCGGCTGCTACAGTCGTGGGGGCGGCAGAAGAGCTTTTGCCCAGCTCCCTTCCCAGCAACCGTCTTCTCTCCACTCCAAACTTGTTCTAAAACAGTCTCACTTTCTCCCTGTGTGTCTGTACCTAACTCCTCCTCTACGCCAGAATACATAGGAAAGCTCCTCCTTCTGGTCCGGAGTAGGAAGTGTTGAGTGCTTGTGTACCTAGCATGGGAGATCCCCCCCTGCTTCCAGGCATAGCAAAACCCCCCTGTGAGGAGGGCGATGTTACAGTGGCAACCGGACAACTGGTGTGCCACAATAGCATGTCCGAACTCCAGTTAAAAACCGCAACACATATACAGAGGTGGAGCAATAGCGGACAGTAAGCACATAACATTTATTTACACAACATTTAGGGTCAGAAGATCTTTACAGGTATTGTAATTACTGCTATTACATTATATAGGCCCATTCTCAAGTTAAAATGTTGTCAGACATATCCATCAGGTTCAGAACTTTGTCCTCCAGCTAAATCTTACCACATTAGTTGACTCACCCACCCCCGGGCCTTAGGTGACTCGGTGTCGGGCCGAACTAGTCCAGGGTAGTCAGCGGTGGCGGGGCCCGACTCCATGACCCTGGTGGAGTCAATTAATGCGGCGATATTGGGGGAGATGGCGATAATGTTTATATAAGATTCGTGACGCCACCTGTGGTAATTTGCAGCTATGGACCCGCAGCTGCGGGAAGGGACCTCCGGGGCTGATGTTATGGCAGCTGAGGTGTTTCTTTCTCTCCACAGGTAGAGCGAGTACCCCGGGGCAACCTTTGGTGCTTGATAAAATCTATGGTGTTGTAGATGCAGTGCAGGATAAAGCAGACGACACAGGGCTTGCAGTTAAGATCTTTACTCACTGTATTGGTCTTGGTGCTGCAGCAAACCGGTTGCCCACAGTATGCTGGGATCCACTGTCAGGGACCTCCGCCGATCCCGGGTAGTTCAAGGGCCAGTACCAGTGCACCCCTCTTTGTCAGTTTCCTAACTGACTTCTTAGCCTTGACTGTTTTAGCTGAGTTGGTCTTGGCCTCCACCACATGGCCTGTACAAAAGGGGCTAACCGCAGTTGTATCTTGCCCCCTTCACCGGGGATCTGTGGTGGGTTGTGGCCCTGGGCGCTTGCAACCACCCTCGGGCCTTCGGTGTTACTTTTGAGGAATTGTCTCTCTTCCCTCTGTCTGGGGACCGTCCACGAATGCAGCCAGATTCCGCCACCGATCTTTCAGTGGAACAGGCCACGAGCCAATATGCCCTTCCGTGGCCCTGGGATCCTTTCTTTCTCGGTGTCACCTGGGCCTAACTAGACCCAGGATCTTCACCAGGAACTTCCTTATGTCACTTTCTCCTCAGACTTTACTCCTTCACTCTCCTGAGGTAACTACCTCCCTCTCCTTCTCCCTCTTTGCCTGACAGGCTGACTGACTCCACTTCACTCCACTTGCTCGCTGCCTTGAACTTCCTAGTTCCCTTGTCAACTCTCTCTTTCTGACTCCTCCCGCACACCCACTGACTAGGCCCCACCCACACTATTGGGACCAGAAATGGGACTTACGGCCCCATGAATACATCTATGGGGGTTGCGGCCACTATCCCTGACCCAGTGTATGCCTACCATTGGTGTGTGCAAGTTTAGTCTGTGGACCGGTAGGTGACCCCATTCTTACCCAGGATGGGATATCCCACCTCTGGCTGAGGTGCAATATTTCTGTGGCGACGGAACCCTCAGGGGCGCCACATTAGTCGCAAAGCAGCTATAGTGCTGCCATCCTCCCCACACTACCAGATTGGATCAGTTTTGCAGCCAATCTTGGTTTTGAAATAGTAGAAAAATCACAACTACAAGCTGTTGAGCATACCACTAGTCCACTTATCTATTGCAATAGACCAACAATGCGCTAAGGGCAGCCCAAGGAAGGTCACCACATCCCCACCATACTGCATGCTGCCACCACTCCAGAAATACAATTATATATATAATATGGGCTGAAAGTGCACACTCCCAGCTGCAATATGAGAGTTTTCACATCCAAATCGGAGAAAGGGTTAAGGCTATGTGCCCACGCTGTGGATTTTGCGCGGATTTTGCCGCGGATTTGCCGCGGATTTCCCGAAAATCTGCAGCAGCGGCACTTCCAAGCCATTTCAATGGCATTTTGGAAATGCTGTGTCCATGCTGCGGATTTTTCCGCTGCGGATTTGCCGCGGATTTTGATCCGGAAAAATCTGCAGCATGTCAATTGTTTGGTGCAGATTTGGTGCGGATTTTTGGTTTTGAATGGGGAAAAAAAAAAAATCCGCATCAAAATCCGCGGCAAATCCGCGGTAAATCCGCGGCAAATCCACGGGTGCGGATTTGCCGCGAAAGTCGCGGATTTTCAGGCAGAAAAATCCGCAGGTACATTCTACCGTGGACACAGCCTTAGGAATCATAGCTCTGTAATGCATAGCCTCCTCTTTTTCAAGGGACCAAAAGTAATTGTACAAGGGACTCTAAGGGCTGCAATTAACTCTGAAGGCGTCTCCCTCGTTAACCTGTAATCAATGAAGTAGTTAAAAGGTCTGGGGTTGATTACAGGTGTGTGGTTTTGCATTTGGAAGCTGTTGCTGTGACCAGACAACATGCGGTCTAAGGAACTCTCAATTGAGGTGAAGCAGAACATCCTGAGGCTGAAAAAAAAGAAAAAATCCATCAGAGAGATAGCAGACATGCTTGGAGTAGCAAAATCAACAGTCGGGTACATTCTGAGAAAAAAGGAATTGACTGGTGAGCTTGGGAACTCAAAAAGGCCTGGGCGTCCACGGATGACAACAGTGGTGGATGATCGCCGCATACTTTCTTTGGTGAAGAAGAACCCGTTCACAACATCAACTGAAGTCCAGAACACTCTCAGTGAAGTAGGTGTATCTGTCTCTAAGTCAACAGTAAAGAGAAGACTCCATGAAAGTAAATACAAAGGGTTCACATCTAGATGCAAACCATTCATCAATTCCAAAAATAGACAGGCCAGAGTTAAATTTGCTGAAAAACACCTCATGAAGCCAGCTCAGTTCTGGAAAAGTATTCTATGGACAGATGAGACAAAGATCAACCTGTACCAGAATGATGGGAAGAAAAAAGTTTGGAGAAGAAAGGGAACGGCACATGATCCAAGGCACACCTCATCCTCTGTAAAACATGGTGGAGGCAACGTGATGGCATGGGCATGCATGGCTTTCAATGGCACTGGGTCACTTGTGTTTATTGATGACATAACAGCAGACAAGAGTAGCTGGATGAATTCTGAAGTGTACCGGGATATACTTTCAGCCCAGATTCAGCCAAATGCCGCAAAGTTGATTGGACGGCGCTTCATAGTTAAACTGCATTAGAATCAAATCTATTCATCTGCCCCCCTCTTACCTGAGCTGAGGGAGGAGAGAGGGGTCTGCTGAGACCCTTTATAACATATCTTCTTTCGAATACAGTGTCAGAACTGTAACTGATTTCTGCTGTGGGTCAACCAGGAACTCCCTAGAGAAACAATATGGCTGTCATGTTACCAATCACCCAAAAGCATTCTAAACATACCAAATATGAATATGATATATCTAAATTGTCTCTCCAGTAAAGGAGACAAACTCTAGCACAGCGCCACCTATTGGAAGTAGCGATCCTAAAAGTCACAAGTGGATTTTCGACAATCCTTTGCAATATGACTCAGGATATATAAGCCAGATCAGAATCCCAATTTGCAGACACGGTGTTTCGGGGTGCTTGCCCCTCGTCAGTGCAAAGTATGGGGGTGTCTGATCTGGCTCATGAGAAAGCTATGTGGGGACCACGGGGGAACACTATTCTCCTTAAGGAGACTTTGCAAGCCAGTCTGGCTGCCAGGTAAGGGGACTTATAGCTGCAATGCCCCTAAAATTCCACGGGGGAACACTATTCTCCTTAAGGAGACTTTGCAAGCCAGTCTGGCTGCCAGGTAAGGGGACTTATAGCTGCAATGCCCCTCTGGGAAATATTCAAATTGTCTCTCCAGTAAAGGAGACAAACTCTAGCACAGCGCCACCTATTGGAAGTAGCGATCCTAAAAGTCACAAGTGGATTTTCGACAATCCTTTGCAATATGACTCAGGATATATAAGCCAGATCAGAATCCCAATTTGCAGACACGGTGTTTCGGGGTGCTTGCCCCTCGTCAGTGCAAAGTATGGGGGTGTCTGATCTGGCTCATGAGAAAGCTATGTGGGGACCACGGGGGAACACTATTCTCCTTAAGGAGACTTTGCAAGCCAGTCTGGCTGCCAGGTAAGGGGACTTATAGCTGCAATGCCCCTAAAATTCCACGGGGGAACACTATTCTCCTTAAGGAGACTTTGCAAGCCAGTCTGGCTGCCAGGTAAGGGGACTTATAGCTGCAATGCCCCTCTGGGAAATAATAATAATGATATATCTATAATTTAGGGAGAAATTGTACCTCCTAAGAGTTTCCAGTTACCAAAACCCTTATACACACTCATTATCTGCTCTTCATTAGATAACCTGCTTTGATCACCTATTCAAAGTAGGGGTTGCAGGCAGTGATCCAGTGCCCCCCCACCTTTCATCTTCATAATTCACAACCCCACTTATAACACAAGCAAAAGAACAAGAATGGAAAGAAAAAGAGACCTAAACATTTCCATCACAGACAATCCAAAACCTGCTCAATTTAAACAGCCATAGCTAGGTTATAAATCACCGTGCACAATATGCGTTATATGTTCCTTCAACAGTCCAGTTTAAAGTCTAATTTAGTCCCAAAATGCTCCCCAGTGCTTAGTACTTAGCCCAGGACTGAGTGCCTTCTTCTATTTCGGTTTGTGACTTCATTGGTGGAGTCTTCACCTTAACCCATTCTTCCCAACCATCCCGGGGCATGTCCAGAGTTCAATTGCATCTGCATCATTAGTAAGCATTCAGTAAATGGCTGAGTACATTTTATCTGCAGAAGCAATGACCATTCCTGCGATGTAGAGCCATACCCAACACAGAGCGGAGCAGATCATTTTGGAACTGGGCTATGTAAGTAGATGGGTTTTTCTAGCGAGTGCAGTATTCTGAGTTGGGATAAGGGGCACCATACTCTGAGGGCATCATAATGTGTCAAGTACACTGTAAGGGGCATTATAATGTGTGTAGAAGGCACTGTGTAAGCATCATAATGTGTGGCATCACTGTAGGAGTATCAAACTAAAATGGGGAATTATAATTTTTGGCTATACTGTGCAGGCATTATGATGTATGTGAGGGGAACTTTTGGGGGGGAATCAAACTATGTGAAGCACTATAGGGACACCAAACTATGGGGGAAGCACTGTGGGGTCATTATAATCTATGTGGGGGACTTTGGGCCATCACACTATGTGGGGAGCAATGTGGAGGTATCATACTGTGCAGGGAGTACTATGGGGTGTCATTATAATTTGTGTGGAGGGCTCTGTTAGCAAATTATACTGTGTGGGGGCACTGTGGGGACATTATACTTTGAACAGGGTACATTGGGGGCATTGTGATAGAATCATAGTATGTGGAGTGTCATTGTACTGGCATCATATTGTATGAAGGGCATTATGTGTGTGGGGTACTTTAAGGACATCATATTGTATGGGAGAATGAATCACACTTTCTGGTTGGGAACATCATACTATCTGTGAGGGGACGGGCATTAAGGAGTATCAAATTGTTTAGTGAGACATCATACTGTAGGAAGCTCATAAACAACAATATTGTACTGGGATGGAACAATAACGCTTCTTGAAACAATAGGAACATTATTTATGTGTGGGAGTGCAAAAGGGACTGGGCAGGATAAGGGTGTGGTGTAAAGTTAAAAAAAAATTCCCACTGCAAACATTCTCGGAAATGAGAGTGAAAAGCATTGAGCAGCTTGCAATGTATTGTAAGAAAAATGTGTGTTCCAAAAACTTCATTCCAACATTGTTGTATTTTTTTTTTCAGACAGTTGTCAAACAAATATGCATATTTTTTTTATGGGTTACACTGAATTTTACAACTGCCAAACTGTTTAGCAGAACATTATCCCACACGGTAACTAAGTATCATGCATGATGAAACATATCTGATTGTTTATTTTTTTCTCAGTTTTGACACTAGGCAAGTGTCAGAGCCCTTAAATACGAGCTAGTCAATAGATTTTTGTCTAATTTGTACTGCCACTTGAACTTTCATTACACATATTAACTAATTAAATATATTTTTACTCGTTTTTGTAACCCATTGGATAGAAATGTTCTAACTTCAAGAGGACCTAAGTAAAATAAGTAACCCACACACTAATTAATCCCATACAATTAATGTCCCCCATGTGTAGATGATAGCTCCGTAGTAAAAGCTAACATACATGCAGATACATATCATACATACATATCATATGACAGTCCCGCCATTTAGTATTCTCAGAGTTTCCCTTTAAGCCCGAGTAGTAAATTCATCTCTCTAATTGCTTTGTTCTGAAGAACACAAGGTCAGTTTAATTAATTCCCCCCTGAGATGCAACCGTTTTATGCAACAATGCTACATCAGCCTGCCTGTCCATTTACTGTATTGATTGAGCTAAGCTTGTAATGAAGCAATGATTACTGACTCCTACTGTGGTAAACTCAGCTAAAGGCACACGTTAAATATCTGGATGACACTGTTTGTGTATAAACAATAGGGAGAGATATTCTAGAATGTTTGGATATCGATGAGGATAATATTATCCAATGCGCCATAAAAGTACATCTAATATATAAAGCTGAATGTGTGTGTGTGTGTGTGTGTGTGTGTGTGTGTGTGTGTGTGTGTGTGTGTGTGTGTGTGTGTGTGTGTGTATGTCCGGGATTGGCATCTGCACCGTCGCAGCTACAGCCACAAAATTTTGCACATTCACACGTCTGGACCCCGAGAGCGTCATAGGCTATGTTGTGAGGCAAAATTTTAATCCCGCGTGTTCCAATTTACCAATAAATTTTGCCCCTAGCTACATAATGGGGAAAAAGTGAAACAAAAAGTGTATCCACTCCGTCGCATTTACAATCACAAAATTTTGCACAGACACCTCATGTGACCCAGGGAACGTCATAGACTATGTTTTGACAGGAAAATTTAACCCCGCACTATACAGTTACTCTCCAAAAAACATGCCTCCATTAAAGTAAATGGAGCCTGGAACTACAGGTTATTAGTAGGAGCTGTGATTGGTTGCTATAGGAACAAAAGACATTCATAGTATAAGAAACTTATATGTGAGGTAATAAGATGTTGGTGGGGAGACAGATAGAGAGAGACAGAGAGATAAAGACAGACAAGGAAAGAGACAGACAGAGACAGGCAGACAGGGAAAGAGACAGACAGGAAAAGACACAGACAAAGAGACGGGGAGGTAGACGGGGAAAGAGACAGACCTGGGAGAGAGACAGACGGGGAAAGAGACAGACCTCTGAAAGAGACAGACCTGGAAAGAGACAGATGGGGACAGAAACAGAGATAGAGACAGACAAAGAAAGAGACAGACAGACAGAGATAGACAGATGGGAAAAGAGACAGACGGGGAAAGAGACAGACGGGGAAAGAGACAGACGGGGAAAGAGACAGACGGAGCACATTACTTGGCCAATTTAGTTAAATCTGTGTGGAATATCTGTGGTGATGAAATATATGTTGTGAAATGCTTCTATTAGCTTATTTTTTGCGTTTTAATAATTACATTTCTATCTATTTGTTTTGTGGTTTTTGTGTGCAGAATACATTTTTTTTAATACATTCTATTTTGTTAACAGCAGTTATTAACCCGGGCGAAGGCGGATAGTACAGCTAGTAGATCAATAATAGTGAATGGGACGACTAAAAACAGATATCCACAGTATGTGAAAAACTCTCCGGATGGTTGCTGCCAACACAGAGATAATCAAGATATATTATGAATGGAATAGATTCAATGGATGATGTTATCATAAAGTTTTCCACTAAACAGCCATGTAAGTACGACGGTCACAATGTGGGGGCATGGTTTCTTGGTTTTAAGTTGACATTGATCAGTCATCACGAACAGAAGACAATATTGGCCTTTTGTCAGAAAGGTTTCTCCCATACACCACTCCAACCGTTCTTGCAGATTGGAGCAGCCCTCAAAATGCTGCGAAGCAATTCCAATTTTGTAATCTTCAAGGCACTAAAGACTCCTTCATCAATTAGAAAAATTTTTATTGGTTCCAATGTACATGAGGGGATAACAACAGCGTGATGTTTTGGCCAACGTAGGGCCTTTAACAAGCCTTTTTAACCCATCATCAACAAGAGGATACAATAACCGAGTGGACAAATTAATGGAAATGTCATCTATGTTCCTTTCCATCCATTAGAAAATGGAAATGATGTGTAAATTTTCACAAATGGCTTATACTGCTGCTTATCATAATCTCAACGGAAAGAACAGAACTGTATTAAGACCATAATGATCAGTATTCCTCCCAAAACTTGAAACAGCTGTCACTTCTAAAGTCTCTTTGGATTTACACCAAACAGATGATAGGATAATATCTGATATTAAAAAAGGTATCTCACACACTAAAAATATATTGAGCAATTTCTGCAGCCTTTACAGGCTTATTGTCATTCAATGCATAATTCAAGTGAGATACAAATCCAGCTGCTAAGGAGAACCTGTTACATTACGTAGAAGAACGTGCCTCTGCACACTAGGAGATCCCCAACTACGACATGAGAAACCATCAAAATCATGTGAAGGAACTGGAAATCTGAAAACTCACTTTACTGTATTTTCCTTTTTCTTCTTTGTCCAATTCATTTACAAAGGGTGCTACTATTAGGGCTCTTCTCCACTAGCGTTTTATAAATCACAGCGATACTCGGCTCAAAATGTGAGTCGAGTATCCTGCGTGTGTCCTGCGTGTGATCTGCGTACAGTGTGTGTTTTTTTCCTCATATAGCATCCGTATGACATGTGAGCGTCATGCGAGTGCTATGTGAGTTTTTAGGCAAGCAGCGTAGGACTGGCTACAGGAGAAATCTCCTGTAAAACCAGTCCTGGCCGCGGTTACCTGCACTGAGCTCCGGAGCTGTAACCTGAGCTCCAGCGTCTGCCTGATCTGTCTGCAGCTGTGCTGACCTGAACAGCAGTTGTCGGGGAATCCATCACTCGGTGCTCGCTGTTCAGGCTGCAGTCTGGAGCTCAGGGGACAGCTCCGGGGTTCAGTGCAGGTAACCGCGGCCAGGACTGGTTTTACAGGAGATTTCTCCGGTAGCCAGGCTGACCCGGTATGCAAGTGTCAGGATCCGTGTGACATGCGCATGCCACCCGGATTCTGACTTGCATGCGGGTGAGAGAGCTGAGAATCGCATCAAATCGCAGCATGCTGCAATTTCAAGGAGAGCCCGTGTATCGTCTGAGAAAAACAGGGAAATGGAGACAGCATCATTAGAAACCATTTGCAAGATTGCAAACCGTTTCTCAATGCTAGGGAATTTGCAGGAAAAAAAACGCCAGTGGAGAAGAGGCCTAAGGGTCACAATCTGCTCAGAAGCTCTTCATGCTCTAAGGCTTTTCATGACAATCCCTGTCCATTTACCTTATAAGCAACTGTGTGTGGATGTCACCGAGGGTTTTGCTTCAGACACTCCTCTATGTGCCAGAATGGATGTATACTGGACCCAGTTAGTCCATACCTTACATGGACCTACTTGAAATGCGAGGCTCACACATATATTTGTCATGATCCAATGATAGACTGTGATGCACGAAGCGGCCACGAGTCTTCTAACTCAAACTGCTGAGGTCAGTTCAGGAGACCCACGACTGGTCTGTGAATCCCGGTCCATGCTCTGACCATGACATATGGAAGTTTGAATCTTGCCTTCAAAAAAGCTGAAAATGCAACTTTTCTCCAGAGGAATTTAGAAAGGCGCAAGGCCCACCCCAAATTTATTCTTCCTGCTGTACTGGATATCGACAAGAGTCTTCATATGGGAAGTATTTTCACAGCAGATACTAGTTCACGTCCTATACAGAAAGTTAGTTACTCTTTGTTCACAAGTACACACCTGAACATAAGTACCATGGGCCTATTGGAATAAAAGGCAAGACAGCAGCTATAAGGCCAAGGTCAGATGAGCGTATGAAAAATCACTGAATTTTCATGCATATACTCAAATTATTTTCATCTGTTTATTCATCAGTATGCCATCCATGTGTCTTCTCTGGGTCTGTATTTCATGTCCTAGTGATTTAAGTATGGCATCTGTATTTCTATATTGTAAGATGTCCATTGGACACGTCATGGAGAGGAGATATGAATCACAGAGTCGGTTATCCTCTGTGATATAAGCCTCTAAGCAAGCTCCAGTAAGTATAGTACTGAGAGGGTTAATAGGAGTCTATCAACGACCAGATTTACCAGTAGTCAGATAGATGGGTGGGAATGGCTACTAACATATCACTACTCTGAGGCGTGGTATGGTGCACATAAGACAGTCTAGGTGTGATCATTAGTGTTCTGTGTGTGGAGGTTAGAAGTCCTCCTCTGTGAAATCTCCATACTTGGTCTTGTGTTCTGCATTAACACCAGGGGCGTAACTATAGCGGTCGCAGAGGTCGTGACTGAGACCGGGCCCGGCAGCTTAGGGGCCCGCTCTGCAGATCAGCAAGCAGCTCCTTTCTGTGAGAGGAGCTGCGCTGATCTGGGTAAGACCACGCAGCCGCTGTATGACCCGGTGCTGCCACCGCTGACACTCGGCCCCCCTGCCTGTTGTCAGCAGCGGCATGGGGCCCCCCTCCCCCGTCATCACACACAGCAACACTAAAGAAGAGGGGAGCGGCCCGTGCAGCTCCACGCTCCTTCATTCTCCCTCTGTGCCTGCGCGGTGATGTCACTCCTGTGCATCCGCTGTGCTCAGACTCAGAGCACAGAGCGCAGGACAGGAGGACGCCGACCGCAGCTGCAGGGGAACGGAGGAGAGATGACGGAGCAGCGGCGGAACCAGGAGACGCGAGGACAGCAGCGAGGGAACGAGGAGAGAGGTAAAAACTTGATTGTTTGGTTTTTTTTGTTTGTTTTTTTTCTTAAATCAGTGCATACCCAGGGACCGGGGGAGGGGGGAAAGAAAGCATGTGGAGCTGCCAGCAGTATACATAGAGCATGGGGGGCTGCCAGCAGTATACATTGAGCATGGGGGGCTGCCAGCAGTATACATTGAGCATGGGGGGTTGCCAGCAGTATACATTGAGCATGGGGGGCTGCCAGCAGTATACATGGAGCATGGGGGTCTGCCAGCATTATACATGGAGCATGGGGGTCTGCCAGCAGTATACATGGAGCATGGGGGGCTCCCAGCAGTATACATTGAGCATGGGGGGCTGCCAGCAGTACACATTGAGCATGGGGGGCTGCCAGCAGTATATATGGAGCATGGGGGGCTGCCAGCATTATAAATGGAGCATGGGAGGGCTGCCAGCATTATACATGGAGCATGGGGGGCTGCCAGCAGTATACATGGAGCATGGGGGGCTGCCAGCAGTATACATTGAGCATGGGGGGCTGCCAGCAGTATAAATAGAGCATGGGGGGATGTCAGCAGTATACATGGAGCATGGGGGGCTGCCAGCAGTATACATGGAGCATGGGGGGCTGCCAGCATTATACATGGAGTGGGGGGGCTTGCATTATACATGAAGGCCTGGGGGCTGGCTGCATTATACATGGGGGGCTGGCTGCATCATACATGGAGGCCTGGGGTGAATTATAATATATGGAGGACTATGGGGCGCAGTATAATATATGGAGGACTATGGGGCGCAGTATAATATATGGCAGGGGTGGGCAATTAATTTTCCCATGGGGCTGCATGAGAAGTTGGGATGGTTTTAGAGGGCCGGACTAATATAATTAACTCGGTTCTACAATATATATATACATATACATATACACATACATACATACATATATATATATATATATATATATATATATATACACACACACACGCATATATACTGTGTGTATATAATATATATATATACACATACACACAATGTATACATACATACACACAATCCCCAAATACTACATCACTACACCCGCCACATACTACACCTGTAATATGCATCCCTATACACTACACCTGTAATAAACTACACCTCTATATACTATACCACTATATACTACATCACTACACCCCTATATACACCTGTATTATACTACACCACTACACCACTATATACTACACCTGTATTATACTACACCACTATATACACCTGTATTATACTACATCACTACATCACTATATACTACACCTGTATTATACTACACTCCTATATACTACACCTGTATTATACTACAGCACTACATCCCTATATACACCTGTATTATACAGGTGTATATAGGAGTGTAGTATAATACAGGTGTATATAGGTTTGTAGTGGTGTAGTATAACAGGTGTATATAGGGGTGTAGTATAATACAGGTGTATTTAGTGGTGTAGTATAATACAGGTGTATATAGGGGTGTAGTATAATACAGGTGTATATAGGGGTGTAGTATTATACTACACCCCTATATACACCTGTATTATACTACACCACTACACCACTATATACTACACCACTACACCCCCCATATTCACCTGTAAAACTACATTCCCATATACTAAACCACTACACCCCAAATATTTGTCAACAGTTAACCCCCTCCCCCGCCCGCCCCCCATTGTCCCCGCAGGTTACTAGTAACCACTCACCTTTCTCTTCTTATTGTCCCCTCCTCAGGCACCTCCGTACGAGCCCCCCGCTGAGCGGCTTCTCTTTCACATGCCCAGGCTGCGCCGACGCTGTATTGCTAGGAGCCGCTGCTTCTCTCCATACGGCCCCAGCCGCTGCAGCTTCTTCTCCTGCCGGGTGGGAACTTTTTAAATCACATGCGCGCGCCGTACTGACGATATCAGGGCCCGCGTGTGTCACAGAGAAAAGTGCCGGACAGGGAACAGAGGAGAGATTCCTGCGTTCTGCTGCCTACACTGTGCGGAGCTGCAGGATCTGTCCTCTGTTTCCTACCCGGCACGCAGCATGTGATGGGGGCAATCTGACCACGGGCCTCCTGGAGCCTGGAGCTCCGGACAACAGGTCAGATTGCCCTCATCACAGAGCGGCCAGCAAGGACGCCCTGAGCCAGGCGGGCCGGTCACAGAGAGTAGGCGGGCCGGATGTGGCCCGCGGGCCGCCCCTTGCCCAGGTCTGATATATGGAGTACTATGGGGCGCAGTATAATATATGGAGAAATATGGGAAATGCATTATAATACATACAGGACTATGGAGCTGCATTCTAATATATGAAGGGTTATGTGGGACCCTTTATACTATATGGAAGGCTATGTGGGTGCCATTATAGTATTTGGGAAAACTATATACAAGGGGGGGTCAAAGATACAAGCAGGGG
The DNA here is from genome assembly GCF_048569485.1 of Anomaloglossus baeobatrachus. Classification (NCBI taxonomy): domain Eukaryota; kingdom Metazoa; phylum Chordata; class Amphibia; order Anura; family Aromobatidae; genus Anomaloglossus; species Anomaloglossus baeobatrachus. The sequence continues at coordinate 78,384,890 of NC_134362.1, forward strand.
ATGGCAACGTTTTGTGCTGAGGGAAAAGGGCTCTTTCCCTCAGCACCCAGCTTTCCCATGCTCTGCTATACAATTCTCAGCACCCAGATTTCTCATGCTCTGATATGGGAAAGCTGGGTGCTGAGGAAAAGATGTATTGCAGAGCATGGGGAAGCTGGGTGCTAAGGGAAAGAGCCAAGTGTCAGCGTCATTATCCTATACCCCAATTGTCGGTGTACATAGAGGGGGGCCCAGGTCCGAACTTTGCACCATCAAACCCTAGTTATGCCACTGATTAACACTGTAGTACCTTTGCTAGGTCTGTGTATCCTGTTTCCCTGCAAAGAAAGGCCATTTATTTTCCTTGTATGTGGCTCGCTTTATGGAGCTTTAATAAAGCAGCCTGGAAATTTTTGTTTAATGTCGCCTCCTCAAATGCCGTTGAGTGAGCCGTGTCCCCACAATATCAATACTTTAAAACCTAATCATCAAAATATTGGTAATATAGTCATAAAAATCAGATGCAATACAGATGATCCGTAAGGGATCCGATTTTTTTTTTTTTTGCACTTTTGCACACCCATAGATTTGAAGGGGCGAGTCTCATATGAAATAGAGAATAGTGCATGCTGTGATTTTTTTCACCGGAACCAAGTGTATTTAAAGTGACTTATTGAATTACATTGGTCAGTATGGTGTCTGATTTTTACTCAGACAGCATGTATCCATATAATAGGCTCAACCACACATCCCCTAAAGCCCAGCAAATTAGGAGTCTTATCTCCACTCAGATGTGAGCTGGAGCTACTATACCGCCCCGCGGGCTCGGCTGTGACCGCCGAACCGCTTGGATCCGTGCTTGTACTGCGAGTGGTGGCTCGAGCCTCTCATGGACCCGGGGGTCACGCCGCTCTGCAAAGGAGTTGGCGCTACACGCAGGGATTTGGGTGAGGAGTCCCACGGCTGGGGCCGTGGTGGTTTGGTTTGGGATGATAGTTCGTGACGCCACCCACGGGTTGTGAAGATTGTAGACACCACCACTGCGGTGAAGGTATGGGGACTCCCGGGAGCGATGTAATGGCGCAGCTAGGTGTTGACCCCTCCGTGGGTAGGGGGTGTTGGTCCCGGTAGGCGAGGGCCGGGGTGCAGGGTGAAGTGTTGCGGTGCAGTGCGGTGCAGTGCCTGATGGCACTGGTGTACTCACTCTGACATAAGACACTGGAGTCTCTGGTAAACCAAACGGAGTGATGAACGTGGCCCGCAGCCGACTGCAGCTTCTCCCAGAATAGGTTGGTGGTTTCCGCCTTTCTCCTGCACCTCTGTGTGTAAATGTTTGACTCCTATGCCTAGACACCGGAAGTCCGCTCCCCGACTTGTATATGCCGAAGGAGCCCGTTTGCCCGCAGACGCTGGCCCTTTGGGTCTCTATGCCTTGGCAGTGGCTTTACCCTGTATGGTTGGGCTGTTGTGTTCTAAAGGGACTTGTGTGGGATAGGTCCTTAAGTCCAGTCCGCAATCAGTTGATTCGACTTGGCCCTGTCGGTTCAGGGGTTTGCACTGGGTCTGAGTACCCTGCCTGGTGCTCCGGTATCCAGTTGGCTCCCCGGTTCGGTTCCGGCGGGCCACTACCCTGTCCCGGTCCCTTACGGTTCCACCGGTCGTCTTCCCGGTCTCCTGCAGGCGGCCACCACCGTCTGCCTCCTTGTCAATGGTGACTGGGCCCCGACCCACCCACCGGAGTAGTCTCTTATCAGGCCCGGACACAGGACTTCCCGTGACCTTGACTGCTCTCGACTTGCACTTGACTAGACTCTCCTCGAACCTGAACTTGACTCTCCTGTTTTCCCGCCTCCAGGCCTGTGTACTCCTCGGTGGGCGGAGCTAACCACATGGCTCCGCCCCCCTGGTGTGAACATCAAACCTGGAGGGTGGTGACAAGGTTTTTAGTTGGGCTGGTGTTACCTAATCGGGAGGGGGGTGTGGTGTTGTGTGTGACTACCTGGGACGACCCGACTAGTCCGGGGCGTCACACTACCAGTAGTAAATTCTCCATACAATGAACGAAGGTGAAGACTGGGAAGAAGAAAATCACGTTATGTTTTTTCCCGCGTTAACGCTGCGTCTTGTACTGCAGCGTTTCAGTGCCAAATTGCATGCGTTCTGCTTCCCCAGCAAAGTCTATGATAAGTCCGAAAATTCAATGCGCACGCTGCGTTTTGACACGTAGCGTTTTGGATGCCAAAAAACGCTGCGGAAAAACAAGCAGCAAGTCACTTCTTTTGTGCGTTGTAGCTGTGTTCTCCATCCATTGAAATCAATGATGTGGGTCAAAACGCAAACAAAATGCACTTGGACTGCATTTTTATTGCATTCCGCGTGCTTTTTTGACAAACAAAAAGCTGGTCTTTTCAGTCTCTCTCTGTTGATGTCAGTCAGTCTCTCTTTCTCTGTCTGTCTCTGTCTGTCGATCGGTCTCTCCCCCTCTCTCATACTCACCGATCATGGGCGCGGCGCTGCACGGCTATCACAAAGCTCCGGCGGCTTTTCCTCTTTTGAAAATGCTGGCCGCTCATTATTCCATCTCGTATTGCCTGCTTTCCCCGCCCACTGGTGCTTATGATTGGTTTCAGTCAGACACGCCCCCACACTGAGTGACAGCTGACTCACTGGTTGCAGTCAGACACGCCCCCATGCTGAGTGACAGCTGTCTCATTGCAAACCAATCACAGCCATTGGTGGGCGGGTCGATATCGTGCAGTAAAATAAATAAATAAATAATTAATTAAAAAAAAACAATGTGCGGTCCCCTCAAGTTTGATACCAGCCAGGGTAAAGCCACATGGCTGAAGGCTGCTATTCTCAGGATGGGGAGCTCCATGTTAAGGGGAGGCCCCCAGCCTAACAATATCAGCCAGCAGCCGCCAGGAATTGCCGCATCCATTAGATGTGACAGTCCCGGGACTCTACCCGGCTCATCCCAAATTGCCCTGGTGCGGTGGCAATTGGGGTAATAAGGAGTTAATGGCAGCCCATAGCTGCCACTAAGTCCTAGGTTAATCATGGCAGGCGTCTCCCCGAGATACCTTCCATGATTAACCTTTAAGTTAAAGAAAATAAACACATACACACCTGAAAAAATCCTTTATTTGGAATAAAAGACAAAAAAACACCCTCTTTCACCACTTTATTAATTCCAAAATACCCCTGCAGGTCCGACGTAATCCACACGAGGTCCTGCGACGCATCCAGCTCTGCTACATGAAGCTGACAGGAGTATCCACAGACCACGACCGCTCTCTGTCAGCTCCACACAGCAACTGAAGTGAGCAGCGCGATCAGCGATGACGTCACTCGGGTTACCCGCGGCCACCGCTGGATCCTCCAACTGTGACAGCAAGTCGCCTGAGTGACTGAAGTGAGCTGCGCGATCAGCGATGACATCACAGGTGAGTTGCAGTCTCGGGTGGAGGACTCCAGCTGGCCGCGGGTCACCTGAGTGACGGCACCGCTGATCGCGCTGCTCACTCCAGTCACTCAGGGGATTAGCGGTCACCCGTGACTCTTTCACGGGTGACCGCTAATCAGGACGCGACACACAGACAGAGCCGTTGGATGACAATAAAGTCGGGTGAAGTTCATCCGAGTTCATTCTCATCGCGCGACTCTGTCTGTGTCTGCTGTCAGCAGGCATGTAAGAGCTGAATTGCCGGGGGAACGCACTGCAAAAACGCATCCATAACGCATGCAAAACGCATCCAAAATGCATGCGTTGTGGATGGATTTTTTTTTTTACAAACACAGTGTCCAGTCTGCCAGAGGGTGTGTTCTTTTCCGCACTGCACAGAACACAATGTGCGCACATACCCTAAGCCTTTCATTTTCTGAGTATTGGAGCATTGCAGAGATTTCCATCTTTGTTTTCTGAGAAGTCTTTTATGACATGAAATAACAGTAAAGGGTGCTTTACATGCTGCGATATCGCTAACGATATATCGTCGGGGTCACGTCATTAGTGAAGCACATCCGGCGTCGTTAGTGACATCGCAGCGTGTGACACCAAGGAGTGACGATCAACGAGTGCAAAAACATGAAAAATTGTTGCTCGTTGACACGTCGCTCCTTTTCCAAATATCATTGCTGCTGCAGGTACGATGTTGTTCGTCGTTCCTGCGGCAGCACACATTGCTATGTGTGACACCGCAGGAATGACGAACATCTACTTACCTGCGTCCACCGGCAATGAGGAAGGAAGGAGGTGGGCAGCATGTTCCGGCCGTTCATCTCCGCCCCTCCTCTGCTATTGGACGGCTGCCGTGTGACGTCGCTGTGACGCCGAACGAACCTCCCTCTTAAAGGAGAGATTGTTCAGTGTCTCCAGCGACGTCGCAGAACAGGTACTGTATGTGCGTGTGACACTGCCGGAGCGATAATTTACGCTACAGCAGCGATCACCACATATCGCAGGAATGACGGGGGTTATCGCTCGCGACATCGCTAGCGATGTCGCAGGGTGTAAAGCACCCTTAAGACTTGTGCTTGTTTAACTTGGATGGTTAGTTCCTTTTAATTCCACCAAAAAGAGAAATGCTGAGCTTGCTTGGACTACTTGGATAATGTGTGGACAATATCTAATAAGTCTAAGCAAGCTCAACATTCAATAAAGGATTTAACCACACCTAAAAGCACCTTTGACTTCCTGGAAACCTTGGTGTGATCATTAAATTTTATAATATATGATAATCTGCCAAGTGAGACGTCAACTCAAGTCTAAAGGGTACTTTACACGCTGCGATATCGGTACTGATATCGCTAGCGAGTGTACCCGCCCCATCGGTTGTGCATCCCGGGCAAATCGCTGCCCGTGGCGTACAACATCGCTAACACCCGTCACACGGACTTACCTTCCCTGCGATGTCGCTCTGGCCGGCGATCTGCCTCCTTTCTAAGGGGGGAGGTCCGTACGGCGTCACAGCGACGTCACACGGCAGCCGTCCAATAGCAGAGGAGGGGCGGAGATGAGCGGCCGGAACATGCTGCCCACCTCCTTCCTTCCTCTTTGCCGGTAGACGGAGGTAAGGAGATGTTCGTCGTTCCTGCGGTGTCACACATAGCGATGTGTGCTGCCACAGGAACGACAAACAAAATCGTACCTGCAGCAGCAACGATATTTGGAAAAGGAGCGACGTGTCAACAAGCAACGATTTTTCACGTTTTTGCGCTCGTTGATTGTCGCTCCTTGGTGTCACACGCTGCGATGTCGCTAACGGCGCCGGATGTGCGTCACTAACGACGTGACCCTGACGATATATTGTTAGCGATGTCGCAGCGTGTAAAGCACCCTTAAGAGTGTCCTGTTTTCTTTTTTACTAAATAAATTACCAATAACTCCCATGCGTTCATTATATGACATCACCTTATATGATGTAATTTCATCACAATACATTTTAATAAATCATTTTTATATTGCCACTTCTCCAGTGAAAATAGGAAAAATAATCATAAATAACTGGTAGTCCTAGTTGTTTGACTACCACTTAATGGTATACCACTAATAGCAGACTGCGTGGCCATTATGAGGCCAGTGATTTAGGTAAACCCAGTGCCATTTGGCACCTCGGTCCTCCCATCCAGCATCACAATTTCAACGGAATCCACATCCTCAGGAAGCACATACCGTTGAATACAATAGTAGAACAGAATGCCATTGGCTCCAACATCTACCATGTAGCCTGTGCATCTGAGTCTCAGAGCAGCAGGCTTAATGACATCACTATATCGCACCTGCTGCGTAGAGTCTAAGTCCACCTGCTGCCCAGACCGGATCACTACATCGGGGCAATGGGGTGTGGAGATTAGTTTTTATAATTTATTAGTCAGTATAATGGAGGTAAGGAGGGATGTTGGGCCATTATATTACTTGATGGTTTTTAACGTCATCATACTTTGTGGGGGGTTGACGTGGTGTCTTACTGTGTGGAGAAACTGTGGGGCCATCATATTGTGTGAGGAGCTGTAGGGGACTTCATACTGAGTAGTGGGCTGAGGGGCATCAGACTGTGTGGGGAGACTGTGTTGGCCATCATACTGTGGGGGGTGGGTGCTGTCGGGCCATCATACTGTTACGTCCCAACCGGAGTCCGCTCCTGCGACCTCTACTTCAATCTCCCGGCGACGCCGTGTTCCTGCCATGAATAGTGCTGGTGATCGGAGATGAGTCTATTACAGCCAGTCTGAGTCTGTCATTCCAGGCAGGCGTTACACATACTTTGTGGTAGGCTGTCAGGGCCATCATACTTTGTTGTGGACTTGGGGCATCATATTGTGTGGGAGGCTGTGGTTCCTTCACACTTTGTGGGGGGACTGTGAGTGTGTCATACTGTTGGGAGGGGGGCTCTGGAGGCTCTCTTACTGTAGTTGATGACTGTGGGGCCATCATACTGAGTGGTGGGGACATATCATACTTTGTGTGCAGGCCACCATACTGTGTTGAATACTTTGGGAGCCATAATACTGTATGGAGGGCTAGGGTGCTGCGGATCATTAGGGGCTTCATAATGTTTGTGGATGTACCTTGAGAGCATAACACAGTGGAGTGGGGGCTCCTGCGGCAGCCTCATAATGTATTTAAGATAAATGTAAAGACATAATACGTTGTTGGTAGCAGTGTAGAGGCATCATTTTGCGTTGTGACAACATTATACTGTGTTGGGGGCATTGTGGGGGCATTATACTTGTTTGGAGCCATGGTTGGTTTCCATATTATGCATGTGGTGTTACTGTGGAGGAATTCACTGTGGATATATAATACGATGTGTGGGGGTAGCATTCTGTTGACATCATACTCTATAGGGGCTATGAAAGGATTATCATAGTGGGTGAGAATACCAGAGGCTTCAAGAGGGGTAAAGTAACTAAGTGGAGCAATACATATCTCTTTCCCTATCGTTAAATGTTGGGCGGTAAGTCCTTCTGCTGTTGCATCTGTGCCGTGACCCTGCCTCCTCTGCTGAATCATTTTTAAGGATCTGAGTGAGGTATGGGGATCCAATTAGGGTTTTTGGGACCCTATTGATTTTTCCATATGTTCTGCTACTACTCATATTTTATGACATTATGTTGCTAGCACTTAAATAACTTAAAGATCCACAGCCAGGAGACTCCTTTACATATCAAGCAAAATGTCTCAGTCATCGGTATTCATGATTTAAGCTTTTTTATTCATTAAATATGTACATCCATGATTTAAGCTCATCTCAGAGAATCTGTAAACCAATTTGCACCTCACAGGAGGAAAGTAGGTTATTCCTTAAGGGAATCATCTTTCAAAATAATACATATTTTAAGCTTCCTTACCTTCCCTCGTGATATAGACTCATCCTATTTGGCTTGAATACATGACTCCCACATCTAATTAACATGCACTTTATTGCTTACCATGCTTATCATCATGATTTCTATAATCAGGGTTCATGCAATTGTTGCTCCACTATTGCATATAATTATTATGACAAAACAGGCAAAGTCCATAGACCAAGACAACCAAGAAACATCAGGGGAGGTTTGTATTCAATAGCCGATGAGAACCGGTGTTCTTACAATGAAGACTGGGTCAATGTTATAAATATATTCTATGGTACACCTTCTGGTTCTTACACCATTAGCACAAACTAGATTTAATATCCTTCTATCTTCTTAACCATAGTCCAAACACTGGCCAACAAGCTTGACCCATTTATGGCCAAGATTATGGCATTAATAAAGTTTAACTTATACTTGCCAAGTTTTGTAATTTTGTATGTGGGTGAAGTTTAGTCTTGCAAGGTGTCTGATGGCCCCTGGAAATTTTTGGCCCTGGTCAGATCCTTTTTCACAGGCTACATGCTTTTTCACAGGCTACACCTGCCTACACCCTGCCCATTCTTTACTCCAAGAACATCTTGGTCCTTAACTCCATTAGATACTGGGCCAAATTAACCTTTCAGAACAGTTGACTTTAGCAATGTTTCAGTGGGGCTCAAGAGGGTTACTCACTCTTTTTGAAGTCTAAGGCAGTCTCCTATTTTCCCCAGATGTTTCAGAAAAGTTGGGAAGTGTGATTTATCTACAACCTGTGTTCTGTTTATGGTATGCAAAAGACCAGATATAACTAATAAAATCATAAAGGGGAACCAGTCTGGTTACAATCTAAAATCCAGAAGTATTCAGAAGTCACCCTGTTTAGTAAGTTGGAGATAGGATAGGATAGAGCCTGTGGGAAACTTCCCTTGGGTGTCAGGTGCCAAAAAGACACTTTGCCTTTGCAGGTAAAGTATAAGAAGTACAAGACAATGTCATGGCAGGGGAGAGAGGCTATAATACCAGTATAGGACAACACATAGGAAGGGGGAAGGAATGCCTTATAGCTTGGGAAAGGGGGAAGTGGTGACCCCTGACAACAAACTACAGCTGGTTCCTGGGTTCCCTTACCACCCTAGATAGGTTTTGCACCTATGCACCTGACCCTAGTGCTGGACTCTAAATAGGGAATGGGTGGGATGAACTCTTTGTCAACCCCACTAAACACAAAAGGAAGACACAAGGGAACAAAACAGGGGAAACGCGACTGCTATCACCAGAGCCCTGATAGATAGCAAAAGACAAACACTTATCTGAGCAGCTCAGCCAGGAACAAACTATAAACCGCACTCAAACCACCCCAGGGTGAGGTTAATAAAAGAAGTCTGAGGATACCAACTGCTAAGAAGGACTGACAGTTTCCCAGGGACTAAAGGCCCCTTTACACACTGCAACATCGCTAGCGATATCGCTGTAACGTCACCGGTTTTGTGACGCAATAGCGACCTCCCCATCGACATTGCAGTGTGTGACACGCATCAGCGACCTGGCCCCCGCTAGCTAGCGTTCCCTTTCCAGCGAGGTCGTTCTGCAGGTCCGTATCGCTGCTGCGTCGTTGGCCAGATCTGCCTGTTTGACAGCTCACCAGCGACTGTTAGAGACTTTCCAGTGATCCCGGCCAGGTTACGATCGCTGGTGGGATCGCTAGAAAGTCTCAGTATCTAAAGGGGACTTTAGAGTCCACTGGCTTCGGAAACAGACAACTATCAGATAACACGTGCTGCCAAGCTCTGTGATCTTCTAGCACTCGCTGCCACTAGATTGTCAACTGGCTATGATACATCCGTGACAGGCCATGACACATCTGTGACAGACAGCAAGCTGAATCTTTGTTACAGGTAATAGAAATATTATCCACCTCTGCAATATTTTCCTTTAGGTATCATGGCTATTTTACACCTTTAATATAATCCTGGCTGCAGTGTGGTTCAATATTCCGGTGGCTTCTTACTCTCATAGATGGTGCATTCTGTATTCACTTGCTTTCTGAACTCTAAGCTGAGATTGATAGGAGTATACCGCAAGTGAATCTGGAAAATACTCCCAAGAAAGAACACAGGCACGGAAATTTTGAGAATTACAGTGCATCGGGGACCGCACCGTCAATGCTGCATACAGAACAAACAGAGCATCAATGCCTAATGAGGAATATTGCAGAAGACCTCAGCAGGATACGTTCTTCTTTATTTTAGATTTCAGGTTTTGGTGTGTAGTATATTCATTAAAGGGGTACGGAATAAATTTTTCGGCATATGAACTAGCCAGTAGTCAGTAGTTAATATGCCAGGCTAAGCTCATATTATTGGAACATTAGATACTATGTTTCTTAGAGTCTTCTCTATTCTAAGGAGTTAAAAATCGCAAGTCATTAGTATGTCGCCTGCAAGACTTGTAGTCCCTAGTGCTGCTGTATTTATTATAATGAACAGTACCGTCTTAGAAAAAATCCTGCAGTAAAGAGACGGAGCTGGACACGAATTTCTGCTGTCATATTTTAATGAGTATCTACCATATTAAACTTGTAGCACATACACCCACGCAGCGCACTCAGATGCTTGAAGCCTGGCAAGCAGTATCCCCCAAGGACGATGTGCCTGCTTCTCTGCTTGTCTGTACGATTCAGTAGCTTCTTATATTACGTTACTGCAATGTCTTTTAACACAGAAGGAGGGACATGGAATATCTGCTCCTAATATAAAGAGGGTAAATGGTTTGTCACTCACTTCTTACCGGTCTTAATTGCAAACCTTGGACAAAATGTAATCATTTCTTATGAGTCCAAGTCATATAAGACAGTAGCAATCGGCAAAAATAATACTATATATTATTGGATGTTGTTTGAACATGGATTATCTGTCCTGCTCTAATCTATAAATAAAACAAAGTAACACAAAAATCAGCTCACTAGGTATATTTGATTGACGGTGCGATGCACGGAGGCTCCACACCGCCTTCTGGGCAATCATAGTAGCAAAAATGAATGGATTCCAGCAACCGCAGAACCATCGAGGGAAGTTAAAACATACCCTTTATTCCAATGTAAAATGGTAATATTAAAAACAACAAAGACATCAAAACAACATTGGGTCTACGCGTTTCAAGCTTTAGGCTCTTAGTCCTGACCATCAGGATTAAGAGGCTAGAGCTCAAAATGCATAGACCCAGTGTCGTTTATGTGGTTTCATAGTTTTTAACATTACCATTTTAATACTGGACAAAAAGGTATGTTTTAACTTCACTCCATGGTTCTGCGGGTGCTGTAATCCATCCATTTTCTGCTACTCAAATTCACGAGCAAAAGTGTAACAATGTTTTGAACCTTTGACTTTCAGGCTCCATATCTCACCATCCACTAGAGCTTTGAGTATGAGATGACCTTCATTGTTAGACAATTATTGTGGCTATCTCATACATAAATTTGGCTTGCCACTATTTAGTATCTTATTAGTTATACAGATTCTTGTTATGTCACTGCATTGTTACGGTTTTGCTGCTTGTGGTGGAAAAATCTTTTTCTCCCTGTATGCTACAAATTACAACCTGTTCTCACATTCCCTAATAGCTCAGTGTGTTGTTAGGTTGATTTCCAAGTGAAGGTCTCTCATTTGAAACAAGGAGCAGCCATGAAGAAGATTTCCCAAGAAAAGAGAAACAGCATCATCCAGCTCATAAACAGTGGTCTCTCAGCCAAGAAAATGGCCAAACTGCATCATGTGAGGCTATGACAGTTGGAAGAGTTGGAAATTAAGTCCGTCCATCCATTCAAAAGCCAAGAGGTGACATCGACGCAAAATGTCTGAGTCCAGAAGTCGGCTCATCACAAGGTCTATCAGTTCTAGCGCGACAAACACGGCAGTGGAGGCGGCTCATATGCTTCATAATAGTGAGGTCAGAGACATCCATGCAAACACTGTGATAAGCACCTTACACATGTCTGTAATGGTGGCCCGAAAAAACCTCAACTTCAATATCATCATAAAAAGTCTCGGTTTCGAGTTTTAAAAAAAGAAAGAAAAGTGGACAGAAGAAGATTGGAAACGTGTGATTTGAAATTATGAGACAAGAGTCAATAGACTAGGCTCTGATGGGTGCAAATGGGTCCGAAAGAAACAAGGGAAAAATAGGGCTAATGAGTCATAGAATCGTAAAGTTGGAAGGGACCTCAAGGGCCATCGGATCGAGAAATCGAATCGAGAAATTGAAGAAACTGTTAAAATCGATGGAGGAAGCCTGATGATCTGGGGTTGTTTCACAGTCAATGGCATTGGATATTTGACCAGGATCAATGGTGGTCTCAATGCTGAGCTATATGTGAGTATCCTGCAACATGAGTTACTTCATACACTCAAGTGCTATGGGCATGAAAAGGTCGTTCCATCAGAACAAGGACCAGTAACATACAACGAGATTGGCAAAGAAAAAGTTCATTGACAATGAAGTAAAGGTGCTGGATTGGCCCCTTGGTCCTCAGACCTCAATCCAATCCAACATTCAAAACATGCTTGAATCTGATCGGAAGCATGCCTAGAAGGATTCAGGCAGTTTTGAAAACCAAAGGTGGATTTACAAAATACTAAAAAAATAATAAAAATTCAAATTTAGATTTTTAGGTGCAAAATAGTAACAATGTAGTCACATAACAAGAATTTGCATAACTAATCATATGCTAAATAGTTGAAAGTCAAATTTATGTATGAGGTAGACAAGATGATTGTTATTAAAATGAAGGTAGTCTCACGCTCACTGCTGCAGTGGATGGCAAGATATGAAGCCTGAAAGTCAAAAGTTCAAAACATTGTTACCCTTTTGATCATGATCTTTATGCAGGACAATGCTCCATCATATGCATCAAAGTCTCCACTGCTCGGCTGCTAGTAAAAGCCTCTAAGATGACATGGTCCTGTCCTCACCTGCCCTAACCCTATTGAGAACTTGTGGCCCATTTTTAAACTAGATATTTACAGTAAAGAAAAACAGTCACTTCTCCTTTCTGAGCAGTGTCTGGAACTCTGTGATTGGTGAGACCCAAAAAGTTGTCTGTCAACAGATGAAGAAATGTAGACTCAAGGAATGGAAGGCTTAAGACCGAGTGAACAGAAAGAGGGTCTTTCTTTCTTTCTTTCTTTCTTTCTTTCTTTCCTTTCTTTCTTTCTTTCTTTCTTTCTTTCTTTCTTTCTTTCTTTCTTTCTTTCTTTCTTTCTTTCTTTCTTTCTTTCGTTCTTTCTTGTCTGTCTAGATAGCTATCTACTTACTAATAAAATCCCAGCAGCATAGTGCTTGCCTATACCCAAAATAGCCCTAGATCTACACATATGGTAAATCAGAATTTGGTAGCTAAAGACAAGTTGCATCATGTATAGCCAATAAAAGTAATAACCATTTAGTACAAGTTGTGAGGAGTCACTCACTTCTGCTAGCACTTGAGATAGCCACAGGCAATGGGTAGTTGATTAAATCAGAAGATTTATATTACTCATAACTCTTTCAGAATAAACACACTGAAAAACAGCCTTGTCTTGGCACAAAAGAACAAAATAAACACAACAGTCCATATATGTCTTCAAGAGGAACCTCAAGACCCACCTCTTCCAACAAGCCTACAACCTACAATAGCCCTCAGCCCAGTAGACCACTGCGCAACCAGCTCTGTCCTCACCTATTGTACCATCACCCATTCCCTGTAGACTGTGAGCCCTCGCGGGCAGGGTCCTCTCTCCTCCTATACCAGTCTGTCTTGTACTGTTAATGATTGTTGTACGTATACCCTCTTTCACTTGTAAAGCGCCATGGAATAAATGGCGCTATAATAATAAATAATAATAATAATAATAATAATAATAATAATATGTCCTCCGCAAATTTCTCAGACCTAGTCAGACTCAAGAAGAGCTGATGAGACCAAAGGTGTTTCCACCCTTACTTCTATTCACTAAATGAGGCATCTGGAGTTCATTTTACAGCCAGTTCCAAGTCCTGAAACTGGAGGTATGGGAATGGTCAGACCCACCCAGCTCTTTGGCCATTCTAATACCTGGACCCCAAATCTGGGTCATTAAAAAAAAACCTCTTAGCACTATATATGCTGCAGTCTGCTTCTCCAGGTCCTACATCACCAAGACTGGCCACATCGGTGATGCATACTATCACAAGGAGGTTTTTGCAAGCTTCACTGACTGTTATGGTGGCTTTAGGATCTGGGGAAACCTCAGATTCTTTTACTCTGCTTGTGTAGATGGGGTAGGCTCACCCCTTCACGTGTTGCCGACACAGTGATGTCCTTTGTAATATGTAAATGCCTTGCTTGTGTAATTTTGCCACCAGATGGAAGTGTTGCAGCACAGTTGTCCTGGCATCTGGGTAGGCAGGGAGAGACTAGTAGGAGTATAGGGGTCTATAAGAGAGAGACAATGGGGACGGGATAGGAGAATCCCTGGGAAGATATACGAGTAATACCCCACCATGAAGATTCTGATCCTATGGGTTGCCCCTGCGGCCCTGACACATGGGATCCGGTCCAGATTGGTCAACCGCATCCCCCAAGGAGAGGGGTTTAGTCGTACAGTCAGGGGTCTGGCGTCCATTTCCTCTTGTTGCTAAAACTCAAAGAATTTGCTCTCAGGCAGAAGGGTATGGCTGGATGGACTGGGCATAGATGGAGAGCCCTGTCGTTACAGTCCTTCTTACGTTTTAGCATCCCCTGTGGGTGATGTGAAGTGGCCCATGACCCGCTTCCTGCCAGTGTGATGTGTAGTGATGAAAGAAGAGGCCTAGAGGTGAGAGAAAGTACACATGTGCCAGAAAGATGGACTGCTGCTAAATTATACAGTGTGTCCATCCATATCCTGTCCACCGCCATTAACTTGAGAACGGCGGCAGCTATAGGCATAGAAGTGGTGTCTAGGTATAGTGTAGTAGCCATGCGCTACGCAATGAAACCACCTATAGCGCCACCTGGTGGAAAACAACGGCGTTAGTATTTTTATCTCGAAAACGGAACGAGATAGAGAAAAAAAGTGAATTACAAAGTTGTAGGGCATCATCAATTCAATACGAATCGAAACCTTGCATACAGAAATGCTATGATATGAAACCCATGACCTTCCCCAAAACATTGAATGCTGGCCACGCATATGGCGCTCATTTAACTTTGATGCTCAAAGTGGCCACCGTCAGCTGCAATGCACATCTCAACTCTGGACAGCATACTGTATCTTGCTGCACATTGTGCAATATGGTAGGTAACACATTTGCACAAGCATCTGTGATACGTCGTCGTAGGTCCTGCAATGTTGGTGGAGGGGTCGCATACACCTGCTGTTTGATGTGACCTCACAGAAAGAAGTCCAATGGGGTCAGGTCAGGTGAGCGTGGAGGCCACTCCACACAGCCACCATACCCAATGACTTGTAGGAAGGTCTCCATGAGGTATCGCTTCACGTCTGCAGCCTTGTGTGCTTTACACGTTCTAATCATAGCATTTCTGTATGCAAGGTGTCGATTCGTATTGAATTTATGATGCCCTACAACTTTGTAATTCACTTTTTATCGCTATCTTGTTCCGTTTTCGAGATAAAAATGCTAACTCTGTTGTTTTTCACAAGGTGGCGCTATAGGTGGTTTCATTGCGTAGCGCATGGCTACTTTACTATAACTAGACACCACTTCTATGCCTATAGCTGACGCCATTCTCAAGTTAATGGCGGTGGACAGGATATGGGTGGACACACTGTATATGAGAGGAAAAAGGTGTAAGGAACCCCTATGGGAAGAGTACTGGTGCCGGCGGAGCACAGACCGAGATGATGCTGAAGATAAAGGAAAATAAAGTTGTTTTGTTTTGAGAAAAGAATCTGTTGCTGGACTTTATTTCCTGAGAACGTGAATGTGGTGTCGCCTGGAACTGATACGGAGTCCTCCTGTGTGTAGTGCGGCGCCTTGGAGGCGAGGTGTTAACGGACAGCTGTGCTGCGGCCTGTTGATCTCTGCTACCACGACAACAATCACTGCCTGCCCCATGCCCTCCACCACACCTGCTATCTTCTCTGATGTCTGTGATCAGCCCAGGGTGACTCGGCATCGACTCACAGATCTGTAGTTCATAGGTAGGCTAGCAAGAGTTACTCTCTGAGGGACTGCTTGTTAATATTTTTTAATCACATGCTATGGGAGAGCCAGTCATATTCACTCACTTCATGTATATGCTGGCTGGACACTTGCATTAGTGCCAGCTATAGCTAGACTATACTTGGCTTGGAATGGTGACTTTATCCAGGCTTACTGGTGGGTGTTATATTATTGCTGTGCGTGGTTGTGGTGTTAACCCTTGTTTGTGTACCGCCCATGTGCCAGCGGCCGAGCTGCTCGGATCCGGAGCCGCGGTGGCTCGAGGGGTCTCCGGACCCGGGGGGTTCGCGTGGACACTCGAATTCAAAAGAGAGGGGATAAGTATGTACAAGGGATGTGTACGTTTGTGACGCCACCCACGGTGCGTGGTCATGTAGGAGACCACCTCTGCTGTTGGGGAGCCCAGTGCCGATGGTGTAGCAGCAGGATGCTTAACCCCTCCGTGGGTAGGGGGTTTGTGCCCCGGGGCCTGTTGGGTGTTGGTGACTGGGGTGCCGTTGGGTAGAGGAAAAGGGACTTTTCAGTGTACTCACTCAGTCCAGGAATAATCACACCGACAGCTTGTAAACCAGAATTCTGAGCACCACTGCAGCATGGAGGGAGCACGCCTGGATCCGTGTCTTTGGTGTTGCTGTTAGCCTGTGGCCTTTTCCGTGGCACCTTCTCACTAGCTCACTAGTTGGACCCTCAAGCTTGAAACTTTTCGGGTCCCGTATGGCTAACGGAGTGAGCTTGCTTTCAGGGTTCACGCGTAGGATTTCTTTGGACTGTAATTTGGGAAAGTCCTATCCCATCGGTGCGCTAGTACCCCGATTTTAGAGCGGGTTGGCGATGAATCCTGAAGTCTTTACCCCTGTCAGGTAAATTACCGGGACGCGTGAAGCTACTTCCCGGCCTAGGGTCCACGTACCCAGTCGTGCTCTGGCCCCTGCCCAGTGATGGCTCAAGGCCGCCGGCTGCCCTCCTCAGCAGTCCGTACCCCTTGACGTGATCCCCTGCGACCGGGGTTCCAGCTCCTACCAGGCCCAGACCAATGTTTGCCACTTAGTAAACTTCATGAGCCTTGCTCCGGACCGGTAACCTCTCCCTCTCAGAGAGTCACCTTCCACCTCCTACTCCTCTCACTCCTGTTTCACTTCTCTGTCACTTTCCCCTACCAACCCCCAATGTGGACGGCCCTATTCCCTTCAAGCCCCCCAATGGTGTGTCTGGTGGGTTCGGTAAAAAGTGTTCCTAGGATTTTGACTGGCTAAGCTGTTAGCAACATCAAAGGACAAGGATCCATAAGCAAGGAGGAGTGGATACTGTGCAGAAGGGCAGATTGCACAATACCCTGCGACAACCTGATAGGCCAAGGCGTCACATTTGTCCTTTTGTTGCTGTCTTACTTTTCTTGCTTTTCACTTTGGTCTCTTAGGCTAGGTTCGCGCACTGCGTCTTTTTGACGCTGCGTTTTTGTGCGTTTTTGGCCGCTAAAAACGCACAAAAACACACCTGCGTCGAAAAAACGCATCAAAAAACGCATGCGTTTTTGCTGCGATTTGGTGCGTTTTTGGCTGCGTTTTGCTGCGTTTTTGATCTCTGCGTTTTGCTGCGTTTTTCAAATGCATTGCATGGGCGGAAAAACGCAGAATAACGCAGGAAAGAACTGACATGTCCATTTTTTTTTTTAACTCAAAAACGCAGGTAAAAAAAACAGATGTGTGCGGACAGCAAAAATGAAAACTCATAGACTTTGCTGGGGAAGCAAAGTCCTGCAGTTTTAAGGCCAAAAACGCACCCGAAAAACGCCGCGAAAAACGCACTGTGCGCACATAGCCTTACTGTTTATTCCTGAGAGTTTGCAGTATGTCTGAGTTTCTGGTATCCCTATCTGTCTCATCTATGTTTCCATAACACTGCCCCTTCCTTCCTTGGGTGGGGTGGAGACAGATTAGCTTTACTCAGGAGTATAGTAAGGCATGAGACTCTGGCATCTCCTCCATTAGGGGTAATTCAGTGTACAGGGATAGTTTATAGTTCCCTAGAGTGAGGAACAGCATAAGAGCCCTTGTCCCTCCCTATCTCACTATCACATTGTGACACTTAACTCACATCCAAGACCTGTCAAGCTGCAACCTTATAGGTTTTATAATTTTTTTAAGGTCTCAATAGGTTATAACATAAATAACAAACTATATTTAGTTTATAAACATTTCCACAATGAGAAAAGAGTACCCAACAATAAATGAAGTTTTAGACCACATGCATGCTCTGTGTATACTTACTCTGGAGATGCCAACGATTTGTTCGTCTGGGAGGAGGCTAATGTGCACAAAGCAAGACTCAAAGTTTCCATCTTCCTTTTTCTCCAGCAGATCTTTTCCTTGTATTAAAGAGACATGTAATGTATTGGAATTCACATCATAGTCCATAGTGACTTCAATCTGTCCCACCGTAAAGTCCGAGCCAAAGTTATTTCCAATAGACGAGATGGAGCTGAGAGAGTCAGTTGAGACGGATTTCCTTAACATCCCATAGGGAGCCATTTCCATGTCCCTGTTGATCAATTCCATTGGACCGAATTCATTAATACTTTCATAGGTATCATTGAGATTTGCCACCATTGCATTTCCCTGGACGGCTCTCTAGAGAAAAAAAACATCATAAAGTTTACGTGAAGAACTGAACTAGAACTTTGTGATCCAGATTGAAATACATAAAGGTTAATGCTGCCAAATACTGAATATCTCTCCTTCTTGAGAGAATCATTTTCTCTGAAGAGGAAGAATTTACAAGGAAGAGGGAGCTGATATTAAGCAGGCAGTTCTCTGGTGCGCACCACTTTTTAGGTGAAAGTGCTGGCCCAACACACTCAAGAGTTGGCCTAAAACAAAATAGAGGTCAACAGGTGCCAAATCTATCGAACAGCAAAAGAACCACTATGATAGATTTGGAACTTTTCTGTCGTCTACATCTATGGTGTCTAAATCTAAGAAAACAATATTAAATCTGTAAAACCTGTTTTGCCCAACAATGGCTTCAAGTCTCGAACAGGACAAGCTGTGGCCAAAGCCTTTGGGAGTCACCAAGATGTGAAACAGTGAGAATGATGTTGTGTTGGGGAGGAAGAGTAGGTGCAGAAACCAAGTTATCATGGGTCATTGACAGGTACCTGCCAGCTGATTCATGCTGCCCAAATGAAGGGTAACATGAATCAGAGCCTGACTGCTGGATTGCAAACAGTTGAATTTTCTTTATATTTTATGCTTTGAAGATCTGGGTGAGCTCTACACATCTCACTCTGAATAATTGACATGTCTATCCCATGTGTGTACATAAGGAGAGACCTGTCAATCACCTATAGCCGGCCAGGGGCAGCAACCGGAGCAGCTCTGAATCATGCTGCCTGTGGTTTGGACCGGATGAATCAGCTGACAGATTCCCTGTAAGATCCACAGTAAGTGGTCAGAAGGCCCAGGATTTATGTTTGTATTGTAATGTACGGCTTTTCTGGGTGTTACTATAATGAAACAAGGGAAGACACTAAAGAAAAGACAAGCGCAATAGTCTTATCTGTGAATAATGCAGTAATACGGAATTCACTGAGTGCTCACCTGGTGGGGGTAGTGTACAAGGAATACACTCGAAAATGTGGCTGCTATGGCCCCTTGGATTGTAGAAATGGTTAACAGGACCTGAAGGGTTAAAATCCACGCTGCTCATGGACAAGATGCGCAGGATGAGAAGAGGACAAGTATAATCCAAGTAGTTTATTAGGTCAACATGCTTTGAAGTATAAACTTCTTAGTCAGGACAAAAAACAGCTGTAACTATAGTAGTTTTTTTCAGCCTCAGGTGATTTTATTTCTCCATTTCCAGGTTTCTGTCCACCCATAAATTGGAGGGGTTTTTTTTTTACTCAATAAGAGACATTAGAGTATTCAGGGACCCAACAAAAAGAGGTCACTTTGGCATTGGCTGTTGGGCTCACATAAAACTGGCCATTTTTGTGTGCTTTCATAGCAGCAATGTATGTCTATATTCCCATATTCATTGTTACACATATCTTAGCACTGCAGTGTGCAACTGTCTCCCTTTTGTTACTGTTTCATGTTTAGTTTGCACCTGTTCACATTAGAAATGTAGGATGTGCCATCAGTCTTTTTCTGAGATTACAGGGTTATGCCTTCTGATTGAGCACTCCTTGTATTCAGCCTCAGGTCATTTTAATTTTTTATTTGCAGGTTCTGTCCACCCATAAATTGGAGGATTTTTAACCCAAAGAGAAACATTAGAGTAGGCAGGACCCAACAAAAAATGAGGTCACCTTGGCGTTGGCTGTTGGGCTCACATAAAACTGGCCATTTTTGTGTGCTAAGTATCTCAATTTTTACATATTTATCATAGCAGTAATGCATGTCTATATTCCCATATTGATTGTTCCACATATCTTAGCACTACAGTGTGCAACTGTCTCCTTTTTGTTACTATGTGTCATATTCAGTTTGCACCTGTTCACATTAGAAAGGTAGGATGTGCCATCAGTCTTTTTCTGAGATTCTAGTAGTCTGTCCTGAAAAAGTTTATACTTTGAAACGCGTTGACCTAATAAATTGCTTGGATTATACTTGTCCTCTTCACATCCTTTGTATCTTGTCCATCGGCAGCGCGTATTTTAACCTCTCATCTCCCGTTATCCAATATAAATGAAACAGGTTGCAGCTAATTTTTGAACCTAATCTGCTGTCTTGGGGTGAAAGTCTTCTATATGCTAAATAGGTATCTAAGAAAATGGGAACTGATCTCCCAAGTTTCCAGAATAAATACTGTATATCTTGTGCATATGCTATGTATAGCAGCTGTGCACAGATGGGAGTCTTGTTACCTGCATGCGTTGCAGCTATCTAAGCTTATCTCGCAGGACTTTGGCCTCCGCTAATAGATCATCATACATACTTTAATGGTTCATTATAGTAATTCCGTGTCCTGGCTGCCAGTCAATATTTGCGTCTTCATTTTGACAGCGGTAGACTGCTTATTATAGTGTGCATATTGCTTCCAGTCTGTAATATCATCTTAGAGTGCTTCTTTTTATAACACAGTGTTGGATTTATCTCTAGACATCACTAATGTATGCTATAATTTTACAGATAACCAGGACTAGGTCATTTACTTAGGAAGAAATAGCTGCATTATGTTCTGTACAGTTCATTTTTTTTTTTCATTCTCGGAAAAGTCACGGATATGTTTGATTTATCTAGCAAGATGCTGGGTCATAAAAACACATCCTCTTTCTTACTTTACAGTCCTTACTACTTATATATCTGCACTAAACTAAAAAGAAAATTCTATTGGTGCGGTGTGGAGAATAACTTAGCCAAAATGTTTAGCGTATTTTTTCACAATGTACTGTGACTGGCAGCGTAAATCAGACGGCGCGCACCATTCAATTCTATGAGTGTGTGGAAATAATCGTGTAATAATAGTGTCATTGGCATAATCTGCCGATTCTCTCGCATGGCAGAATCTACGGTTATGTTACCACAGCCTTAGGCCTCTCTCACATGTCCGTGAAAAACCACGCACGTTTTTCACGTTTGTGTCAGAGGTGCGTTTTGCCCTCCATGAGCCGTATTTATGGCACACGTGTGTTCTCCGTGTGTTATCCGTGATAACACATGGAGAATGAAACTTTCTGCTCACCTGTCCCTGCCGTCGCTGTCCGTGGTGCTGATCCTCCGCTGCTGCTGCTTCTGGCCTCAGTGAAGTGAATATTCAATTAACATAATAAGCGGCGGTCGGAAGCAAGTGACAGCAGCGGCAGAGACAGCAGGGCTGGAGAAGGTGAGTAAAGGTTTTTTTGTTTTTCTCACAGACACATGTCTTCTCTCCGGTGCGTGTCACACGGAACACATCCGTGTGGTCCGTTTGCATTACGTGTGACACATTTGCGTTCCGTGTGACACCCATGATGCCGGAGAGAAAACGGACATGTCTGCGTGAGAAACACACGGCCACACGTAAGTACGGAACGGACACACGTTCCATGCGCAAATACTTACGTGTGTCCAAAACCATAGGAATACCTAGGTCTACATGTGCACGTGTCTCCGGTACGTGAGAAAACTGCCAAACACGTACCGGAGGCACGTACGTGTGAAAGAGGCCTTAAAGTGGTTTTCCACTACTAGTCTTACGCTAGGTCATCCATATCAGATTAGTGGTGGTCTGACACCCAGCATCCTCACCAATCAGCTGTTACCAGCTCTACAGCGGCGGCATGTATACAATGTACATAGCTGATCTGCAATACCGATAATGACCACTATGCTGTCTCATAAAGTTGTGCCTTGTACACTGCCTACATCCAGGCCGCTACCAGAGCTCATTAACGCTGATTGGTCAAGAAGTTGGTTGTCAGACCCCTATCATCGTATATTGATGACCAATCCTAACAACAGCTTATCAATATCTTAGTAGTGGAAAACTCCTTTAATGCAGAATTTTATTGACCCTCATGCACAATGACACCACAAACTTTTTTTTTCTTTATTTTTCTCAATTGAAAACAAATAATTTTATTTAAACATAACATTAAAACATTAATACTTTAAATTTTTTCAGTTATTGAAAAAAAAATTTTTTGGACGACACCTTCCCTTTAATACCAGAGGGTGGAGTGGAGTTCCATCCGCGATTGTTAACCTGTTAAATCCTGCTTTCAAACTCTGACAGTGTGATTTAAGATGCGCCATAATGGGGTCACGCCATTTCAAGATCCCATCGGAGCACCCGTGATGTGATTACGGGTCAGTTATGCGTTGCTATGACAGTTGGGGGTCTAGTGAAGATGTTTGTGCTTGTCATTAAAGTCTGTGGCCAAGCTTCTGATATACAGTACAGACCAAAAGTTTGGACACACCTTCTCATCTCTAGAACAACTATTAAGAGGAGACTTTGTGCAGCAGGCCTTCATGGTAAAATAGCTGCTAGGAAACCACTGCTAAGCACAGGCAACAAGCAGAAGAGACTTGTTTGGGCTAAAGAACACAAGGAATGGACATTAGACCAGTGGAAATCTGTGCTTTGGTCTGATGAGTCCAAATTTGAGATCTTTGGATCCAACCACTGTGTCTTTGTAGAAAAGGTGAACGGATGGACTCTACATGCCTGGTTCCCACCGTGATGCATGGAGGAGGAGGTGTGATGGTGTGGGGGTGCTTTGCTGGCGACACTGTTGGGGATTTATTCAAAAATGAAGGCATACAGAACCAGCATGGCTACCACAGCATCTTGCAGCGGCATGCTATTCCATCCGGTTTGCGTTTAGTTGGACCATAATTTATTTTTCAACAGGATAATGACCCCAAACACACCTCCAGGCTGTGTAAGGGCTATTTGACTAAGAAGGAGAGTGATGTGGTGCTACGCCAGATGACCTGGCCTCCACAGTCACTAGACCTGAACCCAATCGAGATGGTTTGGGGTGAGCTGGACCTCAGAATGAAGGCAAAAGGGCCAACAAGTGCTAAGCATCTCTGGGAACTCCTTCAAGACTGTTGGAAAACCATTTCCGGTGACTACCTCTTGAAGCTCATCAAGAGAATGCCAAGAGTGTGCAAAGCAGTAATCAAAGCAAAAGGTGGCTACTTTGAAGAACCTAGAATATAAGGCATATTTTCAGTTGTTTCACACTTTTTTAAGTATTTCATTCCACATGTTTTAATTCATAGTTTTGATGCCTTCAATGTGAATCTACAATTTTTAGAGTTATGAAAATAAAGAAAACTCTTTGAATGAGGAGGTGTGTCCAAACTTTTGGTCTGTACTGTATACAGCCATTCTATGACATGGCTGTATATAGGAGAAGCAATCAGATGATCGCAATTTCAGGTCACCTAAGGGGACTATTAAAAACAGGGAAAAGTAATAAAAAAAAGTTTTAAAAAAATCTGAACCCCCCCCCAAAAAACCTAAAAGTCCCCCCCCCCCTTTTGTCCCATCTAATATATAAAGCTGAATGTGTGTGTATGTGTGTGTATGTCTGGGATTGGCATCTGCACCGTCGCAGCTACAGCCACAAAATTTTGCACACTCACACGTCTGGACCCCGAGAGCGTCATAGGCTATGTTGTGAGGTGAAATTTTAACCCCGTGCGTTCCAATTTACTAATCAATTTTGCACCTATCTACATAATGGGGAAAAAGTGAAACGAAAAGTGTATCCGCACTTTCGCATTTACAATCACGAAATTTTTCACAGACACCTCATGTGACCCAGGGAACATCGTAGACTATGTTTTGACAGGAAAATGTAACCCCACGTTTTACAGTTATGCTCCAAAAAACATGCCTCCATTAAAGTAAATAGAGCCTGGAACTACAGGTAATTAGTAGGAGCTGTGATTGGTTGCTATAGGAACAAAAGACATTCATAGTATAAGAACCTTATATGTGAGGTAATAAGATGTCGGTGGGAAAACAGATAGAGAGAGACAGAGAGTGACAGAGAGAGAGAGAGACAGAGAGACAGACAGAGAGACAGACAGGGAAAGAGACAGTGAGATAGAGACAGACAGGGAAAGAGACAGACAGAGACAAACGGTGAAATAGACAGACAGAGACAAACAGTGAAAGAGACAGAGACAGACGGTGAAAGAGACAGACAGAGACAGATGGGGAAAGAGACAGACAGAGACAAATGGTGAAAGAGACAGAGACAGACGGTGAAAGAGACAGACAGAGACAGACGGGAAAAGAGACAGACAGAGACAGACAGGGAAAGAGACAGACAGGGAAAGAGACAGACAGAGACAGACCTGGAAAGAGACAGACCTGGAAAGAGACAGATGGGGAAAGAGACAGATGGGGAAAGAGACAGACAGACATGCACACAGGGACAGAGACAGGCAGACAGGGAAGGAGGAGACAGCCAGAGAGACAGACAAAAATAGATGGGAAAAGACACAGAGCTTCATAGAGAAAGACAGGGAAAGAGACAGAGAAATAGAGAAAGACAAGGAAAGAGACAGACAGAGACAGGCAGACAGGGAAAGAGACAGACAGGAAAAGACACAGACAAAGAGACGGGGAGACAGACGGGAAAAGAGACAGACCTGGAAAGAGACAGATGGGGAAAGAAACAGAGAGATAGAGGCAGACAAAGAAAGAGACAGAGACAGGCAGATGGGGAAAGAGACAGACGGGGAAAGAGACAGACGGAGAAAGAGACAGACAGGGAAAGAGACAGATGGGAAAAGAGACAGACGGGGAAAGAGAAAGATGGGGAAAGAGACAGATGGGGAAAGAGACAGACGGGGAAAGAGACAGACTGGGAAAGAGACAGACGGGGAAAGAGACAGATGGGGAAAGAGACAGAGACAGACGGGGAAAGAGACAGATGGAGAAAGAGACAGACGAGGAAAGAGGCAGACCTGGAAAAAGGCAGACCTGGAAAGAGGCAGACCTGGAAAGAGATAGACCTGGAAAGAGACACCTGAAAAGAGACAGACAGGGAAAGAGACAGATGAGGAAAGAGGCAGACCTGGAAAGAGGCAGACCTGGAAAGAGATACCTGAAAAGAGACAGACGGGGAAAGAGGCAGACCTGGAAAGAGAGACCTGAAAAGAGACAGATGAGGAAAGAGGCAGACCTGGAAAGAGGCAGACCTGGAAAGAGGCAGACCTGGACAGAGGCAGACCTGGAAAGAGACACCTGAAAAGAGACACCTGAAATGAGACAGACGGGGAAAGAGACAGACAGAGACAGACGGGGAAAGAGACAGACGGAGAAAGGGACAGACAGGGAAAGAGACAGACGGGGAAAGAGACAGACCTGGAAAGAGACAGACGGAGCACATTACTTGGCCAATTTAGTAAAATCTGTGTGGAATATCTGGGGTGTTGAAATATATGTTGTGAAATGCTTCTATTAGCTTAGTTTTTGCCTTTTAATAATTACATTTCTATTTGTTTTGTGGTTTTTGTGTGCAGAATACATTTTTGTTAATACATTCTATTTTGTTAACAGTAGTTATTAACCCGGGCGAAGCCGGGTAGTACAGCTAGTTAAAAATAAAAATAGTGAAAAACTAAACAAATAAATATGCAGTGTTGCCACGTTCAGAATATTCCAATCTATCAAAAAATAAAATTAATTAACCCAATGGTAAACACTGTAAACAAAAATAAAATTAAAAACGCCAAAATTAATTTTTTTTGGGTCACTGCAATGCCACAAAAAATGGTATAACACATGATCAAAACATCATATCTATCCCAAAATAATAGAAATAAAAATGTCGTCTTACTCCATAAAAAAGCCATCACAGAAAAATGAAAACCTTATGAGTTTAAAATAGTGACACAAACCCCCCATGTGACTTTCTGACAATTAATAGGGGTAGAGGAGACAGCCCTCCCAGTCGGAGGCAGCAGTGGTTGGGAACCCACCAAGTGAAATTTTGAGGCATATTCTACAAATATTTTCTCTGACATTTAACCAACAGAACTACTGTGTTTAGATCAAGGGATGTGCGGCAATGAGCTTACCTTCTTAACCTCTGAGTATGACGTTCCATATTTTTGCTTGAGATATCGATAGTCATAGTTGGGGAATGGAGAAGGAGATGGGTAGTTGCCTGATTTGTACAGTTTCCATAAATACAGACCCACTACTCCCAGCAAAGTGAGCGCACCAGCAATGTATATTCCGATTTCCCATCCAGGCGGGCTTGTGATGACTGCAAAACAAGTCCATAAAATACCTATGAAGAGTTTTATGTACAAGCATAAAGGACAAATAAAACTCCGCTGGCAGCAGTCAATGTGTAAAGCTCTCTGAATGGCATCTAAAGCTGCGCTCAGCATGTAGATTTTACAATATTCTGCATTACATTTAGTGTTTTTACAGTCTTCAGATCAGGAGACATTTCTATCAGCTTCAATCACAAGACAAGTTTCAACCCTATGGTTGTAGAATTTATCAGATCAATCGGTACCTCTCAAAATTAGACGGTTATTAATTTATGCCTGGTTTTAATATATACAGCAGATGAAATAAGGTTAGAACACGTCACCAATTTTCTAAGTACCGTAATTTTCATTTTATAAGGCGTACCGGATTATAAGATGCACCACAAATTTAGAATAATAAAAAGGTAAAACAAATATGTGGTCCATCTGATGGCGTCTTAACGGGGTGGCGGCAGCGGTCGTGCAGTGGGGACACAGGAGGCAGAGGCGGTGGTGGAGTAGGGCGATTCTGTGGGCAGTGAGGTGGGTGTTTCAGATGCTTGCTGCAGGCACTGTGAGGCAGAAACATCCAGAACCGGCCGGTGTTGCGGGCTTCAAAGAAATGGTGCAGATTATAAATATGGCTCAATGACGAGCCTAGATGTCATCTGCGCACGCGCCACCTGCAAGTGCCATTTTTCTTAAGTCGACTGCTGGGAGATCAATGGGCCGGAGGCGGCGCATGCACAGATGAGATCTTGAGCCAAGAGCTCCATCTACACCATTATTTGAAGCCCGCACTGCCAACATTTTCAGGATGGTCCCTGCCTCACCGCCCACAGTGAGCACCAGCACTGCCAATAGCACAGCACACAGCCTGCAGCATTGCTCCTGATTTCTGTGGCCATTCTCCACCACCCCCCGCTAAGCTATATTTGGTTTATAAGACGCATCCCTCATTTTCCTCCAAAACCTTTGGAGGAAAAGGGCATTTTATAATCCGAAAAACACAATAAATACTTTTCTAAAGGTGCTACTGACATAACATTCTTAGGAGATGTAAGTATCAACAAATCCAATCCACAGAGGCAAAAAGTAAAAAAGTCAAACCATAGATGCTCATAAATTATGTGGAATAATGAGAAATGACAGAAAAAAGTTTTGAACATATGCAGAAAGAGAGGTGCAAAAAGCCATTGAAAGTCATGACACCAGCTGAAGTCTATCAGTAATTAGAAAGCAGTCCTGCTACTTAGTGAAAAATAATATCAGTTGGTTCAACAGATGGCCTATAAAAGGTGTCTCATTACCATGGTGCAACACAAGAAACATCTCATGATGGGTAAAACTAGTGAGCTGTCTTAAGACCTTTGTATCCTTTTTGTTGCAAAACATACTGATGGCATTGGTTACAGAAGGATTTTTAAACTACTCCACTGAGCACTGTTTGTGCCATAATCCAGAAGTGGAAAGAACATAATTTCACCATAAGCCAGCCACG
The DNA here is from genome assembly GCF_048569485.1 of Anomaloglossus baeobatrachus. NCBI lineage: Eukaryota > Metazoa > Chordata > Amphibia > Anura > Aromobatidae > Anomaloglossus > Anomaloglossus baeobatrachus. The sequence goes on from NC_134362.1 coordinate 78,412,604, forward strand.
ACCAGGTTCTCCTTACAAGATTTGAGAGAGAGAAGTGAAAAGAATTATCAGAAAGTTGTCCAAGAGCCAAGAACAACCTGTGAAGACCTACAGAAATACCTTGAATCAGCAGGTACAATTGTTTCAAAGAAAACAATAAGTAATGCACTCAAACTCGATGGCTTGTATGCACACTCCCCACTCAAAACAAGATTCCATGGCTGAACAAAAAGAATGTTCAAGCGCGTTTCAAGTTTACTCAACAACATTTAAACAAACCTGTGAAATACTGGGAGAATATAATTTGATCAGATTAGACCATAATAGAATTCTTTGGATGCCATAATTCACAGCATATTTGGGGGCCTAAAGGCAATGCATATCACCCCCAAAAACACCATACCAACACTGATGTTTGGAGGTGGGAACATTATGGTATGGTGCTGTTTTTCAGCACACCACACAGGCAAACTCCATTTAATCAAGGGATGGATGAATGGACACATGTACCGATATATAACTCTGCAGTCATCTACCAGGATGATGAAGATGAAACAGGGGTGAACATTTCAGCAAGAGAATGATCCAAAACACACAACCAAGGAAATTGGAAGTTACTCTCGCCTATGGTATCCTCTCCAACAGACCCTAGGCTTAACAGTTTCCCGACTTCTCAGGACAGGTGGAGATGGAGCGACCACAGTAGTAATACAATCCCCTGGCATAGCAATGTTCCTGTCATTGCCCAGTCAGCTTCACATGGTCAATAGCAAAAATACTCCGGCACACTGAGAGAAATATATGAGAGAAGTCCAAAATGGTGCTCAAAAAATTGTTTTTATTAATCTATATTCTTATAATATTCATTGTCCAACGTTTCAACCCGAAGGTTTTCTTCAAGGACTGATTTTTACAAAGAAAAGAAAAAAGAATATACATCGTCATACATATGCAATATACATGGATATTTTACAGGAAAGGAAGACATACATATTACATTAGTAAGATGAAAGACAAAAAAAGAAAGAGCTCTCCATAAGAATGTACATAGAGAGTTCCCATGGTAACAGAGATCACACTAATGAGGTATACAAAGTATGTTATATAACGTAACAAAGAGCAGAGATGGGTGACGTACCTATGTCAAATTAGAGTACATTTTTTGAATGAGTTTTCAGAGGAGCACTCAGGTGTATCAGGCATATACGGAAATTCTCATGTCAGAATTACGCTATGAGGGTAAAAAGTACATAGTGTCAATACATATCACTGGATTAAGTACAGGGGGGAAAAAAAGGGGGGGGAGGGGGATAGAGGGGTATCAAGGGCATACCTGTTGCAGTGTTTACTAGATGTCAAGTCATCGAGCAAAATAATAGGATATGGAGGGGAAAGGACCAAGTCCGTCTAATGAACCAAACCGGGAAATACATGACTACACAAAATGGTATAAGGTTACTGTGATGTGAGTATCATATGTTGGTCTACCTTGTGTGTACAGATAGGTGGACCTAAGGTCTGGAGTGTTATATTATTCACCAAAGAGGAGCCTTTGTGGGTCCGTATTTATGTTTCTGTAGCAATAAGAATAAACAGGTTAGTTAGATCCCACATGGGGTAGAAAGAGTACCACTACTAATAAACAGGTTCAATAGATCCCACATGGGGTAGAAAGAGTACCACTACTAATATGGACACCATGAAAAAAGGTCCCAAATGAATCAAATATTGTATGAATATTGTAATTACCATAAGCATTCAGGATAAATCCACAAGGGTCATGAATTGGCTGATAACAGAGAAAATGGAAAGGAGGGGTGGTTGGTTTATGAGCTCAAAACGTTATAGAAAAAAAGAGGGTGGATAGAGATACAGCATACCTCAAAGGATGACATTCATATTGAGAATGTCATGGAGTGTAGGTCGCCGGGGGTTCGGCGCCCCGCCCCGCGCATGCGCGGAAGGCAGAGCGCTCGCGTCGGCGCATAGTGAAGCCTGAGCGCGTGCGTATTGGGGCACACAGCCGGCGTGAGCCCCACGGGGCGGGGCGCCAGTATGACGCCGCGTCTCGTGAACGCGCGCAGGGCAGGGGACCCTGTGCACGCGCTACAGTATGCGTGAGCTAGAGCAGTGGGGGACAGTGTCACTATACAAACCTATGCTGGGGTGAACAATATAGTGAAGGTGACGTGCTAAAAAAATAGGTGCGATCAGGTGACATGGGAGACCTAAGGGTGAAAAAAGAACTCACGCTTGTCAGGGTCGGACATAATTCTTTCCACTCTTTTGTGTTGTGAGATGGGAAGAGCTTTTTTGGTATGAGCTGGATGACAGCTCGAGAAATGAAGGAGACTGTTCCTATCCGTCGATTTTACAAAAAGGTCGGTATCAATCCGGCCTCCGGGTGAGAGTTGTATAAGAGTGTCAAGGAAGCTAATGGAGTGTGGGTCATGATGTATGGTAAAAGTCAAGCCTTTTACCAAACGGGCTTGACTTTTACCATACATCATGACCCACGCTCCATTAGCTTCCTTGACACTCTTATACAACTCTCACCCGGAGGCCGGATTGATACCGACCTTTTTGTAAAATCGACGGATAGGAACAGTCTCCTTCATTTCTCGAGCTGTCATCCAGCTCATACCAAAAAAGCTCTTCCCATCTCACTACACAAAAGAGTGGAAAGAATTGTGTCCGACCCTGACAAGCGTGAGTTGAGACTCCAGGAAATGGGCTCTAAATTTATGTCCAGAGGCTATCCAGCCCAGATAGCTAACAACCGTGGGTCACGGTCTGATACAGTATGAGCCGAAACTCCCCGTCTGGGTGTGTTAACACCTACCACCCATTTTCACCGTTGATCAAAGGCATTATTGCGAAACATTGGCCACTATTACATACCTCATATCCCACAGTGTCCGAGTTCTCTCAGCCACCTTTATTTTGCTACAAGAGATCCAAGAACCTAAGAGACAACTTACAAAAACATGACCCCTGATACATTACCCTGAGCCTGCTTCAGACCTACACTCCATGACATTCTCAATATGAATGTCATCCTTTGAGGTATGCTGTATCTCTATCCACCCTCTTTTTTCTATAACGTTTTGAGCTCATAAACCAACCACCCCTCCTTTCTATTTTCTCTGTTATCAGCCAATTCATGACCCTTGTGGATTTATCCTGAATGCTTATGGTAATTACAATATTACATACAATATTTGATTCATTTGGGACCTTTTTTCATGGTGTCCATATTAGTAGTGGTACTCTTTCTACCCCATGTGGGATCCATTGTACTTGTTTATTGGTAGTGGTACTCTTTCTACCCCATGTGGGATCTAACTAACCTGTTTATTCTTATTGCTACAGTAACATAAATACGGACCCACAAAGGCTCCTCTTTGGTGAATAATATAACACTCCAGACCTTAGGTCCACCTATCTTTACACACAAGGTAGACCCACATATGATACTCACATCACAGTAACCTTATACCATTTTGTGTATTCATGTATTTCTCGGTTTGGTTCATTAGACGGACTTGGTCCTTTCCCCTCCATATCCTATTATTTTGCTCGATGACTTGACATCTAGTAAACACTGCAACAGGTATGCCCTTGATACCCCTCTATCCCCCTCCCCCCCTTTTTCCCCCCTGTACTTAATCCAGTGATATGTATTGACACTATGTACTTTTTACCCTCATAGCGTAATTTTGACATGAGAATTTCCGTATATGCCTGATACACCTGAGTGCTCCTCTGAAAACTCATTCAAAAAATGTACTCTAATTTGACATAGGTACGTCACCCATCTCTGCTCTTTGTTACGTTATATAACATACTTTGTATACCTCATTAGTGTGATCTCTGTTACCATGGGAACTCTCTATGTACATTCTTATGGAGAGCTCTTTCTTTTTTTGTCTTTCATCTTACTAATGTAATATGTATGTCTTCCTTTCCTGTAAAATATCCATGTATATTGCATATGTATGACGATGTATATTCTTTTTTCTTTTCTTTGTATGTGAAAAATCAGTCCTTGAAGAAAACCTTCGGGTTGAAACGTTGGACAATGAATATTATAAGAATATAGATTAATAAAAACAATTTTTTGAGCACCATTTTGGACTTCTCTCATACATTTCTCTCAGTGTGCCGGAGTATATTTGCTATTGTGTTGATTTTTTTCTCCAGAGCACCTATTGATACTAGTGGTCGAGCCAGATCTTTTTTGTACAAAAAAGCTTCACATGGTCAACCTGCATAGGTTCAGGAGTGGCTGCAGATGCAGAAGATGGGGAATGGGTGGTCTCTGGAAGGATGGTGGCAGTTCAATTGATCTCATCTCACACATCACCTCTCTGTTACATTCTTGAAACCTGAGATCGATCCAGATTGCAAGAGAAATAAGGTCATCAAGGGAGTTGGGACTTTACCCTTTTCTTGAACTTGTGGCAAAACGTGGAGGAACCCAGTTACTTAGATAAGAGCCGGGTCGCCTATAAAGAAACCCCATCGCAGCTGGAGGTGGATGAATTTCCCTTCTGTGCTTGTTAGTGATGAGGATGAGGTGGTGACCCATGCGGCCAACATCTCTGAGTTTGGGGTTTCAGGGGGGAATTTTTGGACTGCTCAGAGGGGAATTTGATAATGTTACCTTTCTAAACACAGTTGATCAGGAGGCGGGAGCCAAAACCATATACATTGTGGTAAATGGAGACTTGCTATAGCGGGTGACCAAGCTGAGAGGTGAAGTAATAGAGCAACTGTTGCTACCAGGGTCTAGGCATAGGGTGTTTGAGATGGCCCATTCTCATGTCTTGAATGGTCATTTGGGTGTAGAAAAATCCAAGAGCGGATCTGTCAGATGTTCTACTAATGTCACTGAGAGATTGTGAACTATTGCAGGTCCTCTGCAATCTGCCAGCTAGCCACTCTGGTCTCTCACTTCCGTAGTCCTCTAGCGCCATTAACGGTCATAGAGGTCCAGTTTGACCAAATTACAATAGATTTAGTGGGACCCTTGGTCAAGTCACCACGGGGCATCAATATAAACTAGTCGTCTTGGACTATGCAGCATGGTACCCAGTAAGGAACTCTTTCACTATAAGTATTGAATAGTAGATGGTCCATATCTTCCCCTGCATGGGACTGTCAAAGGAGATTTTGATGGACCAAGGGACAGCGAAAACAATGGTATACCATCCCCAGACAGTCTAGTTCAATAAAACCTTGAAGGCCATGCTCACAAAGGACATTAAGATGGCTGGAACTGGGATTGTCTACTGCCGTATCTGATGTTTTCCATTAGAAAAGTTTCCCAGGTCTCTACAGGGTTTTCTCTGTTCAAACTCTTCTATGGTTGCCATCCTCGGGGACTCTTAGGGGTACTTTGCACACTACGATATCGCAGGTGCGATGTCGGTGGAATCAAATCGAAAGTGACGCACATCCGGCGTCGCTGTCGATATCATAGTGTGTAAATCCTTTATGATACGATTAACGAGTGCAAAAGCGTTGTAATTGTATTATCGGTGTAGTGTCCGACATTTCTATAATGTAGCTGCAGCGACGGTACGATGTTGTTCCTCGTTCCCCTGCGGCAGCACACATCACCGTGTGTGGAGCCACAGGAGCGAGGAAAATCTCCTACCTGCGTCACCGCGGCTCACGCCGGCTATGCGGAAGGACGGAGGTGGGTGGGATGTTTACGTCCCGCTCATCTCCGCCCCTCCGCTTTTATTGGCCGCCTGCCGTGTGACGTCGCTGTGATGCTGCACGACCCGCCCCCTTAGTAAGGAGGCGGTTCGCCGGCCAGAGCAGGGCAGGTGAGTGCATGTGAAGCTGCCGTAGCGATCATGTTCGCTATGGCAGCAATCACAAGATATCGCTGCTGCGACGGGGGCGGGGACTATCGCACTCGGCATTGCAGCATCGGCTTGCGATGTCGTAGTGTGCAAAGTACCCCTTAGACATAGCGAAATAGGGAGACTGAGTGTTAGTAATGTTTCCCACCATGGAGAACAAGTTTCTGGCCAAATGGCAGGGGCCAAAAGAAGTGGTAGAAAAACTTGGGGAGGCAAACCATAAAGTCCTGGCAAGATAGAGTCTCAACCGGCTCCCCTATCTGGTGGCCAATCTCGATTCCGATATAGAGGATGTCATGGTGGCAGAAACACTGTCATTAACCAAGAAAAAACAGTGTTGAGAACTGCTTCAATGAAACTGAGACCTGTACGCAGATTGTGGAGAACAAAGTACTGATGGAACTGCATGTGCAAATAAACTTAAAGTCGTATTGTATCTAAAGTCTAAGGGGTACTTTACACGTTCCAACATCGCTAACATCGGCTAGCGATGTCGAGCGCGATAGCACCCGCCCCCGTCGTACATGCGATATCTGGTGATTGCTGCCGTAGCAAACATTATCGCTACGACAGCTTCACACGCACATACCTTGTCGGCGACATCGCTGTGACCGCCGAACAATCCCTCCTTCAAGGGGGAGGTGCGTTCGGCGTCACCGCGACGTCACCGTGACGTCACTAAACGGCCAGCCAATAGAAGCGGAGGGGCGGAGATGTGCAGGACATAACATCCCGCCCACCTTCTTCCTTCCTCATTGCCGGTGGACGCAGGTAAGGAGATGTTTGTCGTTCCTGCAGCTTCACACACAGCGATGTGTGGTGCTGCAGGAACGACAAACAACATCGTATCTGCAGCTGGAGCGACATTCTGAAAATGAACGACGTGACACAGATCAGCGATTTTTGACTGTTTTACGCTTGTTCATCGTCGCTCCTAGGATTTACACATTGCGATGACGCTACCGGCGCCGGCTGTGCGTCACAACAACCGTGACCCCGACGATATATCGGTAGCGATGTCGCAACGTGTAAAATACCCCTTAGAGTGGCTGATTCAGCCCCATAGTCATAGTGCCGAAACCCATTACATTCCAGAGGTTTTCAATGGGGTTCAGGTCTGGAGATTAGGCTGGCCATGACAGGGTTTTGATGTGCTGGTCCTTCATCCACACATTGATTGACCTATCTGTGTGGCATGGCACATTGTCCTGCTGGAAAAACCAGTCCTCAGAGTTGGGGAACATTGCCTGAACAGAAGTAAGCAACTGATAACCTTGTATGCGGCTTGATTCATACAGTACGTCCTTCGCAAAGTTGTTTGTTGAATTTTCTTTACTTCATTTTCAGCTTTGCCCAACACCTGGTCGTCTACTGGTTAGATAGAGACATGGAGAGGCGTACAAGCCACAGTGTCTTGCACTTATTGTGAAATGTGGTGGAGGATCGGTGATGATCTGGGGATGCTTAAGCAAAATACAAAATGTTTTGCTTGGAAATTTGGTGACATGTTGTCAGTAGTTTATAGAATAAAAGAACAATTTACATTTTTTGTTTCTGTTAACAGGTGACAAACTTCATAGGAGATTGTTTTGTGGGTTGAAGCCTATATTGGTAGCATTTTCTGGTATTTTGGATCAGTTCACATGCATCTGGTGCTCTATGCTGAGCACTTACGGTACATTGGGGTTACCATCTAAATATCTGAAACACATGATTCGGATGAAGCCCCTGATGGATCCATTCACTAATGAAGCATACGGAGTGACTCCAGACTCTGTTTGGTGTCTGTTAGTAGTATTATTATTATTATTATTATTTATTATTATAGCGCCATTTATTCCATGGCGCTTTACAAGTGAGAGAGGGTATATGTACAACAATCATTAACAGTACAAGACAGACTGGTATAGGAGGAGAGAGGACACTGCCCGCGAGGGCTCACAGTCTACAGGGAATGGGTGATGGTACAATAGGTGAGGACAGAGCTGGTTGCACAGTGGTCTACTGGACTGAGTGCTATTGTAGGTTGTAGGCTTGTTGGAAGAGGTGGGTCTTGAGGTTCCTCTTGAAGCTTTCCACGGTAGTGGAGAGTCTGATGTGCTGAGGTAGAGTGTTCCAGAGTATGGGGGATGCACGGGAGAAATCTTGTACGCGATTGTGGGAAGAGTAGATAAGAGAGGAGCAGAGAAGGAGATCTTGTGAGGATCTGAGGTTGCGTGCAGGTAGGTACCGGGAGACTAGGTCACAGATGTAGGGACGAGACAGGTTGTGCATGGCTTTGTATGTCATGGTTAATGTTTTGAACTGGAGTCGTTGGGCGATGGGAAGCCAGTGAAGGGATTGGCAGAGTGGCGAGGCTGGGGAGTAGCGAGGGGAGAGGTGGATTAAGCGGGCCGCAGAGATTAGGATAGATTGGAGGGGTGCAAGAGTGTTGGAAGGGAGGCCAGAGAGCAGGAGGTTGCAGTAGTCGAGGCGGGAGATGATGAGGGCATGCACTGTTTTTGCTGATTCTTGGTTAAGGAAAGCACGGATCCGGGAGGTGTTTTTGAGTTGTAATCGGCATGAGGTGAAGAGGGCTTGGATGTGTGGCTTGAAGGATAGAGTAGAGTCGAGGGTTACTCCAAGGCAACGGGCTTGTGAGACTGGGGAGAGTGAGCAACCATCAAGTTTGATGGAAAGGCTTGTTGGAGAAGATGAGTGAGGATTAGGAAAGACAATGAACTCTGTTTTGTCCATGTTAAGCTTTAGGAATCGCACAGAGAAGAAGGATGAAATAGCAGACAGACATTGTGGAATTTTGGTTAGTAGAGAGGTAATGTCAGGTCCAGAGAGGTAGATCTGTGTGTCATCGGCATAGAGATGATACTGGAAGCCGTGGGACTCTTTGAGCTGTCCCAGGCCGAAGGTGTAGATGGAGAACAGCAGGGGTCCAAGAACTGAGCCTTGGGGGACACCGACAGATAGGGGGCGAGATGAGGAAGTGCTGTGAGAATGGGAGACGCTGAAAGTTCGGTCGGTTAGGTATGAGGAGATCCAAGATAGGGCCAAGTCTGTGATGCCCAGAGATGAGAGAATCTGTAGTAGGATGGAATGGTCTACTGTGTCGAAGGCAGAGGACAGGTCCAGGAGGAGGAGGATAGAGTAGTGTCGCTTGGCTTTGGCGGTTAGTAGATCATCAGTGACTTTAGTTAGGGCAGTTTCAGTGGAATGATGCGGTCGGAAGCCAGATTGTAGCTGGTCAAAGAGGGAGCAGGAGGAGAGGTGTGAGGACAATTCAAGATGGACATGCTGTTCCAGTAGTTTTGAGGCATAGGGGAGAAGGGATATGGGGCGATAGTTTGACACAGAGGATGGGTCAAGGGAAGGCTTTTTGAGGATGGGTGTAATAGAGGCATGTTTAAAGCATGAAGGGAATACACCAGTTGTTAGTGATAGGTTGAAGAGCTGGGTTAAGGCTGGGATGAGGACTGCGGTGATGTTGGGGATGAGGTGCGATGGGAGCGGGTCCAGTGCACAGGTGGTTAGAGGTGATCTTGAGAGTAGAGTGGAGAGATTGTTTTCTGTCATGGTGGAGAAGCTGGATTTGGAGGAAGAGGGATGAGTAGCTATGATGAGGGGCTGTGGTGATTGTGGGCCAAAGCTTGCTCTGATGTTGTCAATCTTCTGCTTGAAGAAAAAGGCAAAGTCTTCAGCTGAGAGGAGAGGAGAGGGAGGTGGTGCCGGAGGACGGAGGAGAGAATTGAAAGTGTTGAATAGCTGTTTAGGGTTGTGAGAGAGAGAAGATATGAGGGATGAGAAGTAGGTTTGTTTTGCAGCAGTGAGTGTGGACTTGAAAGTGGTGTGGGACTCTTTATATGCAATGAAGTGCTCAGTGGAATGAGACCTCTTCCATCTGCGCTCAGCAATTCTGGAAGCCCGTCTTAGTTCTTTAGTTTGCCTCGTGTGCCAGGGTTGCCTGTTGATAGTGCGGGTTTTGGTGTGTGTGAGGGGGGCAGCTGATTCGAGAGCTGCAGAGATTGTTGTGTTGTATAAAGTTGCAGCGGCATCTGCATCATGTAGAAATGTAATGTCTGTGAGGGAGAGGAGGGACTGAGAAAGGGCGTGTAAATCAATGTGTTTGATATTTCTGCGAGGGTGTGGAAGTTTGTGGAGGGGGGGTTGCATACTTGGAGAAGAGAGGGAAGAGAATGTGAGTAGGTTGTGGTCAGACAGGGGGAGAGGTGAGTTAGAGAGGTTAGATAGGGAACAGAGGCGAGTGAAGATGAGGTCCAGCGTGTGGCCATCTTTGTGAGTAGCTGCAGAAGACCATTGGGTAAGGCCGAAGGAGGAAGTGAGTGTTAGAAGTTTGGAGACAGATGAGTGGGAAGTGTCAATGGGGATGTTGAAATCACCCATGATGATGGTGGGGATGTCGGTGGAAAGGAAGTGTAGTAGCCAGGTGGTGAAATGGTCAAAAAAGGCAGTGGCTGGCCCTGGAGGGCGGTAAATGACAGCCAGTAGTATCTGGCTTTTCAGTGGTGCACAAACCTGTGGGTGACCGTGCTTTTGTGCATGCCTAAAAGGAGGCCTAAAAAGAGGGAAACTGCTGGGTAATAGGACAGAGAACATCCACATCTGCCTCATTATAGGTAATATTCCGTCAATGGTTCTGTATGAATCATGTATTTCAGAGATTTACACAGAAACCCCGGTGTAAGGGCTCAGCGTAGAGCACAGGATAAATGTGAGCCGAGCCTTACTTCGATATTTCGCAGGCAGAATGAAGAAATCAACAGCAGGTCAATAATTGGTTTTATTTCTTTTTTTACGCAATTCATCAGGCAATATAAGTGATTAGACAACTTTATTCTTTGGGTTGGTGCGATACCAGATTTATATAGGATTTTTATGTTTGGCTAGTATCACACGCTAAGAATCGCTAAACTATTTGCATTGCATTATTTTGAGAGTTGTAATTTTCTGTATTTCTGTTGCAAGAGTCATGTTAGGGCTTGTTTGTTGTGGGATAAGTTGATGTTTTTATTAGTACCATTTTCGTGCATATATTCTTTGATCGCTTTCTATTTCAATTTTTAGTAGGCAGAAAGAACATAAAACAGCTATTCAGGAGATGTTTTATTGTTTTGTTTTTAAATCACTCTGCATGTGGTAAAAGCGATGAGACAGCTTCATTCTTTGGGTCAGTACGATTACAGCGATACCATATTTATACTGTTTTTTTCTGTTTAGCATCTTTTGCACAATAAAAACTATTTCATAGAAAAAAAATTATAATCTGAGAGCTATAACTTTTTATTTTTCTGCTGGTGGAGCTGAGATGAGGTTTTTAGTGATATGTATTTACATTCGTCTTTTTTTTTTTTTTTTTTTTAACTTCGTTTTATTAACAGTTTCAAACATGGTACAACTGACATTTACAATGTGAGAAACAGTTCAAAACAGGAAAATGCTATTCGTTCACAACACTGAATGATCATATAGAGTTCATAGTATCTGTTGTACTCAAGATAAAATAGTATCATTATCCATTCTTCTTATCATTTGCATGTATATCCAATTTTATATTAAGCATAAGAACTGCTCTAACGATCAACATGACCATATTTTAAGAAACAGGGTAGAAAAAGAAATAAAAAGGCGAAAAAGAAAGAACAACAACAGCTACATTGCATCACTTTACCGCAATATACCGTAGGATAGTTTCCACCTCCTAACTTCTAACGGGAACCACCTCTATTCGCAGAGGTTCCTCTAAGCCTCTGTAAGTGTATTCGGAGAAGAGTTCCACAGACCCCAAATTTTGTTAAATTTTTCCGGGCACCCCCTGTTGTAGTATACCACCCGCTCATAGACTATATACATTCGTCTTTTTGATCGTGTTTTATTCCACTGTTTGGTGATGTTATAAAATGCATTGTTTTTTTGCAACATTTTTTATTTTTATTATTATTTTAATTTTTTTGGTGTTCATTAAAGTGATCAAATAGTGTGACAATTTATTGTTAGAATATTTTTTTCCATTTTTTTTTTACTTTGGGAGTTTTAAAAAAACAGTTTTACAATTTAACTTTTTTTTTTAACTTTTTTATTTAGTCCTTCTATGGGACTTTGACTTTCATTACTTTGATTGCTGATGGAATGCATTGCAATATGACAGTATTGCAATACATTACACCTGTCAGTGCTTCTCTGACAGAAGCTTCTTAGACCATGCTCCTGGCATGGTCTAATAGACTTGCCGTTGCTGTTTGATTGGGAGGTCATCATGACAATCTCGGTTTGCCATGGCAATAATCCATCCCTCGCGATGAAGTTGCGGGGGTGGTGATCGGATGGGAGATCTCCCTCCCTCCCTTTAACAGCCTCCTAAATGTTGTGGTCACTATTAATCACAGCATTTAGGGGGTTAAACAGATTGGGCGGTGCAGGCACTGCTTCTGGCTGAGAGAGCTAGGGCTCAAGTATCATGTAAGGCCGGTTTCACACATCCGGCTTTTTGCCGTTTTGCCGGATGCGGCGCTCTCCCGTACAGTTAATACAGTACAATGACAGCGCAACAAGCGCCGGTCACATGCTGTCATGTGACCGGCGCATGTGACCCGGAAGTTACAGCGCTGTCATTCTACTGTATTAACTGTACGGGAGAGCGCCGCATCCGGCAAAACGGCAAAAAGCCGGATGTGTGAAACCGGCCTAAGCTGATCTCCCGGCAATGATCGAATGGGCACATCATCATCATCATGACATACCTATACTTCATCGAACGGGAATCCCTATTTCACCATGATGTATAAATACGTCAAATGTCGTGAATGGGTTAATGAAACAACATGGCAGAAGAAAAAAGCGCAATAGGGTCTTAACCAGTAAAACACTTAAGTATAGATGTCAGGATCACTCACCTATAGCGGTTGTGTAAGTCACAACCCCTATTTTAGCCGAATTTGAAGTGGTCAGCTGAAGCTCCCCGAGGTTAATGCATGGAGGTGTACAGGAGAAAGGGTTTTTCGCCGCGCTCTCACTACACTGCTCGATTGTATTAAATGTATGTCTTTTTATTCTATTGTAGGCACAGGTCAACGTGTTTCAAGGGACGCAGCCCTCTTCATCAGGACAGCAAGCCAAAAGAACATAAATATAGTCAGGGGTTAATAACTTAGGCTTGGTATGGAACATCTAATTTCACCTGCACTACACAATAGATCACTATGCACCATTGTTCAAATCTAACAAGACCACGTGGACAACGTCATGAAGTGGCCTTTATGAGGATGAGTGAGCATCTAATCGATCCTACTCTCAATATATTGGTGTGGGTTGTGTGGGGGAATAATTTACGGTAGCTGGACCCCTCTAGTCTTCAAATCTTAATTTCAGGTTCACTAGCAGCTCGGCATTACATTGATTTAGTGATGGAACCAGTGGTACGGCCACTTGTCCAAAGTGTCCCAGAAGTTGTTTTCCAAAATGACAATACCAGGCCTGTGTTACTTGTGCTTCTGTTAGCAGACTGCATGGCCTAATGCGGGCGTCACACGAGACGATCTATCGTGTGATATGTCGTTGGGGTCACGGTTTTCGTGACGCACATCCGGCATCGCTTGCGACATCGTCCCGTGTGACACCTATGAGCGTCTGTAAACGATCGCAAATCGGTTACGAATCGCAAATCATGTACAGGTCGCTCATTTTTAAAAAATCATTTATTCTACTTTGCGCCGGTTGTTCATCGTACCCAGGGCAGCACACATCGCTCCGTGTGACACGCCGGGGACGATGAACACAGCTTACCCACGTCCCGCGGCTCCCGCCGGCTATGCGGAAGGAAGGAGGTGGGCGGGATGTTTATGTCACGCTCATCTCCGCCCCTCCGCTTCTATTGGACGGCCGCTGTGTGATATTGCTGTGACGCCGAATGTCCCTCCCCTTCAGGAAGTGGATGTTCGCTGCCCACAGCGAGGTCGCTCAGCAGGTAACTTCGAGTGACGGCGGTTTAACGACTTTGTGCGCCACGGTCAACTACTTACCCGTGACGCACAAACGACGGGAGCGGGTACGATTGCTCGTGCAATCGCACGATAGATCGTACTGTGTGAAGCTCGCATAAACCTGCTAACATGGCCTGCAGCATCTCCAGACTTGTCTAGCATCGATCACATCTGGGATGTCATTGAGCAGCAATTGTACAGGTAGCTGCCAGCAGTGGATCTTGATGATTTGCCAAAGTACATTCAGCACAGCAGAATATTCCTCAGACAACTCAGTGACAGCAGCCAACACGTGTAAATGTGGACATTTCTATGCGTGATGCTCATATTCAATACTGAATAAATCAAAATGTTTTGACCATTTTGTTTCCACTTTTTCATCATTTTCATATCATTAGCACATCTATCCATCCTGTCTGTTGAGGAGTGTATAATATTATAGTATTTTTTCTTTAAGTTCACAGGCTCATTCTAATGGAAAACATCCCCAGTAGTTCAGAGCTTTATGCCATAAATCCCCTATAAAAACATCAAATATTACTTACCACTAATGCGATAGTCAATCATTTTACTCTCCATGTCATTTATTTAGTTTCTACCTAAAAGAGAAAAAAAGATAGCATATGTGACATATTTAGCTTCAGATGGCAACGTGAGGGGTTAGGTGAGGAATCACCAGGATTCAGCAGGTGTGCTCCTGTACGTATGTGTCCAACTATATATATATTATACATATATATATATACACATGCATATACATGGACACACACGTACACACAGAAGCGTACTGATTGAACCCTGGTGATATATGTCATGTTTAAGGATGAGCGAACCCGAACGGTAAAGTTGGGGGTTTGTACTGGACACGGTGTGTCTGGGGCTTGAACTCGAATATGGAGATCAGAGTTCAGGTACTGTCTACATGCTATAAAGTCAATAATCAAAGTCAAGTACAATAATAAAGCCAATCAACAAGCTTTACTGAATGCAGAAGATGACTGTACACTGCTGTGAACAATAACGATTTAAAAACAAATTAAAAATATTACATAGGCACCCGACTATTTTTGTCATGGGTGACACACAGTCATGTGGTTTCTGGCAATAGAAGGTCACAGCTTTTGGCTGCGTAGAATGCTCCTTGAGTTTCCATTGTTCCTACTGTTAGTATTTATTGTAATAGGTAACTTTCCTGCTGGATTTTCATCTCTTCCCCTTTTGGACCCAGCAGGAGCTCAACTTCCACCCAGCTGCTGGTCATCAGTATTCTCTTGGTGCGTAAATACTCCTCCTTCCTTGGACTGGGGCTGGTGATATTATTAAGTTCACTCTAGCTCTGGTTGCAAGCAGGTGGCTTACTCTCATCTGTAGTATCGTTGCTGAAACTTTGCTCAACCTCTGCCTGAGTCAACTGTGGATAATTAGTTCATGCTTTTTCCCCTGTGTGTCCGCCTTGTGTCTTTGTTTAGCATTTAGTGGGGTTGACAAATAACTCATCACACTCGCTCCCCATTTAGAGCCTAGTACTAGACTAGGGATACTTAGGGTCAGGTATCTGGCTCGGCGCAGAGGTGCGGAACCTATCTAGGTTGGTGAGGGACCAGCAGTAGGTTTGGTCAGGGGTCACCATCTCCCCCTTCCCTAGATGCAGGGGTCCCCTTCACTGCTCGCTTGGTACGTCTCTGTACCTAGCGTGACAATTTTTGATAACCAGCGCAAGTAAAAACAGACAGCTGAGGGTTACAGCCCGCAGCTGTCTGTTTTACTTGCTCTGGTTATCAAAAATAGATGGGAGCCCATGCCTTTTTTTTCTTTATTCCATATCCCCATGTTGGTGGGGCAATTAACCCCTTTTGCAGCCCCAAGCCCTCACTATGATCAATTTATAGTCACTTTACAGCACAAGAGTTCAGGTCCCCATTGACTTACATGGGGTTCAGGGTCTGGGGTCAAGTCTGGCTATCAAATCAAACTTTTAACTAAAGTCCAGGAGAACCCGAACTTCCACAGGTCCGCTCATCCCTAGTCACGTTCTTCCATTCTTTTGACATTTTTTGCTACAACCTTGAACAGAGAACCTGGAATTACACGACTATTGGTCCTTTAAATCTATAGCAGTAAAATTAATTGCTAATAAAATCAGTGACTGATATAACTTACTAATTAAAAAGTAATCTTTAGAATCTGAACTTTGATACATTTTGCAAGTTATTACCTTCCATTTCCATTTTTACGACCACTGTGTGATTTTAATCAGCAAGTTTAATCATTCGAGTACATTCCCCAACATGTAATACGACAAGATGGGTTGTTTCATTTTTATATTCCCTTGTGCCCAGGAAGTTTATATTCACCAAAGCTAAACGTGCCTTATAACAACAGCTTTCCATATTCCCGCAGTGTCCAGCAGTTTATACTTTCAGAAAAAAATCCAATAAGTTTTGGAATTTTTTTTTTTATTTACTCTCAGTAAAATTCTTTTGACCTAGCTTATTTATGTCTCTTTTGTATCTGCTCTATATATATCTCTTCTACATAGGAAACATGGCAGGTAGAAGAAGGCAATTGTATCTCTGCTCTTTTCTATATGAGAATATGAATATAATTCTATTTGAATTATTCTATGAGACCTTAATGGTCCCACCTCTGGAACCATCACCAATTTTGTTGACTGGATCCTGTCTGTCACTGTCCCCATAGATTACTGAAGAAGAGCCATACTTTAGATGTGCCATACAAATTTAAGATTGGTGTACCCTATTAAAGAGAATCAATCACCAGGATTTTGTTCCCCCATCTGTAGTGGCAGACACCCTGATTCTGGTGCTGTATCACTTACTGGGATTCTTGCGGCAGTTTTAACACAATCACTATTTTATCTGCTGCAGATCAATCAGTTCTCTGAATGCTGAGCTCCATAACCCCTCTCACATCACTAATTGGTAGCTTTCTATGTACACTGTGCATAGGCAGGATGCTTCTAATCACTGGTGGGGGCAGGGATAAACAAAGCTCATGAATATGGAGGACTAATGGCAGCAGGTTAACTAGTTCTCTAGTGATAATCGTTCTGATGATAAAACACTGATTTTATCAAAACTACAAAAAGCAGCCCAGTAAGTGACACTTTACTGGAATCAGGGTCTCTATATTATCCTGTTCTCAGATGAGGTGGTAAAAACCTGGTGGGAGATTCCCTTTAAAAAATAAATCAAACCCGCCTCGATCGGACTGATGACCTGGTCGGATCATGCCCCTATTTTTCTTACCTTTCAGCCCCCAAACTCTTTTCCCCGTATCTGGCAGTGGCGTTTGAACCCCAATTTATTAGCTGATCATATTGCATTACAAACAGTTGAGACCACAATTGCGGATTTCCTCTGCAATCATCAGGGGGATGAGACCCTGATGCCAATCCAATGGGAAGCTCTTAAATGCGTTATCAGAGGGACTCTTATAAGGGAGGGTTCCAGAATGAAAAGAGAGAAAGCTCTCCAAATTGACCGGCTCCTCCACCAAATTGATGAACTAGAGCAAAAACACAAACAAAATGCAACTCCCATAATTCTCATTAATCTTAACAAACAAAGGGAAGATCTTAAACTTTTGCTTGATCAGGCCTACTTGCACCAAAAAGAAAGGATGAAACAATTATTTTACGAATTTTCAGATAAATGTGGGGGGTCCCTATCCAAAAGCATACATCCTAGGCTACTAAACACTTTATCCCTAAAATTCGATCGGGGACAAATGAGTTAGTACATGATCCTCAGCAGATTTCAAACGCTTTCAAAGAATATTACGAGACTTTATACAATATCGATGGCAACAAGCTAATACTCCCTCCTTGCGACACCAGGCAAAAATTGATAAATAGATACAAGACACGACCTTACCTGTTCTCGCTGATGATATCTCCTCTTCTGTTGGGCAAGTGTTCTCGGAAGAGGAAGTTCTTCAAATTATAAAAGATGTCCCGAATAACAAAAGTCCAGGACCCGACGGATATACGGCCAAATTTTATAAAATATATGCGCCCCAACTCGTACCCTTACTGACCAAGGTTTTTAATGCAATCTCAATATCTAACCCTTTCCCCAAACAATCACTCGAAGCACACATTACAGTAATTCCAAAAGCAGGAAAGGACCCAAAACATTGTCAAAGCTACCGACCAATTTCGCTAATCAATCTGGATATTAAGTTTTTTTCCATGCTTATCGCCACAAGACTCGCACCTCTTCTGCCTCGACTGATATGTAACGATCAAGTTGGGTTTGTCCCGCAAAGAGAAGCGAGGGATAACACTCTAAAAACTATGCTTCTTATATCACATGCGCATAAGACGAAAACACCCTCTTGTATTTTATCGGTCGATGCAGAAAAGGCCTTTGATAGAGTCAGCTGGCCTTTCCTCAAAAGTGCCCTTCACCAAATTAACTTGAACCCCGACTTAATAAGCAAAATCCTAGCACTCTATCAAAACCCCTCGGCTAAAGTGCGTTGCAACGGAAATTATTCAGACCCATTTAACATAAACAACGGCACTAGACAGGGATGTCCACTCTCCCCTCTACTATACACCATCGTGATGGAACACCTTGCCGTAGCGTTAAGGCAAAACCCCAATATTCATGGTATTCAGGTCGGAAATAGCATGCATAAGTTTGCACTTTATGCCGACGACTTACTAATATATATCACAGATCCTGAGTCTTCTCTTCCATCCATACTTAAAGAATTTGATATGTATAGCATAGTCAGTAACTTCAAGGTAAACCTTGCAAAATCTGAAATTTTGAATATCAATATTCCTGAGGAAAGGCGGCGACATGTACAAAGCTCCTTCCCGTTCAAATGGTGCCTTTCATCACTAAAGTACTTAGGGATTAATCTTTCGTCGGATTTGACCCAGATATACTCAAAAACCATAAACCATTATTAAATTGTATCATAGCAGATCTCAAGGTCTTCGACAGGGTCAGATTATCATGGTTCGGACGAATCAACGTCCTGAAAATGGACATTTTATCAAAGCTACTTTTTCAAGCGGTGCCAGTCGTCCTTCCTAGCACATTTTTCAAACTTCTAAACAAAGCATGTGATCGGTTTATTTGGAGAACGAGCAAACTGCGATTGGTGAACAGATTTCTTACCAGACTCAAAAGTAGAGGAGGAACGGGGTTACCAAACTTCCACCTGTACTATATCGCCACTGTTTTGGCAAGGGTGGTAGATTGGTTCCACAGATCGGAACAGAAGGGATGGGTGGCTGTAGAGTCCTCTTTGTCTGATTTGAGCCTATCATCCTTGCCATGGATCCCAAGAAACACGCGCCCGGCTAGAGATTCTATCTCCTTTTTGACAAGGGATCTCCTTCGGGTATGGGATAAAGCAGTAGCTAAATATAAGCGCTCGGACAAACTTGGACCGATGACACCTTTATTTGATAACCCTGCCTTTCCTCCAGCAGTGGGAGTTGATACATTTCTAAGCTGGTCCCGTAACTCCAAAACGAGACTTCAGCAGACCCTCATTGGCTGTTTAGCTGTCCCCTTTTTCCAAGAGTTGAGAACATTATGTCCGGATTGCCCTGTTCCATGGTTCTCCTACCTACAATTTAGATCCTTTCTTTCATCTTTCCTGTCGATCACCAGAATCAGAGTTCCGCATTCTGCCTTTGAGAAACTACTGATCCAAACCTCGACTCCTGAACACACGATTTACCAAATTTACAATATCCTCATATCTATACCTGATCTTAAAGATCTGTGGTTTGTCAGCGAATGGGAAAAAGAGTTGAATGTTTCCTTTCCAGAGCGCGAATGGGAGAAGGCCATCTTATGTGCACATAAACTCACGATGGCTTGTAAACTTCAGGAAAGGAACTACAAAATTCACACTAGGTGGTACAGGTGCCCCGCCGATCTACGTAGGTTCTATCCCACCACATCAGACAATTGCTGGAGATGTGAGACAGCCAAGGGTACTATGTTGCATATATGGTGGGAATGCCCTTCGATTCACCAACTATGGGGTAAGGTCTTCGAGATCTTTAGTCATATCTCAGGTGAGCGACCTCCCATTTCTCCTCAAACTGCCCTTTTGTCGATGCTCCCAGGGTCCTTTAAGACTATCAAAAGGTGTCTACTTAAACATTGTCTTTCTGCTACCAAGTCTATTATCCCCAGGCGTTGGAGATCTAGGGAAGCCCCAACTATAGCGGACTGGTCTCTGTAGATGGATTATATCTGTAGAATGGAAAGATTATCAGCTCACAGTGAGTCTGAATCTGAACAGTTTTTCCACACATGGCAGGATTGGATTATGTTTAGAGAGTCCTCTGATTTCTCAATGGTCCTCGGAAGTGACATTCCATTCATGGTCAAATAATACATGGTACCATCCTCGCCCCTTCCCCCCCTCCTTTTTTTTTTTGTTTTGTTTTTCTTCTCTCTTCTTTTCTTTGTACTCCCATCTCTCTTCTCTCTCCTTTCTCTATAATTCTTACTACACTATTCTGTGATTTTAGATTTACAATAAAAGACTGTTTCTGCATACGGTAGCAAATACTGGGATTGTTATGTTCACATTATATGAGACACTTTGGTTCCTATGTTCGCCCTTGAGTTTAGTTCTGCTGGATACTTAAAGACACGTGTTGTCGAGCTTGGGTGGTCTATTTTGAGTGATTTACTGTCTATATTGTAATGGTGCAATTGCACTTACTTTGTATGTATCCTGTCTCGTTGATACACTTCAATAAAAGATTTTTGAAAAAAAAAAATCAAACCTTATAAAAATAAGCTGTAGGACTCGTACACATAAGCATACAAAGTGCACTGTATCAATAGGGTTACCATCAGGCTGGAAAACCAATGGCTCAGTTGGAATGAACTCTGAAAAGCTTCAATGAATATAAACAGCATCAGGGAAGGTTAAATTATTCTGAAAAGGTCTCAGATCAGTTAAGAATAATTAATAAAGTAATACTGATCCCCTTTTTACTGCTTGTCTTCTTGGTTCTGTCTACGATACATTGGAAATGCACAAAAATGGCAAACCAACCTAGGCAAATCACTCACATATCTGTGGAGTGGAGGACAGGACCAAGAAGAAGACTCTATGGGGGGATTGCTGAGAGTAAGTATAGTTTTATTATTTTTTACTGCAAAAAATCTCCTCAAAAACTCCATCTCCAAATATACTAAGTGTGAACAGGTGCTATCTGCTAAAAACTACACACACAAAGGGATACAGTAGCACTCTATAAGCGCCAAGACATATGCAAACATAGAATATATGAAATGTAAACTGCATTAATGCAATATAGAATATACTTAGAAAATGAAGGTTCTTTGCGCAAAAAGTGGCCAATTCTTGAGTGCCCATCAACCGTGGCTAGGTGACCTTTCTGTGATGGGACCTTATCCTAGTGCCATGCGTCTCCTGGAATATAAGGCTGGGTTCACACTAAGCGACAGCGACAACGACGTCGCTGTTACGTCACCATTTTCTGTGACGTAGCAGCGACCTTGTAAGTCGCTGTTATGATCGCTGCTTAGCTGTCAAACACAGCAGCCGAAGCAGCGATCATAACGACACGCGTCGCTGTGCTGCAACATGTGCAGAGAGCAGGGAGCCGCGCACACTGAGCGCTGGCTCCCTGCTCTCCTAGCTACAGTACACATCGGGTTAATTACCCGATGTGTACTGCAGCTACATGTGCAGAGAGCAGTGAGCCGCGCACACTGCTTAGCGCTGGCTCCTTGCTCTCCTAGCTACAGTACACATCGGGTTAGTTACCCGATGTGTACTGCAGCTACATGTGCAGAGAGCAGGAGCCGGCGCTGGCAGCGTGAGAGCGGCGGAGGCTGGTAACGAACGTAAATATCGGGTAACCACCTTGGTTACCCGATGTTTACCTTGGTTACAGCTTACCGCAGGCTGTCAGACGCCGGCTCCTGCTCCCTGCACATTCAGGATTGTTGCTCTCTCGCTGTCACACACAGCGATGTGTGCTTATCAGCGGGAGAGCAACAATAAAAAAACGAACCAGGGCTGTGTGTAACGAGCAGCGATCTCACAGCAGGGGCCAGATCGCTGCTCAGTGTCACACACAGCGAGATCACTAATGAGGTCACTGCTGCGTCACAAAAACCGTGACTCAGCAGCGATCTCAGCAGCGATCTCGCTGTGTGTGAAGCACCCCTAAGTCTACAAATATATGGGCAGATAAGATCTAGCACTAATTAAAACCATCCTGTGGCTGATGGGCCATGACACTAGGATAGGGTCCCATCAAAGAAAAGTCACCTTGTCGCAGTTGATGGGCATACAAGAATTGGACATTTTTTGTGCAAAGAACCTTCATTTTTCTAGGTATATTCTTTATAGCATTAATGGAGTTTAAATTTAATATATTCTATATTTGCATTGCATTTTTATTTTTTATTGGCCTGAGCTCCTTTATTAAAAGTAGTCATTGTGAAGAACTGGCACCAGTGAAACACATCAGACAAAAGAAATTCACATTCAGAAGTCAGACACGTGCACATTCCCTACAGTAAAGAGCAGAGAATGGTGGAGCACATAGTACGGTTACATTCACCCACATTTACTTAGCATCTTGCTGGTGGCATCAACACTCCCAAAAATTACACAAAATGAAGCCAATGGTAACAAATTGCGTCATTAAATAGTGTAGGAGATGAGTTAGTCCCGTGTTTGGAATTGTTGACATGGTTATGTTCTCGCCTCCATTATTTTCCTTATGGCCTTTGATGTAACAAAGAACTGTACAGTAAAGGATCTAGGAATCCAATCTTACATTGTGCACCGTATCAGGCAAACCTTAACTTCCCCTTCACAGTGAGTACAACGAATCGTTTTGACATTAACAGACGCTCCATCACATTAAAACAGATAAAATATTGACATGACAGATTGCCCCTTGCTTGCCTATAAAAAGGCGCAGACTATACAATCTTTCCAGCTAAGCCAAATCCTACTGATGAATAGATGACTAAACACATTCTGTCACACGCTACAGTAGTACGTATTGTACGGCGCGTGCACCAGGTGTCCATGCACAATATAAATGATCCTTTATAGCTTTCTGTCGTCAGGTCAGTTTTAAGATTTAAGGAAAATCCTACTTTCCACCAAATAAATGAGATTTAACATCTAAACTCATAGTTCTGAATATTGGGTAAACAATTTACAGATACTTTATCTTCACCCATAGTCCTACCCAAGACTATGGCAATCATGCCCAGAAACGCGTGGGATGTTTTATGTAAATAGAGTCCATTTCATGCCAGGACACTGCAAATTGCTGGGAAAAATTTTTTCTGGAAAATCATGAAAGATGGCATGTATGCTTGAAGGGTATAATCAGTTTACACTACCATTTGTGATGACTATACAAGTCAGTATCGTAAAGGGGTTGTCCAGCCTCAGGGTACAAGTCTGTAGTCAATCTATGTGACTGCTGTGATGCCCTGGACTAGCCAGGTAGTCACAGGTAGGCCCTTGCATAACACCAGTCCCACACAGGTAACACCAGCCAAACACATACACCCTACTCACCTCCCGCAGTGCTTAATGGGCACACCAGGGGGGCGGAGCCAGGTGGTTGGCCACGCCCTCTGAGGAGTTCAGAGGGCCTGAGGCAGGAAACAAACAAGTGAAGTTCAGTTGAGTTCTAAGTCAGATCAGTTTGTAGTGTTGAGGAGTGAAGGAGAGTGCAGCAGGCCTGTGGCGACAGGTCTGCAGCGGGAACTGACAGGTGCCAGGGTCGTAGCCCTGGTACCTCGGCTAGGAGGCATACGGTGGCCTAGCCTGCAGGAGCCGGGAAGACGGCCAGGTGGAACCATGGCGGACCGGGACAGGGTAGTGGCCCGCCGGCACCGACCCGGGGAACCGACTGGAAACCGGAGCACACAGGGGGGTACTCAGACCCTGAAACGAGGTCCAGAAGCCACTGGACTGAGTTAATTCACTGATTGAGGTCTGGACTATAGGTCCTTTCCCACCCAAGTCCCGACTGAAGACAACAGCCCACCGAGGGGAATAGAAAGCCACCGCACAGGCAGAGAGATCCCATGGGCCAACGTCTGTGGGCAAACAGGCTTTCCCGACACACATACCGCCGGGGAGCGGACTCCTGTCGCTGAAGCAAAGGCAGTCTACATACACACTATACGGTGCAGGAGAAAGGCAAAGACCACCGAACCGGGTGGGGGACCAGACGCAGCCAGCTGCGGGAACCGACCACCATCATCTTGGTTTACCAGAGACTTTTGTGCATCAATCATAGTGAGTACAACTGTGCCCTCGGGCCGCGCACCGCCCTGCAACGCCAAGCACCGACCTACCATCCCAATCGGGTCCCTGGGCCATCACCCCTACCCACGGAGGGGTTAACACCTTTGTTGCGCAACATTTCCCCCGGGTGCCTAGCAAACAGCAGTGGTGGTGTCCACATTCACCACAGCCCGTGGGTGGCGTCACGAACTTAACTAAAAACCACGGCCCCGGCCATAAACCTAACCCCTACGTAGCGCCAGCATCCTTTCAGAGAGAAGTGACCCCGGGTCCGGAGGCCCTCGAGCCACCCACTAACGAGCCCGGATCCGAGCGGCTCGGCTGCAGCCTTGTGAATCCTCACAGCATGCAGGCGTGTGACAACAATTATGCAATTTACTTGCATGCGGTCACATGCCGACTAGACGTGCACAGCCTACCTGAATGCAAATGAATTGAGTGAGGGCAGATACGTCTAGTCATAATGTGGCCGCAAGTATACAAATCATATAATTGCAGACATATGACCGCACGCTCCAGGCTCCAGCACCGGAGAATTCTCACAGTGAATAATACGCAAAGAGTGACTGCAGACTTGAACCCCAAGGCTGGTCAACCTCTTTAATCAGTGGAGTAACTTGAAGCTTATGGACCTCAATGGAAAGCTCCAACGAGCCCCCAAATATTGCAAGTTTTCAATGGCATTGGTCTTTTCATGTAGGTCAAAGTGACTTTTTGGGCTCCTTAGGCTCCAGGGTCAATCTCTGTACCTATTGTAGTTACCACCCTGTCGTAAATGTTTTGTATGTGGTTTGGGCATGGTTGCAAATATTTCTTGAAAATCTCAAGATAATACTACCCCAAAATGGGTTCCATGAAAAATAGCCTTCATTATTTCTGGATAAAGATTAGCTCTTAAAGTCAGGCACTTCACAGAAATCAGAGTATGGAAAATAGCTGGGCAAGGGGAACAGCTCATGCTGGGTGGCCCTACTTTAGGTTCTCCATGCCTAACTCCACTTGGTTAGCATATATGCTTGATGTTTTTAGCCTCTTAGTACGAGGATATGTACTAAACCAGTGCAATTTTAGCCACAGGTCCATATTACCACTTGTCAGAAGCTCAGGCTCATCAACAGCGGCCTAATGCTGGAGCAAATCAACCTCCTAATCAGATCAGTTCTCTCTGCAGCACATTTAGCAGAAACTAATCAGTGTTGATGGTACAAGCCGTTGCTGCCGCAGCATAGGAGCTCACTGGATCAGGGTCATTCCACACAGGCACAACCAAAGTCAAAGTACTGCACTAAAGCGGGCTTTACACGCTACGACATCGCTAATGCGGAGTCGTTGGGGTCACGGAATTCGTGACGCACATCCGGCCGCATTAGCGATGCCGTTGCGTGTGACATCGATTAGCGATTTTGCATCGTTGCAAAACAGTGAAAAATCGCTAATCGGCGACACGGGAGTCCATTCCCAATTATCGTTACTTCAGCAGTAACGAGGTTGTTCCTCGTTCCTGCGGCATCACACATCGCTGCGTGTGACGCCGCAGGAGCGAGGAACGTCTCCCTACCTGCCTCCCGCCCGCTATGCGGAAGGAAGGAGGTGGGCGGGATGTTACGTCCCGCTCATCTCCGCCCCTCCGCTGCGATTGGGCGGCGGTTCAGTGACGTCGCTGTGACGTCGTACGGACCGCCCCCTTAGAAAGGAGGCGGTTCGCCGGTCACAGCGACGTCGCCGGACAGGTAAGTATGTGTGACGGCTCTGGGCGATGTTGTGCGGCACGGGCAGCGATATGCCCGTGTCGCGCAACAGATGGGGGCGGGTACGCACACTAGCGATATCGGGACCGATATCGCAGTGTGTAAAGTAGCCTTAAGGTCTCATTTGGACAGCTGCAACAGTGGGGGGGGATAAGCTTCCCTCTTCTCCTTTGCTCTCTATTCCTCAGCTAGCCATTTGCTGTAGATACTTTCCCGTTCTGTTGACATTCCGCTGCTGACTATCTTTATCTGAAGCCGGTGGAGACTCACTCTCCCACCTGTAATGTCTCCTTCTGCATTTCCTCAGTAGGCTATCATCTGTTCACCCGTTGGAGAGCCCTCCGCTATCACCTGTACAATTTTTAAACTAACTCTAAGAACTGTCACATAGATGCTCGCCCATAGCAACACTAATTTCTTCCCCTCAAGTTCCTTTCAAACCTGTCAATCTTTAGCACTCTGCTGCTCCTGCAAGTATTTGGCTGCTGCATCACCACTTTTCAGTACACTTCTCCCTCAAGGCAGCAGATGGGGAGACTCCTTGCTCATTTATAGAGCCAAGGATCCTTTTGAGTTACCTTGTCTCGCCACATCCAGGACCACTCAGGTGTACCTCCATCAGATGATATGCATTATTCCCCCCAGGCTCTACTACTTGTAATGGCACCACTCATGGAGGAGTAGACACCCTTTCCTCCTGCTGGAGCTCGCCGGATCCTGCATGCTATCATTGGATACACATCATGCTCCCGATGGTTGAAGAAACATGAATTTCATAACAGGTTCTCTTTCAATCACGTGAGTAGTATTAGAAAAAGAGGAATAATTAGATAAGTGTTAGGGTTCTTCCAGAAATTTAAAGCCGAACCTTTTAAAAAATATTGAAAAGTTCCTTCAAATATTACATTGAGAAGTAATCTCTCTAATAACATTGTAAACTTAGTAAATAGAAAAAGCAACAAAGCAAACCATGTTAAGGCTATATGGGACACAGTTATCATTTATTATTATAGCACCATTTATTCCATGGCGCTGTACATTGAAAAAGGGATAGACATAATAAAACAAGTATAATACTCATGAACAATATATGTCACCAACTGGTACAGGCGGAGAGCGGACCCTATCGGCGAGGGCTCACAGTCTACAGGAGATGGGTGAGGAGACAGTATGTGGGGGTAGAGATGGTCATGCAGTTGTGTAGTGTACTAAGGGTTACAGCAGGTTGTAGCCTTGTCGGAAGAGGTGGGTCTTCAGGTTGCTTCTGAAGGTTTCCAAGGTAGGCGAGAGTCAGATATGTTGTGGTAGAGCATTCCAGAGTATGGGGGAGGCACAGGAGAAATTTTGTATGTGATTGTAGAAAGAGGAGATAAGTAGGAAGTAGAGAAGGAGATCTTGTGAGGAGTCCAAGTAGTGGACATCCCCTTTAAGCTGATAAGCAATCTAACTATGTCCAGACTGCTGTATTCAGTCGGCTTCATAGCTGCTTTGCTCCTTTTCTGCATGCATGTGAGAGTACAATTTAGTTCATCAACACAATGCCGCTGGCTAAAAACTGTCAATCAAGGAGGGCCGCACCTCCCTTTCCCACCAATCTGAGAGTCATAGGGAGCAGTGCACTACTAAAGAACAATGATGGGGCAACCCCTTTTAGTAATGCAGAGATGTACTGCAGTAGCATTTGCTTTTGCTTTTTTGGATTGCATAGTTATTTGCTTAGGTGCCTACTAGGTTGTTTAAATCCAATATACCTAGTTTGGGTGCCCACTGTGGTGTTTTGTTCCCCCTAGAAAGAACCCCCAGTTACAGCTCTTACTAGAGCATTCTGTCCTTGATGCTAAAACTCAGCATTGTGATTTGAAACCTAGTGTAGGCCTTTCTGTTTGCAACACTCAGTCATTTAGATGCTTAATTGGAGTAGAAAGTTGTCCATGCCCTGCCTAGGTAAGACGTAAAAATGTCATAAAAACTCCCACTGGTGGGCCAAGGTCCATAGCTAGTTTGCTTCATATTTATAACTCTGTTGGACTACATCTGTAGTGATCCCAGAACAATGCTATCCCTCTAAGGCCAGCCCTGGCTATGCTGACTACTAGCTAAATTCCAATGCATAGTGTAGCTCCAGACAAAATAAAACCGATACTCATGAATCCTCCACTATTAAAGAGGTTGTTTAAGCGACATAAAAAGGTTCTTGGGATGTTTTCCAAATCTGAATTAATTAAATGTACAACTCTACTGTAATTCTGAATATTGCACACTTGGCTAGATATTGGAGTACATTTCATGGTCCTGTAATCTCCACTTCTGTTGTTCTTCCGCCTTTGGCAGAGAGGTTTTTTACTGTCTGTTGGTGAAGTGATAAAGGGTTGGCTGTTTGACTCTGAGCAAGACAGACAGCCCAATTTATCAAATGCCAATAAACAGAAAAGGGGGAAAAGTCTGTGTCAGAACGAAATCACATACGGAGCAGCTTCTAGGACCACAAAAGTGTCGCTGGACAATGTTTTGCTCATTTCATTGATATTTGTTAATCCAGAGGTTTCTCTCTTCTCCATATATCTAGTGTAACATGGCGACAGGTACTGTATGTATCAAAGAAATTATGTAATCCTGGATGTCTGTGCTGGTTCTTGTAGTGCCATGAGTCTTGTTAGGGTTTTCCAGGGATAGGTTTACGGATAGCTGGAGAGACACCTGGGTCTCACTATCCACACACCTTTGCCCATGTGTTAAGATGGAGGCTAGTTGTTTGGCACATGGTTCGTATGTGGAGGTTTGTGACACTCCAGAAGGAACCTCAGAGAGAGGAGTTGTGCGTACTGACTGTCATTGACTGGAGAGGGAGATACCTGCACTCGGACACTCCTGTAAAGAAGGGGTATCCGAACCTGTGCAGGCTTACTGCAACTTAAATGAATTGTATATTGTGTCTGTGTTCTGTGAAGCCAAAGGAAGGCTTTGTGAGTGCGGTTTATGTGCTGCATAATAAACCCGATTGACCTTTTAACACTAGAAGTCCCAGAAATTTCGAGCTCCCCCTGTAGTCCCAAAAGAGGGTCAAATGACCCAAACTGACTAGAACTAACTAGAAACTAAATGGCTAAACTCGATGGAAAACAACAACCTCCTGTGGTGCGACAGTAATGACCTTAATTACAGAACAAAAGACGGTGATTATAGGATGTTAGCTAAAATGGTTCAGGTCATTCGACCAGTCTCTGGGTTCCAAAGGTAGAAATGTTAAATGACCCCTCTCTGGGACTTCTAGTGTTAAGTAAGAAGTGGTCATGTCCTTACCTCGTGGAGTAAGCTGAGTGAGTAATGTCATCACACTACACTTCCAGAAAATCATTTTAAGACCCAATTTCTCAAATCGATTAGGCCAGAATTCTTAAATTGTTTAAAAAAAGTTTGTAACTTTTGCATTTTTACCGGTTTTGCCAATTCTGACAAAATGGGTGGGGTTGGGCAGGGACGCGTCTGCGACAACACACATGATGAACTGCAGTATTCCTTATCCCAGAAAACTTATTCCAGTCCCTAGGTGCAGTAAGATTTGTGGCACACAGAGACGTACACCACTTGTAAGCTCTTCTGATTCTTTAAGAGGCGTGCACCTCAATGAATCAGGAGCATCTGACTTCAAAACACCCCTCCATCAAGACCAGCATTAACAACGCCGATCTTAAAGAATTGAGGCCTAAGAGAATCCTTCTCCCTTTATCAATTAATATCCAAATACTCACATATTAATATATGCTTTATTTTTTATATTACGTTAAAACGCAAATATTGTACTCCATGTTTTCTGCTCAATGTGCATTAAAATCTTTTGGCCACCTGGGTAATAATCATGGGCGTACATTGAAATTCTAGGGCACCATAGTACAACTTCAACCAAAAAAGAAACCACAATAAAAAGTTAAAAAAGGCAAAAACAAATTGCAGAACACTAAAACTAGATTGTATGTTAGAAAAGACTTTCACATGTAGTCCAAGGATACATAAGAGATGTATAAATCTTTATGCAGAAAATTCACCCTTGTTGCATGTACAGATAACCAGAATTGTGTTATTTAACTTGACCATGTAAAGGGAGACAATGGGAGCGGTTCAGTCTCAGGACCCCTCTTTCCACAACCGCCTCAACCCCTGCCTTCCTCTGTAGTAATATCCTTCTATGGTATAGGTACTGTAAGTTCCTAGAAGTACTCAAAGCTTTTGTTTTTTCTTATAATAACTATTTAGATATTTATCAGGAAAAAAAGCGGTGCTTGAAGTTTGGAAAGCCTTCAGATTTTCCATATATCTGCATAAATTTGACCTTCAATTACATTGGATTTGCAAACACTTCCTTACAGTAGAAAAACACATAACCAAATCAAAGAAATAAATCAAGAAAATTAGACTTTTCAAGTTTTAATTGAAGAAAATGATGAAATATAACCTCCGTGAGTTACAAAAGTATGAGAACCTTTAGGATTAGCAGATAATTTAAAGAGGAAATTAGACTGTGGTGTTTTCAATCAATAGGATGATAATCAGGTTTCAGTGGGCGACCTATTTTATTTACAGTACAGAGATCTACCAAAGTCTGATCTTCACAATACAGTATGTTTTGAAAGTGTGTCATGTTACTGTACAAACAAAGGATATTTCTGACGAACTCAGAAGAAGAGTTGTTGATGCTCATCAGCCTGGAAAAGGTTACAAAGACAACTATAACGAGTTTGGACTCCACCAATCCACAGTAAGACAGACTGTGAACAAACGGAGGAAATGGAAGACCATTATTACCCTCCCAAGGAGTGCTCAATCACATCAATCACTACAAGAGAAAAACAAATAACAATCTGTGAGGTTACAAAGAATCCCAAGGAAACTTCTAAAAAGGACTTTTTCAAATTAGTTCATAAGTCCACCATAATTAGGACACTAAGGGGTACTTTGCACACTACGACATTGCAGCTGCGATGTCGGTGGGGTCAACTCGAAAGTGACGCACATCCGACGTCGTTGTCGACATCGGAGTATGTGAATCCTTTTTACTACGATTAACGAGCGCAAAAGTGTCGAAATTGTATGATCGGTGTAATGTTGGGCATTTCCATAATGTCGCTGCAGCGACAGGTACGATGTTGTTCCTCATTCCTGTGGCAGCACACATCTCTGTGTATGAAGCCGCAGGAGCGAGGAACATCTCCTTACCTGCGTCCCGGCTGCAATGAGGAAGGAAGGAGGTGGGCGGGATGTTTACATCCCGCTCATCTCCGCCCCTCTGCTTCTATTGGCCGCCTGCTGTATGACGTCGCTATGATGCCGCACAACCCGAAGGAGGTGGTTCGCTGGCCAGAGCGACGTCGCAGGGCAGGTAAGTGCATGTGAAGCTGCTGTAGCGATAATTTTCGCTACGGCAGCTATCACAAGATATTGCATGTGCGACGGGGGCGGGGACTATCGCGCTTGGCATCACTACAATCGGCTTGCGATGTCGTAGTGTGCAAAGTACCCCTTAATGTGTGCATGGTAGGACTGCAAGGGAATGCTCTCTAAAAATAAAACTGCTGGCCATCTGCAGTTTGGTAAAGATCACCTGGACAAGCCATAAAGGTATTGAAACAATATTTTGTGCATGGATGAGACCAAAACAAAGCTTTTTAGTGGAAATGTGAAGCGTAATGAAAAGAAAAATACCTTATACCATCAAATGATCTCTGTAACGTCCGTAACGAAGTCCCCGCACTGTCCTGCTGTCCTTCCCCGGCAGAGCACTCTCACATTATAGCTGCCCAGCAGTGACTGCTCTGTTTCCGGTTCTTCCTGTTGTCTCCCAGGGCCTGCACGAGCTACATAGGCTTCCTGGGAGTGGTAATAGGGTGCGTGCACGGACAAGCCCCTTTTCTTAAATGCCTAGTACGTTCTGACCAGGAAGTGCCTCTCAGAATATTGAGCAGCATCAGGTATTTAATGCACTTTCCCCTTAAGGGAGGTGCCTAGGCAACAAGTTCAATACAGTGTTAGAAGTCAGGTCCCTCTGTGCTGCCGCTGCTGTAACTGTGTTTCAGTGCATGACAAGTCCGCTGCTTCTGCTGCAAGTATCCATGCCGCCCGCCTCTTACAATATCCACTGCCGCTACTGCAAGTATCCATGCCTGCCACCTCCTATGATATCCGCAGCAGCTGCTGCAAGTATCCACACAGGCTGCCTTGTACGATATTTGCTGCTGCTTCAACAACCAGAAAATGTTTGTGTTCGTGGCGCCAGCTGCCAAGGTACCGTTGACTCCCTGGGACTGCCCTCTATCAGCTACCTAGCAGCATGTGTTTCTATCGCCACCCCCTGTGGCTTAAGTGAAGACTCGGTAGTCAATCTAGTTCTTTCCTCCAGGTTAGTGATTGGTACTTTCAGCCCAGTGGAATCACTAATCCTATGCTTGCCCGGCGAGCATTACAGTCTAAGGCAAACAGTTTATGGGAGACAAGCTGAAAAGATAAATGTATGGTAGGGAGTAATGGGATAAAATTCCTCCATGCCGATAGGCACTGATCAACATCAGTCGAAAATGTTTAGAAGAAGTCATTTCTGCACAAGGGGGGGGTCACACCAGATACTGAGATTAAAGGTTCACATACTTTTGCTTTCCACTGCAGAAATATGGAAAATTATTAAGGGTATTAAAACAATTGTATATATTTTACACAGCTAAACATCATATGCCAACATCCAAGGAAATAAGATATTATCCAATAAATATTTGAAGGAGATATTTTTATAGGCTTATTTCTAAATTTCTCGTCCAGTAAAATAACAAGTTTTATTCTAAGTGTTTTCGAGAATCTCTCTGTTAGCGTTTTCTTTTAAAATCCTATTATACTCAAGTTTACAATCACATTTTCTAATAAAACTGCCAATTGAGTCTGCAGTGGTTTTGTTCTGCTTAGAAAAGCGCCCTCACAAAATGTCAGCGCTGATTCAATTACCTTCAGCTCAATTAAAAAAAAATAGATTTTAGCTCAGAAATTTCTTTCAATAACGCGTGGGTGTGTAAACCATTCTCTAATGCTTAACACACTAGGGGGAAATTGATAAGAAAACTTCACAAAAACCTGGAGACCAAGTTCTATGGAAAGATAATACTATTGTTTCTAAGAAATAAAGGAAAAAGAGGGTCATCAATCAAAAATGTAAAAGGGTGTAATTAAATAAAATCATAAACTTGACATTCATTAATCTAAAGACTCCTCAGAAAAATAAACTTTTTGAAATTCCATTCATATAGGGAGCACAATAATACGGTTGTATGATGAACATTACATCTACACTTAGTCCAGAAATATTTGGACAGTGACCAAATCTTGGTGATTTAGGCTCTGTATAAAACAGCTGAGATCTAGTTACTTTTAGGCTTAATTAAAGGGGCTGAACAAAAATATCCTGTGAAACGTTTAGGAATCGCAACAATTTTTCTACAGCCTCCTCATTTCAGGGGCTCAAAAATAATTGGACAAATGTATTTTACCATAAATAAAATGTTCATTTTTAATACTTTGTAGAGAATCCGTTGCAGGCTACGACTCTCTGAAGTCTGAACCGATGGACGTCAACAAAAGTTGGGTTTCCTCCTTTGTGATTCTTTGCCGGACTTGTTGTTTGTTTGTGGGTCTTTTTGCCTTAGGTTTTCTCTTATGCAAGTGAAATATAGGTCAATGAGGCTGAGATCTAGTGATTGACTTGGCCATTGCAGAATATACCACTTCTTTGCCTTAAACTCTTGAGTTGCTTTCGCAGTATGTTTTGGGTCATTTTCCATCTGTACTGTGGAGCGCTGTCCAATCATCCTTGCTGCATTTGGTTGAATCTGAGTAGAATGTATAGCTCTGTACATTTCAGAATTCATCCAGCTGCTTCTATTTTCAGTCACATCATCAATAAACACTAGTTACCCAGGGCCATTGGAAACCATGCATTTCCGGCCATCACACTGCCTCCACCATGTATTACTATTATTAGTAGAAGACTTGCTGTGCTTTGGATCCAAGCCTTTTGCGTACTTTCTGCTTCCCATCATTCTAGTACAGGTTGATCTAAAGGGCACGTTACACGCTACGATTTATCAAATGATATGTCGTCGGGGTCAGTTCGTTAGTGACGCACATCCGGCCTCGTTTGACATATCGTAGTGTGTAACACAAATGAGCGACTGTGAACGAGCAAAAATACTCACCTTATTGTTGCTCATTGACACGCCGCTCATTTTAAAAAAATCGAACGTCCTTCTGTGCTCCGGTTGTTCATCGTTCCGAGGCAGCACACGTCGCTCGGTGTGACACCCCGGGAACGATGAACTGCAGCTTACCTGCGGCCGTCGGCAATGCGGAAGGAAGGAGGTGGGCAGGATGTTTACATCCCGCTCATCTCCGCCCCTCCACTTGGCCGGCCGCTGTGTGACGTCGCTGTGACACCGAACGTCCCTCCCCCTTCAGGAAGTGGATGTTCGCCGCCCACAACGAGGTTGTTTGGAAGGTAAGTACATGTGACGGGGGTTTACGACTTTGTGCGACGCGGGCAAGAAATTGCCCATGCCGCACAAACGATGGGGGCGGGTGCGATCGCACATGCGATCACACGAGAAATTAAAGCGTGTAAAGCAGCCTTTAGTCTCATCTCTCCTCTGCTGCTTTTCCAGAACTGGATGGCTTCTTTAGATGTTGTTTTCAGAAAACTCTTGCCTGGCCTTTCTATTTTTAAGGCTGATTAATGGTTTGCACCTTGTGGTGAACCCTCTGTATTTGCTCTCATGAAGTCTTCTCTTTATGGTAGGTTTAGATACTGAAACATGTACTTCGTAGAGATTGTTCTTCATTTGGGTGGATGTTGTGAAGGGATTTTTCTTCATTATGGAAAGATTTTTTTATCCACCACTGTTGTCTTCTGTGGACATCCAGGCTTTTTTGAGTTCCCAAGCTCTCATGTACTCTCTTTTTTATCCAAAATGTACCAAACTGTTGATTTGACCACTCTTAATATTTCAGCAATCTCTCTGCTGGATTTATCCTTTTTTATAAGCCTAATGATGGTCGGTTTCTTTTCTATAGAGAGCTCCTTTGACCACATGTTGTGAGTTCCCAACAACAACAAATGCTAAAATGCAAATGCTGCACCTGGAATCAGCTCCAGGCCTTTTACGTGCTTAACTGAAGAAGGATTAATGAACAAATAGCCAATGCAGCTCATAAGAAAAGCTTTTCGGATAATTGTCTAATTACTTTTGGTCCCTTGAAAAAGAGGCAGCTACATATTAAAGAGCTGTGATTCCTAAACTCTTACTCCAACAAGTAAGTGAATATCTACAAATTAAAGCTGAGAATCTGCACTTAAAGCTTGCACGGTGGCTCAGTGGTTAGCAGTCTTGCAGCGCAAGGAGTTTGTATGTTCTCCCTGTGTTTGCATGGGTCTCCTCCGGTTTCCTCCCACACTCCAAAAACACTGATAGGGAACTTAGATTGTGAGCCCCAATGGGGATAGTGTAGCTGCTGTATGTAAAGTACTGTGGAATTAATAGCGCTATATAAATGAATAAATATTATTATTATTATTAAGTTATATTAATTATATAACTGTATCTTGAATATGTTTTGGTAAACCACTAAATGACAAAACTTGCATCACTGTCCAAATATTTCTGGGCTAACCTGTATATGTCATCATAGACATTAGCTTTTCTATTATTGTCTGACACTGAGAAAGGAGGGCCATTATGCATAATATGTGAACAATATATGGGCTCTTCGCGGTCCAACAGGTCATTATCATGCTCTATTTCACCTGCTATTGAAGTGGAAATTAGCACCCTAAGGATTCTTACACACGTTTTTCACTGACGTGTTAAAGACGCATATGGCCCTCCATGTGCCGTGATTGCACAGAGAGATCAGGCACTTCTATACTCACCTGTCCATGCTCCTGCTGTCCGCGGTACTGATATCTCCCGCGATGCTGTGTCTGGCCGCTGCTGTCTTACCGCTGCTGTTACTTCCGGGTAGCAGTGCAGTGAATATTCATGAGCATAGTTAGCTGGCCTGAAGCAGGAGACAGCAGCGGCCAGAGACTGCAGCGCTGGAGACAGGTGAGTATAAAACTCATTTTATTTCAAGGATACATGTTTTTTCTGGTATGTGTTACATAGATCACACAACTGTATGGTCCGTGTGACATCAGTGATGCCAGAGAAAAACGGACTTGTCTCCGTGCGGAAATCACGGACATGTGTGTACGCCGCACGAAATTACTGATGTGTGCACAGACCCATTGATTTTAATGGGTCTGTGTATGTCTGTGATTCTGGTACGTATAAAAACTGCCACATACATACCAGAATCACCGATGTGTGAAGGGGGTCTTACTCCTAGGCCCATGTGCACCTACACAGGTTGCACCATTGATATGTCTGCCCTTTTAATTGATTGTGATTAGTTGACTATGCTGCCAGCAAAAAACAAACAACAGAGCTTTGAAGATATTGAATGGTGCCAACTTCATACTTACAACAGTCCAGATATTGCAGGGACAACCCATCAAACCAAAGCTTTGAGGTCTAGAGATTAGCAAAATCCTTAAAATCTTGAACTGTAAAATTTGGCAAGCATGCAGCTGCCATTTCATTCGAGCAATAGGAAGCAGTCAAAGGGTCTGTTTACACAAACTGACTGGTGGCATGTTCACCAAACTAGAGACTAGACTAAACTATGCACACTGAACGATCTATACTAGATTGATCAGTGCACGTTGACTGCCATGGCTCTCGGCAGTGCAAGTCCTGTTTATATAGCCTGATGAACTGCTGAGAAAAGATCATTTCACCCAATGTTGTTTGTTGATTGGGAGGTCGGTAGCCTGTTTTACCCGGCAAGATAATCGTAAAATAAAGGCCCCGTCACACTAAGCAACATCGCTAGCAACATCGCTGCTAACGAACAACTTTTGTGACGTTGCTAGCGATGTTGCTGTGTGTGACATCCAGCAACAACCTGGCCCCTGCTGTGAGGTCGTTGGTTGTTGCTGAATGTCCTGGGCCATTTTTTAGTTGTTGCTGTCCCGCTGTGAAGCACAGATCGCTGTGTGTGACAGCGAGACAGCAACAACTAAATGTGCAGGCAGCAGGAGCCGGCTTCTGCGGAGGCTGGTAACCAATGTAAACATCGGGCAACCAAGAAGCCCTGTCCTTGGTTACCCGATATTTACCTTTGTTACCAGCCTCCGCTGCTCTCACTGTCAGTGCCGGCTCCTGCTCTGTGCACATGTAGCTGCAGGACACATCGGGTTAATTAACCCGATGTGTGCTGTAGCTAGGAGAGCAGGGAGCCAGCGCTAAGCAGTGTGCGCTGCTCCCTGCTCTGTGCACATGTAGCTGCTGCACACATCGGGTAATTAACCCGATGTGTGCTGTAACTAGGAGAGCAGGGAGAGCAGGGAGCCAGCGCTCAGTGTGCGCTGCTCCCTGTTCTCTGCACGTGTAGCTCCGTGCGCTGGTAACCAAGGTAAATATCGGGTTGGTTACCCGATATTTACCTTAGTTACCAAGCGCAGCATCTTCCACGCGGCGCTGGGGGCTGGTCACTGGTTGCTGGTGAGCTCACCAGCAACTCGTGTAGCGACGCTCCAGCGATCCCTGCCAGGTCAGGTTGCTGGTGGGATCGCTGGAGCGTCGCAGTGTGACATCTCACCAGCAACCTCCTAGCAACTTACCAGCGATCCCTATCGTTGTTGGGATCGCTGGTAAGTTGCTTAGTGTGACTGGACCTTAAGTGTGTTCTTTTTATCAATGTTTGATCATGATTATCTTGCGGTCTAAAGGGGGCTTTACACGGTAGCGATATCGCTAGCAATTTGTAGCGATAGCGAGCGTGTAAGTACCCGCCCCCGTCGTGCATGCGATTGTTTGTGATCGCTGCCGTAGCGAACATTATCACTACGGCAGCGTCACACATACTTACCTGGTCGACGGCGTCGCTGTGACTGCCGAACAATCCCTCCTTCAAGGGGGAGGGACGTTCGGCATCACAGCGACGTCACCACAATGGCACTAAGCGGCCGGCCAATCAAAGCGGAGGGGCGGAGATGAGCAGGACGTATCATCCCGCCCACCTCCTTCCTTCCGCATTGTGGCCGGCGGCAGGTAAGGAGACGTTCCTCGCTCCTGTGGTGTCACACATAGCGATGTGTGCTGCCGCATGAGTGATGAAGCACCTGGATAAACAACCCTTACCGATTTTTGAGTTTGGGACGACCTCTCCATGGTGAACGATTTTCACCATTTTTGAGGTCGCTTAAGGTCGCTGGTCAGTGTCACACGCTGCGATATCGTTAACGACACCGGAAGTGCGTCACTAACAACTTGACCCCGACGACCAAACATGAACGATATCGTAGCGTGTAAAGCCCCCTTAAGTGTCTGTTTAATTATATGCTCCCAAGAACTGTGCGGAGATATTCCCCTTGAGTGCCACCAAAGGGATAGCTGACTTTGCTTTGTATATTACTTATTCAAAATATTGTTCTGCCCATGTTTACTTCACTAAATTTGAAGAATTAAAAAAGAAGCTCTTAAAAAAGAACAGGAAGTTATAAGGGACATTCTACCTTACAAGCTGCACATATTCAGTTTATTTGCAGATTTATGGTCTGCTTTACTGTATACATTCCTTTTACTAGACCCTTCGCTCATCGATCTAGCTTGATTGTTAAACGTGGTTTAGTTTAGAACATAATCTATTAGAGGAAAGTCTTATCCAACTCAATTACCAATTATTAGTGATGGTCGAATAGTAAAATATTCGGGTTCGGATTATTCGTACCAAATACGTAGTGCTATTCCAGTATTCGTCAAGAATAACGAACCTAACGCAAGTCAATGGGGTACCCGAGCATTTTTCTGGGAAATCTTAAAGGAAAATGCTCAGGTTCCCCATTGTCTTGCATTAGGTTCGTTATGTGTGACGAATACTGGAATAGCACTAACCTAAGTATTTGGTACGAGTAATCCGAACTCAAATTTTTTACTATTCGCTCATCACCACCAATTATATGCATTGTTGGCCAACTTTTTTCTACCTGGAGGACATGGTATGTTCAGACATTACAGCAGTGGCTCACTGATTACACAGCACCCAGTGTAATGCTTAATTTGCCTTGTGGTAGCTGTGCAAAGAAACTAAACCCTGGTTGATGGTTGTTCCTACAATTGATCACAGGTCATCATCCTTTAATCACCTTATTGTTGGTACACAGAATGGTCAAAATGGGCCAACTTCTTTACCAATCAAAGTCAGATCAGAAGTACATTGCCTTTACGGATGTGTCAAAGGTAATAGACAGTCCTGTGGTGTCCAGCTATAGAAGGTCACAGTGTTTGGCTGCACAAACTGCTCCCTGGCCTTCTATTATTTCTGCTTGGTTTTCATCCCATGGTGTCTTTATATAAACTAACTTCCTCTTACTCTGTGATGGCTCTCATACCCTTGACAAGTCTTCAGTTGACTTGCATACGTCTGGAGAAACGTTGTTATTTCAGTTCCTCTCCCTGAGTCATCTGGAAATAAGTTGTTTGTTCACTTTCTCCTAGTTTGTTTTTCCTGTTTAGTGGGGTTGACTAAGGGCTAATACAATCTGCTCCCTATCTAGGGTCTACTTCAGGGTCAGCCAGGGTCAGGTATCCAGCTTGGCACATAGGTGCGAAACGTATTTAGGGTGATGAAGGAAGTCAGGGGCCAGCAGTAGGCTTGATCGGGGGGTCACCATCTCCCCTTTCCCTAGACACAGGGTTTCCCTTCCCTTCGATTTCACTTGGTACTTCCCCAGACCTAGCATGTCAATTGCATCAAACAACAGGGGCTTGGCGTGAGCCTGGCTAAATCATATCTCAATATATATTGTTGATCACAGACCATTTTGTATTTGCAGGGAGATGTGTTTTTTGGACATTTTTTGTGGGTTTCATATTGTTCCCTTAATTCTGCCTCATCAGATTTTAACTGCAGCAGAAAGCTTGGCGTTGCTTTACATTTTTTTTACAGACGTTCACACTTAAGCTACTATTACTGCAGTGGTTAATTGGATTTCCTTAATGCTTTTAGCTACCTATCATACAGCATTTTTCACTCTGGTGGTGGTGTTTGATTTGTAAGGTGTGAAGTACATGCAGCCAGTGTACATTTGCCCCTTATTTCTCAATTCCATTAAAAATAGACATTTATCGCAGAGTTGTAAAAATGACAATTTTTTTCTTAGAGCCACACAAGAAAATCTTATTATCCAGCAGCTGAAGCAGCAAAAACTCACAAAACTCTGTAGTCTCTAAAGGAATAGATATGGAGCTTTATGCCCGGTTCACAAGTAGAGATTTATGCAGGCGAAGCACCGGCCAGCAGCCTTGTTTGAATGTCTTCAGCCTGGTTCTTATTCTGTGCCGTGAAGTAGTTGTAAAACAAACAATTGAAAGCAAGAATAGGGATCCCAGATACAAGGACTACAGAAAGATAGCACTTTATTTATACAGTCTTAAAGCATATGCGTTTAACAGATTAATAACCTATTCTATGAACAGACCACCAATGTGGACACCTGAAACCCACCCCTTCACAACCGAGGACGTGCCGATACGTCCTAAATCATTAAGGGGTGACTGTAGCAGCCAGCGGTGTTCCCTGCACATGCCTACTGATTTCTACAGCAGACATGTGTGCCTCGCAGGCACAGGTGGATCTGCGAGCCACCCATGCTTGTTAACTCCTTAAATCAAAATGTGACAGCCTGATTTAAATGCCCGCAAAGGGTAACGCGCACTTACCCGCCGCCATCGGAGGCACTGTGACGTGATCATGGGGAGCCGATGGTTGCCATGGTAGCGACGGGTTATGTGAGGAGTCCTGTCGCTATCATGACTTACTTCCTCTTACAGCCTAGATAAGAAATCGAAAAGAGGAGAGTGCATGTGAAGGAATTTTGGGGAACCGGTGTACATGGAGGGGTTAAAGCAGCTCATCTGGCGTGTGTAATGAGCAGCCAGGGAGGCCTCTGGCTGTGTAGTCGTGGCAGCACTATATTCAAGGCACATCCCTGGCTTCATCACTTCTTTAATGTTGAGAGAGTGTATGTCGGTGTCTTCATCGGCCGATGCACAAAGAGGCTGCAGGCAACAGTCCAGATGCAATAAAAACGACATTTATTCACAAAGTTAAAGAGGAAA
Source organism: Anomaloglossus baeobatrachus (assembly GCF_048569485.1). Classification (NCBI taxonomy): domain Eukaryota; kingdom Metazoa; phylum Chordata; class Amphibia; order Anura; family Aromobatidae; genus Anomaloglossus; species Anomaloglossus baeobatrachus. The sequence continues at coordinate 78,453,772 of NC_134362.1, forward strand.
AACACTCCGGTCAGCGGATTCCGGCAATATTAGTGGAGCTGGGGACAACCTGCCCAAACGCACCCTCTGATGGGGATATGCCCAGAGTTCTTCTCCCACTCTTCAGCCAAGCATACACCGGACCCACACCGGCAGAATAGGCTTTGAGGTTGCGCCACTGGACTCCCACTCTTCAGCCAAGCATACACCGGACCCACACCGGCAGAATAGGCTTTGAGGTTGCGCCACTGGGCTCCCACTCTTCAGCCAAGCATACACCGGACCCACACCGGCAGAATAGGCTTTGAGGTTGCGCCACTGGACTCCCACTCTTCAGCCAAGCATACACCGGACCCACACCGGCAGAATAGGCTTTGAGGTTGCGTCCACCTCCTTATCTCCGGTGTCCCCTGATGTTCCGCTCACACAATCGCACTTGCCGCTCCAGATGTTCACACTCCGCTGACCCGGATCTTTCTAACTCACACACATTCAGACCTTGCCTAGCAATCCGGCCGACTCCTCCTCCCCGGTGGCAACAGCCGTCCCACCCGGCCACTAGGGGGTGCCCTAACACATCATAGAACAATAGTAAAACATTTTTAATAACAACAGTGCCGGGTTATCTATGCTAGACTAGTAGGGGGTAGGCCCACCCACTACACGTGGTTGTGCAGACCTTGCACAACCGCGGTAAAAGCGTGAAAGTTGTGGTAGTTGCACTGCCAGGACGCTAACTCGATGTGTCCGTCTGGAGACACTGGATGTTTATGAAGCAGTCATGTGACCGTTCACCAGAGAACCTGCGAGCCGCTGGTCCTGATTGAAGTAAAACCTCCACTGCAAGGCAGCTCCTGCCGTGAGTCGCACAAGGGGAAAATATGGATAGAGAATAAATGATGCCACGGTCCAAGGGAGCGCTAAGAAGGCCAGACTGATTGGTGAATTAAAAGTTTTTTTCTTTATTTCTTTTTTTAATTCACCAGTCTGGCCTCCTTAGCGCTCCCTTGGACCATGGCATCATTTATTCTCCTTCCTGTTACAGCCAGCAGAGTGCTGCCTGTAATTGAAGACAAGCATTTCTCCTGGTCTGAGCTGTGCAGCTCTGATCAAGATACATGAGCAAGCAATTAGACTTCTGATCCTTATATAAATAAATCCTAATATAAACAAAGTTTTAAAAAATAAAAAACCCCTAAAAGTTCAAATCACCCCCCCCCCCCTTTCACCCCATAGAAAATTAAAGGGTTAAAAAAATAAAAAATATACACACATTTTGTATCGCCGCGTTCATAAATGCCCGATCTATCAAAATATAAAATCAATTAATCTGATTGGTACACAGTGTAGAGGCAAAAAAATTCCAAACACCAAAATTACGTTGTTTCGATATCGCAAATTTTGCGCAAAACACAATAACATGCGATCAAAAAGTAGCATCTGCGCAAAAATGGTACCATTATAAACGTCAGCTCGAGACGCAAAAAATAAGCTGTCACTGAGCCCCACAGCCCGAAAATTGAGAACGCTATGGGTCGCAGAAATGCCGCTAAAAGTGCGGCACTTTTTTGGACAAACTTCTGAATTTTGTTTAACCCTTTAGCTAAAAGTAAAATCATACATGTTTGGTGTCTACAAACTCATACTGACCTGAAGCATCATATTGAGACATCAGTTTTACCATATAGTGAACACTGAATAAAATATCCCAAAAACATTCATGCAATCACACTTTTTTTGCATTTTTTGCGCACTTGGAACTTTTTTGCTATTTACCAGTATACTATATGGTAAAACTTACAGTTTAATTTAAACATACAACTCATCACACAAAATACAAGCCCTCATATGGCAAGATTGACGTTAAAATAAAAAAGTTACGGCTCTCGGGAGAAGGGGAGAAACCCCCCCTGAAAAACGGAAAATCGTCCAGAGGTTAATGGGTTTAACGGGAACCTGTCATCAGAAATTTAGCTCTAAACCTAAAAGTTTCCCCCTCTGCCGCTCCTGGGCTGCATCTAGCAAGGTTCCTGTACTTTTTGTGGCCCCTTTTAAACCAAATTAAATACTTTATAAACTTGTACCTTTTGCTATGTAAATTTTGTAAATCGTCCATGGGGGCGGGCTCTCTGCTGACCGTTGCTGTTCCTCCAGCAGATTTACGCCGCCCCCCAACGCTGAATTTCATATCTCAGGACGCCGCCCCTGGGCGCCCGTGGTCCCGCGCATGCGCTGTGCGACTGTAGCGGGACTGTGCACTGTGTGCACGTGTGACCGCTGGTGACGTTTTGCGCAGGCATGAGGTTATGGGCGGCACTGTGAGTGTCATCAGCAAGTGCCGCCCATAACCTCGTGACCGCACTTTCCCCTCTTCCTCCAGCGTTCTGCGCAAGCGCTTGCTGGCCAGATGACCCGACGTCACCTCTTTCCCATCTTGCCCTGCTGCAGGGTAAGATGGGAAGGAGGTGATGTCGGGTTATTTGGCCGGCGAGCGCTTGCGCAGAACGCTGGAGGCAGTGGGGGAAAGCGCGTCCACGAGATTATGGGTGGGCACTTGCGATGCAATCACAGCGCCGCCCATAATCTCGTGCTTGTGACACACGTCACCAGCGAGCCTGGCGTGGGCGGCACCTTGGGCGCAGTGGGCGGCGTCCTGATGGATGAAATGGAGCGTGGGGGGCGGCGTCAATGTGCTGGAGGAACAGCAACGGTCACCAGAGAGCCCGCCCCCATGGACGATTTACAAAATTTACATAGCAAAAGGTACAAGTTTATAAAGTATTTAATTTGGTTTAAAAGGGGCCACAAAAAGTACAGGAACCTGCTAGAATGCAGCCCAGGAGCTGCAGAGGGGGAAACTTTTAGGTTTCAAGCTAAATTTCTGATGACAGGTTCCCTTTAAGGGTCTTCATCTAAGAACAACCCCACAGTATGCCATTGCTTAGCCATTAATGCTGATCTGCAGAAACCAACAACTAATCTGAAAAAAGCAAGAATGTAGAAAGTCAAGTAGTACTCACATCCTTTTATTCTGTTCTTTAAAAAATGAGGGGAGAGAGCGAGTTGTGTCTAAGACGACGACCGTTTCATGTCTACACATGCTTCAACAGGTCCCAATGATCATGGGGGGAATATGACTCTACATTGTCCGATTTTGTACTGACAATCATACTGTCTCCCAGAGACAAGCTGTCCTCAGAAATGTTTGGTATTGGCTCTCTCATAGAGAACACAGGAGCGCCATCGGACAAAGCTCTCCTGTGTATGGAAGAGCCGGCTGAGACGGCTTAGTGCATGTTGAGTCGAATGGAATTTGTCTCGAATTTTACAAGAAAATGTAAAAAAAAAAAAAAAAATGAACCTCTTCCTGGTCGATCTAATAATTTCCATTAAATTTATTTGTTGAAAATCGAATTTCCTTCCTAAACTGAGTGAAAATACCAGAATTACGGTGAATTTTGTGAAATTCATTCAACCCTGATATTGAGGTATACAGCTTGTAAAGATCTCAACAGGAGTTCTATAAATGTGCTATGTTTTTTTTGGTTACAGCAAGCAAGGGATGCCAATCAGTGCTGGTGTAGTGGAGATGACACAAAGGTTACCTGGTGAGCACCATAAAAGAAAAAGGACCCTTAGGATCTATCACAGGACCATGATTCCAACCAAATGTCATGCTAAGTACGGGGAAGTACCAAGTGAACAGCGAAAGGGAAGGTAAACCCTGTGTCTAGGGAATAGGGAGATGATGACCCCTGACCAAACCTACTGATGGTTCTTGGGGTCCCTCACCACCCTAGATAAGTTCCGCACCTCTGCGCCGAGCCGGGTACCTGACCCTAGGTATCCTTAGTTCTGGACCCTAAATAGGGATCAGGTGGGATGAGCTCTTCGTCAATCTCACTAAACACTAAAGAACACATCAAGGAGGACACAGAGGGGAAAATGCATGAACTACCTATCCACAGATGAATCAGGAAGACGTTTAGCAAAGTAACAGCAACAATACCACAGTTGAGTACAAGCCGCCTGCTTGCAACCAGAGCTTGAATAAACTGAATAATATCACCAGCACCAGTCCAGGGAAGATTGGAGTACTTAAGCACATGAAGAATACTGATAAATTGCAGTTGGATGGAAGGAGTGCTCCCTGGGTCCTAAAGAGGAAGAGATGCAAACCCAGCAGGAAAGCTACAATGAATAATAACAGCAAGAACAATAGAAAGTCAGCGAGCATTCTATGCAGCCAAACGCTGTGACCTTCTATTGTCAGAAACGACATGACTGTCTGTTAACCTTGACAGACCCGTGACACCAGGGCTGTTGTCCCCCAGAAAAAAATTGAAAGTGGGGTGAAATGGTAAAAATGACAATTCAGCCATTGTTTTCTGGGTTTTCATTTTTATAACAGTCAATGTGTGATAAAAATGATCTTGTTATGTAACTATCCAGTTCAATGCCAGAGATACAAAACATATAAAGTTGTTTTATCTATTTACTAGCTGTAGTACCCGGGCGTTGCCTGGGATTGTAACTGTCTCTCTATCCATCTCCCAGTCTCTGTCTGTCTCTGTATCAGTCTGTCTGTATGTCTCTGTCTTAGTCTCTCTGTCTTTCTCTATCTCTGTCTCTCTATTTCTGTGTCTGTCTGTCAGTTTCTTTTCCCATCTGTCTCGTACCAGGTCTGTCTCATTCCAGGTCTGTCTCATTCCAGGTCTGTCTCATTCCAGGTCTGTCTCGTTCTAGGTCTGCCTCTTTCCCCATCTCTCTTTCCCGGTCTGTCTCTTTCCCTGCCTGTCCCTTTCAGGTCTGTCTCGTTCCAGGTCTGTCTGCTTCCACGTCTGTCTCTTTCCCTGTCTGTCTCTTTCCGTGTCTGTCTCTTTCCCCATCTGTCTCTGTCTTTTTCCCTTTCTCTTTCCTTGTCTCTGACTCTTTCCTTGTCTCTCTCCTTGTCTCTGTCTCTTTCCTTGTCTTTGTCTCTTTCCCCGTCTCTTTCCCCGTCTGTCTCTTTCCCCGTCTGTCTCTTTCCCCGTCTGTCTCTTTCCCCGTCTGTCTCTTTCCCCGTCTGTCGCTTTCCCCGTCTGTCTCTTTCCCCGTCTGTCTCTTTCCCCGTCTGTCTCTTTCCCTGTCTGTCTCTTTCCCCGTCTGTCTCTTTCCCTGTCTCTTTACATGTCTCTATCTCTTTCCTTGTCTCTTTCCCATCTGTCTCTTTCTCCGTCTGTTTCTTTCCCCGTCTGTCTCTTTCCCCATCTGTCTCTTTTCCCAACTCTTTACTTGTCTCTGTCTCTTTACTTGTCTCTGTCTCTTTCCCTTTTTCTTTACTTGTCTCTGTTTCTTTCCCTGTCTCTTTCCTTGTCTGTCTCTTTCCCTGTCTGTCTCTTTCCCTGTCTGTCTCTGTCTCTCTGTCTCTTTCCCTGTCTGCCTGTCTCTTTCCCTGTCTGTCTGCCTCAGTCTGTCTCTTTGATTGTCTGTCTCTCTCTCTGTCTCTTTCTGTCTCTCTCTATCCATCTCCCCACCGACATCTTATTATCTCACACTAACAATTTATTTTGTTCCTATAGCAACCAATTACAGCTCCTATTAATAACCTAATAGCTTGCAGCTCCATTGACTTTAATGGAGGCAGGTTTTTTGGAGTAACTGTAAAGCACGGGGTTAAATTTTCCCATCAAAACATAGCCTATGACGTTCCCTGAGTCACATGGAGTGTCTGCAAAATTTCGTGATTGTAAATGCGATGGTGCGGATTCTTTTAGCGGGCATACACACACACACATACACACACACACACATACAGTGCCTTGCGAAAGTAGTCGACCTCCTTGAACTTTTCAACCTTTTCCCACATTTTAGGCTTCAAAAATAAAGAAAAAAAAATTAAATATTTTGGTGAAGAATTAAAAACAATTGTAACACAATTGTGAAGTAGAACGAAATTTACAGTATTGTTTATGTTAAACTTTTGTAAAAAATAAAAAACTGAAAAGTGGGGCGTGCAATATTATTTGGCCCCCTTAAGTTAACACTTTGTAGCGCCACCTTTTGCTGCGATTACAGCTGCAAGTCTCTTGGGGTATGTCTCTATCACTTTTGCACATCGAGAGACCGTGAACCATTCCATTGTAGATTTTGCTTTATGTTTGGGATCATTGTCTTGTTGGAAGACAAATCTCCGTCCCAGTCTCAGGTCTTTTGCAGACTCCAACAGGTTTTCTTCAAGAATAGTCCTGTATTTGGCTCCATCCATCTTACCATCAATTTTAACCATGTTCCTTGTCCCTGCTGAAGAAAATCAGGCCCAAATCATGATGCTGCCACCACCATGTTTGACAGTGGGGATGGTGTGTTCAGGGTGATGAGCTGTGTTGCTTTTACGCCAAACATATCGTTTGGAATTATGCCCAAAAAGTTTGATTTTGGTTTCATCTGACCAGAGCACCTTCTTCCACATATTTTGTGTGTCTCCCAGGTGGCTTGTGGCAAACTTTAAATGACACTTTGTATGGATATCTTTGAGAAATGGCTTTCTTCTTGCCACTCTTCCATAAAGGCCAGATTTGTGCAGTGTACGACTGATTGTTTTCCTATGGACAGACTCTCCCACCTCAGCTGTAGATCTCTGCAGTTTATCCAAAGTGATCATGGGCCTCCTGGCTGCATCTCTGATCAGTCTTCTCCTTGCTTGAGATGAAAGTTTAGAGGGACGGCCGGGTCTTGGTAGATTTGCAGTGGTATGATACTCCTTCCGTTTCAATATGATTGCACAGTGCTCTTTGGGATGTTTAAAGTTTTGGAAATCTTTTTGTATCCAAATCCAGCTTTAAACCTCTCCACAACAGTATCAAGGACCTGCCTGTTGTGTTCCTTGGTCTTCATGATGCTATCTGCGCTTTAAACAGAACACTGAGACTATCACAAAGCAGGTGCATATATACGGAGACTACACACAGGTGGCTTATATTTATCATCATCAGTCATTTACGACAACATTGGATCATTAAGAGATCCTCAATGAACTTCTGGAGTGAGTTTGCTGCACTGAAAAGGGTCGAATAATATTGCACGCCCCACTTTTCAGTTTTTTATTTTTTACAAAAGTGTAACATAAGCAATAAATATTGTTCACCTTCAAAATTGTGTCCCACTTGTTGATTCTTCAACAAAAAATTAAAATGTTTTATCATTATGTTTGAAGCCTGAAATTTGGGTAAAGGTTGAGAAGTTCAAGGGGGCCGAATACTTTCGCAAGGCACTGTACATACACACATACATTCCACAGGCATTGCTGATTAAGCACCATACTTGGATCTGGTCCGCCTTTATCAATGGTTGCTCTCTGGCACTGGGAGGGTAAGTTCTGATATAGTCCTGGTATGTGTAGAGCTTGCTCCACATGCTGGGACCTGGGCTGGTCTCTATCCACAATTGCCTCTTTTGCAACACAGAAGCGGCTATATACAGGTTACAGGTATGTGTGCTCCATTATGGTTCTGCTTTTAATTTCATCTAGGAGGCCGTATGGCACATGAACTACATAATATAGTGTAGGACCCCCCTATTGCGATTTGCCGTGACGTTGGCAGGGGTGGCTCAAAGAATTGATCAATTATTTGCTAAAAATCTCATTTTTGTATTATAGTACAGTTGGAATAAATCTGTGAATTTGCACCTTTTTATATGATCCTTGCCATTTTCAGATCGTGCTGGCTCCTTTTTCTCATACACACATACATATATACATATACAGCTTTATATATTAGATTTATTTTTTAAATCTGAATTTTATTAAAAATAAATGTAATTTGCGTCATTTTCTGAGGATAAGAACTTTTCTATTTTGTATATAGTGGAGCTATGCAAATGGCATGGTTTTTCTTCGCATGGTGAGAAATAGATGATATATTTTCCAGTTTGGGGTACATCTAACATTTTGATCAGTTTTTATTTCCTTTTTTCGGATGTTAGATGACCAGAAAATACCAATTCAGATGTTACAATTTTTGTAATGTGTATATTTTCATAGATCAGACTTTCATGGAAATACCAAATATGTTTTTTTCTTTATTAGGATTAAGAAAAGGGAGTGATTGAAGCATTGATTTGTTTTTATTTTTATTTTTTAAAAACTATTTTTTTTTAGTAATTTTCAAGTTTATTTTTAAGTTTTCATAGGGGACTTGATTCTGCATTCACATGCACAATATACTGCAACACCTTATTACTGCAGTATGTAAAAATGAGGATCTTTTAAGGGATCACCCTCAGTAGACCACCAGCTGCCACGATAACTCATCGGCAACTCGTGAGTACATTGCATATGGTATTGACAGTGGCATCTAAATTGTTGAACAGAAGCAATCAGAGCTAGCTCTGGTTGCTGTTGTTAGAGGCACCCACTGTATATAGAAAAGGCTCAATTTGTGAGCACGCGCCAAACACCCCTCACCGCCAAATTAGGATATACATGTACATCATCTCTTGGTAAGGCGTTAAACAAATCGCTGGAATAAGGTTGGCTGAACACATTAAATCGCTGATTGCTGAATGAAGCATCAGCCAAACCGTTTCTATGATACACTGTTGTGATCATTCAGCTGAGGACTGCTGCCTTATTTCCCATGGCAGCTTATCCCGGGAAAAACAAAGCATTTGGCAGTCCAAAATCGGACAGGCCCACTCCACATATCCGCCAGTGATCAGTTGTCCAGGGCCGCTATACATATTAGGCCTGGTTGGTACATAGCAAGGTGAGTCATTAGAGTTAAAGACCATCCTGATGGGGTATACCTTGTTGCAGTGGGTTGGCTTTTACACTTTTTTGATAAATAAAAATAAAAAAAAATGTTAACTGAGTGCCCTATATTTTTTACACCATTTATTTACTTATTGCAGTGTCTTGAGAAGCACCAACTTTATTAAGAGGTCCAGACCTCTAAAGAGATTTTGAGTATCTTAGCGTGTATATGCACAATAAACTGAAATCAAGTTAAAAGGGATGTCCACTACTTGGATAACCCCTTTTGATTCCCCTTGTTCGCCCCTGTAAAAATAAATAAGCCTATACTCATCTCCGATGCGGCCGCGATTCCAACAATGTCTGAAGACGTGTTCCTGGGGCCACACATGACATTGTTATGACACGTGATCCCCAAGATCAATAAGCGCCCGGTGTCTGTCTACCCACCTTTGGACATTTGAGCAGGAAGTGAGCGCCTCGCTGACTTCCTGCTGAAATGTCCGAAGATGAGGAGGAAGAAGGCACTGATGGGTCGTCTGGCATGCGTGTCATAACAATGTCATGGGAACGCAGCTTTTGACATCTCTGGAACCGTCACAGCACCGAAGGTGACTATAGGCTTATTTTTTTTACGAGCGTGAACAAGGGGAATGAGAGGGTATTGTCTATGTAGTGGACAACCCCTTTAAGGATACGAATTTCTACTATAATTTATGCCTATTTCTTATGTAAGTTATCGTAAATCTGTTTGTCACACCGCCTCCCACTAAGTGGCAAGTAAAAAAAAAGTCGCCTTTTTTGTGCTTCTTTACATCACTTTTTTTATAGCCTTCCATAAATTCTTCCCGCGGATAATACTACATTGCTGCTTTTTCATTGTTTCTTTGCTATGCTAAGTAGGAGCCTTTGACATCATTATCAATTACATGTACGCCAACATGTAGACCTAAAACAAACACATAAATTGCATTAAGCTCTGCGCACAGCATGTCTAATAAGGGATATCCCCGACCTTCCTCCACAGCTTCCCCTAGAATCCTCCTGGGTATTTCAAAATGACATTTTGAGAAATGAAGCAATCCATACCACGTCTGGAGAGATTAGCTGACAAGACATTACCGCGGTATGCATCAATACCACTTCTGCGGAAGTCTACTCTGGATAGGTCAAGATGACATTAATTTGGGGTTCTTATTGAACCACTAACCCATGTAAATTAAGGAGATTGTGCGGTGAAGTCAAAGTACATAATAACTGATTAATGAATGCAGGAGAGTCATTGCACCCTTGTAAGGCCCTCATCTTCTAAAAATGCTTCATAGGAGAGTTTTTAATGGCTAGTTGTCTCTCTGTCTTCATTGTGAGCTTTGAAGTGTCATTGCTGTGGCATATGGAGACTATGGTGACACAAGGTCATGTGGTAAGACGTTACAGCACACCACCAGCCTAGCTCGGCATTTGCTAACTGTAGCGGTAACCATGGAATAATCTTGAATGCTCGGACTGGCCTTTCTCCATTCACAAAGAAAAAGCTATATGCACTTTGGCAACCATTTGTATTCTTCCTATGGGTATGAAATAGGAAAAACGGTAACTTGTACTGATTCAATAACCCACTATTTTGGTGACCTATATGTCTCCATGGTAACAGACTATAAACTCTATGGGGACTTGAACCTGTGATCATTTAGACAATATACTGCACCAATACATTAGTGGAATTAATTAATGCATTTAAGCAAAATTGTGACTGAGCTTCACAGAAATACGAACATAACAGTTACGGGGGTCTTCAGCAGGCCCCTCAATCAAGAAATATTGTCTGGAACACCATTCTAAGTCTGAATTCATAGTTTCATAGTTTTTTTTAAGGTTGAAGGGAGACTCTAAGTCCATCTAGTTCAACCTGTAGCCTAACATGTTGATCCAGAGGAAGGCAAAAAAAACCCAATGTGTCAAATAAGCTCCAATGGGGGAAAAAAATTCCTTCCTGACTCCACATACGGCAATCAGACTAGTTCCCTGGATCAACACCCTGTCATAAAATTGGGTGCAAAAACCTAAAAGAATCTACACTATATGGAGAGAAGGTATGCACACCAGTGACTATGTAAGGGGAATATATGAAAAGCAGAAACTGCTGTGTGAATACTGACATGATAGATTTTTCATGTCAGTATTCACACAGCAGTTTCTGCTATTACATGTATTCCCCTTACATAGTCACTGGTGTGCATACCTTCTCTCCATTCAGCAGGTCCCTGTCTGTCGTGACAACCCATTGGTTCTCCATGATTTACTTACAGGGGGGTCGATGGGAGTTGGTAATTACATAATTTAAATGGTGTTTACATGGGATTTTATTGGTTAAGCAGCAGCAATCAGACCACGCTTCGGCCATTGCTGTTGAAGGCAGATACTAACTGTGTAGCACAAGTGGCATCTGCTGAGTATAATGCAGGTTCAGTTCCTGAGCCAACTCCATAATGCTGATGTCACCGGTGTGTCACACTTAACAGACAGTCCTGTAGCTTCCAGCTGTAGAAGGTCGCAGCATTTGACTACACAAGCTGCTCTCTGACTAGCTTTTTTTCAATGCTTGGGGTTAATCCTTTTATCTTTACGACACTGCGGATTTCCTCACCTTACTTCCCTTGGTTTCTTTATATACCCTCATTTCCCCTTATTCTGTGCTGGTGATAGGTCTAATACCTTTAACAAGTCTTCAGTGCAAGTGTCGCACCCAGGGATATGGGGTACTCAGTTCCGGGCAGTATATGTCTTCGGAATGACACAGGGGTGGCTGTTGCCCGGTTCCGTGCCTTGGGCCCTTTTTGTAACGGGGGTATATTTACAGGGGATTAGGTTAGTGTTCATACGTGACGCCACTTGTGGTGTTGCGGCAATAGGTATGGAGCCGCCGCTGCAGAATGTCCCTACTGGGGCTGGTGTTAATTGCAGCCTGGATGGTAGACCCTTTGCAAGCAGGGCCGGGCCCTAGAGGATGGGTGATGTGACGGGTGTTGGAAGAAGGTAGTCCACACAGAGGTATAGTGCAACTGGTTATTACTCACTGCTGGTTCGTGGTAACTGGTTACCCGAGGTCGGCTGGTTTCACCTCCAGGTCCCCTTCGTCCCAGTGCAAGTTTAGTACTCTGGTACCTTCTTCCCTTGCACCTGTCTCTGGTAAATGGGTCCCCGTGGCGTAGAGCAACTGGGGATCTCCGTCTGGTGGTTTGTCCACTTCTGTCCGCCTGACGGTAGCGTGAACCTGTGGGGTTGGAGGCTCTGGTCCTGTCCCCGGTTCTCCCTTTGGTACTGAGTCTTCGGATTTTTAGGGTCAGCGAGGTCCTTGATGGTCCCCTCGCTGTGCAGGTGCTCACAGGTCAGCTTGGAGCTCTTTCCTGTCCTAGGGTCCTGTACCCCGTCGGTGCGTAGTTTTTGGAGTACTCCACCGTTCTCCACCGGCAACTACTCTCCTGGGTACCAGGTCACCATTAACCCGAGTCGGAACATTTCCTCACGTCCACTTTCACTTCTCTCCTCCTCTGACTCTCACTCACTCTCCACAGTCTGCCCCTCCCACCTGGTCAACTAGTGGACTGGATTGGCTCCACCTCTAGGCGGCCATCCATTGGTCCGACCCTAGTTATGTACCATTGTATGGGGGATTTGTTGGGGAAAACTGGGATTACCTGGGTTTTTTTTATTACCGCACTGGTCTGGGGTCCTAGGGGGTAGGCCCTGCATCCTTGTGGGGATACAGAACCTTGTAGCACCCTGATGGCTACAGCGGCACTACACAAGCAGTCAGCTTGCATTCATATGAAGAAACTTTTAGTTGTTGCAGTTCCTCTTCTTGAGTTATCTGGAGATAAGGTATTTGCTTACTTTCCCCTTGTGTATTTTCCTGTGTCTTCTTTAGAGCCTAGTGGGGTCGACTAAGTGCTCATTCCATACGTTTCCTACCTAGGGCCTATTTCTGGGTCAGTCAAGGTCAGGTACCCGACTTGGCCCATAGGCGCGGAAACCTATCTAGGGTGGTGAGTGAAGCCAAGGGCCACCAGTAGGCTTGGTCAGGGGTCACAATCTCACCCTTCCTTAGACACAGGGTTTCCCTTCCGCCATTCGTTTGGTACTTCTGTGACGCCCTGGCAAAACCAGGTAGTCACAGATGACTGTACCCCCCACCAAGCGTACAGGAAGGTGGATATAAAAAACGAAGTGTGGAGAGTATCATTTAAAGGGGCAGGTGTAACACCATTGGCCAGTGACATTCCAAACCATTAACCCTTGGTGTGTCACACTGAAAACTCTATCATTTGTGTTATTGAAACAGTTTAAAAGTTATATATAATGAGAACAAGATTAAAAGAAAAACCGTCAATATTGGTATTAAAATAATCATAAAATTATACTCATATTAAAATTATATATATCTACCTTCTTATCTTAAAATTTAAAACAAAAATTTTTTTAGCATACAGAAACATAACAATTAATTAATAAAAATTCACACTGGAAGAGATACCGTATATAAAAGGATAAAATTAAAACCGGTATATATGGAGTAGGGGTATATTCAGAGAAAAATCAGTATATAAAATAGGAGTATATTCAGAGGAAAAATTGAAATCCATTTAATTTTGATAATACCTAATGGTGAATTCCCACACATTAAAACCGAATAGACTGGTCAGCACAATAGGTACTGTGATTCCCTTGGAAAAAATGGACCTTTGCATCAATAAGATGCAAGAAAAAAAGCAGCAGATAGCTAAAATTAGTGAAAATGATATATCGAACCCTCGAAAATGGAGCCTAATTACCACATTCTGTAAATCTAGAACCCAAATTCATAAACTCCTTGAGAAGTACTGGTTCATCCTCAAAGGGGACCCGTATTCCAAGATCAGATTCCCCCCAAGCCTTCCATCATTTACCGGAGGAATATAAATTTGAAAAATCTGGTAGCACCTAGTAATCCCACCCTTACAGCTTTACCATATAAAACCACCACTAATTTTAATAAAAATGGTAACTTCCGGTGCAACACGCCCAGATGTATGTGCTGTGGAGTTATTGGAGACAAAATCACTTGCTTTATATCCCGGACCACGAATGCTCTCTTCCCCATTCAATTCCACTTAGACTGTCAAAGCACCTATGTACTCTATTTACTCGAGTGCACATGCGGTCTGCAATATGTAGGCCGTACAGTGCAAACAATGCACGCCAGGCTTAATAAACACAGGGCGAATATCAAAAATGGTTTTCTGCAACACAGTCTATCTCGACATTTTCTCACCACACACCATAAGGACCCTAAACAATTGAGACTGATAATCATTGATCATATAGAGAATTCTGGGTCCGATCGGTTTGAGAAACTTATCAAACGTGAAACCTACTGGATTTTCAAATTGGGAACCCTACACCCAGAGGGCCTTAATTTGACAATTGAAAATGTGGCTTAACATTGATAGATTTATTTATTTATTTATTTATTTTTTTCTAAGGAATCACAGTACGTATTGTGCTGACCAGTCTATTCGGTTTTAATGTGTGGGAATTCACCATTAGGTATTATCAAAATTAAATGGATTTCAATTTTTCCTCTGAATATACTCCTATTTCACATATACTGATTTTTCTCTGAATATACCCCTACTCCATATATACCGGTTTTAATTTTAATTTTATCCTTTTATATATCTCTTCCATTGTGAATTTTTATTAATCTCTTGCTCTTATTTTTCTGTATGCTAAAAAAAATTTTGTTTTAAATTTTAAGATAAGAAGGTAGATATATATAATTTTAATATGAGTATAATTTTATGATTATTTTAATACCAATATTGACGTTTTTTCTTTTAATCTTGTTCTCATTATATATAACTTTTAAACTGTTTCAATAACACAAATGATAGAGTTTTCAGTGTGACACACCAAGGGTTAATGGTTTGGAATGTCACTGGCCAATGGTGTTACACCTGCCCCTTTAAATGATACTCTCCACATTTCGTTTTTTATATCCACCTGACGAAGATATTGTGTATATCGAAACGCGTTGTGGCTTTGATAAAACAAATAAAACTTACTAAACGATTTTGTGGCCTCCATAGCGCTCTATTAGACCATGATCCACTTTTATTGATACCTATTTCCCCCTTCGGGGGTCAATGACAAGAGCTGCTTAAACGGAGGCTTCATCAAAACCAGGACCTTTTGGACGCCTATTCCCTCCACTAACCCGCGGCTGGATCAGGCATACAGGAATCCGTCTCCCTGGAAGGATCTTACGGATAATCCTCCTGAGAGCGGAACATCACACTCCCGTCTATTACCGTGGTTGTGCGAGGCCTGCACAACCACTCCAGGTGAGAAGTTTTAATTACCGGTCTCACCGTTCCTCCTGTCCTGAGACTCTTCACATGCGCTCCCTGTTTTCACTTTTTTCAGGCTAAATGAAATGTATGACTGACAAGTCAAGAAAACTGGACCTACGGCAACGTATATGTGAATTGTGATATGGTTTCTTAATACGAGTAAATTCTTGAAGTGGTTGCTCTCAAACCTAAGGCCTTCTCAGGACTGTTACAACCCATCTTTATCATCACGTATGTTGTGAGAAGGTCTCATTTTAGGATCCACATGTAAATGTAGATGATTTTGAGTGAGTAAGCGGTGGACCGTTGGGATATGCTCACATAGAGGTTTTTCAGGCATTTTCGGAGAATGTCTGTTTCCATAAATGTCAAGCGCTTAAAAGAAGTCACCTGGCCAGTCTACAGGCATTTTCCGCTATGAAGCTGGTCTATTTTGTTTTTACAAAGACGCCAATGGAAAGGCTAAAAACAACCTGAAAGATGTCCGTGCCTCTTTTACAGCAATTTTAAGCCATTTTCACCTTGAAAAGAATGCTGACAAAGAAAGGGGTCCTTATTGTGATTACTTGACCAGCCCCAGCATGGATGTTTGCAATGCTTGAGTTCATGGTTTTAGATAGTCCCCTGAGCTGTTCAGTATAAGTCTCTGTTGGCGTATACTTTTTTCCCTGTGTATTTTACATTCACAGGCTGTAAAGTAACGGCACTAGACAAACAACATTATATTACAGTATAAAAAAAAAAGACTAAAAGTAATTGAAAAGCAAAAGTTTCCGAATCGGACTAGAAATGTTATAAGTAATGAAAATGTACAATTAAATATAATAGGAAAACAAGAAAACAATAAGCACAATGTTTATATTAAATTAGTTATTTTGCCAATTATGGTAAGTGGTAAATACTGTAAAATTAAAATAACACAATATAGCAGAATTTATTTTTTCTAGATCTAAATCTATATATTTAACCTTAATTTATGTGTAGCCCTAAATAATTTCTAAAAAAAATAATTGAAATGCATCCTGCAAATAGGCTCCAAACAGCTATGTAAATGTGAAAAATATGGTGGAATAATGCTGCGCAGCAAAAATAAAAAAATCTTTTGGTCCTTCACTTGGAGTATTGTTACTTTATAGGGACATATAAGGGTCAATATTATTTTTGGGGAACGGTCTCTATGACAAATACCGTAGCATGTGTTGTGATGGTGCAGAAAGTGGCAGAGAATTGGGAGTATCAGCATAATGAGGAGAGTGGGTAGATTATGATGGTGCCAGAAAACTGAGAAGTTTAATGTGTCCTTGTTGGAAACTCTGCAGATATAAGTCATGGTTGGAAGAAATCTTCATGGTGTACTGGGCCAGTTGGATCAAATGGGAAAAGTGAATGATTCTAATCAGAAAGAAATTCAATATAACTCATTGGATTTAACTGCTACTGTAGTTCTATTACATGCTATACAAGTTGTACCACAATATGGTCACGTATGGTGTTAGTATTGGTCTTTTATATATAGCGTTTTTAGTAACAGTTTGGTGGTACAATTTATTCACTATGTAGCGGTAGGGAATAGTAGTATTATTGGCAGTATTGGTCTTTATACAGTATGTTTTGTTCTGTAGAAGTATTGTAATATAATGTATTCTCTATGTGGTGGTTATGGTTTTGGTTAAAATGTGGTGACATTATTTGTGTGACAATACAGTTGTCACGCTGCACTATGATGTGGTCAGGAGTAGTACAGTAGAGTCACCACAAGGTGGCAGCAGTATAACGCACGCTGTACTATGACGTGACACAGAGTAGTACAGCACAGTCACCACAAGGCAACAGAGTAGTCAGAGAGCTGAGTCAGCAATGGGAAGTCAAATCAATGTACGAGGGGTCAACGAGCTCAGAGTCAGATGCAAGCAAAGGGGTCAGGAGCCGAACGGTAATAGAGAAAGCCGAAGGAAGAGACTGAGACAAGTCAGTGACAGGAGTGTAAGTCAAGTACCAGGAAGTCCAAACTACAAACAAAGGTATGACAAGCGGGATGGAGCCGGGAAAGGACAGACACGGGTTAGGGTGGAGAGGGTGCACGACAGGACTCATTGGGTACCTCAACAGAGCCAGCTACACACACTATGAGACATAGACTATCACTGGTGCTGAACAAGAGGTGCAGTACCCAGATATAGCATCCCGGAAACCGGAACGAGGGAGAAATTAACCCCTGACATGACCAGGCCGGAGCTGGGAGATACCACAGCTACAGATACCGGCCTGGATAATGACAACAGTGGTATTATTGGCGATATTGATCTTCTATAGTGTGTTTTGCTCATAACAGTATGAAATATTTAGTCCTCGTAAAATAATAGTAATAGCAACATATACAGCAGGTGAAATAAGTAGTGAACACAACATCAAATTTCTAAGTAAATATATCTTTAAAGGTGCTGTTGACATGAACTTTTCACCAGATGTCAGTAAGAACCCATCCAATCCACACAAGCAAAGAAATCAAACCATCCATAAATTATGTGTAATAATGAGAAATTACACAGTATTGAACACATGAAAAAAGAGAGGCCTAAAAAATCATGCTAAGTCATGACACCAGCTGAAATCTAAGGCTCTGTGCGCACTGGGAAGTGGAATTTTCTTGAGAAAATTCCGCATGCCCTCAAAGATTACCGCACCCGCGGTAAAAAACCGCGGGAAACCGCACCTGAAAACCGCATGCGGTTTGCCGCGGTTTGCTGCGGTTTTACCGCGGTATTATTCGCGGTATTGCCGCGGTTTTGCCGCGTGCGGGTTGGGATGTGCTTTATTGCATTCAATGCAATAAAGCACATTGAAGAAAAAAGAAAAAAAAAAAAAAAAAAAGTAATTTAATTCTGAGAGTAGATAGACAGAAGAATAGATAGAGGGATAGATAGATAGACAGAGGGATAGATAGATAGAGAGATAGATGACAGATCGCTGCATTTCCCACGGTCGGCAGTGAGTTCACATTACCGGCCGTGGGAAATGACCGGTAATTACCTCTGCTGCTTTCATTCAGCCTGTGTCTGTGACAGTCGCGGCTGGATGGAAGCAGCGCTGGACGTCGGACCTGGATTACGCCGGAGCTTTGTTTGGGGGGGGGGTTAATAAAATGGTGAACGAGGCTTGTTTGTTTTATTTAAAATAAAGGATTTTTCGGTGTCTGTGTTTTTTTTCACTTTACTTACGGGTTGATCATGTCAGCTGTCACATAGACGCTGCCATGATCAAGCCTGGGGTTAATGGCGGTGGTCCCCCATCACCATTAACCCCTTGTATTACCTTGCCACCACTGCTACACGGTGGCAAGAAGAGCCGAGGACACGCCGGTATTGTCGCATATTGCATGCGACAGTGCCGGGGCAGCTGCGGCTGATATTCTCGGCTGCGGGAGGGGGAGTGAGGCGGGGGACATTAACCCTGCCCCTCTCCCTCCCCAGCCTGAGGATACCGGGCCGCCGCTGTGTGCTTACCTCGGCTGGAAGGTAAATATGCAGCGGAGCCCACGTTCTTTTTTTTCTATATTTCCGTTTTCTTTCTATGTGTGTTCTATGTGTCTGTGTCTATGTGATCTATGTGTCTGTGATGTCTGTGTCTGTGATCTGTGTGTGTGTTTACTCTGCACGGCTTCCTCTTCCTGTAATGACATCACTTCCCTGCAAAACCGCAAGCAAGTGATGCACATTACCGGAGGTAAACCGCAAAATACCGCAGGGAATAACGCAGGAAAACGCAGTGAACCGCACAGAATTTGCTGCCTGCGTTATTCCCTGCGGGATTTCTTGATTAACATTGAGTCAATGGAGTGAAATCCCGCAGCGATGTGCGGAAAAGAAGTGACATGCACTTGTTTTTGCTGCGGGATTCCCGCAGCAAAACATGCAGCTGTCAAATTCCGCCCAGTGCGCACAGGATTTTTTTTCTCCATAGGATTTGCTGGTGATTCACTGCAGAGATGTTATGAACATTTTCTGCAGCGAAACATACAGCAAATCCGCGGCAAAATCCGCGAAAAATCCGGTAAGTGCGCACATAGCCTAACAGTAATCAGAAAGCAATCATGCCACTTAGTGAAAAATAATATCAGCTAGTCCAACTGATGGACTATAAAAAGATGTCTCATTACCAAGGTGCCACACAAGAAACATTTCACAATAGGTAAATCCAATGAGCTGTCTCAAGAACTTCACAACCTTATTGTTGGAAAACATACTGATGGCATTGGATACGGAAGGTTTTCTAAACTACTGAAGGTTCCACTGAGCACTGTTGGGGCCATAATCCAGAAGTGAAAAGAACATAATTTCACCATAAATCAGACACTACCAGGTGCTCACCACAAGATTTCAAACAGAGGAGTTAAAGGAAGTATTAGAAGATTTGTCAAATAGCCAAGAACCACCAGTAGAGTTCGACAGAAAGACCTTACAGGATTTGAAGAGTGTTTGTGTGGAAGAAAATCCCACCTGAGCAATGCATAAGACTAGTTTCTCCATAAAGGAGACATCTTGGCATCTTGAAGCTGTCATCAGAAACAAAGGCTTTTGTGTAAAGTATTAAATATATTTCAGTAAAGTGTTCAATACTTTTTCCCTGTGTCATTTCTCATTATTACATACAACTTAATTTTTACACATTTATGGTTGGATTTCTTTGCCTGTGTGGATTGGATAGGTTGTTACCGAAATCTAGTGAGAAATTCATGTCATTAACACCATTAGAAACATATTTACTTTGAAAATTAGTGACTTTTTTAATATTTATTTCACCCTTCTGTACAACACATACAGCATATGTATATGTTATTTTACATGGTAAAGGTGGGTATATGGGGAGGCATATCCTTTGGGGCCTTGATCTTAAAAACTAGCAATGGTCTCATAGATTTTTATAATGTTCTCATCTTTATGGACGTTACACAATCAGAGCCCAGTTTGTGTCCCCAGAGTAGTCACTAATAGGCGCCACAGACGACTTGCAGTTGAACATCTACAGCTGAAATTTCACAGTTTTTAGTTCTCTGGAAATTGCCTGGAGGCAATAAAGTGACCAGAATTTACTGTAAGACGCAGCTCGGCATCTCAAATGATTCCTTCTGTATCTTAGCAGTGACCTAATTAAATCAAATATACATGTTGCCGGAGAGGGAGAATAAATGAGTAGCATAAAGTCTTGTCTTCCTGTATTCATGCTTTGGAGATAATGTAATAAAAGGTGAAGTAAAGCTTCCAAGAACAGGAACTAAAGAAATCCCTGAGAAATACAGGATAATACACAATATTTTCTTCCTTTATAGGACAATTAGCTTCTTGGATACCAGTTAATAACCGTTGTGTTGATTGGGAAGAGAAATCTTAAATAATGACCAATTAAACAAATTGCAAAATTGGAAGGCGGAAGCAATGTACAATTTATAATTTAGCCATCCTTCCATTGATGCATATTGCAAAAATGAACCATTGCGCGGACAGATTAACACGTATGTAAACTATTACCCAACTGGAAATGTGATATCCACAGCCACGCTAATTGTGTGGGTGGTGTCAGTTACTCCTATGTCTACAATAAGGCTTCAGAGAATATGGAGCGCAATTAATTTTACTGCATGTTATCCCTGGCTGCACCATATTAATTGAAATATAGAATTTGGGTAAGTGCCCAAACAATGTTGGCAACCTACATCGGCAAGACAAGCGCTTCGTCTTTCGGCAATTTGCTTATAATACAGCTGTCGTACAGCACCTAGGATCACACATATTATAAAGAACATGACTGATTTTTAGTTACAGGGGTAGACGGCACTCGATTAGTTGTGGGGAGGTAAACAGAGACCGGTGGGGACCACTGGAGCTGCAATGCTGGAGTGACCAGGACATTCAATGGGTGACTACTGTTTGTTATTCCTCTTTTTTAAAGCATTACCTGCCTTCACAAAAAAAGTACACCCTGGAGAACTCCTTTAAACTGTGCGACGTTTATTCTAAAAACCCTATTGAGGCATTTTGAGTTTCCAATGGGCAGTCCTTCAACATTATCATCATTAGAGAAGATAAAGGGGTTGTCCACTGCTCGGAAAATCTACTGTCCTTGCCCCGTTCCAGCATTATCAGACGCTGGGGCATAAGTGACATTGCTCCGCATTGTGAACCCTTCACCGAAGCAGTGGTCATTTCACCCTTGCTTCCTTTGGATAAAAGTGACATTCGGAAGAAGTGGGAGTGTGCCACTGCTCTTCAACTTCCTTCGAATTTCAGTTACGCCAGAAGGACGTGAGGGTGAAGCGGCCACTGATTTATTGCAGGGCTCACGTGACATTAGAACGTCACACAAGCCCCGGATGACACGGTGCCAATGTTGCCGGAACAGTGTTGGCGCCAGAGGCGAGTATAGCCTGTTTTTATTTTACACTGGAAAATAAAGCAAGTGAGAAGTTGTCAGAGTAATGCAAAACACTTGCTGCCCAGTCACCACTAAGTTACAATTGAATTCTAGGGGTCTTGGCTGTGGCACCCTCTGTGCCACTATCAGTTTACAACAGGGGAAACTTTAGTATATAAATATATTGCATGGAAAGTTGGTATTAAAAAGTAGTAACATATAAATTAAAAGTGTAGTTCTGAATAAAACTGAACATTCATTCTGTCTTTTTACTTATCTGAACTCCAACACGAAAAGACATCCTGGTTCTGTCTTGACTATCCGTAAGAACTGTCATGAGCTGCCGACATAGCTGACATACGGCATAAGAACCTCACTTTATCCAATGGATTAAGTATGGTAATTCCTGTAGAGATGCCTGACAAGCTAAAGACAATGCTGGTTGTCTAGTTGTTTAGTGATAGTGATCAAGCAATAATGGGAAAAGGGTAACGCTAGAGACTTTCCTAAGGGGTACTTCTCACATAGCGAGATCGCTAGCGAGATCGCTGCTGAGTCACGGTTTTTGTGACGCATCAGTGACCTCATCAGCGATCTCGTTATGTGTGACACTGAGCAGCGATCTGGCCCCTGCTGTGAAATCGCTGCTCATTACACAGTGCTGGTTCATTTTTTGGTAGTAGCTCTCCCACTGTGAAGCACACATCGCTGTGTTTGACAGCGAGAGAGCAACGATCTGAATGTGCAGAGAGCAGGGAGCCGGCTTTTGGCAGCCTGCGGTAAGCTGTAACCAAGGTAAATATCGGGTAACCAAGCGAAGGGCTTTGCTTGGTTACCCGATATTTACCTTGGTTACTAGCGTCCGCCGCTCTCAGGCTGCCAGTGCCGGCTCCCTGCTCCCTTCACACGTAGCCGGAGTACATATCAGGTAAATAAGCAAAGCGGTTTGCTTATTAACGCGATGTGTACTCTGGCTAGGAGTGCAGGGAGCCAGCGCTAAGCGGTGTGCGCTGGTAACCAAGGTAAATATCGGGTAACCAAGGGAAGTGCTTTGCTTGGTTACCCGATATTTACCTTAGTTACCAAGCGCAGCATCGCTTCCACTCGTCGCTGCTGGCTGGGGGCTGGTCACTGGTCGCTGGTGAGATCTGCCTGATTGACAGCTCACCAGCGACCCTGTAGTGACGCACCAGCAATCCTGACCAGGTCAGATCGCTGGTGGGATCGTTGGAGCGTCGCTAAAGTGTGACGGTACCCTCACCCCTTCAAATTCAGTGTTACGTACATATATTGTGCAACCAAATTAGAGCAACCTGCTCACCTACAGAGACAACTGTTTTCTATTCTCAGATCACCGCAATTTCAGGGACATAAGACCCTTAGGAATGATATAATATCTTGAGGGGACTAGTGACACAAGGAGGTTTTTACAAACATCAACAACTGTCATTGCAGCGTCAGGATTTGTGGAGACTACAGATTCGGGCACTCTTCCTGCTAAGTTCTCTGATGTCTGTGATCATTGCAGGCAGACAAGGGATAGGAAGAGTTACAAGAGTTAATCTATGCCAGGCTGCTTGTTAGTCGTCTTTGATCACATGCTGTGGGGGGAGACAGTCACATTCACTCCCCCATATATATGCTGGCTGGACACTTCCTTTAATGCCAGCTATAGCTTACCTATACTGGTCTGATGAGCTGTTGTGATCTATACTTACAGGTGGTTGTAGTACTTTGTTGCTGTAAGCACTTATGGTGTTAACCATTTTTGGACTTTTGTTGCTGCCTTACTTATCTTGCTTTTCTCCTTAGTTTCTTACTGTTTGTTCCTGTGAGTTTACAGTGTGTCTGAGTTTTGGTTTTCATTGTTCGTCTTAATCTGTGTTGCTATCACACTCCTGCCCCTTACTTCACTGGGGAGAGGGGAATAGTTTAGTTCTGCTCAGGAGAATAGTAAGGCACAGGACTCCAGCATCTCCACCATCAGAGGTAATCCAGAGGTTAGGGATAGGCTAGGGTACCTTAGAATAAGGGACAGTATAGGAGCCCCTGTCTCCTGCTATTCTATAGTCACATCATGACAACTAGAAGGGATTATTTTTAACCATGATAATAGGAGAAATAAGTATAATCAATTTTTCTGAATGAAACCTATTAGGTGCCAGATTATCAGATCTTCTAGATAAGGTATCGGCAACCTGCAGCACTCGAGCTTCAAAGCTGCTCGTTACTGTCAGGGAATGCTGCATTGCCAAATTATCAAATGGTCATAAAAAACTATATTTAAAAGGTATTTCCATCTTGTACATTTATGGTATTTCCATAAGATTTGTCATTAATGTATAGTATTTGTGGATCCCACCAATGACACCTGATTCTATCATGAGAATGGGGCAGAATGACGTGCTGCTTTTAATGGGGTGGTGGTCAGATTTACTATATAAATAAATGGTTAATTCTACTACCTCTGCACTGACAGACAAATGCTGGGTGACAATGCCTATGGCTGCTATCACAGATTCCAAGGATATGCCATCAATTCTCAGAACGGGAATACCCTTTGAAGTTCATGAAATATCACAATATAGTAAGACGTCTCTGCTCAGAATAATGATTGGCTGCAGCGGTCACATATATGTATGTGATGTCATTGCTGCAGGACAAGTAAAGAAATATCGGTGGAGACCACTAGAGCATCAGTGTCGGAGCAGAGGGGATTTAACTGATGAAAAATGTTTGTTTTTTAAACTCAGACAATTCCTCCCCCTGTACAATGTAGACAAGAACCAATGCAGTCAAGTCTCTGTTCCTTGGTTATACTACGTCCAGTGGTGGCACCTGAACCTTCTACAAGTGACATGTTTGTGGATAGACAATCACTGAATACTAGGCAACTCCATCTTTAGTTTTTGAGGGGTTTATAAGCCTGGTAAGTTTCTACATGAGCGTAATCTGTATACAATGTGCCCATATTGGGCTGAGGTTTGGCTCCAGTTCATCCCTGTAGACCCTCGTTCTCCAGGAGGATGACCTACATTCCTAATGTCTTTAATGTAATGTATAGCAGCTGTTGCCTGTCACAATGGGCTCTACCTGCGTCCTGTGGTCCTGACTCTTCAGAAGACAATCTGCCTAGTTATATGCTGCAATGTTACATTGAGAATAGCTCACATTAACTCCTGTGTCTTAACAAAGAAGCCTTGGTTCCTATAGAATCGGTGATGGCAGCCATAGGGGTTGTCACCCTCATTCTTAAATATCAAAGTATATAAGAACACAAGTATCCTCCTGGGCACAGCTATCAGAAGGGAACATGCAACAATCCGGCCGGATGAGCACCGCAAATTACTGTCACAATAACAAGCTCAGCTTCTCCAACTTCTTGCAGGGTACATGGAATTTAATGGATTTACTGACCTCAATGAGCCAAGTGTAAACTCAGCAACTGCAGCAGTGTACGGGTATATGCTTATGTAACAGGCAGCCCTCCCTATTACACTGTGACTATCTGACTATCTATGGGTACAGTATATAGAGAATACATGGAAGGATGGATACAGATGTGTATAGACGATAGATAATGAGGTGCAAGACATAGATAGACAGATAGATAGATAGAGGGATAGATAGATAGATAGATAGATAGAGGGATAGATAGATAGATAGATAGATAGATAGATAGATAGACAGATAGATAGATAGATAGATAGATAGATAGATAGATAGATAGATAGATAGATAGATAGATAGATAGATAGATAGATAGAGGGATAGATAGATAGATAGATGAAAGAATGTATATATCTAGATTGATAATGAGCTGCAAGACAGATTAACAGATAGGTAAGAAGATATATAGAATCTGGAAGAATGGATAGATGATACATAATTGCAAGAAAGATGAGCAGATAGATGGATAGAAGAATGGATAGATAGATAGATAGATAGATAGATGGATAGAGGGATAGATAGATAGAGGGATAGATAGATAGAGGGATAGATAGATAGAGGGATAGATAGATACGATATGAAAGACAGATGAACAGATAGATAGATAGATAGATAGATAGATAGATGAAGAATGCATATATATACAGATTGATAATGAACTGCAAGATAGATGAAAATATAGATTTTTTGATATATAAAATATGGAAGGATGGATAGATAATACATAATTATAAGACAGATGAACAGAACAGATAGATACTATACGAAATGATGTATATATATATATATGTATATAAAAATATCGATAATGAGATACAAGACAGATGAACAGATAAATAATATATGGAAGGATGGATGAATGATACATAATTGCAAGACATAGATACTTTATATATAGATAATATATAGATAATATATGGAGAGAGGGATGGATATATAGACTGGGGATAAATGAATGAATGAATGGATAGTTAGATTGATTTTGATATATACTGATATAATGAAGTGCAGGGAGAGGGCATCCAGGGCTAATGGAGGGAAGTCCCATACTGTGGACCCCACATCAAGGGCAGTTCTCAGTTCTGGAGATCTGCCAGTCATCCATCAAAATCAATCCACGCTCATTGATTTTGATAGTCACAGGGCAATGCTTTGTTTTGCAGAGGGAAAACAATAACTTTGAGGATCCCCCACGAACTACAGGGGTGCAGCCAGAAACCCCTGTGGCATGAGGAGAAATGCAATCTAAACGGGGCAGATAAGCGTTCAATTACCCCATTCAATGAGATTATCAGCCCTAAAGCCTCCATAGGTGACATGTTCACATTGTAGTATATTAAGAAGGCAATGCAAGTATTGAAGATGATCAGATACTGTGTAACAAAGACACACAAAAACACACTGGAGATGTTATAAGTGAGTACACCTGTTCCAATGCTCTATATGTATATATATATATATATATATATATATATATATATATATATATATATATATATATATATGATCTGTCAGCACCTTGCTCCCATCATACCACACACTGCACATAGGTGGTCCACGCAGGCACAGGACACAGCCCTCCTGATACATATTTTGTAAACATTCTATAAAGTAAATGGCCCTGCACCAAACACACAGAACTACATGAAGCGAGAGCGAGACTTCCATAGAGCAGGCGCTGCGGCCATACACATTATGTAACACAATCATCTCCACTCACAGCAAGTTCACACTGGCCGAGGAGGCGCACAGACGTGCAGGGGTTACCTTGCTTAGTTTGCTGCAGGAATAATTAAAGTCCAGAGCTGCTCTTGGCTTCTTACATGCCATTCGTGCCCATGTGACAGGCTGCGCTCCTGTGAGCAGCCATGCTGGAGCAGATGCTGGAGATGTCCTGCAGACCTGCTCTCATATGTGCATCCTGGAGGCTGGGGGGATTGTAAAGCACATCCACAAGGATGCTTGTATTTTGGAGACTATGATGATGCTTCTCACTGCATTCATTCAAGCCCTCCTACTGACTGCAGAAGACCCACCCCTGAAATCACTAGTACAGGGAAGCTCAGGAGAGGAGCATCCTCAGGAAACACTGTACAGGGCATTCCCATTAATGCTGCACACTGGGAACCACACTGGAGCACGAAGTTGCTGCAGTAGACTGCAGACTGCTCCAGATGTAATGCAGATCCTCAGTGTGGCAGGATAACAGTATATCAGTATATACATCACATGCCCTGCACACTGCTTTTACTCATTAGCAACCCTGCAGATTTTCTGTATTTTCACTGCAGGTTTGCGTCTAGTTAAAGCACACCTTGTATTTTAAAAATCACTTACTATTTAAAGAGACCACGATCATATGAACATTTTGATATTAGGAAATGTTGACTACTTTAAAATACCTTCTGTTATGTCACAGTAATATGCAGTTAAAGGATCCATTAGTATGAGGTCTATATACTTGGATCGGAAACCTCCCCTCAGGAGCGTACATAGAAATCATGGGGTCCCATAGCTTCCCAAACTTCTAATTGGGCCCCCCACAATAAATAAAAAATAAATTCAGTTGGGTCACATAAGAACATATCTCACAACTGTACAGCCATTACAAAGTAATATTCCTCTATTGAAACACCTAGATTCTCCTTTGCAGCCATAAAGTATGATGCCAACAAAAGTGCCCCATGAACACTGCATAATACCTCCACAGTGAATTATCCACAGTAGTGTGTCGCCCCCGTGCCAGCAGCCGGCGCTGCTTGGATCCAGGCCTTCAGGGGTGGTGGCTCGAGGGTCACTGGACCTGGGGGTCTCGCCGACACGCCAAATAAAATTGGGGGACGTAGATGTACGGGCTAGGCCATAGTAAGTTCGTGACGCCACCCATGGTGTGTGGTGAGGTGGGACACCACGGCTGCTGTTATGGGGCACCCGGGGGAGATGTTGTGCAGCAAGTTGTAAACCCCTCCGTGGGTAGGGATGGTGGCCCCGGGACCCGGTGGCTCAGTGCAGTGGATAGCGACCACAGGGAGTGTTGGTGTACTCACGGTTAATAAACCACACAAGTCTCTGGTAAACCAAGGTGATGGTGGCCGGTGCCGTGGCCGATTGCGTTCGGGTCCCCCACCCGGCTGGTGGTCTCTATCCTTTTCTCTGCACTCTTTTGTGTAAGGTGGACTTTCCTAGTGTGAAACTCAGGCGTCCACTCCCGGCTGGATGTGGACTTAGAAGCCGTGCCTGCAGACGCTGGCCCGTGGGTTCTATGGGCCCTGGCAGTGACCTCTTATCCCTAATCGGTGGGCTTTTGTCTTCTATGAGGGACTTTGGGTGGGACAGGACCTCTAGTCCTGGCCTCAATCGGTTAATTAACCAGTTCCTTGATGAAGCGTGAGAGTAGAAAGAGACCGCACTCAATCCGCTGTGAAGGATTTCTTTATTCAAACACGTGCAGAGTGGAGGGCTGGAGACACACTGTGAGCTGGCTCCTCAAGAATGGACGACAGCTGTTTCGCCCAAATTGGGCTTCCACAGGTCCACATGTGGAGCCACGGCTCCACCCCTTTTAAAGGAGTGCTCACAGATTGCCCCAGACCACATAAAAACAAATAGGAGATTTGTGTATGCATATAAAATACATGTATCCATTTCCATGCATGAATTTACAACAAATTTTAAACATGTAAAAGAACACACTTGAATAAAATGAAGCAATGGGTGATAGACAGGCAGAACTGTCATAGGAACACGGATATCAAACATGTAAAAGAACACACCTGAATAAAATGAAGCAAAGGGTGACAGACAGGCAGAACTATCATAGGAACACAGATAGATCCACACGATCGTTTAAACCTTGCAGGCCCTGTGCCCCATAATTAATAATTAACCTAGCCTCCTCTTGTAGCAACAATTTGTGCAGGTCGCCCCCCTTCAAAGGGAGGGAGACCTTTTTGAGGCCGGCAAAACGCAAAACGTCGGGGTCACCATCATGACAATCCTGGATATGGGAAATTAATCTGGGAGAACCTTTCCCTGATGTTATTGAACTATAATGTTCCCTGAATCGCACATATAAGCATCTTATAGTCTTGCCTATGTAGAACCTGCCACAAGGGCAGAGCACCACATAGACCACAAACTTAGTTTTACATGAGATGAATTGATGGACAGTGTGCAAGTGCGGGCCGACTTGTACGGAGCGACCTTTTAAATGCTGGCTGCAAAAACGACACTGACCGCACCGGTAATTCCCTGGTGGGCAGCATTTGTCTAGCCAAGTTGTCGAATTGGTAAGTCTGTTCCTCACAAGTTTGTCCCGCAAATTGCCGCATCGTCTGAACGATACCAAAGGGTTGGACATTGTCCTGTCAGATAAAGCCGGATCATTCTTCAAAATATGCCAATTTCTGCAAAGAGCAGTTCTAATGGCATGCTCCAGAGGTCCAAATTTAAAATTAAAGACAAACCTACCCAAATTGTCAACACATTTTCTGGTGCGGTTTTTACGGACAGACGTGGCGCCGTCTGACCTAGCTCTCTCACAGGCCGAATCAATCAGTTTTTTTGGGTAACCTCTTTGATGTAATCTAATCTTCAACTCCTGAGATTGTTGAAAAAAAGATTCCTCTGAACTGTTTGCTCTACGTACTCTCAGGAATTGACTGTAGGGCAAACCCGTCTTAATGTGGAGGGGGTGGGCACTTTGATAATGAAGAAGGGAGTGTGATGCCGTCGGCTTTCTGAACAACCTTGTACAAATATCGCCCTCCTTGATAGAAACCTCAATATCTAAAAAATTGAGAGTATCGCCACCATATGAGGAAGTAAAGGACATATTCATGGTGTTACAGGTGTTAAGATAGGACACGAAATCAGCAAAAAGGACCTCAGTGCCAGCCCACACTATGAATATGTCGTCCACATACCTCAAAAAATGGCGAATATATTTCAAAAAAGGGTTGGTGTCAGAAAAAACATATTTGCTTTCAACGGAGCCCAAAAAAATATTGGCCATGGCACAAGAGACAGGGGTACCCATAGCGGTACCCCTGCACTGCAAGTACCAACGGTCCAAAAACATGAAAGCGTTTTTAGATAAAACGAAATCAAGGGCTTCCTCAATGAAACTGCAAAACAACGCATCTTTTCCAGTCTGCGCCACCAAATCCCTAACAGTCTGTATACCCAAATTCTGAGGAATGCGGGTATACAGACTCTCCACATCAATCGAGGTTAAAGCAAAGCCCTCCTGCCATGTCATACCCTTTAGCAGTGTTAAAAAATCACTGCTATCCTTGACATAAGAGGGGATATGACTCATAATTGGTCTCAACAGCCAGTCCAAATAGTGCGACAAAGGCTCAGTTAAAGAGCCGATGCCGGCCACTATTGGGCGACCAGGTGGATTATCCCTGCTCTTATGTATCTTTGGTATGCAATACCAGTGGGGCTTTGTAGGAAAAGGAGGAATTAGTTTTTCAGCCTGTGAGCGAGACAGAAAACCCAGCCCCACGTATTTGTCCAGCAACCGCACCAAAGATTTCTTAAAATCTTGAATAGGATTTGCAGAAAGAGGACAATAGGTAGATCTGTCCATTAGTTGTCTATTGCATTCCTGGATGTAATCATGTTTAGGAAGGAGGACAACGTTGCCCCCCTTGTCAGCCTCGCGGAACACCGTGTCCTCCCAACCCTGCATGATACATATCGCAGCCTGTTCTTTTTGACTTAGATTCTGGATCGGCCTGGCGTACACCAATGACTCGACATCCTTCAAGACAGCTTCCTGATATAAATCAATCAAATTTCCAGGTACAGTAGGGGGACAAAAATCTGATTTTATCCCCTTAGTAAACCTTTCCAAACCTGGACTATTGCTGGAACCCACGATATCAGTTGAAACATTTGGCTCATTCAAGCTGAGCAACACCTCAGCGTCTTGAAGGATCCCAGAATCAAAAGCCCCTATCAGACCGGTCCGAGAATCAGCTATACTGCACGGAACATGTCCAGCAGGCGCTGTATGAGCTGTATTAGGCGCCGTTTGGAAATGTTTGTGCAGATGGATCTTTCTAATAGCCTTAAAAAGATCAATCTTGAACTCAGCAAAATCGAACTTTTCCGGAATGCAATATTTAAAACCTTTAATCAATACAGAGACCATATCTGGAGTAAGAGTATGAGATGTTAGATTGATGATCGCATCGGAAGGGGGACAAGAAGTAGACTGGAAACTTAATTCCTCCAAGTTACAGACTTCCTCTTGCGACCTCTGCCCCGTGTGCCTTTTCCTGCCCCCCCGTCGGATCCGTTTCCTAAAGGGGTGGTGGGTGCAGCACAATGGGGGTTAATACCAGAGGGGCCCGAGATCACGTCCTCAGACTTACCAATTGATGCCGTCGGCTTTCTGAACAACCTTGCATTTTTAAGAAAGACACTGAAGTTTTGGGTGTTAAAACTCTGGAATTCCAGATACAGACTTTGGCGGAAAAGTTCGATTTTGCTGAGTTCAAGATTGATCTTTTTAAGGCTATTAGAAAGATCAATCTGCACAAACATTTCCAAACGGCGCCTAATACAGCTCATACAGCGCCTGCTGGACATGTTCCGTGCAGTATAGCTGATTCTCGGACCGGTCTGATAGGGGCTTTTGATTCTGGGATCCTTCAAGACGCTGAGGTGTTGCTCAGCTTGAATGAGCCAAATGTTTCAACTGATATCGTGGGTTCCAGCAGTAGTCCAGGTTTGGAAAGGTTTACTAAGGGGATAAAATCGGATTTTTGTCCCCCTACTGTACCTGGAAATTTGATTGATTTATATCAGGAAGCTGTCTTGAAGGATGTCGAGTCATTGGTGTACGCCAGGCCGATCCAGAATCTAAGTCAAAAAGAACAGGCCGCGATATGTATCATGCAGGGTTGGGAGGACACGGTGTTCCGCCAGGCCGATAAGGGGGGCAACGTTGTCCTCCTTCCTAAACATGATTACATCCAGGAATGCAATAGACAACTAATGGACAGATCTACCTATTGTCCTCTTTCTGCAAATCCTATTCAAGATTTTAAAAAATCTTTGGTGCGGTTGCTGGACAAATACGTGGGGCTGGGTTTTCTGTCTCGCTCACAGGCTGAAAAACTAATTCCTCCTTTTCCTACAAAGCCCCACTGGTATTGCATACCAAAGATACATAAGAGCAGGGATAATCCACCTGGTCGCCCAATAGTGGCCGGCATCGGCTCTTTAACTGAGCCTTTGTCGCACTATTTGGACTGGCTGTTAAGACCAATTATGAGTCATATCCCCTCTTATGTCAAGGATAGCAGTGATTTTTTAACACTGCTAAAGGGTATGACATGGCAGGAGGGCTTTGCTTTAACCTCGATTGATGTGGAGAGTCTGTATACCCGCATTCCTCAGAATTTGGGTATACAGACTGTTAGGGATTTGGTGGCGCAGACTGGAAAAGATGCGTTGTTTTGCAGTTTCATTGAGGAAGCCCTTGATTTCGTTTTATCTAAAAACGCTTTCATGTTTTTGGACCATTGGTACTTGCAGTGCAGGGGTACCGCTATGGGTACCCCTGTCTCTTGTGCCATGGCCAATATTTTTTTGGGCTCCTTTGAAAGCAAATATGTTTTTTCTGACACCAACCCTTTTTTGAAATATATTCGCCATTTTTTGAGGTATGTGGACGACATATTCATAGTGTGGGCTGGCACTGAGGTCCTTTTTGCTGATTTCGTGTCCTATCTTAACACCTGTAACACCATGAATATGTCCTTTACTTCCTCATATGGTGGCGATACTCTCAATTTTTTAGATATTGAGGTTTCTATCAAGGAGGGCGATATTTGTACAAGGTTGTTCAGAAAGCCGACGGCATCAAACTCCCTTCTTCATTATCAAAGTGCCCACCCCCTCCACATTAAGACGGGTTTGCCCTACAGTCAATTCCTGAGAGTACGTAGAGCAAACAGTTCAGAGGAATCTTTTTTTCAACAATCTCAGGAGTTGAAGATTAGATTACATCAAAGAGGTTACCCAAAAAAACTGATTGATTCGGCCTGTGAGAGAGCTAGATCAGACGGCGCCACGTCTGTCCGTAAAAACCGCACCAGAAAATGTGTTGACAATTTGGGTAGGTTTGTCTTTAATTTTAAATTTGGACCTCTGGAGCATGCCATTAGAACTGCTCTTTGCAGAAATTGGCATATTTTGAAGAATGATCCGGCTTTATCTGACAGGACAATGTCCAACCCTTTGGTATCGTTCAGACGATGCGGCAATTTGCGGGACAAACTTGTGAGGAACAGACTTACCAATTCGACAACTTGGCTAGACAAATGCTGCCCACCAGGGAATTACCGGTGCGGTCAGTGTCGTTTTTGCAGCCAGCATTTAAAAGGTCGCTCCGTACAAGTCGGCCCGCACTTGCACACTGTCCATCAATTCATCTCATGTAAAACTAAGTTTGTGGTCTATGTGGTGCTCTGCCCTTGTGGCAGGTTCTACATAGGCAAGACTATAAGATGCTTATATGTGCGATTCAGGGAACATTATAGTTCAATAACATCAGGGAAAGGTTCTCCCAGATTAATTTCCCATATCCAGGATTGTCATGATGGTGACCCCGACGTTTTGCGTTTTGCCGGCCTCAAAAAGGTCTCCCTCCCTTTGAAGGGGGGCGACCTGCACAAATTGTTGCTACAAGAGGAGGCTAGGTTAATTATTAATTATGGGGCACAGGGCCCCCAAGGGTTAAACGATCGTGTGGATCTATCTGTGTTCCTATGATAGTTCTGCCTGTCTGTCACCCTTTGCTTCATTTTATTCAGGTGTGTTCTTTTACATGTTTGATATCCGTGTTCCTATGACAGTTCTGCCTGTCTATCACCCATTGCTTCATTTTATTCAAGTGTGTTCTTTTACATGTTTAAAATTTGTTGTAAATTCATGCATGGAAATGGATACATGTATTTTATATGCATACACAAATCTCCTATTTGTTTTTATGTGGTCTGGGGCAATCTGTGAGCACTCCTTTAAAAGGGGTGTAGCCGTGGCTCCACATGTGGACCTGTGGAAGCCCAATTTGGGCGAAACAGCTGTCGTCCATTCTTGAGGAGCCAGCTCACAGTGTGTCTCCAGCCCTCCACTCTGCACGTGTTTGAATAAAGAAATCCTTCACAGCGGATTGAGTGCGGTCTCTTTCTACTCTCACGCTTCATCAATGGACTTTGTCTTATGACCAGCACCCCGCTTTTGGATTGTCGGACCCTCCAGGCTCTCCACCCGAGCACAGGCACAGGCGGTACCGCAAGCGATATTGCAGGTAATCTGCGGTGGTGCAGGACTTTGCTTCTCTCCTGCTTAATTAACCAGTTCCACTTGGTTATGGTCCTGGCTTCAGGGTCCGAGTACCCCCCTTTGTGCTCCGGTTTCCGGGTCGGTTCCCCATGTTGGTACCGGCGGGCTACAATCCTGTCCCGGTCCACCTCGGTTCCACCGAGCCTTCTTCCCGTCTCCTGCTGACGGAGACCACCATCTGCCTCCTAGCCAAGGCACCAGGGCTCCTACCCTGGTACCGTTCAACTTGAACTTCACTGCTGGAGCTACACTTAGCTCCAGCCCACACTCCTCTCCAAACTGAACTCCAAACACTTTCTGCTTGTTTGCCCACCCCGGGCTGTCTGGACCCCTAGGTGGGCGTATCCCTACTGCCTGGTCACACCCACTGGTGTGTCTATCTTTCCCTAAGGGGGGGGGGGGGGGGTGACTAGGTTTTCTGATTGGCTGTATGTTTCCTAGTGAGGGAACGGTTTGCCAGTGCATCACTGTAACCTACATACACAGTAGGATGACCCCACTGTATACCCTTCAATTACCCCAGTAAAGTATGGTGACAACAAGACAGTATGATCCCCAACTGTGATCCCCACACAGCCTTCCATGCATTAAAATGGACCTACATAAGGTATAATGGCCCCCAAACCTCTTCATATTGCAAAATGGCCTCAACTAGCCCTCCAAACATTGTAATGGTCCCCACACAGCCCCCCCGCACAGTATTATGGACCGTGCACAAACCTTCACACTATATAATTGCTTGCATACAGTATATTGACCCTCAAATAGCCCACTATAAATTATAAAGGCTATCTAATATTGTCAAATATTTTAATGACCCCCACTTAGCACTACAACTGCTATATTGGCCTACACATAGCCCTGCAAATATAATTGCCCCACATAGCCTTCTAAAGTGTATAATTGGCCTCACATAGTCCTCCATATAATATAATGCATGCCATAGTCTTCCATATAGTAAAATGCATCCCATAGACCTCCACACAGTGTAGTGCACCCCATAGTCCTCCATACAGTGTAGTGCACCCCATAGTCCTCCATATATTATAATGCATACCTCATAGTCCTCTATATAGTGTAATGCACAACTCATAGTCCTCCATATATTATAAAGAGTCCCCCATAGTCCTCCATATGTTATAATACACCTCCATAGTAATCTATATAGTATATTGCACCTCCACAGTCCTCCATATATTGTAATGGACCAATATAGTCCTCTATATAGTATAATCTACCCCCATAGTCCTCCTTATATTATAATGCACCCCCATAGTCCTTCATATATTATAATGCACCCCCATAGTTCTCCATATATTATAATTCACCTCCATATGTTATAATGCACCCCATAGTCCGCCATATATTATAATGCACCTCCATAGTCCTCCATATATTATAATGCACCTCCATAGTCCTCTATATAATGACATGACATGATACAAAACAGTGTTACCCCATGCACGATGTCTACTGACAACGCATTAGAGCTCATTCAGACGTGATTTTTCATGTTTGTAAATATCAGTCCATGTGTGAGCAGAGCTTAATAGCACTATGTTTTAATTTTTTCACCTTAGGTAGCAAATGAGTTATGGTTACCCCATAACAAAAAAAAATATTCTGCTGCGATGAATATGTCCCATAACACCCCCGCTGTACTAAAGCTATAATGGTGAGATCCATAGAGATGTATGTACTCTGCCGGTCTGTGACCATAAAAGAGCTGAAAATATATACAATTTTCTCTTCTTCAGTAGTAAAATAAAAATAACAGCTCTGACAAAGCTACAAAAACATCTCTGCACCGCGCGGCTGCCGGTCTGTCACTACTGATTAAACATGGATGCATCACTTGGCTCCGGAGGAAAAGCTCAACAGTGGAAACATCATGAGTTCAAATGAGTACTGGCAAGTGTATGCCCCAAATATTTCTATATTTACAAGAACTGCTGCTGATTGATTATTCATGAAGAGATGTGTTTCCGTCCCTCCTATTATTAGGATGTCACTTTACAGAGAAGTTTACCTAGATCCTAATTTAAAGGGGACCTGTCACATTGAACATGCAGTCTGATCTGCCTGCAGGAGTAGCGGAACAGATTGATATATAGATTTGTGAGAAAAGATTGAGTACAAGTTGTGTTTACGCATTGAAATCCCTGCATAGTCTAGGCTTAGCAGTAAGGGGCCGTCCTAATCAGTGATTGACAGGAATCTCTGTGTGCACAGTTATAGTAAATGCTGATCACTGACCACATCGGCCCACTTGACCACTAATATCTATCAAAATTGCACCAAATATTTAAAAATCTTTATTGTAACATTTAAGCCAGTACCTGTCCCCTCTGTTTCTACTTCAGTCACTAAGAGACACCACTTATTTTTTGAGGGTGATGCAGAGTAGCAACACGGCAGTTCCAAATAATTCCTAGGTCTTTTTGTGTTACTCAGTCAGGGTGCTATGGGGTTAATTACTGTCTTCCTTCTGTGAGCCCTGGGTGAGGGCTGTCATCTATTTAAACTCCTGAACCTCTGACAATCAATGCCAGTTAAAGTTTCTCTTGTGCTATCTGCTCCTGTTCCTGTTGTCTGATGACGGGCCTGTTTCCTGACCATTCTTTGTCTAATGATTTCATACCTTTGCTGCCCTCCTGGTTCTGACCAAGTCACAATGACTTCTTTTGCCTCTGGTTCGCTTCTCCGGCCAGCAATCCCTTCGTGGACGCAATCCAGCTGTAAGACCCATTCCCTGTAGAGGGTTTAAGGATTCCCCTGGAATCTGTCATCAGAAATGGCAAGTGCTAAGTTGCTCTTATTCATTCATGCTTGCATTACTGCAATTCTCTACTAATTGGTCTCAGTATTACTAAACTCTCTGCTCTCCAATTCTTCCTAAATGCCGCAGCCAGGATCATTTCCCTCTCCAACCACTTCACTGATGCCTCTACCCAGAACCAGTCATTGCACTGGTTGCCCGTCTGCTACAGAGTCCAATATGAATTTATCACTCTCACCCAGAAAGCTCTGCACAGTTCCGCACCTTCCTAAATCTCCTAGCTCCCTCCATTCTGCTAATGATCTAAGACTGACACCCTCTATAATCTGAACCTCCCACTCCCATCTCCAAGATTTCTTGTGAGCTACGCCAATTCTCAGGAATGTACTACCATGAACAATTTGATTACCGTATTTTTCGTTTTATAAGACACACCGGATTATAAGACGCACCCCAAATTTAGAGATAAAAAAGGTTAAAAAAAAAAATAGGGTCCATGTTATACTCCGGTGTTGTCTTACCGGAGGGTGGCAGCAGCGGTGGTGGAACGGGTCACAGGAGGCAGAGGCTGTGCTGGCAGCGGCGACGGCGAGTCAGTGGTGGCAGCGGCGTGGCGGCGGGTCAGCGGTGCAGCGGCGAGTCAGTGGTGGCAGTGGCAAGTCAGTGGTGGCAGCAGAAGCAGCAGTGGTGGTGTGGTGGAGTAGGCCAATGCGGCAAATGTCCCAGTCTGTCCGTGGTCTGGGCTTCAAAGAAATGGCGCCCGGAGTGGCGCATGTGCACATGGAGCTCTCGTCCAGGAGCTCCATCTGCGCATGCTCTGAGTCCCGGGCGCTATCATTTGAAGAGGGGACCGCGGACAGACTAGGAAACCTGCCGCACAACCACAGCAGTCCGCACAGTCACCCGGCCGCACAGAGTCGCAGCCAGAAGGCCACCCACACAGAGAGGCAGCCGGCCGCCTGTACAGACAGGTACTGAGCCGCCCGCAAGCACTGACAGGCACCCTGCCGGCCGCACACAGAGCCGCATAGACAACCCCCGCCAATTTACCTCCCGGTAACCTACGGTATTGTAACGCCCTGGCCGGGCATCGCCACCAGTTACGGTAGTGGCGGATCTGGGCCATCTCTTTCCTCCAGGCCCATCCTCCAAATCAGCCTCTCCGGAGGTGGTAACGGTATCCATCCCACAATACTATTTAGAGGCCCACAAGTTCATGGGTGGCCTGCTAGTTCTCGGCCATGTTCATGAGGAGTTTCTCATGTGGGTATGGGGGGTGAACTTATCAACAGGGACAACTCCAGTCCCAACGGGGACGGTTCTCTTCTCGGACGGTAATCTGGTGATTTTTTTGGATTGATTCATTTTTCATTCACTCACATATTTACACAATTAACATATGACACACCTAGATGGTAGTATCCCTGTACCTAAGTGGGGATCGACCTAGGTTGGGGCGTGTGGACCTTCTGGGCCCAATGTTATCAGTGGCGGGCAAGGGGACAGAGGAGACAGTCAGTTCCTCTTCCCTTATGGCAGGTATGGCAAGTGGGGACCCAAGGGGAGGGGGTAGAGGTGCGTCCCTGGGCGCCTGTTCGAGTGGCTCACTGGCGGGCGTTTCCGTTTCTGTTTCTTCCACGTGTTGTGGGAACATTATTACTGGAATAATTGCTGCGCCGTTCTGCGTAGGCAAGTCCGCTGGGAAATCACCCATCACTGCGTGGATCACCTCTTTTTCTTTCTCCCTGGTTGTTCTGGGGGCCAGGACTTCAGCTGCCGCCCTCAATGGAGGTGGACACCTCTTCAGGTGGTCCCTGGAAACCGTGGCCGAAGTCTTCCCCTGGTCACGACTAATCTGTTAGGTCTTCTCATTCTCCCATTCAGTGGGTTGTATGACATACGGGGTTTTCTCCCACTGGTCATCAAGCTTATGGGCTCTTCTTTTCCATTTTAGCACTACATCCCCAGGCTTAAAGGGACCAGCTGGAGCCCGCCTGTTGAAGCACTGTTCTTGCTGTTCCCGGCTCCGACACAGGTTCCTTTCCACGTACTCCTGGACCTGTCGGTACTGCGCTCTCCGCCGGGTGTCCCAGTCAGCAGTCGAAGGAAGGGCCTCTGGAGCTTCCAAGTACATTTCCAGGTCCACCGGCAACCGGCCCAGTCGGGCTCTCATCAGATACGCTGTTGTGCATTTGGTAGAGCTACAGGGAATGTTAATGTACATATCTATCAGATCAGGCAGCTTTTCTAGCCACAGGTTCCGCTCTTCCAACGGTATCACCTTGAGGAGATCCAGGACCAGGTGGTTCATCTTCTCACACATCCCATTAGTCTGGGCATGGTATGGGGTGGTCCTGATCTTCTTACAACCATACAATTGGCAGAACTCTTGAAACACCTCTGCTTCAAAGGCTGAACCCTGGTCCGTAAGTACCCTCTCCGGGTATCCGTGCGGTCGGCAAAAGTAGGCCTGGAATGCGCTAGCTGCAGTACGGCCGGTCAGATCTTTGACTGGGACAACCACCATGAATCTTGAATAGTGGTCTACGATGGTCAAGGCGTAGGTGTACCCACTTCGGCTAGGGGTGAGCTTGACGTGGTCCAGAGCGACCAACTCCAGTGGTTGATGGGTAATGATTGGTCGTAGAGGGGCCTTCTGGCTTGCTTCGTCCCTTCTTCTCAGTGCACAGGGACCACACTCTCGGCACCAAGCCTCTACAGACTCCCGCATCCCACTCCAATAGAACCGCTCTTTCAAAAGCATCTCCAGCTTCTTCCACCCAAAGTGCCCGACACCGTCATGGTAAGCTTGTAGAACTGCAGGCACGTTAGCCTGAGGAACCACCAGCTGACGAACCCTCTCATGAGTCTTCGGGTTGATCAGTTCCCGATACAGTTTTCCCTGGGACAGCTGCAGCCGGGCTCGTTCCTTCCACAGCTGTTGGGCCTCAGGAGGAGCAGCAGGGTCCATTCCAGCAGAGCCTTGTTCAATCATGGTCTTGACCAATTGGACGGCAGGCGCTTGGTCTTGGGCTTCTTGCCATCCCTGACTGGTCCAAGCTCACCTGTTGCTGCGTGATATGCAACTTCATGACTGGCGGCCGATGGAACGCGGGCAACTCAATTTCTTCAAGTCATCGTCTTCTAACCCCTCATACGGCAGGTGGGGCATCCGGGATAGCGTGTCCGCATTGGTGTTCTTGTGGCCGGCTCGGTACTTGATAGTGAAGTCATAGTTAGACAGCCTGGCCACCCACCGCTGCTGCAACGCGCCCAGCTTGGCCTTGTCCAGATGGGTTAATGGATTATTGTCCGTATAGGCGGTGAACTTTGCTGCTGCGAGGTAATGGCGGAACCGCTCGGTAATGGCCTACACCAGCGCTAGGAACTCAAGCTTGAAGGAGCTGTAATTCTCTGGGTTCCTTTCTGTGGGCCGGAGTTTTCTGCTGGCGTAGGCGATTACCTTTTCCCTTCTGTTCTGGACCTGGGACAGGACTGCTCCCAAGCCTACATTACTGGCATCGGTGTAGAGGATGAATGGGAGGCTGTAGTCGGGGTACGCCAAGATTTCCTCCCCAGTCAAGGCCGTCTTCAGCTGGCGGAAGGATTCCTCATGGTTCCCTTTCCTCACCAACGGGGGTCCTGGGGCTCTTCCGCCCTTGGTCTGCCCCATGAGGAGGTCTTGCATAGGTGCAGCCATCTTCGTGTATCCCTTAATGAAGCGGCGATAGTAGCCCACCAGGCCCAGGAACTGTCTCACCTCTCTCACCGTGGTCAGCCTTGGCCAGTCCTGAATGGCAGTGATCTTTTCGGGATCTGGGGTGACGCCTTCCGCGCCCACCACATGTCCGAGGTACTGCACCCTGGGTTTCAGTAGGTGGCACTTAGAGGGCTTCATTTTCATCCCATATTTGGCTAGGGACGCGAACACTTCAGCCAGATGTTCCAGGTGGGCCTCGTACGTCTGGGAATATACGATCACATCGTCCAGGTACAGTAGGACCGTTTCGAAATTGAGATGTCCCAGGCAACACTCCATAAGCCGTTGGAAGGTTCCAGGGGCATTGCACAGCCCGAACGGCATGCTGTTAAACTCGCAGAGTCCCATGGGAGTGGCGAATGCAGTCTTCTCACGGTCCTCTGGTGCGATCGCTACCTGCCAGTACCCGCTAGTAAGGTCAAGGGTAGAGAAGAAGTTAGCAGTTCTCAGCGCAACTAGCGACTCTTCGATACAGGGAAGAGGATAAGCATCTTTATGCGTGATCTGGTTGATCTTCCGGTAATCCACACACATTCTAATGGTACCGTCCTTCTTCTTTACCAGCACCAGTGGGGCTGCCCAGGGACTACAACTATCCCAAATGACCCCTGCCTCCTTCATATTCCTCAACATGTCTTTGGCGCATTGATAATGTGCTGGCGGAATGGGCCTATACCTCTCTTTGATGGGTGGATGTAGGCCTGTAGGGATATGGTGTTCAACCCCCTTAATCCTCCCGAAATCTAACGGGTATTTGCTGAAAACTTGTTCATACTCTTGCACCACCCTGTATACCCCTTCTTTATGATGCGTGGGTGTGGCGTCAGTGCCTACGTGTAGTTCCTGGCACCACTCCTCTAACTGTTCAGGGGGTGTATGTTTACTGGCAGGGGATACTGAGATAGGAGGGACGGCTTCGTGAATGGTGTGAGGGTCTAGGGTGAGCAACTTGGCAAGGGTAGCGTAACGGGGGAGCCTGACTTCCTCCTCTCCACAATTCAGCACTCTTACAGGCACTCTCCCCTTTTTAACGTCAACCACCCCTCTGGCTGCTATCACCGTGGGCCAGTGCTCAGAAGGCGTGGGTTCCACCATCGCCGGGTAGTCTAGCCCCTGGGGGCCTACTGCTGCTCTACACCAAATCATCATCTCACTTCGGGGTGGCACTACCAAGGGGGCCACGTCCATCATCCTTACTCCACCAATCTCTCCACCAGTTGAGTTCACTTGCTGCCGATACAGAAGGGCCCGGATCTCACGCTGCACAGCCCTCTGTCGGCCTCCTCCTGCTGTGGCGGCCAACTGCTGCAAAAGACTCAGCACCTCACTCAGACAATACTCCATCACATTGGTCCCTAGGATTACTTTTGGGTTAATGGTCACTGGGTTCATTCATCACTACAATCATCCCTTGGTTCTTTAACTCCTCACGTCCCACGGTCAGGGTCACTTGTTTGTATCCCACTTGGGTCAGAGGGAGTCCATTGGCTGCGACAAGGGTCAGGCTATCATCAGAGGGAGCAAGTTCGTCAGTACCCCAATACTGCTGGTACAGTATATATGGTATAGTGGTTACCTGTGATAGTGTGTCCAAGAGGGCCATGAGCGGGATGCCGTCCACTGCCAGAGGGATGATGGGGCGAGCTCCGACGTACCGTTCTCGCCAATCGGGGGGGCCGTTGGTGTCTACTCCTAAGGATTGGCCCTTGGCCCCAGAGGTTGCTCGTTTAACGGGCACCGCCTAGAGTAGTGGCCAGGTTTGCTGCACCTGTAACATATAGGAGGCCCATACCGTGAGTCATTGGTCCTTCTCCGCTGCATCCAGGGGATGTCCTCCGGGCTGTCGGCAAGCTGGATTCTCCCTGGGGGCTTGACTCTCGTCGGAAGCTGGAGTGCGGCAAGGATCTTGGCTAGGTCTCCATCCATGCGGCGGACCTGGGCAGCTAGCTCCTCCATCATCCCGACGGGCGCTGCAGGAGCCGGTAGGACCGGGAGAGGAGGTGCCACCATGATGGGAGCAGTCTCAGCCAGCCAT
This sequence comes from Anomaloglossus baeobatrachus, assembly GCF_048569485.1. NCBI lineage: Eukaryota > Metazoa > Chordata > Amphibia > Anura > Aromobatidae > Anomaloglossus > Anomaloglossus baeobatrachus. The sequence continues at coordinate 78,496,675 of NC_134362.1, forward strand.
GGGGCCGCCTCAGGAGCGTCTGGCGTTGGGGCCTGCAGGGCCTTGATGGCCCGCTCTTTCAATACTGCAAAGTCCAGATTGGGGGTTTCTAGGGCCCACAGCCGTAGCTGCTTGCGGTCTTCCACAGACCCCAGCCCTTGCAAGAATTGTTCCACTAGCATCTTATTGCTATCCGCATCATTAATAGTGTCCATCCGCTTCAGCGTACGGAGAGCTGTTTGCAGACGCAGGGCATAGTCTCTTATATTGTCCGCAGGCCGCTGTCGACACTGATAAAACTGCATCCGCAATTCCGCCTCCGTGCGGGTCTCAAAAGTGATTTGTAGTTTCTTGAAAATGGTAGTCACTGAGGCCCGGTCCGCGTCGGTCCAGGTCTCTGTCTCCTGCTCAGCCGCGCCGGTTAGCTGCCCTAGCACTACCGCTGCCCGTTGCCTATCAGTCAAGGGATATAAATCGAGGATCGGGCTAATCTTTTTCCGGAACACCTGCAAAGCATCAGGCTTCCCATCGTACTGCAGTAGCCAGGTAGCACCGGGCACATAGGGCAGGGAGAACGGCATCACCTGGGCGACCGCTGAGCCCACGGCCTCCCCCGCTCTTGCGGCCGGAGCATGGGTTATCCCGTTTCCATCTACGGGTGCCGCTGCGACCGCCACTCCTCCGACGGCTCCGTCGGGTGCAGACATCTTTTTCCCGTCCCCCCTTGGTTCTCTTTAGCACTTCCGCTTGTTGGGGGCGGGGCTTTGCTTTCGCGCCTTCCCTGCTTGGGGAAGACGCTCGAGCTGGAAATCTTCGCGCCAAAAGATGGCGGAACTTCAAATTTTTTGACCGGACGCCGCCGGCGGAGACCACAAGGTGCACTTCTACCGGTAAGTAGACTGGTTCAGTCCTGTTCATGACGCCAAGTTGTCGCGGGCGGAGGGGCGCTGCGCTCGCTAATGTTCGGGTCCAGCACTGCTGCTGCTGCTCGGTGGCTCAAGCGGTGGGCCGGATCCGGGGACTCGAGCGGCGCTCCTCGCCCGTGAGTGAAAAGGGGGGTGGTTTGTTTGGGGATTTAGTCCGTGACGCCACCCACGGGTTGTGGTGAAGATGGGCACCACCGCTGCTGGTGACGGGAATCCCGGGAGCGATGGTAGGGAGCAGCTGGGCTTGTTGTTTTCCCCCTCCGTGGGTAGGGGTTGGTGGTCCCGGGGCCCGGTGGTGTGACGGGGAGGCAGGGTCGGTGAGGCGCAGGGTTGTAGGGACAGCGCGGCGCGGTGCCGGATGGCACGGGTGTACTCACTCAGCTAGAGATGTACAAAGTCTCCGGTAAACCAAACGGCTGGATAAACGGGTCCCGCAGCCGGCTGCAGTGTCTCTCCCGGACAGGTGATGGTGGCTGTCTCTCCCTGCACCTTTGTGTACTGTGTTGACTCCAATGGCTTCCCAACGGTAGTCCGCTCCCCGGTATATAGATACCGGAGGAGCCCATTTTGCCTGCAGGCGCTGGCCCTTGGATTTCTAGCTGTTGGCGGTGGCTGTGTATCCTCACGGTGTGAGCGGTTGACTTCAATCGGGACTTGGTTGTTAGGGAACCCCAGGGGTTCCTGTCACATTCGGATTTGACTATTGACGGTGGCTCCAAGCCTGGTCGGGGTCCGATGGCCCTGCCTGGGTGTGCTTAGCTTCACTCCGTTCCACGGTCTGGTAATGGTGGGCCACCGCCCAGCCCCGGTCCTTATGGCTCTGCGGAGTTCCACCAACTCCTGCAGACGGCCACCACCGTCTGCCAACCTTGCTGTCAGTGCCTGGGCTCCGACCCAGACACCTGCAGTTTGTGTCCTCTCACTTTCACCTCCTGAACAAATCTGCTCCTTTTCCCGCCTCCAGGCCTGTGAACTCCTCGGTGGGTGGGGCCAACCGCCTGGCTCCACCCCACCTGGTGTGGACATCAGACTCTGGAGGGAGGCAACAATGGTTTTGTGTCTGACTAATGTAACTGTCCGGGGGTGGGGGGGTGTGTGTGTGTTTTGTCTGTGGCTACCTGGCTAGTCCAGGGCGCCACACTACATTTGGCGTCACGAACAGGATAACGTACCCAGCCTAAAAACCATTATTTGTGCAGCGCGGGAAAAAGAAGGGGCATGTCGTCATGGGTGGTACTCGCAAAGAGCACGAAAAACGTGGTAGAAGCCCATAAAGTGCTCCAAAGCGAGCCCCACTGCCAACATTGAGACTGGTTCAGATATGTCCATGGAGGAGAAAGACCAAACTGTCCCTGTTGCTGGACCCGTAGCAATGGCAAAAGCACCAGCTCCAGTGTTACCATTTTTTCTCTGCCGTACCTTCTAGGGGCAACGTGGCTCCCCTAGTATTCTGGGGAGGCACATACCCTGGCGGATTTCAAAGAGAGACTTCGCAGCTTGTACCGGGTATACCATCTGACAGAAGGACAGAAAGCCAGTCTCCTTATCGGTCAATTGAGTGGGGCAGCTCGACGTGAAGTCAAATTCTGGCTAGATACTGATAAGAGAGTGACAAAGGACATTTTTCGCAAAACTGAAGGAAAGTTTTGAAACCTGTACAACATCTGAGATAAAAATGCGGTTCTATGGATGCAAGCAAAAGGTACAAGAAAGTATTCGGGATGATGCTTTAACACTAGAAGTCCCAGAGAGGGGTCATTTAACATTTCTACCTTTGGAACCCAGAGACGGGTCAAATGACCTGAAGGATTTTAGCTAACATCCTATAATCACCGTCTTTCGTTCTGTAATTAAGGCCATTACTGTCGCACCACAGGAGGTTGTTGTTTTCCATTGAGTTTACCCATTTATTTTCTAGATAGTTCTATTCAGCTCTATTCAGTTCATTTGACCCTCTTTTGGGACAGGGGGAGCTCGAAATTTCTGGGACTTCTAGTGTTAAATCTGCAGGAGGCACTAAAAGCAGTTCAGCAGGCGGACCCGGAGAAGGTGAAAGATGTGAACCGTCTGCTGACTGACCAGTTCATTGAGGGGCTCCTGTCTGATAACCACCAGACCCAAATGCACCTCATGTCCATGTAGAACCCTGATCTCAGCTTTGCAGAGTTCAAAGACTGAACCATCTGAGCACTGCGAGAACCGGATCGCAGCGGTATTATGTTATAAAGCCACTGGGATTATCCTCAACCACCTCAGTGCAAGTGGGAGCCAAGAAACAGTCTGCGTGTGGAGGCTCCAATGATGAGCTGAGGCTCCACATGTTGGAACTGACCAAAGGTAGGGCTACTTTGACCAAAATCGTGCAATCTCGGCAGGGGACTCAGCCACCCGTAACCATTGAACTGGCTTCTAGTGCTAATGACCTCTCTTAGCGACAGCACGCGAGAGCCCCACTGCCACCGGCACCTGATCGTTTTGATGCTAACGGGCAGCCGATCTGCCGACACTGCAAAAAGTTTGAACACTTTGACTGCGGGAGTGCAGCAAATATCCAAGGCCAGGGGGTTGGGACCAGCCCTCTGGTACCACCAGTAGCCAAAAAGAATAACTGTTTTTCTTAAATGTTTTTCTATGCAGATGTTGATATCAATTGCATAGTGAGACTGCTGATCAATAACTGTTGAAAATGTTTTGAAAATGTTTTATATGCTGACAGGAATGTTTTAAATGCCTGAAGTCTGCACTAGTTTTAAAATGACAATGGTTTATGACAATGCATGCTGCTATAACCAGTACTTAAAAATGTTTGATACTGGTTTTTTTTATATTTTTGCTACTTGAAATGTTTTTGATAATGCTTTTACCTTGCAAATGTTTTGATACTGCTCTTGATATTGCTACAGGTACAGAGTTAACCTGTTAGTATCGTTCAATGATGGTGCCTCCCATAAAGTGAAGAATGTTGTTTGTTTAATGCATATACAAAATGCGGTGTACCAACTTTAAATTGCTGTGTCCCAGCAGTGCCGTCATTTGCTGTGGGCGAGTGCGGCGCCTCTGAGGCTTCAAATTAGGGAATAATGCTAAACCCGGTTCCTGAGGAGGTCAGTCCCGGCTTCACTACATTACACACTCAAATACATACCAGGTTGCCCTGTTCTCACTGGGGACTTGGCTAGGGTCAGGTAATAAAGGGGTCGCCGACAGACTGGCATTTACAGGATGCCCTCAACAGGGGCCCCAGTCCCACTAGCTTACGACCTGGGAGGGAGGAGATACAGCCAGCAGGGGGAGTCAGGACCCAACACAATAGTCTAGGGGAGTTCTCCAGCAGGAGAGGAAGGGAGCAGTCGCATCTACAGGTGCTCCGGTGGGAAGGAGGAAAAGTTCACACGATTGCCTTGGGGAGAGTGAACCTGCTCCCCACGGAATCAACACCACACAGGGCGGCAGGACCCTAGGGGAGATCATACTTCATGTTGGTTTTCCAAAATCTGCCTGGACGGGGAACGTTTCAAGCTTCCCTGTCCACAGAGCGCCCGACAGCACAGTGCCAGAGAGGATCTGGGGTCTCGCATCAAGCCGGATCTCATATTGGAACCGCGGCACCTGCAGATAGGAATAAGATTACATTTTGTGAAAAACCCGGTCCCCATGTAGCTTCAAGCCAGGGGATCCACAGACAGGCGTTGTGACGACATGGACTTTGTCAGTGCTTAGCAGGGGTTACATTTCTTAAAAAATCAGCCAGACATGAAGATAGTTTGTTTATAGATAACCCTCATTGTTTTTACAAGACTCTTGTTGACTCATGTAATTGCCTTGGCTAATGAAGGCCAGACACACTGATAAATCAATTATGTTAATTTCCCATTGTATTAAGCTGGTGTCACACTAAACGACAGCGACAACGACGTCGCTGTTACGTCACCATTTTCGGTGACGTAACAGCGACCTTGTAAGTCGCTGTTATGATCGCTGCTTAGCTGTCAAACACAGCAGAAGCAGCAGCGATCATAACGTCGCTGTGCTACATGTTCAGAGAGCAGGGAGCCGCGCTTAGCGCTGGCTCCTTGCTCTCCTGCAGCACACATCGGGTTAATTAACCCGATGTGTGCTGCAGCTACATGTCACAGTTCAGAGAGCAGGGAGCCGCGCTTAGCGCTGGCTCCTTGCTCTCCTTGCTACAGTATACATCGGGTTAATTACCCGATGCATACTGCAGCCACATGTCACAGTGCAGGAGCCGGCGCTGGCAGCAAGAGCGGAGGCTGGTAACCAGCGTAAACATCGGGTAACCAGGGAAAGGTCTTCCCTTGGTTACCCGATGTTTACGCTGGTTACAGCTTACCGCAGCTGCCAGTGCCGGCTCCTGATCGCTTCATTTCGTCGCTCTCTCGCTGTCACACACAGCGATGTGTGTGTCACAGCGGGAGAGTGACGACCAAAAAATGAAGCTGGACATTCAGCAACGACCGGCGACCTCACAGCAGGGGCCAGGTCGTTGCTGGATGTCACACACAGCGACAGCGACGGGACGTCGCTGCAACGTCACAGAAAATGGTGACGTAGCAGCGACGTCGTTGTCGTCGTCGTTATGTGTGACACCAGCTTTACTAAGTGAATTGCTAGATGTGATGTAACTTACCTGTTTCTTCCTTGTCTCTGGATATTTGAATATGGCTTGAAATCTAGCCAATAAGAGCCCAATCTTTTCCACCAATCGTGAAGATCCCAATGGTCTGAATGGAGAGCTCAGGGGTATAAAAAGGGAGGACTGTCCATAGCCCAGGGAGACTCTTGCTACATGCTACCAATCTAGGATCTGCGGATCCGATTGCTAAGCTGAACCTGGATTATAATACTACATGGACCTCAGCATCGAATGCAAGGATTCGGCTGAGCTATCAAGGACTACCTAAGGAAGGAATCCAGCTTGGGACAATACAGTCACTGGACTACAGACTTTGCGGTGCCCGCCGAAAGCGGCGTGCTGCTGGATTGCAGTAAGTAGCCCTGGAAGCTCTGAGGTAAGGACATTCTAAATCCCTGGTGAGCCAGCGGAAGGGTGAGAAACTGTTGCCCTTTACATTTGTGTGTTTTGCTGGTTATGTGCTGTGTCGTTAATTGTTTGGGGATCCAATATAGTCTTAACCCCTTAGTGACGGAGCTAATTTTCACCTTAATGACCAGACCAAATTTTGCACTTCTGACCAGTGTCACTTCATGAGGTTATAACTCTATAACGCTTCAACGGATCCTGGTGATTTTGAGATTGTTTTTTCGTCACATATTGGACTTCATGTTAGTACCAAATTTAGGACAATATTTTTTGCGTTTATTTATGAAAAAAAATGAATATTGGCAAAAATTTTGAAAATTTAGCAATTTTCAACTTTTTAATTTTTATACCGTTAAACCAGAGGTTTCTGTGACACAAAATAGTTAATAAATAACATTTCCCACATGTCTAATTTACATCAGCACAATTTTGGAAACAAATTTTTTTTTTGTTAGGAAGTTAGAAGAGTTCAAAGTTTATCAGCGATTTCTCATTTTTACATCAAAATTTACAAAACCATTTTTTTAGGGACCACATCACATTTGAAGTGACTTCAATAGGCCTAGATGACAGAAAATACCCAACAGTGACACCATTCTAAAAACTGCACCCCCCAAAGTACTCAAAACCACATTCAAGAAGTTTATTAACCCTTCAGGTGCTTCACATGAACAAAAGCAATGTGGAATGAAAAAAAGCAAAAATTAAATTTTACCTAAAAATGTTGCTCTAACCCAAATTTATTCACTTTTAGAAGAAATAACACAACAAAATGGACCACAAAACTTGTTCCCCACTTTCTCATGAGCGCGCCGATACCCCACATGTGGTCAGAAACCTCTGTTTGGACAAATGGGAGGGCTCGGAACAGAAGGAGCAATATTTGAATTTTGGAAAGCAAATTTGGCTGAAATAGATTGCGGGCACCATGTTGCATTTACAGGTCCGCTAAGGTACCTAAACAGAAGAAATCCCTCACAAGTGATGCCATTTTAGAAACTAGACCCCTCAAGGCTTCTATCTAGGGGTATAGTGAGCATTTTAGATCCACAGATTTTGTTAACGTTACGTTGTCATATTGAAAATTTTAATAATTTTCTCAAAAATGTTGCTTTAGCATCAATTTTCTCACTTTTTCAAGAGGTAATTCCAAAAATTTGACCTCAAGGTTTGTTAACCACTTTTTTATGAGCGCGGTGGTACCTCACATGTGGTCTGAAACCTTTGTTTGGACAAATGGGAGGGCTTGGAACGAAAGGAGCAATATTTGAATTTTGGAAAGGAAATTTGGCTGAAAAAGATTGCGGGCACCATGTCGCATTTGGAGGTCCCCTAAGGTACCCAAACAGCAGAAACCCCGCACAAGTGACCCCATTTTGGAAACTAGGCCCCTCAAGGAATTTATCTAGATGTTTGGTGAGTACCCTGAACCCCGAGGTGCGTCACAGAATTTTATAACGTTGAGCCATGAAAATAAAAAAATAAAATTTTACCACAAAATTGTTATTTCAACCAGGTAGCTTTTTTTTTCACAAGGGTAACAGGAAAAAAATCACCATGAAATTTATTGTGCAATTTCTCCTGAGTTTGGCGATACCTTATATGTGGTGGAAATCAACTGTTTGGGCGCATGACAGGGCTCGGAAGGGAAGGAGCGCCATTTGACTGCAAAATTGTCTGGAATCAATAGCGGACGCTATGTTGCATTAGGAGAGCCCCTGAGGTGTCTATACAGTGAAGCTCCTAAACATGTGGCCACATTTTGGAAAATAGACCCCCTGAAGGAATTTATCTAGATGTTTGGTGAGTACCCTGAACCCTCAGGTGCTTCACAGAAGTTTATAATGTTGAGCTGTGAAAAAAAAAAATACATTTTTACCACAAAATTGTTACTTCAACCAGGTAGCTTTTTTTTTACAAGTGTAAAAGGAAAAAATTCAGCATAAAATTTATTGTGCAATTTTTCCTGAGTATGCTGATACCTTATGTGTGATGAAAATCAACTGTTTGGGTGCACAGCAGGGCTCGGAAGGGAAGGAGCGCCATTTGACTGCACAATTGGCTGGAATCATTAGCGGACGCTATGTTGCATTTGGAAAGCCCCTGAGGTGCCTAAACAGTGGAGGTTTCCCACAAGTGACCCCATTCTGGAAACAAGACACCTCAAGGCTTTTATCTAGGTGTATATTGAGCAGTTTGAATCCAAGAGTACTTCACAGAATTTGATAAGCTTAGTTTGCCATATTGAAAATTTTCATTTTTTTCACAAAAATGTTGCTTTAGCATCACATTTCTTACTTTTTCAAGAGGCAACAACAAACCGTGGACCCCACAGGTTGTTATCCAATGTCTTATGAGTACAGGGATACCCCACATGTGGCCAAAAACCTCTGTTTTGATAAATGGGAGGGCTTGGAATGGAAGGAGCACCATTTGAATTCTGGAAAAGTTGAAATAAATTGCGGGCACAATGTCACATTAGCAGGGCCCCTTGGGTACCTATACAGCAGAAACCCCCCACAAGTGACCCCATTTTGGAAACTGGATTTTATTCAGGAGTATAGTAAGCATTTTGAATCCACAGGTACTTCACAAAAATGTTGCTGTAGCAACAAATTTCTCGCTTTTAGGCTATGTGGCCATGATCCAGCGACACGGCGTCTAGTACACAGTGTCAGCCTTCCTGCAGAGATGTGAGTGTTGTCCACGGGAGAACGCAGCTGTCCATGCCCACGATTTGGGTTCAGGCTGCTGTGGAGCTCTATGCTACCACTCTCGTCTCCGCAGCATAAATTGACATGCTGAGGCTCGGGAAGCTGCACCACACGTCAGTGTATGCTGCGGAGAAAAGAAGCACATTGGGCATAGGATTTCTAAAAATCCTTCCACTGTGCTTCTACTGCACAACGCAGCGCTATGGATGCAGGAAAAACACTCTGCGCCCAAAACGCTGCAAACCCTGATTGTGGGCACACAGCGTAAAATGCTACAATGGATGAATGGATAGATGTCAAACATATATAACGTCCCACCTCCTGCATATTCTAAGCTGGCGCCCTTTAGTGCCTTTCATGTGGCACTAAAGGGTGCCTAGCCTTGTATTTAGCCCCCCAAAAAATTAATAATTAAAATAAACGACGTGGGGTCCCCCCTATTTTTGATAGCCAGCTAGGGTAAAGCAGACAGCTGTAGCCTGCAAACCACAGCTGACAGCTTCATCTTGGCTGGTGATCAATTTGGAGGGCTCCCCAGGCGTTTTTAAAAAAAAAAAAAAAAAAACATGGGGTCCCCCCCAAATTAGATCACCAACCAAGGTGAAGCGGACAGCTGGGGTCTGGTATTCTCAGGGTGGGAAGAGCCATGGTTATTGGACTCTTCCCAGCCTAAAAATAGCAGGCCGCAGCCGCCCCAGAAGTGGCGCATCCATTAGATGCGCCAATCCTGGCGCTTCGCTCCAGCTCATCCCGCGCCCTGTTGCGGTGGCAAACGGGGTAATATACGGGGTTGATACCAGCTGTAATGTCACCTGGCATCAAGCCCTGGGGTTAGTGATGTCACGGCATCTAAACAGATACCCGACATCACTAACCCAGTCAGTAATAGAAAAAAATAAAGACAAAAAAAAAATTTATTTGAAAAAAAAACTCCCCGAAACATTCCTTTTTCACCAATTTATTGAAAATAAATAAATTTCGGTCGCTGTAATCCATTTTGGAGGTCCCTCGGCGACTCTGGACCTTCTAGAATATGGGGGGCACCTTCAGGGAACGTATCCCCCATTTTCTGGAAGAGCAAGCTCTCCATGAGCAGTGGGTGTAGTAATCTGAGAATACTGCACTCACACTGTCCCGGTCCAACCTAGGGCAGAGTGACCTGCAGTAACCTCATTCCAGAATATGAGGGGTATGCTCACAGAACGTACCCCCCATTTTCTGGAACAGCAGTTGTGGCGGTCACCTGAGCTGTAGTATGTTTGTTTAAACGTAATAAGAATATCTGTGTATATAACTAAATCAAAATCTAGATGTAGATGCAAAATTATCTGTCTGTCTATGTAGCCATTGCACAGACCTATAGTATAATTTAAAGTTGTATAGTCATGAAGGGGTTAACCAAAGATAATGAAGCCAAAATGTGAAGCTACAAACTCTTATCAGTAGTGTCCACACAGAAAGAATGTTTTAATGAACATCTGCTGGGAGAAATAGGGGAGTGACACTCCCATAAACTCTGTGTATCATTTTCAAGGCCGAAGGTGCCTTCTGTAATAATTAAGTTTCTTTCAATATAATAATGAGCTCAGTGTGTATTGCTGACTCAAGGAGAGAGCATGTTGTCTGTGTGTTCTTTGTCTTATATACATTGATATATATCGGCACTGGTATACAGCATTAATGGGGCACCGTCTCTGGATCCTAAACGAAGACTCCATTAGCAGTCTTCAATGCAAATTCTTCCCTTGACAGTTTGGCGCACCCAACGTGGGGCTCCTTCAAGGACGCAATACCGACCTGCAAATACCGATCGTTTGGATGTCACGGACTGAGACCTCCCTCCGCTCCAACCAGGCTGATCACCTCCGACCCCACGGGTAAGTGTTACATACTGTGTATTCACTACCGTTGTGGTTGGTTTTGGAGAGGAGGGAGTGACGGGCTGTGTGTCCATATCGGTGTTAAAAGGTACCTGATTGTGACTCAGGGGTGTTGCCCGCTGGAGCTCAGAGCACGATCCCAGCCCTGAGGTGTGGATCGAGTGTCACAAGGGATCCAGAGGACGGTTGTTAGGGCAGGAAAGATGGTGGTGGCTGGATATAGCTAGTTAGACTGACCCGGTCTGTAATTAAAGACGCGGGGGGGTTCCCGTGACCGAAGATAGCGAGTTAGGACGTTTAAATATTGGTACAGCTGAGCAAGTCCGGAGGCCGGAACTTGTTTGTATGTGCATATGCATTCTTGTACGACCTCCTCCGTGACACGGAAGATTTTCACGTGACCGAAGATAGTGAGTTAGGACAATAAAAAATATTGGTGCAGCTGATCAAGTCCGGAGGGAATACATTTTGTAACCCCTCCTCCGTGACACGGGACCCTTATTACAATAATTTTTGACCAATCTTTGGAAGATCAGTGACCCATTTTTTTGGGAAGATCTGTGACTAAAGTTTTGGGCTAATTTTTGACCAATCTTTGGAAGATCAGTGTCCCATTTTTTTGGGAAGATCTGTGACTAAAGTTTTGGGCTAATTTTTGACCAATCTTTGGAAGATCAGTGACCCATTTTTTTGGGAAGATCTGTGACTAAAGTTTTGGGCTAGTTTTTGACCAAGCTCTGGAAGATCAGTGTTCTAATTTTTGGCGAGATCTGTGATCAATTTTTTGAAAGATCAGTGGGCTAATTTTTAGAAAGATCTGTGACCAGGTTTGAGATAGATATAGCTGAGGAGTTGCCAGCTAGTATAGAGGTGTAGTCTTAAGTTCTGGCCGGGCTTTAACGCTTACACCGCATAGTCATATTAGTGTAATCCAGACACCACCAAGATAGCAAAAATGTTTAGAACGGAGAAGACAAGGTTAAGAAAGCTGAGGATTCACAGTGGATTTAGTAAGCATTCCTTAGGGAGGGGCACGTGCTGGAGAGTTCAGCTGTGTAACCTGCACCGGAGATTTCCAGAATAGTATTTGTTGATTGATGCTGAATTGTTTAACAGAGTATTGCAGATATTGCTATCAGAAATATATATTGAGGTCAAAGAAGAGGATGAGCGAGGAGATGTTGTGTTTTTCTATATGTTACCCGAGTCTGAGGACAGATCTGAGGGTCCTCCGACAGGTTGTTTTGTTGCTGCCCCACAACCTGATCCCCATTCTATTCCCCGTCCCGGAGATATTCACAGATGCTGCAGTCACTAGACAGCATCCCTTAACCCTTTCCACACCCATACCCTTTTTCCCTCCCATACCTGCAATTCCGTCTCTCCCCTCACCGGCCAGTCTGCCGTCACACTCCCCAATTACCAATCCCCTCCCCTTGGATCCCCCTTTTTCCCTTAGGACACATAGTGAGCCTTACCCCGAACCTGACGAGGAACAGCCCTCATTTAAATATGTCCCTTTCAACCCCACCCAGTCAGCGGCATTAATCCCCTGCCTGCCAGATCCCGAAATTATTAACCCTATGCGATTTTATAGGAAGATGCTACAGGCCCATCAGTTATATTCAGCTGCTCGAAGGACCTGGATAATCTCACCAAAGTAAAAGCAGGAGACAGTTTTTGGCCCTTGTGTATACAATCGCGCCGGTGCAGCCCCCACCACAGCCCATGCCCCGACAGGGCCCAAACCCCATATACGTAGCTCACAATCAACAAAACCAGCAGAGCCAGCAACAGAATTATTGGCGTTGTGGTCAGCCCGGTCGCTATCAAGGAAAGTGTCACGCCCCCAAATCTCAGTGTTTGGCCAGGTACCCTCAAAACCGTAACCAAAACTTGCAACACATAAATTTACAATAAAATGTAAATTACTGTAGATTCAGTAATGATCTACCTGAAGCCAGGTGTGCCTTTTCCCAGAGTATCACAGTATTATTATTATTATTATTATTACTTATTATTATAGAGCCATTTATTCCATGGCGCTTTACAAGTGAAAGGGTATACGTACAACAATCATTAACAGTACATAACAGACTGGTACAGGAGGAGAGAGGACCTTGCCCGCGAGGGCTCACAGTCTACAGGGAATGGGTAATGGTACGATAGGAGAGGACAGAGCTGGTTGCGCAGTGGTCTACTGGACTGAGGGCTATTGTAGGTTGTAGGCTTGTTGGAAGAGGTGGGTCTTGAGGTTCCTCTTGAAGCTTTCTACGGTAGGGGAGAGTTTGATGTGCTGAGGTAGAGCGTTCCAGAGTATGGGGGATGCACGGGAGAAATCTTGTACGCGATTGTGGGAAGAGGAGATAAGGGAGGAGCAGAGAAGGAGATCTTGTGAGGATCTGAGGTTGTGTGCAGGTAGGTACCGGGAAACTAGGTCACAGATGTAGGGAGGAGACAGGTTGTGTATGGCTTTGTATGTCATGGTTAGTGTTTTGAACTGGAGTCGTTGGGTGATGGGAAGCCAGTGAAGGGATTGGCAGAGTGGCGAGGCTGGGGAGTAGCGAGGGGAGAGGTGCATTAAGTGGGCCGCAGAGTTTAGGATAGATTGGAGGGGTGCAAGAGTGTTGGAAGGGAGGCCAGAGAGCAGGAGGTTGCAGTAGTCGAGGCGGGAGATGATGAGGGCATGCACTAATGTTTTTGCTGATTCTTGGTTAAGGAAAGCACGGATCCGGGAGATGTTTTTGAGTTGTAATCGGCATGAGGTGAAGAGGGCTTGGATGTGTGGCTTGAAGGATAGAGCAGAGTCGAGGGTCACTCCAAGGCAACGAGCTTGTGAGACTGGGGAGAGTAAGCAGCCATCGAGTTTGATGGAAAGGCTTGTTGGAGAAGATGAGTGAGGAGGAGGAAAGACAATGAATTCTGTTTTGTCCATGTTAAGTTTTAGGATTCGCGCAGAGAAGGATGAAATAGCAGACAGACATTGTGGGATTCTGGTTAGTAGAGTTAGGGTATCCCTTTAAATCAGTCCCAGGAGATTTCCCAAGATACTGCCCACAGTCCGGCTGCACCCAGGAGTCTGCCCCAACCTTCCCTAGTGACACAAGGGGGAGCCCCGGACTGCTTGCTTTTGTTGCAGTGATTTCCAGTCCCAAGCTATCAATTTTAATGATGCTCTCGCACTCCTGCAGGGATGTGTGGGAGGGTATACAGTACGCTGCTAGTTACTATAAGTTGTAAAAAAAAAAAAAAAAGTAGTTTCAGCAGATTTACAAAGCTGTTTCTGTCTTATGTACTAACAAGTGCTTTTCCGGCTGGTGGAGTGGATTTTGTTTAATCCTTAAAGTTCAAAATTTCATAGGAGATTATCAATAGTATTCTGCTGCTATTTAAATAATTAAATTAATTTTGCAGGGAAAAGTATATTTTTTAAAATATACAAATTAGGGTTTTTTTTGTTTTTATGGTTATGTTTTTGTTTTGTATTATTTTTGCATACAAACTGCCAATATTGATTACTTTCCTTTTCTTTTGTAGATACAGAATATCTATGAACCCTGTTGTAAGGTTTCAAAATTTCCCAGTAGAGTATAAGTTATATTTATCGGTTGGTTAATCATATTGTTTACTGTTATGGATCTATATATTTTGCCAAAGTAGTATATAAAAAGGGAGGAAGTAGATATCTATTGCATTTTTCCAGCAGCAGATATATTGGATAGGCTTTAAAGCAGGCTTTAAAGCTGGCCTTTCTTTTGTAACAGTTATGTCATCTTTATTGGATTATTATGAATGTAGGAATATATGTCTGTTATAGGAATGATCTAATCTATATTTCTTTTAGTTTTTGTTTTTATAGATGAAACCAGATGGTGGTCGATTCTGCACTGGATATGCTACGGTTTTCATAACATAAGGTAGTCTAAATTTAGGCCACTCCCTCCCCTCTTATCGGTACAGCAGGAAGTGACGTAAGTGCCTCTCTAGATGGGTGGAGCAGAGGTAGGTAAGATAGTCAAAATGTATGTAGGATGTAGATATTTCCTGTTGTCCAATAAGCTAGGTACGCCGAAAATAAAGTTTAGATCTGAGCTGATGGAATCGGATGGAGATCTCCGCACAGGTGCAGCTGACCAAGAAGCAGTGAACGGGCCTAGAGTTGAGGAGTCCTTTACCATGCATAGAGACCATGCCTCGGTGACACCGGTCACGTCAGTGACTTCTGTCACTCCTTGTGTTCTTAAATCCCTACAGGATCAAGTGAACCAATAAGAAGTGGAGTGCGAGACGCAGGGAGCCGGCTGACTGAGGAAGGTCTGTGGATGAAGGGCGGTAAGCTTTCTCTGCCATGAGATCTCTTCTTAATGATGATCCAAGTAACATGGACTAACATCTGTGAAAGTTGGATATCAGTGTGCGCTTTGGTGACGCCAGGGTTCAGTACCCAGGTAGACAAACTCACCCGGTCTTGTGAAACACGTTCTTAAAACAATGAGGAAAAACTGTAAAGAGTCCGTAGAAACACCCTGCACCTGCTCTACCCATTCTTAGAGACTGCAAACTGATTATAGTTGTTTATCATGAGCACGTTGTATGCAAGTCTGTGCGTGTTGTGTAGATTTCTTTCCAGGTCTGGTCAGAGGCATTCCAGTGCAGAAAACGACGTCATTGCTGAAAATCCACATAATGCAAGTGGTATGTAAAAAAAACAAACTGATAAGTTGTAAATCAATGCGTGTTATATTTCTCTTTAGTGTGTGTTGTGTTTCTCTTTAGTAATAAACAGGTTCCAATGTAAAATGTTGTTCTTTGGTCTAGTGCAAACCTCGTATAATTTTTAAAAACAAGTGTATTTTCTAATTCCAGATCCTAAATCAGAGTTAGTAGTATATGGTTTTCGGTCGGGAGACTGATTAATCCTAAAAGGATACAGAAAATTCGATAAAGCTCAACGGCAGGACAGCATGGATTCACGCCCTGCATTGCAGAAGGGTCGATCCACTGGAGCTACACTAAGCGTCCTGTTCACATTTATCCTTTACAAAAAACCTGTACAGTCCCAAACCATCATTGCCGAAACAGTTAGAAGAGAGGACTTAGAGAACCTTGAGACATGGGAAAGTCCAACTACAAAGGGTGAGGACTCGCCTAGGGGTCCTTGGTCTCAAACCGGTGAAGAAATCCCATTCCCCTCTCCACCCATGCCTCAACGTTCAGTCAGGCAGGATTTCCCAACAGATCTTTCTTCCTCTTTTCCTAAGGGAACACAGTACCCTTAGTATTTGGAAATGGCAGAAGTAAGTCAAGGGGGGGACTGTTAAGGGTACGAATTGAGTAATCTAAACTACTTAATTCAGCCATTTCATAGACCCAAAAATGTGGTTTGGTTAATGTAATCTAACCATTTACAAATGTTTTTGTCTCCTACTAACTCATATGAATATATTCAGTGATTTTCCTTAATATAAAATGCTAGCTATGGATTCTCTCATCTCGGGAAAAGTTTTGGAAGAGTTTATTCCATCACGCTGATGTCTCTCCGGCCTAGTCTGCTGAGCACTGGCAGTGACACGCGAGTTGACGTCACATCTCAAAAACCAATGGACACGACACAACCGAAGCAGAAAGCGGCCGCTATTCTACCCATTATCCCAGAAGATTTTTCCAAGTCTGCGCCACAAACTGTTCACATGAAGCCTCATCATGTTTTGTTGTTTTTTTTTTAACAAAAGCAGATTATCCAGGTTCACAAAGTGGCCCTAAGTGGACTAGCACTGACTAAGCATCCTCTTTTTTGTTTTATATCCGGAAAGAAGAACCATGGACAATTTCCAAATGTCCTTTTGTTTTTTGTTTTTTTAATTATGTGCTAATTTTTAAATAAGGTTTAGATTCAATTTTTCCTAATCAGGATAATGTGCCCTAATAAGAGTAATAACGCCAATTCTAATAGCCCCTATAAATCATAGAGTTATATTTAATAAATAAAAATAAGTACTTAAGGGGGGGAGCTAAAAAAAGCCTATAGTGTTAAATTAAACAACCGATTTCATGAAAAGCCCGCATATATAGATATAGATATAATTAAAGTCCCAAGGGCAATAGGTCACAAAAAAGTCCCAAATAATAAAATATATCTAAATGGGGAAAATTTTTAAATTTAAGGTTAATAATATTCACAGATATTTTATTAAAGGGGGGACTGTGGAGGTCACCTGAGCTGTAGTATGTTTGTTTAAACGTAATAAGAATATCTGTGTATATAACTAAATCAAAATCTAGATGTAGATGCAAAATTATCTGTCTGTCTATGTAGCCATTGCACAGACCTATAGTATAATTTAAAGTTGTATAGTCATGAAGGGGTTAACCAAAGATAATGAAGCCAAAATGTGAAGCTACAAACTCTTATCAGTAGTGTCCACACAGAAAAAATGTTTTAATGAACATCTGCTGGGAGAAATAGGGGAGTGACACTCCCATAAACTCTGTGTATCATTTTCAAGGCCGAAGGTGCCTTCTGTAATAATTAAGTTTCTTTCAATATAATAATGAGCTCAGTGGGTATTGCTGACTCAAGGAGAGAGCATGTTGTCTGTGTGTTCTTTGTCTTATATACATTGATATATATCGGCACTGGTATACAGCATTAATGGGGCACCGTCTCTGGATCCTAAACGAAGACTCCATTAGCAGTCTTCAATGCACATTCCTCCCTTGACACAGTCTCTCCATGTGAGGAGTGTGGCTGCAGATTACTGCACTCACTCTCCCCCGGTCCACAGTGGGGCAGCCTGTGCAGCAGCGACGTCAGCGTCCCTGCTTGCAGGGATCCAGCTGACAGCCGCTGTCTGCGCATGCGCCGCCAGCTTTCCAGAGGGAGTGATCGCGGGGACGGAGCAGCAACAGCAGCCAGGTAACATAAGACCGGGGGCTGGGGCTGGGGGGGGAGTGACGGGGGGTGACGGCGGGACCTGGGGACACCTTTCTGCCGCATGTGACGTGTCACATGTGGCAGAAAAAGCAGGATGAATGCGGCCGCGCGCTGCACGCCGACATCCTGCATGCTCCGGAGGGGGGAAGGGGGAGCGCTCTGGAGAACCGGAGGGGGCTCCGGGGACCAGAGATCTCCGGTGCACCGGAGGAGGGGTCAGGGGGAGGACATTTCCCTGCGATCTGAAATGTTTGATCATTTCAGATCAGAGGGAAATGAATGCAGAGCCGGCGGCGGCGGCAGTTTTCGGCGCTCGGCGGCGCCATTTTGGATGTCCGGTGGGGGTGGGGGGGGGTTGATTTCTCCGGTATCGGGGGCTTTGGGGGCACTAAAGGATTATATTTCTTTCTCATCGGACATGTTTGATCATGTCCGATGAGAAAGAAATCAGTATTATTTGCCATTTTTTTTTTTTTATGTGTACGTCGGTATACGGTGTATACCGGCGATCACATTATCGGGGTCCAAAAAAAACCCCCGATTCATAATCTTGGGGGTCTCAGCTACCTCCGGTAGCTGAAACCCCCGAGATTTTTCGTCACTGGGGGGCGCTACAAGCTTTTTCCGGCCTGACGTCTCAAGACGTCGGAACAGAATAAGTACCCTGTTTTTCCGACGTCTTGAGACGTTAGGCCGTCGCTATGGGGTTAATATTGTGATTCCCTCATCCTGTGTTGTCTGAGTAGTGTTCCGCCCATGGTTAAGGAGGTCGGGCGTTCAGTTGGGATGAGCCCTGGGCCATGCTGTCTTTCTAAAGGCAGCCGGGCCAGCGGACGAGTGGAGTGCACCCACTGACCCCTGTGTCTCCACAATTGGTGGCAGAGGTGGGATACTACTCAGGCTGGTTTATCCAGGGGAGCTGCAGAGGACTGGTGTTCTCGGACACCGTCCAGGGCTCAACAACCAGGTAGGCACATAAGCATACCCAGCAGGCCATAGTGGAGGCATTCAGGTTTCGGACGCTGCCATTTCCAACCCCACCAGCTCAGCCATGGGACAAGGACCGGAGAGGAGTTAAGGCCGCAGCAGTAAATTGATGCTACAGGTTCTGTGCCAGATGCAAAAGATTGACTACAGGAACGCTGACACTCGGTCAGACTTGATCCGAAAATTAGTCCGTTGGGATTCCCAGAATGATGCAGAGGGCGATGAGGACCCCGCCGATATTGACCCAGAGGAATTAAACTATGTGCCAAATCATGAATCTAGTGACAATCGGGAATCAACTTGGTCCCAAATAGCCAGAGCCACAGAGTTGTTGGCTGCATTGGGGCCTAAATCCTCAAGAGAAGAGAGCACTTGTGTTCTGGAATTTATTTATAGGGTTCCAGCTGCCGTACTGGTAACACCAGCCGCTCGAGAAGGATGGTCCCGCTACCCAGCAGAAGCTGCACCAAAACAAAGGTCTTCAAACAGGGCCTGTGACTTGCCCAATCTACGCTGCTGTTATACATGTGGGCGCCTTGGACATATCGATAAAGGTTGTCTCCAAAACCGAGGCCCCATGCTTGGAGCCCATCTGCCAGCTCAGCCGGACAAGGTCAGTGACATACAGAGTCAGGGACTACGAAACACTGGTTCCTCCATTACCCTGGTGTGGCGCCCCTGACCTGGTCAGGCACCACTGAGTACTGCACTCAGCCTGAGTGAGTACAACACAGGTAATCCCAGAGGCTGACTAGGGTGTGGACACACGGAACACTAGTAACCAGAGCACACACACAGCTAGTTGGGAACCCTGAGCAGACTCAGGGAGGGGGCGTGACACTCGCCTCCTGGCTAGTGGTGGGTGGTGTCACTGGGAACAAGAAGTTGTGCAGAGGCAGGCATAGAGGGGAGGGAGTAGTGAGCTGAGTTGGCTGGTGGAGCTGAGGGAGTAAGGAAGTGGAGTGCAGAGAAGATAAACCGACACTGCACCATTCGTGGCTGCTGGCAGGGAGAAAGGGCTACTTGGTAGTGCCGCCTGAAAACCACTTGAGGCCGGAGTGCAGAGAGGTGGCTGAGTACAGGGACTGCCAGAAGACCCTGCCTGCACGGGGTACAGGTCTCTAGAGCAGGGGCCCATTCAGTTGGCCTGCTCAACCTGCCGGTGAGGGCACTTTATCCTCCTCACCAAACTTACACAGAGTCTGCAGCTACAGCAGCAACAATGGGCCCATAAGTGACTGACGGCAATCAACCAGAATCACTTGGTCCACGCTGCCCTCAAACGGGTCAGAAAGGAAAGAACGGCGTAGGCGACTTCCCTGGGTGACCCCAGCAGGACTTCAAGTCGGGGTCACCTCAAAACAAGAAGGGCTAGGAAGGCGAGTCAGCAGTCACCCCTAGAACAGCCGTAGGGAAACCTGGTTCCTCCTGGTCCACCAGAGCATCGCCTGGGTTAACTCACCCCTGCCACCTGAAGTGAGTAAAAACCCTGAAAGACATTGCTGTTTTACGTGTGAGTTCTTCTGCGACCTGTGGTACTACACACCTACACCGGGCTCTGGGGGCCAGCCTCACTCTCGGGAGGCCACCACATCTAACTGCACCCAACATCAGCCCCAGGCGTCCCCTAATCTGAAGTGGCGGCCACCCTGACCGCAATTACCGAGAATGGCGTCACAAATCCCCCATTGAAGTTAACCTACCTGTGACCAGAAGATTTCCAAACCCATGGAGAACCTGCGACGACCTGCACCTGAAGGTAATGCGGGGCTACACACTGGTAAGCCCATTTACTGTTTCCCCAGAAGACCATTTACCAGATTCCCAATTATCCATCTCCCTGGCTGAGGGCCAGCGCTCGGACATCCCTCTGGCATGTGTGAAGTTGGACCTAAGGACCGACCAGGGAGAGGTCGAGGTGGAGCTTATGGACAGTGTCCCCACACCAGTTGTTTTGGAAAATGACCAGAGAGAGGTTGATGTGAGACTTGTGGACAGCCTCCCCATACCTGGTATTTTGGGGACTAACCAGGAAGCGATCAATGTGGGACTTGTGAACAGCCTCCCCACACCTGGTATTTTGGGGACCAACCAGGAAGCGATCGATGTGGGATTTGTGAACAGCCTCCCCATACCTGTCATTGTGGAGACTGACCACAGCAAGGCTGATGTGGAACTTATGATCAGCATCCCCACACCTGTTATTTTGGGGTCTGACCAGGAAGAAGTCCATATGGAGCTTATGGACAGCCTCTCCACACCTGTTATTTCAGGGGCTAACCAGGAGGAAGTTGATGTAGGGCTCATGGATGGTCTCCCCACTTCTGTTATTTCAGGGACTAACCAGGAGGAAATTGAAGTGGGGTTCATGGATGGCCCCACCAAGCCTGTTGTTTCGGATACCACACAGAGGGAAGTGGAAGTGTGGCTTGTGGATTACCTGCTCACACCAGTTATTTTGAAGTATGACCTAGGACAAGGACTATCCTGCCAGTTTGTAGCAGCCATCACCCACTTCCCTGATGTGGATCTTTCTAACATCTTTTCCAAGGATCATTCACATTCCCAGTCTCCATCATCCACTTCTGAGCCAACAACCATGAGTAAGCCTAACCAGACTGTGGCTATTGACTGAGGGAAGATTGATAGTAAGAAATGTATGCAAGCCCACCTCATGGACCCCACCTTAGTGCTTGTCCACAATATGGCTGCTCAACCTGGGGGAGGTAATCAGGGGTAGGTGTATAGATGCGAGCCTCTGTTGCTGACCTCACCATTAAAAAGGACAATGCCGTCAAGAGGAGAAGGGTGATCGGAAACCTATCCTGTCTGGCTAATATTAAGAAGGGGGAGGAATGTGACGACATGGACTTTGTCAGTTCTTAGCAGGGGTTACATTTCTTAAAATTCAACCAGACATGAAGATAGCTTGTTTGTAGACGGGGGATAAGCCCTTATTGTTTTTACAAGACTCTTGTTGACTCATGTAATTGCCTTGGCTAATGAAGGCCAGACACACAGATAAATCAATTATGCGAACTTCCCATTGTATTATTAAGTGAATTGCTAGATGTGATGTAACTTACCTGTCTCTCCCTTGTCTCTGGATATTTGAATATGGCTTGAAATCTAGCCAATAAGAGCCCAGTCTTTTCCACCAATCGTGAAGATCCCAATGGTCTGAATGGAGAGCTCAGGGGCATAAGAAGGAGGACTGTCCATTGCCCAGGTAGACTTTTGCTACATGCTACCAATCTAGGATCTGCGGATCAGATTGGTAAACTGTACCTGGATTATAATAATACATGGACCTCAGCATCGAATGCAAGGATTTGGCTGAGCTATCAAGGACTACCTAAGGAAGGAATCCAGCTTGGGACAATACAGTCACTGGACTGGACTTTGCAGACCTCAACTAGCTTCCTAAATCTGGCGTTATTCCATTCTTGGTGGGTGCCCGCCTAAAGCGGGGTGCTGCTGGATTGGAGTAAGTAGCCCTGGAAGCTCTGAGGCAAGGACATTCTAAATCCCTGGTGAGCCAGCGGAAGGGTGAGAAACTGTTGCTTGTTACATTTGTGTGTTTTGCTGGTTATGTGCTATGTGCCGTTAATTGTTTGGGGATCCAATATAGTCTTAATATTGTGATTCCCTCATCCTGTGTTGCCTGAGTAGTGTTCCGTCCACGGTTAAGGAGGTCGGGCGTTCAGTTGGGATGAGCCCTGGGCCATGCTGTCTTTCTAAAGGCGGCCGGGCCAGCGGATGAGAGTACCCACTGACCCCCTTGTCTCCACAGGCGTTACAAGGAGAAAACCCACTGAACACCCAAACCGAACTGATCCCTATCAGGTTCGAGTTCGACGGAGCCCATCATAGCAAGTGACTGGTATTACCCTGGTGAGCGGCACAGCACTAAAAGTGAGTGAACAACCTGGAACTGCAGCCATAGACTCTGAGTCTTTATTACCAGTACTGCCGCTCCGCGCCGCCATTACTGCTCCCCCCTCATCATCCTCCCCGGGCCCGCGCCACCTGTGGGGAACGATACTACCTATAGCTGCTACCATCTGCTCTGGAGAACAGCGACAGCAGCGGTGGCCCATACCCTGGCCGCATACCACAGGTGGCGTCACGACATTCACCTCACTACTACCCCCATCATCTCTCCCCTGCCATCTTCTGTTCGCCTTAAGGCAACAGAGCCGGGCTAGGCCGCCCGTGACAATGACAGTCAACGGCCCGGCAACGAGTAGGTTAAATGCACCTGCCCTGTGAGGCGCTACATAAACTCTTATGGGCAGCAGAGTCCTGTCATTCTTTCTCCTGTAGAGTGTAAGCTCTTATGATCAGAAGGATCCTCTTGCTCTTTTTCCTGTAGAGTCTAAGCTCTTCTGGGCAGCAGGGTCCTCTCATTGTTTCTCCTGTAGAGTCTGAGCTCTTCTGGACAGAAGGGTCCTCTCTCTCCTGTAGAGTCTAAGCTCTGCTGGGCAGTAGGGTCTTCTCATTCTTTCTCCTGTAGAGTGTAAGCTCTTATGGGCAATAGGGTCGTCTAATTTTTTCTCCTGTCGAGTATAATAAGCTCTTATGGTCGGTGAGAAATAAATTGCATTGTGAAAAGATGGAGGAAAGACTCTATGTGGGATAGTTTGGACTCAATAGGATGGTACATGGTCTTTTCAGTGTACAGTGTATGGTAATCTCCAGTGAAATGTTTGTAGAATAGCATACAGTATATGAGGTATTTGGTATAGATTTGCAGTGCTATGAATGAAAAGTTAGGTCCTGGTGGCCTGATAGTACTTAGTAACCTTGAGACATGGCCGATTATTTATCTTGTCACCGTCTTTATGGGTGATCTTCATCTTTTGTTTTTATATATGTGGTCAACAAGATGTTTTTACTGCTGCAAATGTAGGTTTGCACTTCACCATTAGCTTCCCTGAGGCAAACACAAGATGGGAATTCATTACATGGTGGGATTGCTTAATCAATCACTGTGGAAAGTCCATCTCATTAATAACATGGGAGAGCTATAGAATCAATAAATCACGTTACACTGCTCTTGTAGAAGGAGCTCATCCGTCATATTTTAACATCCAGACCCATGAGGATCAGTAGAGTGTATCTGGACCAGCGTGACTCCTGTGCATGGGGTATGGGAGGTGGCTGGTAGCACCGCTCAGTCTCATGCATATAGCTCCGCTGGATTAACAGACAGCTTGAGAAACACGTTGGAAACAATTAGTTTTTCTAATAACATACAATCACTTCAAGCTAAATTTTGGCCAGAACCAATTGCAGCCGTGTAAACCTCAAACCAATGTGAATGTATTAAATAACTGACACCTTTGTGCTATCCTTTCACCAAATTTTTCATGTTGGTGCCTAATGAGTTAATTTTAGTTACGTCCAAGTGGGCGTTATCAGATAGATTTCACTGGGGCGTGTACTTCTTCCTCTTGTATGATGCTGACCAATCATAAGCAGGCAGCAACATTCAAAGGCAAGCAATACGCCCCCACCATAGCTCAGAGCAGGTTTCTCAGTGTGTGAGGTGTAATGATACAGCTCTGCGCTCCTGCATGAGTCAGTGTGAGGGAGGGGGCAGAGCAGCTGAGTTTAGCTGTGTCACATTATAAACCCTTCTATCAACTCTCCTGATTACTGAGTGTCAGTATCACACTTACATCTGCTGTGCTGAGGCAACGTATACTCATTCTGTAGTGAGATCAGGGCTGTCCTTCCATCTCACACAGGAGTAACCTGCCTGTTCTGCACTATTCCTGTGTGAGATGTAATGACATCCTGCTCTTATCTTACTGCACAGCAAGTACAACAGACATAAGTGTAATACTGAAACTTTGAGTTCTCAGCTCTGGACAGGCAGTGTGGTGGAGGGACAGTGCAGCAGAAGTGATGATGGTATGAGAGGAGGAGAGCTGCTAGAATATATTGAGCAACATGAGTAGGTTTATACACACAGTATATATGTCACCTGGATTACAACACAGCTAAACTGTGCTAAGCTCGGCTCCACTGTGCCTCCACAATCCAATTAACCTTTTCCTATCCTGAGTCCCCCCGGGGAAGACATTCCAAAAATTTTGTTACGCTCCTTTGGCGGGCCACTGCCTTGTTTATCATTAACATGTGAATAAATTGATTTCCTGTTGATTTATTTTACAAAATTCATTCACATTGCAAAATTCTGTTTCGACGTTTTTTCCCCCAATTATAATAGGATTTCAATTGGCAGAACAGGAAATTTTATTGGATAGGAAAAAGTTAAGGCACAATTGAAATGTCAGGATTCCGGGTTTTTCATTGAACTTTCTGGTTTTGATGCCTTAGTCAAGATGGCGGTTGCCGCTTCATTTTTACCATGTGGTTTCTGTCAGTCTGCTTATTTAAGTTCCGATGTGTCATTCATGGCTTGCTTGAGTATTTTTAATTTTTTTTTTTACTTACATTGTTCCTCTGAGTGTGTGACTCCCTTTGACCTGGCTCCTCTGATTGGTGTTGCTCCTTACTTCTGGCTGCTCCTCGCTCCACTCCTGGTTTCCTGATCCTTCTTGCTACACCTGTTCCCAGCAAAGCTACATGGTAGCAGTATCACTGGATATGCTGTGGTTTACTGGACTCTACTCAGGTGGACTCTCTACTCTGCTTCAGGTGACATGCTCCAAGAAGGGTCTCAAGTCTGCCAGCACTACGGTTTGCACCAGAACCATGTAAGCCAGTACCTGTTGCCAGTGTGTACACTGTCCTATAGCCTTTGCTCTGCAATCTTGCCTGTGTTACTAACTACTGTTCGGGACTTGTTACCTCTGTGTATGAACTATTTCCAGATCTAAGGAAAGTCCTGCCATGAACTTGAACAGACTTATTGCTTCACTTCGACCACTTTCGAGGGTCTGCTGATAGGTCTTAGACTTTGTAATCTTTTTTTGTTTCTATGGTAACGAATGTTACATCACATGAAAGCCTTATGTGTCTAATATATGTTTTCAAAATGTTGTGTTTGTTGCATATGGCAACAGTGTTCTACGCACGCGGGAAAACAAAATGGTGGAGTCTAACAGCAACTGAGAACAGAGAAGTGATAAAATTCTTCTTTCTGCAAGGAAAGTCCACGAAGGATATTCATGGTGATATCTCGCAGACATTGGGGGATCAATGCCCTTCATAGTCCACAGTTAAGAACTGTGTTGCCAAATTTAAAACAGGCTACTTCAGCACCAATGATGAGGAATGTCCTGGGCGACCGAGAGTGGTTGTTCTGGAGATCGTCAATGCTGTGCACAACCTCATACTGGAGAATCGAAATTTCAGCTAAAGCAATAGCAGACATCATGGGGAATTCCCATGAAAGTGTTTGTGTCATTATCCATGAACATTTGGACATGAGGAAGCTGCTATCTGCAAAGTGGGTTCCCAAATGTTTGACAACAGATCAGAGAAGCATGTGAGTGAAAACTTCCCGGTCCATTTGTCAGTGTTTCTGTACTGATAAAAACTTCCTGGATCGACTGGTCACTATCGATGAAATCTGGATTTATTTGTATGACCTTGAAAACAAGGAGCAGCTAAAAGAGTGGAGGCACAGTGGTTCTCCTCATCCAAAGAAGTTCAGGGTGCAAAAATCAGCCATTAAGATGATGGTATCTGTGTTCTGGGATAAGAAGGGCGTGCTACTAGTGGACTACCTTCAAAAGGGTTCCACCATCAATGCAAGGTGTTACATGGAACTTTTCTATCAATTGAAGGCAGCTCTGAAGACCAAAAGGTGCGGCAAGCTGTCCAAAGGAATCTTGTTCATGCAAGACAACGCCTCAGCTCACACTGCAAAAGCGACCACGGCAAAAGAGGCAGAGCTTCCAGTTGGTTGACCACCCATCTTATACACCAGATCTAGCTCTCTCCGACTATCATCTGTTTCCAAACCTGAAGAAACACCTCAAGTGTACCAAATTTCACACCATTTCTGATGCCATGGCTGCTACAGATGGCAGGTTTGAAGCACAACCGGAATACTACTTTTTGCTAGGCTTACAGAACTTGGAATACCGATGTAAGAAGTTTGTTGACATCAATGGAGAGTATGTGGAATAAATGTAAAGTTTCATTATCCTATCTTGTGTCTTTCTGGGTAAAGCCAAAGACTTTTCAGTAGCCCCTCGTCCTTGCACTTGCTTGGACTAGTTTTGTATGAACTTTATTGCACTTTTGTTGCACTGTGTGAATAAAAACTTGAATCACCACATGCTTTGTGTAAGTTCAGTCACATGCCATCAGGTTTCAAGGTATCCATTAGATCTTAACAGGAGCTAAGCTCAGTACATTTGAATTGAGTTGGAAGCAGGTTAACAGCATACCTCCCAACTTTTAAAGAAGGAAAAGAGGGACAAAGTTTGCAGCGCGCTAAGCGCGCCACGGCAAATTTTTAGGCCACGCCCCCTAACCACACCCATTTCACAGTCACGCCCATATCCACTCCCCATCCACACCCATTTCACAGTCACGCCCATATCCACTCCCCATCCACACCCATTCAGCATGGACACGCAGGCAGCCGGCGGGCCTCCAGCATGGACACGCAGGCAGCCGGCGGGCCTCCAGCATGGACACGCAGGCAGCCGGCAGGCAGCCGGCAGGCCCCAAGCACGGAGATGCAGGCAGCCGGTGGGCTTCCAGCACGGAAACGCAGGCAGCCGGCGGGCCTCCAGCACGGAGACGCAGGCAGCCACAGTGAGGCGGCCGGTCGCCCGCACAGTGAGGCGGCCGGTCGCCTTCACAGACAGGCGGCCGGCCGCCCGCCTTCACAGACAGGCGGTGGGCCGCCCGCAGAGAGGCGGCGGGCCGCCCGCACAGAGAGGCGGCCGTCCACCGCAGAGACAGGCAGCCGTCCGCCCGCACAGAGAGCCGGCGGGCCGCCCGCACAATGAGGCGGCGGGCCGTCCGCACAATGAGGCGGCGGAGGGCGCCCGCACAGACAGGCGGCAGGCCGCCGCACAGAGAGGCGCGGGCCGACCGCACAAAGAAGCAGCCCGAACAGAGAGGCGGCCGGTCACCTTCACAGACAGGCGGCGGGGGGCGCCCGCACAGACAGGCGGAGGGGGGCGCCCGCACAGACAGGCGGCGGGGGGCGCCCGCACAGAGAGGCGAGGGCCGCCTGCACAGTGAGATGGCGGGCCGCCCGCACAGAGAGGCGGCCGTCCGCCCGCACAGAGAGGCGGCCATCCGCCCGCAGAGACAGGCGGCCGTCCGCCCGCAGAGACAGGCGGCCGTCCGCCCGCAGAGACAGGCTGACGACCGACCGCACAGAGAGGCGGCCGGCCGACCGCACAGAGAGGCTCCGGCCGGGGGGGGGGGGAGGGAGGGGAATCAGCGCTGGGGAGATTCAGTTTACATACCTTAGCAGCAGCACAGAGCAGACAGACTAGTTTCGGGCACCGCGCTCCTCTCTGTTATGCCACGTCACGTGTTAGGATGGTAGGAGGGAAAAGCAGGGAGGTGGGGAGTCATCCAGGATGGTCCAGCGTCGCATCCAGCTCTGCTGCATGGAGGTGATAGGAGCTGCAGAAGACACCGCCGCACCGGTCACCTCCACACAGCAACTGAGGTGAGAAGCGCGATCAGCTGAGCTGTCACTGAGGTTACCCGCTGTTACTGGATCCAGTGACAGCGGGTAACCTCAGTGACAGCTCAGCTGATCGCGCTTCTCACCTCAGTTGCTGTGTGGAGGTGACCGGAGCGGCGGTGTCTTCTGCAGCTCCTGTCACCTCCATGCAGCAGAGCTGGATGCGACGCTGGACCATCCTGGATGACGCCGGACATGGAGGGCTTTTTCGGGCTGATTAAATTGTTGAACCAGGGTATATGTGTGTGTTTTTTATTTCTAATAAAGGATTTTTTCTGGTGTGTGTGTTTATTTACTGTAATTTACAGATTAATCATGAAAGGAATCTCGGGGAGACGCCTGACATGATTAATCTAGGATTTAGTGGCAGCTATGGGCTGCCATTAACTCCTTATTACCCCGATTTGCCAAAGCACCAGGGCAAATCGGGAAGAGCCGGGTACAGCCCCAGAACTGTCGCATATAATGTATGCGGCAATTCTGGGCGGCTGCTGACTGATATTGTTAGGCTGGGGGGCTCCCCATAACGTGGAGCTCCCCATGCTGAGAATACCAGCCTTCAGCCGTATGGCTTTATCTGGCTGGCATTAAAATTGGGGGGACCGCACGCCTTTTTTTTTTAATTATTTATTTATTTGTTTTACTGCACAGTATAGACACGCCCACCGGCTGCTGTGATTGGGTGCAGTGAGGCACCTGTCACTCAGTGTGGGGGCGTGTCTCACTGCAACCAATCATAGGCGCCGGTGGGCAGGGAAAGCAGGGAATAGGAGATTGTTTAATGAGCGGCCGGCTTTTTCAAAATAGTAAAAGCCGCTGCAGCAGTGTGAATGCCGTGCAGCGCCGCGCTGGTGATCGAGGAACGGTAAGTATGAGAAAGGGGGGAAACTGACCGACAGACTGTGAGAGAGGGACAGAGAGACTGACAGAGAGACCGACCGACGGACTCAGGGAGATTGACCGACATACACAGAAATAGAAAGAATAGCCGACATCACTAGAAATAAAAACACCAAACGGACACGGACTATAGGTAGATGCATACGTGTTTACTAACGTGTGTGCACATACCCATAGACTTTCATTGTGTCCACGTGTGCGTGCTCCGTGCAGATAACGGACATGCATCCGTGCAAAACGCAAACACATACGGATCACGGACACGCACACACGGACATAATGAAATAACGCACGTGTGACCACAATCATAGATTAACATTGGTGCACGTTTGGCCGTGTCTCCGGTATATACGGAAACGGACCAAACACGCACGTGTATCACGGACGTGTGAAGGGGGCCTTAGGCTGTTTTCACGCTATTTGTGTACATGGAACGTGCTTGTGTCACGGGCGGGGAGGAGGGTGTCAGCACTGCGCTCACCCCTCTGCTCGGGTCCGGCTGCTGCTGCTCAGTGGTGGCTCGAGCGGTGGGCCGGATCCCGGGGGTCTCAAGCGGCGCTCCTCGCCCGTGAGTGAAAGGGGATTGGGTTTTGGGATATAGTCTATTGTCCGTGACGCCACCCACGGTTGTGGTGATTTGTTGACACCACCGCTGCTCTGTATGGGGATCCCGGGAGTGATGATGTGGAGCAGCCAGTTGTTGTGTTGCCCCTCCGTGGGTAGGGGTTGGTGATCCCGGGGCCCAGTGATGAGGTGGGAGATGCAGGGCCTGGTGGGCGCAGGGACGCGGGGGCAGCGCTGTGCCTTGCGGCACTGTGGTACTCACTCAGCCTGAGGCGATGACACAGTTCTCGGTAAAACACACGGCTGGAAAGACGGTTCCCACGGACGTCTGCATTTGCTTTCCCCAGTAGGTGACGGTGACGGTCTCTCTGTCCTGCACCTATGTTGATGATGGTTGAAATGGGTTCCCACCGGAAACCCGCTCCCCGGCTTCAATCTGGGCCGGAGGAGCCCTACTTTGCCCGCAGGCGCTGGCCCTGAGAAACTGGTGCCCTGGCGGTGGCGGTGTCTCTCTTCAATGGTTGAACTGTTGCCTTCAATCGGGACTTGGTTGTTTGGAGACAGTCGTCCCCTTCACTGACGGATTTGGCAAATTATGGCGACTCCTAGCCTTGCCGGGGTCCGAGAGGCCCCTGCCCTGGTGCTGACTGTCCTTCGTATACTGCTCCAGACCGCCGGGTCACCACCCGTCCGCGGTCCTTCCAGCAACCTCCGAGCAGTCACCCCTCCAGACAATCACCGCCGTCTGCTGACCTTGCTGTCTCTCAGCCCGGGGCACACACCCGGACTAACTTCAGGCTTTACTTCTGTCACCTTTCACTTTAGCTCCACTACTACTTTACTTCCTTCACTTAGCTCCTCACTCAAGCTTCCCCTGAGCTAATCTGCCTGGTTCCTCCCGCCTCCAGGGCTGTGAACTCCTCGATGGGTGGAGCCAACCGCCTGGCCCACCCCCTGGTGTGAACATCATCCCCTGGAGGAAGGCAACAAGGATTTTTGGGTTAGCTGTATGTGCCTAACTGGGGTGTAAGGTGTGGTGGTGTGATGACCTGTGACCCCTGGCTTGCCCAGGGCGTCACATTCCCCCTTAGCAAAATGCAGACCGTCCGCGGGCTGCCCGTCCAACACCGGTTTTATTTTCTGTAAAATATGTAAAAGTAAAACGATAACATATATACATTTTTATTACTTCTTCCCATAACGGGAGGCACTTTTCTTAAACGTTGCAAACGGTTTACGGTTACGGTTTCCGCTCTCTCCCATCCAAGCAACCTGGCCCTGATGCTGCCCCTAAAACCCAGGCAGCACCCCTTGTCCCCAAGTCCAGCACACGTTACCCGAGCGGGATCTGTCCTTCCCCTCCAGAGGGTAGCCACCGGTCCCTATGGTGGCTGGGCCCCAGCCGGCTCTACTGCGGGACCTCCCTCCAACCTGCCTCTCCGGAGGCGGCAATGCGGAAACGGTAACGGTAAACAACTTATTTACAAGCCACTAACGTTTGTGGTTGCCCTGCAAGTTCACGGGCTTGTCCATAAGGAGTCCCTTATGCAACACTTTTTAAATGGTCCCCACGGGGACAACGGTGCCGGCAACGGCCGGTTTTCTAAATGACGGTTAATCAGGTTACTTTTCGGTAATCATTTTGCTTATCATTTTCAACTTTTTCAAACAAACACAACTCAGTGGTGGTCCCAACGGGGACTGGACAACGGTGCTCCGCTGCCCTTACTCCGGATATTCAGCGTCATCCGAGGGAGGGGGTGCAGGACTCACTCGGCTCTCTTGGCTGCCCCTCAGTTTGGCATCCAGGGCGAACCACCCCCTCTCTCCACAGTGCCGGGCATACTGTACAATGTCACCCGGCATTAGGTTGTGGCCGGGATGCTCTTCAGGCAGGTGGGCGTTCACATCCCGCCGGGCTACAAACACTTCGGCCTCCAGGCCCGGTTCATATATAAACCCATAGCCCCAGCGGACATCAAACCGCCTCACCTGCCCCTCGTACAGCGGGCCCCGGACACGGAACGTGGCCTGGCGGAGATTCTCCTTCTCCCTCATCGCTCGGGCCACCAGCTCGGCCTTCTTCCTCTCTCTTTCACCGATCTCCAGGCCCAGCGGTACCGGCTCCCTGTCCCAATACGTCGCTGCTGCGAGCTCCGGCGCACGGGTCGGGCCCCGCGGGACATTCTGGACGCTGCCTACTGTCAGGGATCTGGGCGGCGGGTCCCGCGGTGTCTTGGCCTTGGGCGCCGCCTTGCAGCGACAACCCGGCGTTACCTCAGCCGAGGTGTGGGGGATGGGCTCAGGGGCTTTCCGCGTCTGGGCCTCCGGCTCGGAACGGGTCATCAGCTCCAGCTCGGGGGACTTCTCGGGGGATGCCTCCGGTGCAGACTTCGGGGCCTTCCATGGCAACACCTCCGGTCGACTACGGGCTCCGGCTACAGGTCGGCCCGCCTGGGCGGGGACGCTGGGTATTGCTACCGGTTGCGGTGGTAGCAGGCCTAGTGGCGGGGTCACGGCCTCTGTGACGGGTGGCGAGGGAGGCAGCGGGGGGAGAGGGCTTGGACCGGGTCCCGCAGCCGCGATGACCGGCCCTTCCAGGGCATCGGGGCGTGGGTCACTCACCCTCCCTTCCTCCGCTTCCTCCTCGCGTCTCCGCACGGCTGCTATAACGTCCGCCATGTCGGCGTCCCACTCCTCCATGAATAGCTGCATCCTGACCTGCAGCCGTTGGTAGAGCTGCGCGGTCCGGATCTCCACCCACGCCGCGGTTCCAGGCGCGGGGGCTACGGTGTCGCGGGACGGCATCCACATGGTGACTTCTTCCAGGAACAGGGTGACTGCAGAGTCCTGGCGTCTCTGCTTTTATAGCTGCGCTCACATGCAGCCAGCCGCCATCGCGTCCCCCTTAGCTTCTCTTCCGGCCCCTCCTCTATTGGGGCGGGGTTTTGGCCTTCGCGCCTCTGTTACTCGAGAAGACGCTCGAGCGGCAACTTTTCGCGCCAAAGATGGCGACTTCTGAAATTTTTCAGCCGGATACCTCCGGCGGTCACAAGGCGCACCTCTACCCAGCGGCAGAGCAGTAAGATCCTGTTCGTGACGCCAAGTTGTCGCGGGCGGGGAGGAGGGTGTCAGCACTGCGCTCACCCCTCTGCTCGGGTCCGGCTGCTGCTGCTCAGTGGTGGCTCGAGCGGTGGGCCGGATCCCGGGGGTCTCGAGCGGTGCTCCTCGCCCGTGAGTGAAAGGGGATTGGGTTTTGGGATATAGTCTATTGTCCGTGACGCCACCCACGGTTGTGGTGATTTGTTGACACCACCGCTGCTCTGTATGGGGATCCCGGGAGTGATGATGTGGAGCAGCCAGTTGTTGTGTTGCCCCTCCGTGGGTAGGGGTTGGTGATCCCAGGGCCCAGTGATGAGGTGGGAGATGCAGGGCCTGGTGGGCGCAGGGACGCGGGGGCAGCGCTGTGCCTTGCGGCACTGTGGTACTCACTCAGCCTGAGGCGATGACACAGTTCTCGGTAAAACACACGGCTGGAAAGACGGTTCCCACGGACGGCTGCATTTGCTTTCCCCAGTAGGTGACGGTGACGGTCCCTCTGTCCTGCACCTATGTTGATGATGGTTGCGATGGGTTCCCACCGGTAACCCGCTCCCCGGCTTCAATCTGGGCCGGAGGAGCCCTACTTTGCCCGCAGGCGCTGGCCCTGAGAAACTGGTGCCCTGGCGGTGGCGGTGTCTCTCTTCAATGGTTGGACTGTTGCCTTCAATCGGGACTTGGTTGTTTGGAGACAGTCGTCCCCTTCACTGACGGATTTTGCAAATTATGGCGACTCCTAGCCTTGCCGGGGTCCGAGAGGCCCCTGCCCTGGTGCTGACTGTCCTTCGTATACTGCTCCAGAGCGCCGGGTCACCACCCGTCCGCGGTCCTTCCAGCAACCTCCGAGCAGTCACCCCTCCAGACAATCACCGCCGTCTGCTGACCTTGCTGTCTCTCAGCCCGGGGCACACACCCGGACTAACTTCAGGCTTTACTTCTGTCACCTTTCACTTTAGCTCCACTGCTACTTTACTTCCTTCACTTAGCTCCTCACTCAAGCTTCCCCTGAGCTAATCTGCCTGGTTCCTCCTGCCTCCAGGGCTGTGAACTCCTCGGTGGGTGGAGCCAACCGCCTGGCCCACCCCCTGGTGTGAACATCAGCCCCTGGAGGAAGGCAACAAGGATTTTTGGGTTAGCTGTATGTGCCTAACTGGGGTGTAGGGTGTGGTGGTGTGATGACCTGTGACCCCTGGCTTGCCCAAGGCGTCACACTTGGAACGGAAGACCCAGACTGACCACTGTGTCTCCTGACTTTAGCTAACTACTTCATATATGCTCAGTGGTATGCACAGATTTACACGTACACTTGACACACAGCTTCCAACACAGCTCACCTGTGCTCAGTTCAAATTTTCTGTGCTTGGCTCTGCTGTATCTCCACAACTGAGCTTCATCACACAACCAATACTTTCAGCAATTGGTGTAGTGATAGAGCTAAAAATACACAAAAGTGAATGTCCAGTTATCTATTCCCCCCTACACCTCTCCTTTTTTCACTACATATGAATTTATAATCAACTAGCTGTAGTACACGGCGTTGCCCGGGATAGTAACTGTTTCTCTGTCTTTCTCCCAGTCTCTCTCTGTCTGTCTCTCTCTGTCTGTCTGTCTCTTGGCCTGTCAGTCTCTGTCTGTCTTTGTATGTCTGTCTCCGTCTCTCTATCTTTCTCTCTCTATTTCTCTGTCCCTCTCTATCTCCATGTCTGTCTCTTTCCCTGTCTGTCTCTTTCCCTGTCTGTCTCTATCAGTCTCTCCACCGACATCATATTACCTCACACATACACACATACATACACATATACATACACACATACACACACACATACACTCAGCTTTATATATTAGATAACCCATAGCCTCTGAAAAAAGATTGTTAAGAAAACGGAGCACCAGGGTTACCAACCGTCCAGAAATTTTAGAACAGTCTGTAAAAATAGAGGTCACTTTCTTGATTTGTTTGTAAAAAACATTTCAAGCTGTCTGTGATATTTTTTTTTTTACTCTGAAGAAACTTACGCAGATTATTTTGAATGTAATTATCATCATTTTAAAATGTATAATTAATGCAGCTAAGGTGTCCATATCAGAATTATGGGCTGTTGACACTTATAATGATTTATCATTGTCTGTCGTAATTTTTTTGGATAAGCTGTCCAGAAAATAATAAAAGTCTAGTTGATAACCCTGTGAACCACACACAGATAGGACATGGGGCAACTTGATACTTGATATTTGGGTGTGTAGTCAGTGGGAGCATGGTCTTTATTAGTGGTGTGTCAAATGTCCATATACATTTTTGGCAGTCCAAGGTTGCAGATTAAACTGAAATGTATTGTGGTGCAGAGACCTGCCAGCTTCCTGTGCTGCAATACATGCCATTGGCCAATCAGAGGCCGATGGCTTACATTGGCATGGAGGTGACAGACGGTGCATGGCTTTGACGTCATGTGCCATGGCAAGCAAGCTGAAGTCCTGCACAAGAAATAGAAGAGGACACTGTGTGGTGTGGGAGTGGAGGAAGGTAAGAAGAATGTGGGATTTATAATGTGTTGGAGAAAGGAAGAAGAACATTACATATTATAACAGAATGGGTACATCATACAAGGAATGGGTCCAGGATGGGAAACATTATTACTGGAAAGGGCCCACGATGTGAGACATTATATCAAGAAGGAGCTCAGGAAGGAAGACATTATCCTACAAAGAGTGCCAGGATGGAGGATATTATTACAGGAAGGGGCCAGGATGTGGGACATTGTACCAGGAAAGGGTCCAGAATGGGGGACATTATAACTGGAAGGGGCCAGGATAGGGGACGTTATTATAGGGGAGTGAACATATGTCCTTATTGGATCTTAAATGTTACATCTGACCAGGGCCCATATATCTGACCAACATAAGGGGCCCCGGTCCAAATTTTACCAACTACCTGAAAGCATTCCCACCCAATTCATTATAAAACCCTGATAACATCTTTTCCCCCCCACTAATTGTTAATGACACTATCAGAGATTTATAATGAATATATTTGGGAGGAGAACTTTGTGACCATTCTTGACTGTCCCAGCTAGAGCCCTGACCTAAACCCAATTGAGCATCTCTGGAGAGACCTGAAAATCGCTGTCCACCAATGTTCACCATCCAACCTGATGGAACTGAAGATGATCTGCAAGGAAGAATGGCAGAGGATCCCCAAATCCAGGTGTGAAAAACGTGTTGCATCATTCCCAAGAAGACTCATGGCTGTACTAGTTGAAAAGAGTGCTTCTACTCAATACTGAGCAAAGGGGCTGACTACTTATGACCATGGGATATTTCAGTTTTTCTTGTTTAATAAATTTGAAAACATTTCTACATTTCTGTTTATTTTCTGTCAAGATGGGGTGCAGAGTGTGCATTAATGAGAAAAAAATGAACTTTTTTGAATTTACCAAATGGCTGCAATGAAACAAAGAGTAAAGGGGTCTGAATACTTTCCGTACCACTGTAAGCTGCAAAAACCCTGCATGAATTTACATACTGCAGACTTTAATGTGCTGCAAATGTGCAAGGAAAACACCACAGTTACTTACCGGTAGCCGGTTTTTCCAGAACCCATGACAGCACCACGTGATATATGGGTGCTGTCATGGGTGAGGGGAAACACCACAGATACTTACCAGTAGACGTTTTTTCCAGAACCCATGACAGCACCCATATATCACGTGGTGCTGTCATGGGTGAGGGGAAAATATAAGCGTTAGATTTCAGAAATCTCTTTCATTTTGCTTGTCTTGTAAAGCATTGCATACACTACTCACAAAAACTTAGGGATATTTGTCTTTTGGGGGAAATATCTGGATGATTGTAAGATGCATTTGTGATGCCATGGCAAAACCAGGTAGCCACAGATAGGCCCCTGCATAACACCTTCCCTCACTTAGGAAACACACAGCCGACCTGAAACCCTAGTCACCCCCCTTAGGGAAAGATAGACACACCAGTGGGCGGGACCGGGCAGTTGGACACGCCCACCCAGGGGTCTAGACAGCCCGGGGTGGGAAAACAAGCAGTTCTGAGTCAGTGAAGTTGAGTAGTTCAGTTTGGAGAGGAATGTGGGCTGGAGCTAGGTGTAGCTCCAGCAGAGGAGGTTCAAGTTGAACGGTGCCAGGGTAGGAGCCCTGGTGCCTTTGGCTAGGTGGTAGACGGTGGTCTCCATCAGCAGGAGATGGGAAGACGGCTCGGCAGAACCGAGGTGGACCGGGACAGGGTTGTAGCCCACCGGTACTGACACGGGGAACCGACCCGGAAACCGGAGCACAAAGAGGGTACTCAGACCCTGAAGCCAGGACCGGAAATCAGCGGCCTTGTTAATTAACCGATTGAGGCCAGGACTAGAGGTCCTGTCCCACCCAAAGTCCCTCATAGAAGACAACAGCCCACCGATAGGGATAGGAGGTCACCGCCAGGGCCCATAGATCCCACAGGCCAGCGTCTGCGGGCACGGCTCCTTAGGCCACATCCAGCCAGGAGCGGACTCCTGAGTTCCAGACTAGGAAGTCCACCTTACGCAAAGTCAGTGCAGAGGAAAAGGATAGAGACCACCATCTCGGGTGGGGGATCCGAATGCAACTGGCCGCGGCGCCGGCCACCAGCACCTTGGTTTACCAAAGACTCATGTGATTCATTGACTGTGATTAATCAACCATCCCCTTGCCGTCGCTATACCCTGCACGAAGACACTGGGCCCCGGGGCAACCATCCCTACCCACGGAGGGGTTAATATCTAGCTGCCACTACATCTCCCCTCGGTGCCCCATAACAGCAGCGGTGGTGTCCCAACTGACCACACACCGTGGGTGGCATCACGAACTTAATACGGCCTAGCCCGTACATCTACGTCCCCCCATTTATTTGGCTTGTCCGCGAGACCCCCGGGTCCGGAGACCCTCGAGGGACCCACCTTAGGAGGTCTGGATCCGAGCAGCGGTGGCTGCTGGCACGGGGGCGGCACACATTCTAACCTGTTTAGGTGAACCTAATTTCCTCACGACTTATGACGTACTGATACATCATAGGTCATGTCCTTCCCTTTGATGCGAGCCTGGATCTTTCCCCATACATGTCTGCTGACATGTGTGATTAGCATGTGCGACTAAGAGGTGTGGGTGGATCGGAGATCCACCCGTGCCTGTTAACTCCAAAATCTGACTGCGTGATTTATTGCTCTCTGGTGGGGACTGCTCTATTTCGCGACGCCATCGGCGGCTTCGTGATGTGATCACGGGGTGCCAATGGATTGCCATGGCAGCGCAGGGTGAGATGATTACCCCTGTCGCTGTGAATACTGGCAGAGTGCCTGCACTCACAGTGACATTGCATTTTTCCTGATCAGAGCGGTACTCAAGCATCGCTCTGATCAGCAGTGGTGATTGGACAGAGCAGACATAAAGTCCCCTAGAAGGACTAGTAAAATCAATGTAAAAATTAAAAAAAGAGCTTTAAAAAATATTACCAAAAAAAAACCCTAAAAGTTCAAATCCCCCCTCTTTTGCCCCATTCAGTATAAAACAATATTAATAATAGTAATAATAAAAAAGTACATATATTTGATATCGCTGCGTTCAGAAGTGCTTGATCTATCAAAATATAAAATCATTTAATTTGATTGGTACACGGCGTAGCAAGAATAAAATTCCAGACTACAAAATTGTGTTTTTTTGGTCATTGCAACATTGCATTAAAATGCAATAACAGGAGATCAAAATGCTGCATTTATAGAATAATGGTATGATTAAAAACATCAGCTCAAAATGCAAAAATAATCCATCACTGAGCCCCAGATCCCGAAAAAGGACGACAAAAGCACAACTGTTTTTTTAAAACAAGCTTTTGAATTTTTTTCACAACTTAGATAAATTTAAAACTATACATGTTTGGTATCTATGAACTCGTACTGCCCTGCAGAATCATACTGGCAGGTCAGTTTTACCATATAGTGAACATGGTAAATAAAAAAAATTGTGCAATTACACTTTTTTTTTTTGCATTTTTTTTCTCCGATTTCCAGTATACTATTTGATAAAACTAATGTGATTCAAAAGTACAACTCGTTCTGCGACAATCAAGCCCCATATGGCAATATTGACAGGAAAAAAAAGGTATGGTTCTTGGCAGAATGGGAGAAGAAAATGAAAAATCGCCGGGGGGTGAAGGGGTTAAAGTAGGTAGGCAATATACAAATTACAAAATAAAAAAGATTCTATTCTGGACCACAATAAATTCTAAGGCTGCAGTCTTAAACTGTGATGTGTTCTCATATTTACAAATAAAAATAATAATTTTGGGTGAGCAGAGAGCCTGTGTATTGTGAGCATGAGTGGGCGGCGTGGGCACACTGCCATTGATCAGGTTGTGGGAACATCTCCATTGAGTGTTAATGTGAATGGTGGATGCTGTTGATGATGATCTGTGTGGGCGAGAAACTGAGTAACGGATGAGACCTGTGAAGAGTAGCTCGAAATATAAAGGTTATTTGCTAATGTCACTTCTTATTTATTACAGTCATATATTTTCTAAATAAATGTGTGTTATATTATATATTTTATACAAAGCAAGGAAATGTGTGTCATTATACTATGGAATCATAAGCCAGAAATAGCTGTAATTATAACTCTATGGATATCATGTAATGTAATTAATGATTTCCAGCACTTCCATTTATGTAGCTTTTCTTTATATGTCACCAAACCAAAGAAATTAACAAAATAAAACAGAACTAAATACATCTCTCAGATTCTGTACTTTGTATGTGGAGCCCAGCAGCAGATGTTCAAGTCCTGCTCAGCACCACCAAAGGACACTTCAAGAACTATGGCCCCGATTCATCAAAGATTTTACACCAGAAGACTGGCATAGAAAACAAAAAAAGTCTCAACCACTTTGCACAACACGATGCATTTGGCAGTTTCACAGTGCTTTCCCCAACCCCTGACAAAGTGGATAGAGATGGGGTGGAACAGGGCTGTCAAATTCATGACGAGAGGTGGCGCACCTTGTACCATGGGCTGAGAAAAGGGGGCTTTACACGGTAGCGATATCGCTAGCAATTTGTAGAGATAGCGAGCGTGTAAGTACCCGCCCCCATCGCGCATGTGATTGTTTGTGATCGCTGCCATAGCGAACATTATCGCTACGGCAGCGTCACACATACTTACCTGGTCGGCGGCGTCACTGTGACTGCCGAACGATCCCTCCTTCAAGGGGGAGGGACGTTCGGCATCACAGCGACGTCACCGCAACGTCACTAAGCGGCCGGCCAATCAAAGCGGAGGGGCGGAGATGAGCAGGACGTAACATCCCGCCCACCTCCTTCCTTCCGCATTGTGGCCGGCGGCAGGTAAGGAGACGTTCCTCGCTCTTGCGGTGTCACACATAGCGATGAACCACCTGGATAAACAACCCTTACCGATTTTTGAGTTTGGGACGACCTCTCCATGGTGAACGATTTTCACCATTTTTGAGGTCGCTTAAGGTCGCTGGTCAGTGTCACACGCTGCAATATCGTTAATGACGCCGGATGTGCGTCACTAACAACTTGACCCCGACGACAAAACATTAACGATATTGTAGCGTGTAAAGCCCCCTTAAGATTTGTGGCAAGATGCACACCAATCTGCACTGCACTCAATTCATTAAGAGGCGTGAACTTCCCCCGTCATCAAGACCGGATGTGAAAAACGCCAGTTTTGATGAATCTGGGCCTCAATATTAAGCATGGAAACAAATGAACTGTCTCTGTAATTGTCATGGGTGTGTCACAGGTGACAGATTGCCATGTGGTTTCTGGCTATAGAACATTTTCCATTGTTCCTGCTGTCAGTATTCAATTGGTATAGGTAGCTTTCCTGCTGGATTCATCTCTCTCCCTTTTGGACCCAGCAGTAGTTCCACTTCCACCCAGCTGCTTATCATCAGCATTATCTTGGTTCTTAAGTTCCCCTTCCTTCCCTGTACAGGTGATGGTGATATTATTCCGTTAAGTCAAGCCGAGGTTGCAAGCAGGTGTCTTGTTCTCCTCTATGGTATCATTCCTGAAAACGTTGCTGAACCTCTACCTGAGTCATCTAATGATAAGTAGTTCATGCTTTTTCCCCTGTGTGTCCTCCTTGTGTTTTCTATAGTGTTTAGTGTGGTTGACAAAGAGCTCATTCCATCCATTCCCTATTTAGGGCCCAGCACTAGGGATACCTAGGGTCAGGTATCCGGCTCGGCGCATAGGTGTGGAACCTTTCTAAGGTAGTCGGGGACAAGCAGTAGGCTTGGTCAGGGGTCACCATCTTCCCCTTCCTTAGGCACAGGGTTTTCCTTTCACCGTTCGCTTGGTACTTCCCTGTACCTAGTGTGACAGTAAGGCTGGAATCACACTTGCGTGTGACTCATGTGAGTATCGGATCGCACTGCCCGGACTGGACGGTCAGGGCAGCAAGTCAGCATCATAGACATACAAACAGTGGAGCTGCTCCTGGCAGAAGAAAAGCAGCCAGTCCGGGCAGTGCGATCCAATACTCGCACGAGTCACACGCAAGTGTGACTCCAGCCTAAGGCTGTGTTCACTCTTTGAGTATTTGGTGAGTTTTTACATCAGTATTTGTAGCCACATCCAGGAGTGGAAGAATCAGAGGAAAAGTATAATAGAAACACGTCACCACTTTTGTATTTATCACACACTCCTGGTTTTGGCTTACAAATACTGAGGTAAAAAACCTCACCAATTGTAAGTAAATAGGTGAGTGAAAAATGGAGCACATACGGGTTACCGTCCTATGTCATGCGTTATGTGCCCTTTATTATTTCTTAAATTGTTCATGAAAAAATGGATGCATAAAATAGACATACTTGTGGTATACAGATGTCAATATGGATAAAAAAATCAACATTTTTTTTCTCTACGTGTAAGGCTGGAGTCACACTTGCGAGTCACTCATGTGAGTCTTGCATCACATCACCCAGGCATGGCCGCACACTCTCCGGACAGGAGCGTCTCAGCTACATAGAAATACAAGCAGCCGACCAGCTTCTGTCAGGAGAGTGTGCGGTGATGCGATCGAAAACTCACGCGAGTCACTAGCAAGTGTGACTCTGGCCAAATGGACAGTTTTTCTCTATGCTCAAGTGAACCTAGCCTAACTGCTAGGTATACAAACAAAAAGACCCATGGTCAATATTAGTATCCTAAAATGCTCATGGTGAACAAAGGGTATTAGATACACCTCAGTGCGGATCGCAGGATAGCCACACTCCCAGGACTAGATATGGCACTAGAAGAAAAAAGTTCTAAATATGCAAACAATTAAGATTCAGATAAAAACAGAGTAAAACTGTGACATAATTGAAAAATGGGGACAATACAGTGCGCCAGTGATCACCATAGATTACAAAAGGCTAATCATTGTATCATGTAAAAACAGAACAAGGTGTCAAAAATGCATAAGAGCTGTAGAAAGTGCATATAGTATTGATTAGAGGACAAGTGCAAGATGCAAACTGAAACACAAAGTTCTTACCAAAGTAACCAGTGGTGAGTTACAAGGCACGGCGTGAGGTCAGGAGGCTTTACCTCTACAACCATTTTGCAGGTCTGCAGCCCGCTGCTTCTTGGAGGGGTGTATCTATCCCTATCTTTGAGTTGAAGTGCTTTTTGTTGTGTTTTTCCCCACCTGCTTGTCTTACCTTCCTCGTGTTATCTTATTGTAGTAGCGAAACTAAAGGCCCCCTTACACGCAACGACGTATTAACGATATATCTCCAGGGTCACAGATTCCGTGACGCACATCCAGCATCGTTAGCAACGTCGTTGCGTGTGACACCAACGAACG
Organism: Anomaloglossus baeobatrachus; assembly: GCF_048569485.1. Taxonomy (NCBI): domain Eukaryota; kingdom Metazoa; phylum Chordata; class Amphibia; order Anura; family Aromobatidae; genus Anomaloglossus; species Anomaloglossus baeobatrachus. Next base: position 78,539,214 of record NC_134362.1, read on the forward strand.
ACCGTTAACAATCAAAAATACTCACCTTATTGTTGATCATTGACAAGTCGTTCATTTTCATAAAATCGTTGATTGTTGAGGATGCAGGTTGTTAGTCGTTCCTGAGGCAGCACACATCGCTACGTGTGACACCGCGGGGACGACGAACTGCATCTTACCTGCGGCCGCCGGCAATGAGGAAGGAAAGAGGTGGGCGGCATATTACGGCCGCTCATCTCCGCCCCTCCGCTTCTATTTGGCAGCCGCTTAGTGACGCTGCTGTGACGCCGCAGGAACCGGCCCCTTAGAAAGGAGGCGGTTCGCCGGCAACAGCAACGTCGCTAGGCTGGTAAGTCCGTGGGACGGCTCAGAACGATTTTGTGTACCACGGGCAGCGATTTGCCCGTGACGCACAAACGACGGGGGTGGGTGCTTTCACCATGTAACACCCCCTTAACCAAATGTGTGAAGACAATAATAAAATATAACGTTTAATATTTCCCAATTAAAATGTTACACACATAACATAAACGGTTGTAAAACCAACCAATAAATACAGCACGAGGAGCAAACGTTATGCAAAGCTCCCACTGTATACACAAATAAGGACAATAACAGTAAGGCTCCTTTCACATTGCGTTTTTCTCTACGTCCACAGGTCCCATCGGAGGATCCGTCCGAACCGGCCCTCCCCCACTCTGCCAAGCGTGTTCCGGACGCATGCGCCCGGCAGGGCCATTCACTGTTATGGAGCGCACTGCGTTAGCGTGTGCTCTGTTTTGTGCCATTTTGTGCACATATACGTTTCTGCAGACGGACACCCGAACGTAGGTGGTCTACGTTCGGGTGTCCGTCTGCAGAAACGTATATGTGCACAAAATGGCACAAAACAGAGCACACGCTAACGCAGTGCGCTCCATAACAGTGAATGGCCCTGCCAGGCGCATGCGTCCGGAACACGCTTTGCAGAGTGGGGGAGGGGCGGTTCGTACGGATGCTCCGACGGGACCTGTGAGCGGAAGGTAAAACGCAATGTGAAAGGGGCCTAAGAGAAACTAATCCTGAAAACAAATCTCTCACTGTGTACACAGGTGTAATTTACACAATTGCAACATCAATTGTATCCAACCGATGTCCCAAATAGTGTGTACACCAGAAATGCGATTATCACAATATAAAGCATCCTACAGTGTTGAGAAATGTCACCAAAACATACACATGGTCATAATACACACTGAGGTGAAATAAATAAAAAAAGACGTGTTGTCCAATAGAGGAGGGGAGGGGGGGGGCAAAACAACAGCCTCACAATACTCCTCAGTGGCAACAATCTGACCTTAGTTGCTCCTAGACCTCCTGACGCGTTTCATAATTAGCTTATGTGACACCCCTGGCCTATCAGGTCATCACAGGGTACTGCACAAGCTGCCCTACCGTGCAGTATTCCATCTCTCTCTTGGTTATGGGTCCCTAACCAAATGGTGTTGCCTCCATCAGCTAATCAAATCCTAGATACACACTGCACCACACCCACCAGACACACCAGCGGACGGCTTGAGTGGAATAGAGTCGCCCACCTGTGGGGTCAGGGAAGGGAGGTGAAAGTGAGAGGAGGTCGGGAGCGGGGCTCCTGGAGAACTGTCCTAGGTTGCAGATGGTGGTCTGGCCCTAGAAGAGTTGGACCCCCGGTCACAGGGGATCGTGGCAAGGTGCCTGGAACTGTCGAGGAGGACAGCCGACAGCCTAGCACAATCATCGGTCTGGGATCGAAGGCACGACGGGGTACACGGACGGGGAGTAGCTTCAGGCAACCCGATAATTCAGCTGTGGAGAACGGAGCCTTTATGATTCGTTCCCAACCACTCCAGAATTGGGGCATTAGAGCAACGAGGGGGATAGGACTTTCGAAACTACAACGGTCCAGAAAATCCCAAGCGTGAACCCTGAGAGCAAGATCCCATACTTAACCATAGTAGGGAGCGGGGCCCGGCTAGTTTCACGCTACTGGGCCATCAAGTAAAGTCTAACTAAGTGACTGGAGGCAGGTCACGGATCACCAGGGAGCACCACTGGGGACGGGACCCGGACAAGCTCCCCTCAGTGGCAGCGGTCCAGAGACTTGGTTTACCGGTTGTCAGTGTCTGCTTAATGAACAGTGAGTGAGTGAGTACGAGAGTGACCCCTGCACCCCACGGCACCCCTATCACCGAGTCCCGAGGCATCCCCCTACCCATGGAGGGTTACAACATCTTGCTACCCCACTTCATCACCCTGGGTACTCCCAGCGGCAGCGACGGTACTTCCCAAATTACCGTACACCACGGGTGGCATCACAAACTATACATTAATCCCCCTGTAAATACCCCCTTCATTTGAGTGGCTGCACGACCCCTGGGTCCGGAGACCCTCGAGCCACAGCGAACCCGGATCCGAGCAGCTCGGCTGCTGCCACGGGGGCGGGTCACTTACTCATCAGCGGATAATGACCAGAAAAGCTGTAAAAGGAGCAACATGGTCAAAATATTATCTACCAAAAACTTATAGCACACCCCGGACGCAACCATTAGGGCTGGTGGGAGGAGAATCTCATCTTTGGGGAAGGGTCCCCTTTTGATCTGGACAGGATCATACTGTGGACACGCTACATAGACAACGTTTTTGTCTTGTGGCGGGGTGATAAGGAGACATTTCTACAATTTGTGTCTGAGCTTAATCATAATCCTCTTGGTCTCTTCTTTACAGCACAAAGTGAAGAAAGAGAACTCCCCTTTTTGGATATTATGATTACTAAGAATCTGTATGGTACTTTAGCAACGAAGACATGTTGAAAACCTACCTCCTCCAATACACTGTTACGATGGGAGAGTAACCACCCCAAACCCCTAAAAGCTGGCATTCCAAAAGGCCAGTACTTGAGGGTGACCCGCAATTGTTCTACACTCCTGAATTTTTCAAGGCAGGCCGATGATTTATGTAGCCGTTTTAGGGAGAAAGGATACCCAGATCATATTCACTCTCGAGCCTATCAAGCAGCAGAGTCTAAAGAGAGGACGAGTCTTTTGATCCCCAACCCCCAAAAACATGGGACAGTGGAGGGTAAGTGTTATGATCCGATGTTCAATGACTACCATAAACACAATTCACCAGAGTCTAGGTAATTAAGTGCCGACCGCAAGCCCTGAACTTCACACCACACTAGAAGTAGCCGGATAGCATGCCTAACAACCTAGATGCCTGAAACCCAGCCGGAGGACTACATAACCTACAAGGCAGAAAGTAGAAAAAAATCTTGCCTCAGAGCAGATTTCCCCAAAGAAAATAGGCAGCCTCCCACATGTACAGACTGTGAGCAAAGATGAAAAGACATACACAGTAAGAGCAAGATGGAGCAAAGAGAGGCCACACTATACTAAATACAAAAGACAGGATAGGGAACTCTTGCATCGGCATGAAAAACCCTATCAAACTTCCTATATGGAATGTGCAAAAAGGAAGAGTGAACTAATACTCGTACGTTCACAATCCGTACAAGACTCTGGTGAAACTGTAGGGGAAAAAAACTAACAATTACCCTGCCGACTAACCCTTGCTAAGATAAATAGCATAGACTGACTAGGAAGATAAATCTTCCTTTTCTGAAGGCACAAACAGAACAGGATACAATGCAAAAAACCTTCAGAGATAATTCACAGAAGCAATAAGCAAATAACAGACAAAAAGTATGAAGCAAAACCTAGAACTTATCTCAGCTTGATAGAGGGGAAGCCAGAAGGACAAGAGACAGATTCCTATAGTCTCAGGAATTTCAGACAACTGGCAAAGACAAACAGCCAGCACACGCCTATATCCAAAATCAAGGTTAGAGCTGCCAACTAGGTGAGTAGAACTGAGGAAAAGAATCCAACCACTAACGTCAACGACCACAGGAGGGAGTCCAAGAGCTGAGCTCCACCAGACAGTAGTCACAACAGGTGAGTTTCCTTTTTTCTCTACGTATACCAACGCCTCAGTGGAAGTGCGGAAGATTTTGAACAGATATTGGTCCATTCTGTGGATGGATGTGGACATTGGTGATGTTGTGGGATCATACCATCAGTGTACATACAGAAGAGGCTGCTCCATTGGGGATAGGGTGGTACACAGCAATTTTATCTGTCCACGGGATGATAGCTGGTTACGCTCGGACTCCAAAGGATGTTTAAGGAGCAGTGGATGTATACTTTGCCCACACATACAAACTGGTAAGAGCTTTTGTAGCTCAGTAACTGGTAATCAATATCACATCAAGGCTTTTCTCAACTGTCGCTCGAGAGGAGTGATTTATAAGGCTAGATGTGTTTGCGGCCTGGAATATGTGGGCAAGACAAGTAGAGAGTTCGGGAGACGTGTTTCGGAACATCTCGGAGATGTAGTTAATAAGAGAGACACCTCCTTGGCTAAACACGTCCAACTGATGCACAATGGAGATTTTTCTGGTCTCATCTTCGTGGGTATTGATCTCATTGATTATCCGATCCGGGGTGGTGACTGGGATCGCAAAATCCTCCGAGAGTGTAGGTGGATTTGTAACGGGGTGCTAGGGGAGCCTCGGCGCTTGTAGTCGTGGCCCCTTTTTCTTTCAGGCCAACCCCCGGCTCCGCCGTCACTATTGGGACAGGGGATTGTTTTGTGGGGCTGTGGTGGAAAAGAGCATACTTTCAACCGCAGGAAGACTCTTCAGGCAGGGATCAGATAAACCAAACGACATCTTTATTGCACAGAGTTTCACAGACAGCTCAATGCACGGATTTTGTAGCGCACGGTCACAATTCCTGTCCGGGGAAATCTTTCCTTGTTGTCTCCTCTAGTGGGGATGTGCCCGGCTACTCCACTTCACCTAGGCTCCCACTCCGGCTAACACAGACTGGACCCACACCAATTCTGCTTCACCCTTGAGGACACTTCTTCTCTTCTTCCCTTCTTTCTTTCTTTCTTTCTTTCTGCCCACTCAGCTCCACACTCTGCCCCTGGCTGTTCCTTCTCCCCCGTCCCGGAATCAACTGACTTTTACACACACACTCTCTTTCCCCCTAAGCTGCCGGCTCCTCCTCCCTCCTGCACAGTTTCTATGGGGACAGCCGTCCCACTCGGCCACTAGGGGAAACCCAGCTATACAGGGCAATTACAATAAAACATCAACATAAAACATCAACAGCTTTGTCTACCCCAGCGGGGGTATCTTCAGGGGAAACACTGCACCTCTTTGTAAGGGGTCTGCCCACCCCTTTCATTCCTCCCCTCTTTAAGCCTAAGCCTCCCGGCAAGGCTCAAACCTGAAAACACAATTTAGCAGCAAGGCAAACTTTGGATAAAACTTTAAAACCTTCATAAACAAAGTCAACCACTGAGCGCCCAAGTTCTGCGCCCGGATTCCCTCCTGGGAGCTCCCGGTCTTTGTAGGCAGTGTGCCCGGAGGCCTTCAGCAGGCACTCCCGGCCTTTGCTGGTCTTCTGCCCGGAGGCTTTCACAGCACTCCCGGTCTTTGTAGATAGGAGGACAAACAATAAAGTCTTCCTTAACATCACGGAGGGAGCCCCTGGCTCAGTCCAGCATCAGGCTCCTTCCTGGCTCGGTAACTTAAACATGGTTGCAAACTGTGGAACTTTTCCGGCTCTTTAACAACACCGGTATTCAACACGAACATGTCCATTACCCCCGGTCATTACGGGTCACTCGGGATGATAAGCGCGCTGCCATTCGGCCCGCTGAGCCCTCACATAATCGGAAAGGGACTGACCTGGCAAGCGGCGCAGCCTCCGGAACGGTTCGTAGTTGACGGGTGGTTCTGGCGCCTCTGTTTCAGGTTTTGCCTCCTCAACCCCCGACGGGGGTGACGGGGTCGCTGAACGGAACGGCTGTGGACTGCCCACGACGATCACCGGGTGTGTGACCAGACTCTGGTGAATTGCCAACACCGCCGGTGTCCCCTTCTCTGGGTCAGCACTCAGTCCTGGCATGACTTCTGGCGATACCACCAGCGTGTTTCTCGGCCGGGAAATCTCAGCCAGCACCGGTCTCTGCTGTGTACGTCTCCGGTACTGACACTCTTCCCATCCGATCTCTTGCAGACCTTCCTGTAATGGCGCCGGGGACGGTGGAGATGCTGGGGAAGGTGGAGGCGGGCCTTCTTTTCCCGCTCTTGTATATGCTCCACCCCCAGTCTCACACATTAAATCGACCCAGCATAGGCGACTCTTCTTTTTCTCTGTACTGCCACCCTCTCCACATGTTTTCAGTAACATCTTAGGGCCAGCACCTCCCCTCTTTGGACGGCGTACTCTGTACTTCTTTTTCTTCGCCGGCCAACTCGGGGTCTTTCGTTTGGCGCCAATTCTTCGCGCGCTCGCTGTACTCGTGAAGACGGCGGCCATCTTACCGCCGTCTTGTGCCTGGTCCAACGCCTTAGGCACCACTTGGTCTCCATCTTCTTGGATCGGGACCCCCTGCAGATAATCCCTATCCTGCCGACTACGCCACATGTAACGGGGTGCTAGGGGTGCCTCGGGGGTTGTAGTCGTGGCCCCTTTTTCTTTCAGGCCAACCCCCGGCTCCGCCGTCACTATTGGGACAGGGGATTGTTCTGTGGGGCAGAGTGTGGTGGAAAAGAGCATACTTTCAGCCGCAGGAAGACTCTTCAGGCATGGATCAGATAAACCAAACGACATCTTTATTGCACAGAGTTTCACAGACAGCTCAATGCACGGATTTTGTAGCACACGGTCACAATTCCTGTCCGGGGAAATCTTTCCTTGTTGTCTCCTCTAGTGGGGATGTGCCCGGCTACTCCACTTCACCTAGGCTCCCACTCCGGCTAACACAGACTGGACCCACACCAATTCTGCTTCACCCTTGAGGACACTTCTTCTCTTCTTCCCTTCTTTCTTTCTTTCTTTCTTTCTGCCCACTCAGCTCCACACTCTGCCCCTGGCTGTTCCTTCTGCCTCGTCCCGGAATCAACTGACTTTTACACACACACACACTCTCTTTCCCCCTAAGCTGCCGGCTCCTCCTCCCTCCTGCACAGTTTCTATGGGGACAGCCGTCCCACTCGGCCACTAGGGGAAACTGAGCTATACAGTGCAATTACAATAAAACATCAACATAAAACATCAACAGCTTTGTCTACCCCAGCGGGGGTATCTTCAGGGGAAACACTGCACCTCTTTGTAAGGGGTCTGCCCACCCCTTACAGATTCATACACTTAAAACAAAGACACCAATGGGTCTGAATGAAACCCTGACTTTCGGCTGTTTTTATAGCAATAGGGTCTTTTGGGGACCCCAGGGCTAGCTGTCGCGGAATGGGGGCACCCGGTACTTTATGGTGTTTTTACACTCTGTCGGTAGGTAGGGAACAGTAATAGGGTATTGTAGGGACCTTTTTAGTAATTTTGTTAACTAACATGTTTAAAAGGTTTATTTAACCATCATTCATTATCTCCTGTACATACCCTGTTCATATCCATCCGGTCTGTTCCATTTGTCTATGAGCATGTTGTTAGTTGTTTCTTAGGTATTGGGCTCCTTGTCTGATTTTTGGTAGTCTAATTGGTTCTCTATATGGTGTTCTAATTTCTCTGTCTTGGGCCTCTTTCACACGTACGTGCCTCCGGTACGTGTTTGGCAGTTTTCTCACGTACCGGAGACAAACGTACAAACGTAGACCTAGGTATTCCTATGGTTTTGGACACACGTAAGTATTTGCGCACGGAACGTGTGTCCGTTCTGTACTTACTTGTGTCCGTGTGTTTCTCACGCCAACATGTCCGTTTTCTCTCCGGCATCAAGGGTGTCACACGGAACGCAAACGTGTCACACGTAATACAAACAGACCACACGGATGTGTTCCGTGTAACACGCACCGGAGAGAAGACATGTGTCTGTGAGAAAAAAAACAACAAACCTTTACTCACCTTCTCCAGCCCTGCTGTCTCTGCCACTGCTGTCACTTGCTGCCGACTGCCGCTAATTATGCTAATTGAATATTCACTTCACTGCAGCCGGAAGCAGCAGCAGCGGGGAGTCGGCAGAACTGGAGACCGAAGATCAGCACCACGGACAGCGACGCCAGGTACAGGTGAGTAAGAGAAGCTGTGGAAAGATAAGGCGCAAATAAGGTCTTACCCGGTATAACACGTGGGGGTGAATGTTAGCAGGAACATTTTCACAGCGGCTTTTTCCCTTCCCCCCCCTTAACCCCCTCCTCTCCCCCCACTTATTTCTGCCCGTTTTTTCCCTTTTCTTTCTTTTACTTTTCTTCTTCTTCCTTTTTTTCCGTTTCTTCTTTTCCCCTTTTTTTTCCCCCCTTTTTTTTTTCCTCTGTTGTCAATGCTCACAACTTTATCCATGACTTTACGTGCCTATGAGTCACGAGGAGGAGGATGAGGTAATTAGTGAATGCGTGGCTCCTTTCTGACATATAGATATATATATATATATATATATATTTAATATATTAGCCTGCGGCCCCTCTCTTGCTATAGTATTCTCTTTACATTGTCCTGAGGAAAGGGACGGATATGTCCCTGAAACGCGTAGACCTGTGAAAATAAAGAAAAGGGATTTACTAACATCATCTGGACTCCTGTGGTTTGGCGCGGTATTTAAACCTGCTTTTCTCCTGCCTTCTGAAGGAACAGGTGAGTAGAAAGTACCTATTCTCCGTGTGTTATTACGGATAACACACGGAGAACACACGTAGCCCATAAACATGGCTCATGGAGGGCAAAACGCACCTCTGACACGTCCGTGAAAAACGTGCGTGGTTTTTCACGAACGTGTGAAAGAGACCTTGGACTGTTGTGATACCTGCCTTAATCCAATTAGCGTGTTCCCCTTTCCTTTTGAATATAGGTTTATCCCCCTGTAGTACAAATAAGCATATCAGCATATAATCATCCTTTCCTGAATTAAGGGGTCTGGTATAATGTTTTGATATTTGGGTACTTATTATACCTGTGTCTCATATACCTGAGATATTGTTATATGTTGTTGATAACATTCCTCCTCCTTTTATAATGCCTGTTTATTTTGTGTCCGTGCTATCATGACCACTGCGTCTGAGTATCAAATTGAAGCGCAGTGTGTCCAGTCTTGCATTCCATAATGTATCCCAGTAACAGGATCTAATTAGCTGCGCCCTGGGTGGTTGTATTCGGGGTGTGCGACCTGGAATGCATGTTCAATGAGTATGCGTTCCAGCGCCGGACATTGATGACATCCGGTAGTACTCCGATGTAACTTCCAGGTGCATCAGCCTTTACCCTCCCCTTGTAGGGAATCACGTGAGCGCTCAAAGTCTTCTCTGGTTTCTTAGATGGAGGGCAGTCACCTAATTTGGGAGTGACGCTACAGTGGGCAGTGTTTACATCCACCCTCATGACATTTAAGGATGGCAATTTCAAAGCCCTGTGCGCTATGTTATACCCGGACATGCTATGGTGGCGGTCCCCGTATTATTCTGAAGTTAGGATCTGTTTTTTCTATATGCTGAATTCCTTTGTGCACGCTTTGCTATAAGATTTTGGTAGATAATATGTTGACCATGTTGCTCCTTTTGCAGCTTTCCTTGTCATTATCCCCTGTTGAGTAAGCTAATTATGAAACGTGTGGGGAAGTCTAGGCGTGTCTAAGGTCAGATTGTTGCCACTGAGGGGTATTGTGAGGCTGTTGCCTCCCCCCCCCTTCTATTTGAGAACTTGTCTTTTTTATTTACTTCACCTCAGTGTGTAATTATGACCATGTGTATGTTTTGGTGACATCTCTCAACACTGTAGGGTGCTTTAGGCCAGAGTCACACTTGCGAGTGCCTCGCGTGTAACTCGCGCGAGTCTCTCATTGAATCACCCGGCACGGACTCGCACTCTCCTGACAGGAGCGGGTCGGTTGCATGTATGTCTATGCAGCTGAGATGCTCCTGTCCTGAGAGTGTGAGTCCATGCTGGGTGATTCAATGAGAGACTCGCGCGAGTTACACATGAGGCACTCGCAAGTGTGACTCTGGCCTTAGATTGTGATAATCACATTTCTGGTGTACACACTATTTGGGACATCAGTTGGATACAATTGATGTTGCAATTGTGTAAATTACACCTGTATACACAGTGAGAGATTTGTTTTCTGGATTAGTTTCTCTTACTGTTATTGTCCTTATTTGGGTATACAGTGGGAGCTTTGCATAACGTCAGCTCCTCATGCTGTATTTATTGGTTGGTTTTATAACCGTTTATGTTGGGTGTGTAAAATATTTTAATTGGGAATTATTAAGTTATATTTTATTATTGTCTTCACACAATTGGTTACACCACTTGCTTGGCTTATCTCATATGACTTTGGTGAGCATCAATACACTATTCTAATTATAGTCGCAGACCCTCACACTAGTTATGGTGAGTTCAGGGCCAGCAAGGGCTTAGGCACATGATGGCGCATGGCGGGGGAAGATCCTATCTAGGGATGTTAGGTAGTGCAAGGATCAGACTCAGGTGCATGTTAAGAGGTGACCCTGATCCCCTCTCCCTAGTGCCAGGATCTTCCATTGTATTGTTTCCATGGTTATTCCCTTTGTGTTGCGTCACTCATTGGGAGTCCTATCACTCCTGCTGCGACACTCCGGCTGTGTGCCCACAATGAGTTCTTAGGCTAAGTTCACACACTGCGTTTTTTTGACGCTGCGTTTTTGTGCATTTTTTGCCGCAAAAAAATGCACAAGAACGCACCTGCGGCAAAAAAACGCGGCAAAAACGCATGCATTTTTACTGTGTTTTTTTGCTGCGTTTTGCTGCATTTTTGCTCACTGCATTTTTATGCGTTTTTTTATCAGTGAACATTGCCATTAAAGATTGTTGAAAAAAAAAAAAAAGGTCTGATGTCATTTCCTTCTTCAATATGTTCTTCATTCTCCACTAGTGTATGCAGGAGAGCAGACAGCTGCAGAACTACAAGGCTCAGCATGCTCCATCCAGGACTGTATGCTGGAGGGAGAGTCAGGGGGAGCAGACCTACAAGGCTCAGCATACTCCATCCACTAGTGGATGCAGGAGAGCAGACAGCAGCTGTCGAACTACAAGGTTCAGCATCCTCCTTCCAAGACTTTATGCAGGATTTCTTTGCCCCCCCAAAAAATGACGTGGGCTTCGCCCTATTTTTGTATGCTAGCCGGGTACAGCAAGCAGGTACGGGCTGCCCCCAACCCCCCAGCTGCCTATTTGTACCCGGCTGGGAACCAAAAATATAGGTAAGCCCTTTTTTTTTTTTTAATTATTTCATGAATTTCATGAAATAATTAAAAAAAAGACGTGGGCTTTGCCCAATTTTTGTGGCCAGCCAGGTACAACTAGGCAGCTGGGGATTGGAATCCGCAATGCAGAGTGCCCAAGCTTTCTGGGCACCCCTGCTGCGAATTGCAGTCCGCAGCCACCCCAGAAAATGGGGCTTTCATAGAAGCGCCATCTTCTGCCGCTGTATCCAACTCTTCCAACTGCCCTGATGCCGGGTGGCTCGCTGGGTAATAATGGGGCTAGCTGTGTATTATCAGCTGGCCCTAAGCCCGAAATTCATGATGTCACGCCAATATTAAACATGGCCACCATGAATTTCTAGTAAAGATAAAAAAAAGCACAACACAGAAAAATATTTTTCATTAGAAATAAAACACAACACAATTAGTGACTCCATCTTTATTGAAATAAAGAACCCCCCTTCGCAGTAATCCTGGGTCAAGGGTCCCGCGCCGTCCAATCCGGATCCAATATCATATGATCGGTTTGCTGGAAGGCAAAGCGATCAGATGATGTGTCAGGTTCAAGGGCCTGAATCACATGACAAAGCAGCTGATTGTATAAACGGCTTTTATACAATCAGCGGATGCATCAGTGCAAAAAAAAAAAACACACACTTCTGAGCAGCGTTGGACTGGCTACCAGAGGAATCTCCAGTAATGCCATGCCTGGATTCAGGTACCTGCACTGCAGTCCGGAGTTCTCACCTGAGCTCCGGCGTGTAGCCTGGACTTTACAGCGAGCGCCGAGTGACTGATTCCCCGGCACTTGCGGTTCAGTTCATGACAGCTGCAGACTTCCCGGGCTAATCTCCGGTGCTCTCACCAGAACTCCGGAGATCACCTCGGCCTGTCTGCAGGTGTCATGAACTGACTGCAAGCGCCGGGGAATCAATCACTCGGCACTCGCTCGCTGTACAGTCTAGGCTGATGCATCAGTGCAAAAAAAACCCCAAACAACTACACACGTCCGTGCTGACTCCCGTCCGACCGCTGCATGTGCTGCTGGTAATCAGCTGATGAAGTCTCCCGATGGCATCAGCTGATAGACGGTCCGGCGGTAAAAAGCCGGCGTCAACGCGAAACTTACGATCAGCTGATGCGTCAGGTGACCGCATCAGGATAAGCAAAACACTGAGTGCACAGCCCAGTTATATATCAATAATAAATCAACTGGATGCAGCGTCCTGCATGAAAAAACGAATCATACAAGGGGAGAAGAAAGCTCGTGCATAATGGACGCGCAATCCAGAGAATGAAGCGATATGACCGAGGTCATTGATCATTAACAATATTTATTTAGCAATCCAAAAACACACAATAAATTATTAAAATCAATTAAAAAACATGTAACATCAATTCCACGTTTCCCATAGATGACAATAAAAGGGTATGACTATGTGCAAATATGCAAAGAGATACAAGAAGGTGTAACTATTGTCACATAATAATGCAGTAGAAAGACCTCTATAAATGTATGCAATTGAAATAATACATATAATGCATGTTTGTCAACATATAAATGAGTCACAATATCAGTGAGATCCGTATTGCTGAAAAGGAGTCCTGCTGCCCACAAGGATGTGAGGTTAAAGTGATGGGGAGCTGTCTAATAATCAGAGCCACAACCCTGCAAGATGTTCTAGAGTCAGTGACTCAGCTAAACATACACTGCAAAATGCCCCAATGCAAAAACATTGTGAATCCAATATGTGAAAAGGTGACTGCAGCACTAGTTAATCACAGACAATATAAAACAGGCAAAACAAATATAAATGGCTCAACAATCCAGCACCCTCATAAAGGCAACAATGCATTCAACCTGTAGGCAGGACAAGGCGCTCATAGTAATACCCATGGGGGAAACGTGGGATAGCCCCACGCGTATCGCTGAGGACCGCTTCGTCAGGGGAAAGGTGACCGCATCAGGTGATCACCGCCAGGTCCTGCAGCTATTGTACGAGCCTGGGAGCCGGCACACAGCCAGAGCGGGGGTGGCGGTACCAGGAAGAGGAGCTGGGAGCGGACATGGCACCGGGAGTCTGCAGACAGGTGAGTAACATTTTTCTACTGTTCACTTTTGATTTAGCAGCCGCTTCCACCTCCTGCACGGGAGCGAACATGGCACCGGGCGGGAGGTGGAGGCAGCGGTGGCGGTACCGGGAGGATTCACGCTTCTGTGTTTACTGACAGAAGGAATCCTCTTCCTGTACATGTCACTTTACTACCCAGCCCTTGCGTTTATAGCTGTGTTTTTAGTCATAGAAACGCACTAAAACGCAGCTATATTTGCAATTTGCGGTTTTCATTGTGTATTTGCACATCTCATTGAACTCAATGGGTGGAAAACGCAATGCCCACAAAAACGCAGCTAAAAAAAAACCGCTGTGTGCAGACAGCAAAAATGAAAACTTATAGACTTTGCTGGGGAAGCAAGGTCATGCAGTTTTCTGAGCAAAAACACACCCGAAAAACGCCGCGATAAATGCACTGTGTGAACTTACCCTTAGTGAGTTTTTGACTCTGTGTATTTTTATCGCATCAAAAACGCAGCATTCCAGCAAAGTGGATGGAATTTATAGAAATCTGCTGGCCTCTGTGCTTCCTTTTACGCTTGGTAAACTGACCTGCAATGTATTTTTCAAATCTGCAGCATGTCAATTTCTCTTGCAGGAACACTGAGTTTTCTGTAAGGTAAAAACACACATACATTTTTAGGCTCTGTTCACACTAGAAAAAAGATTTTTCTCAAGAAATTTCTTGAGTCTTAAAGATTAGCGCACTTGCGTTCAAAGACCGCACCAATAACACACTGAAAACCACAAGCGCTTTTAGGCTACATTCGCACGCTGCATTTTTTTTCTGTGTTTTTGCTGCGGTTTTGGCTGCAGTTTCGTTGTCAGAACTTTCTGACATTTGACTTCCCACCAAAGTCTGAGAAGTCAGACTTGCTGTGCGCACATTGCAGTTAATTTGTCAGCGTTTTATTTGTCAAAAGTTTGTGACAAAAAAAGCAGCATGTTCATTCTTCCTGCATTTTTGTCAACTTTTGTCAAAAAAACACAGCAAAAACGCACGTTGTGAAAAACGCAGCAAAAACGCACCTTCAATTACAAGCATTTTTTGTGACATTTTCAGGCTTTCTCTGACAACGCGCAGTTTTGGCTGCAGTTTTGGCTGCACTTTGTGAACGCAAAAAGATGCAGCGTGCGCATGTAGCCTTACCGTGGTTTTGATGCGTTTTTGATGCGTTTTTTCCGCAGGTTGGTCCTTGCGGTTTTTTACCATTGTCTATGGCAAAAAACGCAGGTACCTGCAGAAAAGAAGTGACATGCTCATTCTTTTTCTCAAGAAATTCTGCGGAAAGAATGTTTGAGAAAAAAACCGCAGTGTGGGCACAGCTATTTTTTTTCCCATAGGTTTTGCTGGGGAATGTCTGCAGAAAGGTTACAACCATTTTATCAAAAAAATTCTGCAGCAAAACTGCAAAAAAAAATGCGGGTAAAAACGCAGTGTGTGAACAAGACCTAGTGTGTTTCTGCTGCGGAAATGCATTAAAAATGCATGTAATCTGCACCTGCACCTATATCAATAAAGTTTTGTCAAAGCCAAGTATCAGGAGGTATAAGAAACAAAGGAGCTTTGTTAAAACATGGCATTCCAACAAGAAACAAAATATGTAATGTCAAAAAAGCAATAAAAAGCAAGTAACCTAATTTACATAATTGGTGCAGAAATTCTGCAACATCAAAAACTTTCCGAACGCTTATTGTGGGACGTAGCCTAAAGAGTAAAGAAGTCTGGAGCACAAAAATCTGAGATTGTTGCCAAATACGGATACAGGATCCCTATTTATTTTCTCCAATTTCAGAAATATTCTCCAACTTTTGCTGCTAATTATATTCAGTTAAGTGTCAGGATTTCAGCTCCAACCAAGGCACCATCTGCTTAGTATTGTGCTATGTTTTCCTCCAGGTGTCTCTATTTCCTTCCACTGACATCAGACCTGGCTCCGGAGTACATATACTAGGGGAAATGACATAGTAAGCTAAATAGAGACTTCAAGAAACTTAGTGTAATGTATGCTCATACTTATGTGTCATACAGAGGAGTGCTATGCGAGAAAATCCCACATTGCACTCTGACCAATGTTATTCAATGAGGCATGAGAAATAAATTGCAGCATGCTGTGTTTGGCAGCGTATATCGAATTAAGCGCATCCATACAAGTCTATGGATCTGTGTGAAAGATTGGACTGCACTCGGATTTCATCAATGCAATCTGATATATACAAAAAGGCAATGGAAGAGAGAGAGATTAAAGGGAACCTGTCAGGTGCTTTTTGACCTCCAAACCAGCAGCATTCACATCTGTATGGCAAATATCCTGCCTAACCAGCCCTGTATAATGTTTACTAAAATCAATGTTTAAGAAAAGCATTTATAAACTGTTCTTATGATAATTAGGGCATGTCACTAGTCAATGGGGCAGTTTTCCCAGACTAGTTGGTCCTCTTTCCATGTTATTACACCCATGTGGGCATGATGACATGAATTCCACGAGCCAACTCATTACGGCAGTGTAGTGGGTGGGCCTACCCCCTACTAGTTTAGCATAGTTACCCGGCATTGTGATTATTAAAAGTGTTGAATTTTATATTGTTATGTGATGTGTTGGGGCACCCCCTAGTGGCCGGGTGGGACGGCTGTTGCCACCGGGGAGGAGGAGTCGGCCGGATATCTAGGCAAGGTCTGAATGTGTGTGGAGAGAGAGGATCCGGGTCAGCGGAGTGTGAACATCTGGAGCGGCAAGTGCGATTGTGTGAGCGGAACATCAGGGGACACCGGAGATAAGGAGGTGGACGCAACCTCAAAGCCTATTCTGCCGGTGTGGGTCCGGTGTATGCTTGGCTGAAGAGTGGGGGTCCAGTGGCGCAACCTCAAAGCCTATTCTGCCGGTGTGGGTCCGGTGTATGCTTGGCTGAAGAGTGGGAGTCCAGTGGCGCAACCTCGAAGCCTATTCTGCCGGTGTGGGTCCGGTGTATGCTTGGCTGAAGAGTGGGAGGAGTACTCTGGGCATATCCCCATCAGAGGGTGCGTTTGGGCAGGTTGTCCCCAGCTCCACTAATATTGCCGAAATCCGCTGACCGGAGTGTTTTATCTTTGTGAATAAATGTCGTTTTTATTGCATCTGGACTGTTGCCTGCAGCCTCTTTGTGCATCGGCCGATGAAGATACCGACACACACTCTTTCAACATTAAAGAAGTGATGAAGCCAGGGATGTGCCTTGAATACAGTGCTGCCACGACTACACAGCCAGAGGCCTCCCTGGCTGGTCACTTCAGCAGCATCAGTGAAGCCAGGTGTATGTGTTCTGGCTTAAAAGAGGCGCACAGCGCATGATCGGACGAACATCTGCTCCTCACGTCATACACAGTGCGCCTCTATGAAGCTGAAACACAAACAACCAGCTTGACTGACAAGTGAGCCACGATCAGGCACAAGGTCTCCAGGAGCTGGCGGTGTTGAACCCTTGAAGTTGTTACAAAAAATGAAGAATTTACCTCAGAATATTAATAATACACCCTCTACACCAACCCTCTCCATAATACACCGTCTACAAAGCCCCTCTCCATAACACACCTTCTTTTCTGCCTCTCCCCATAATACTCCCTTTACACCACCCTTCTTAATAATACACTCTCCACTGCCCCTCTCTATAAGGCCCGTTTCACACAACAGTGAAAAACACAGACTTTCTTCACTGACGTGTAAAACACGCACATGTCCCTCCGTGTTCCGTGATTCACGGCACACGTGGGTTGTCCATGTGCAATCCGTGATCCGTGATTACATATGGACATTACTCACCTGCCTTCACTGCTGCTGTCCATGGTGCTGATGTCCTCGGCTCTCCAGCGTCCGCCCACCGCTCTCAGCACCTACTTCTTGGTCGGCAGTTCCTGCTTTCATGAATATTCATGAGCCAGGCAGGAGCTGCCGAGAGCGGAGCAGGCACAGCGAATCGCAGGCAAGGTAAGTTGAACATTTTTAATATTTAATATGTCCATGATTTTCTTGTACGTGTTTCACTGATCACACAACGAAAAAATCACCATAGTGATCACACCACAGTGTGGTCCGTGGGTCATCAGTGATGCCAGACAAAAGCTGACATGTCTCCATGCAGAATCACGGCCACGGGTGTAAACTGCACGGAGACACGTTCAGTGAAAAATCACTGATGTGTGAGCAGACCCAATGATTATAATGGGTCTGCGTATGTCAGTGATTCTGGTACGTTTTAAAAAAAGCACAAACGTCCCAGAATCACTGACGTGTGAAACAGGCCTAACACACTTCTTACACTGCCACTCTCAATAATACACCCTCTACACTGCTTCTTTCCATAATACACACTCTACACCACCCCTCTTAATAATACACCTTCTACACTGCCTCTCTCCATGTTATACCATATACACTGCCCTTCTCCATAATACACTTTCTACACGACCTGTCTCCATAATATCTCTCCCACACTGCCCCTATGTATAATATACCCACACAATCTGTTCCTCTGTATAATATCTCTTCCATACACACACTGCACCTCAGTGTAATATCTCTCCCACACACTGCCCCTCTGTTTAATATCCCCACATACAAGCTGCCCCTCTTTATAATATCCTCCCACACACACTGCCCCTTTGTATATTGCCCTTCACACACTACCTCTCTATATACTATCCCCCCACACATACACTGACCCTCTGTATAACATCCTCCTGGTATATATGTCGTCCTCCTGGTATATATGTCCTAATCCTGGTATATGTGTCCCCATCCTGGGCCCTTCCTGGTATGTATGCCCCCTTCCTGGTATACATGTCCCCATCCTAGTTTTTTGTCCCCTTCCTAGCATATATGTCCTCCTCCTGGTATATATGCCCCCTTCCTGGGCCGCTCTTTTTATATATGTCCCCATCTTGGGCCTCGCCTTGTATATATGTCCCCATCCTTGTTTATTTGTCCCCATCCTGGGCCCTTCCTGGTATGTATGCTCTCTTCCTGGTATACATGTCCCCATCCTGGTTTTATGTCCCCTTCTTAGCATATAAGTCCTCTTCCTGGTATATATGTCCCCTTCCTAGGCCACTCCTTTTATACATGTCCCCATCATGGGCCCTGCCTGGTATATACAGTGCCTTGCGAAAGTATTCGGCCCCCTTGAATTTTTCAACCTTTTCCCACATTTCAGGCTTCAAACATAAAGATAAAAAATTTAATGTTATGGTGAAGAATCACAGCAAAAAAGAGGGCAACCAGTCCAGTTAGCCCAGGCCAACAAATCTAATGCACAACAGGATGCAGCAAAACCTCTCAACATGATGGACACTTCACAGGTGCAAGGTAAATTGCACACTAGTGGCGCGCATAGGGCGCTGTTCACACTCGTATGCGCATGGTGTCCAGCCAGCAACCTATTACTACGCCCTTACTATTAGATTAGGCGGGTTACCCGGACACTACTCACTGCAGCACACAAGGGACAGAGACTCCACTATGCACGGCCGGTATTAAGAGGCCTGGCTGCAACCTGTTTAAAAAAGTGCAAAAAAATATATCAAATATATATGAGGTATTAGTTAGTAAATTAGCCAATGTACATAAGCCTGCAAACCTCATCACGGATCCTCATGCTTGCAGGTCCCTACACTGATAAATATTAAAAATAGCAACAACTAACTAATACCTCATATATATATTTGATATATTTTTTGCACTTTATTATATAGGGTGTAGCCAGGCCTCTTAATACAGGCCGTGCATAGTGGAGTCTCTGCCCCTTGTGTGCTGCAATGAGTAGTGTTGTAGCTGTTCTGTTTTATCACAAGTCAGCTTATGGGATCACCAGTGAGGTCCTCTGAATTAGGCCTCTTCAGACCTAATCAAGATCGAGCGCTCAGAGAAAAGACCTGCATTCATGTGAGTATGATCAATTTTCTGTTTATTTAGCTAAGGTACAGTTTATTTATACCATTTACAGATCAATGTGATATTGCAAAAAAGACTTCTAGCTGGACTTTACAAGTTGCTCATATGACCTTTAACTTTTAGCAAAACAAAAATGTAGAGTCATGCATATGAGATAAGAAGATAAGAAGAACATTTAGAGACAATAATAACCCTTGAGCTTGTCTCTCATTCCGAAGGCTCCATAATGACTATGAACTACTACCAGATATACTTACTAATGGAACAATAAAATATCTTTAATAAAGAAATATAGAAGGGTTAATAGTTTCTCTATCAGTAGTGTCCGGGTAACCCGCCTAATCTAAATAGTAAGAGCGTAGTAATAGGTTGGTGGCTGGACACCATGCGCATACGAGTGTGAACAGCGCCCTATGCGTGCTACTAGTGTGCAATTTACCTTGCACCTGTGAAGTGTACATCATGTTGAGAGGCTTGTCTGCATCCTGTTGTGCATAAGATGTGTTGTCCTGGGCTAACTGAACTGGTTGCCCTCTTTTTTGCTGTGAGTATATCCAATTTTTGGGTGAGTTTTTCTCCTTTTTGTTGCTATATATGGTGAAGAATCAACAACAAGTAGGAGACAGTTGTGAAGTTGAACAATATTTATTGCTTATTTTAAATTTTTGGAAAAAAAATCTTATTGAAAGACAAATCTCCGTCCCAGTCTCAGGTCTTTTGCAGGCTCCAACAGGTTTTCTTCAAGAATGGTCCTGTATTTGGCTCCATCATTCTTCCTATCAATTTTAACCATCTTCCCTTTCACTGCTGAAGCAAAGCAGGCCCAAACCATGATGCTGCCACCACCATGTTTGACAGTGGGTATGGTGTTTTCA
Organism: Anomaloglossus baeobatrachus; assembly: GCF_048569485.1. Classification (NCBI taxonomy): domain Eukaryota; kingdom Metazoa; phylum Chordata; class Amphibia; order Anura; family Aromobatidae; genus Anomaloglossus; species Anomaloglossus baeobatrachus. The sequence goes on from NC_134362.1 coordinate 78,559,384, forward strand.
GGGTGATGAGCTGAGTTGCTTTTACACCAAAACATATCGTTTGGCATTGTGCCCAATAAGTTCAATTTTGGTTTCATCTGACCAGAGCACCTTCTTCCACATGTTTGCCGTGTCTCCTAGGTGGCTTGTGGCAAACTTTAAATAACAATTTTTATGGATGTCTTTGAAAAATGGCTTTCTTCTTGCCACTCTTCCATAAAGGCCAGATCTGTGCAGTGTATGACTGATTTTTGTTCTATGGACAGACTCTCCCACCTCAGCTTTAGATCTCTACAGTTCATCCAGAGTGATCATGGGCCTCTTGGCTGCATCTCTGACCAGTCTTCTCATTGTTTGACATGAAATTTTTGAGGGACGGCCGGGTCTTGGTAGATTTGCAGTGCTATGATGCTCCTTCCATTTCAATATGATCGCTTGGTCCTTGGGATGTTTTAAAGTTTTGGAAATCTTTTTGCAACCAAATCCAGCTTTAAACGTTTCCACAACAGTATCACGGACCTGCCTGTTGTGTTCCTTGGTCTTCATGATGCTCTCTGTGTTTTAAACAGAACACTGAGACTATATATATATCTCCCCTTCCTGGGCTCCTTCTGGTATATTTGTGTACTGCAAAAGGAAAAAAAAATAAAGAAGCACATTTTACTAACTCTCCCTGGGCTTCCCATAGCATGCAGCGTCCTCTCTAAGCCGTGATGCATTTCATCTGGATGTGTGCCCTTGGGCACACATCCAGCTGAAGCAAGGCAGGGACTGGGTCAGCGGCCCCTCTTCCACCGCTGGCTGCTGCGGCCTCACCACCTCCAATGATCTGCCTGCAGCAGTGTGATGAGGTCATGGAGTGATGACCTTATCATGCTGCTGCACACTGGGCTGCGGGATGACGTGCCGGCACCCTGCTCTGCCCCACTGACCTTGCCTCCAGCACATGGATAATTTGGATGCGATGCCCTTTTGCACGCAAATTTGCCATGTGTAGCGGCTGAAGCAACACGGCCGGGCCCCTCTGCTGCGGCTGTGACTGGGGCCTGGTGAAGAGGGGGGCCCGGGGCTTATTAGAACTAAGTAACTATTCTGGGCGCAGTCGAGCCCCTTTCTTCACCAGGCTCCATACACCAGACATGGTTGTCATGCCCTGATGGAGGCCCTGGACATTGCCCAAGTCCAACTTTTTTGAGATGTGATGCTGGCCTCAATTTCTAAAATAGATGTTTTTTGTTTTTTTTTTCCAAATCAAATGGAAATGTCCATTGTTCAACTTTTGATCTGTGTTCTTTGTTCTGTGAATAAAATATTGCTATAAGCTATTTCCAGATCATTGTGTTTCTTTACATTTTATACAATTTCCCAACTTTTTTGTAATTGGGGTTGTAACTTTATTAACCTATTTATTCAATAGAATGAGTAAAGTAACAAGAACCTATGTTCTTATAGTCTCTGCATTGTCTGTTGTGTTATAACAGGGATTAATGACCTGACGAAATCTTGTAAGAGTGATTCCCTTTAGGCTATGTGCCCACGCTGCGGATTTACCGCGGATTTTGCCGCGGATTTACCGCGGATTTCCCGAAAATCTGCAGCAGCGGCACTTCCAAGCCATTTCAATGGCATTTTGGAAATGCTGTGTCCATGCTGCGGATTTTTCCGCTGCGGATTTGCCGCGGATTTTGATGCGGAAAAATCTGCAGCATGTCAATTATTTGTTGCGGATTTTGGTGCGGATTTTGGGTATAGAATGGGAAAAAAAAAATAAATAAAATCCGCGGTAAATCCGCGGGTGCGGATTTGCCGCGAAAGTCGCGGATTTTCATGCAGAAAAATCCGCAGGTACATTCTACCGTAGACACATAGCCTTATGGGGAACTCCCCTGGTTGTGATTAATATTCTGCTAATGGACCCTGTTACAGTACCTCCTGGCTGCTAATAATGAAAGACTGGTGACTGGTAAGTAATGATCAGCGTACCCGAGGCATTCCTGTACATATTTCTGCCAAGAATATGGATGTGACTACTAAATTAGAGAAGTCTGTTTACTATTCATTTTGCAGACGCTGGCGTGACTCTAGAAGACAATGTCCTGGGCTGCAGCAGATTCTTATTATTGATTTTGCTCCCAATGTTTACATAGAACCAACATATTCCATGGCGCTTCCCAGACAATATATTCATTTATATTAATGTATTCACTCACAATCAAATCTCCTATCATCAATGTTAGAAACATCTCTGGACTGATGGGTCGAAATTTTCCATTTCTTGCTGTATGATAATGCTGCCTAGACGAGGGTCGACATTGAAGGACAGGAGCTTTCCACTTTAGACAATCCTTTTTATTAGAAGAAATTGCCAATGATTTTGGATGTACAAATTGATTTGAAACAAATTTGATTAAAAACAAATTTCCCCAAAATGTCAAATTTTAGGCATTCATTTTGCGTAAATCTCGCAAAATGACAACAGGCCACCATTTTTCTCAACTCTTTTGATTGTTGGGAAGCGATTAAAAAAGAATAAAAATATCATGCTCACCCTCAATGATTATACCCTCAATGATTCCTTACTCCACCTGACTGCGTGAGCTTCCGCGCCTAAAGAACAGAAGACCAGTGTGGAAGTCCAGAGAAGCTGCAGTGAAGGTGGAATAAGAATTCAGGTAAGGACCTAGGACACAAGTATGGTTTTTTTTCAATCCCTTCTTTTCTCCTTTCTCGTTATTATGCTTAGAGATCTGAGGATAATAATTGAAAATCAGCATTTTTGATTCCTACCAGTATTCCAATTTATAGTACAAGTGATCATATCATCATAAAGTCAAGTTCCCTATGGGAACCAAAGAAAAGTGATACAAAAGGGAAATATTAAAATAATTAAATACATACAGTAAATATGTTAAAAACGGCAGCGCTCAGGCACTGAATGAAGGAATTATGTGGAGCTGCAATAGGTCAAAAGAGGGTTAAGTGTATATTATTAGAGGATATTCAAAGAAAAAAAGCAAATATTGCTAAAACAGAACTATCATGGTTAGGGAAAATCATAACCTATAAAGCTATTGTTCTCCCAAAAATGTTGTATCTTTTCCGATGCATTCCAATCCTCATGACAAAGCTAGAAATTTCAAAACTGCATACCCAACTATCTAGACATGTATGGAGAAACAACAGGCCAAGGTTATCTAAGGTGCTTTTGTTTAAACATAAGAAAAGAGGAGGAATTGGTTTGCCAAACATTAAGGCCTAAGCCACACGGCGAGAAAATCGGTGCGAGTGGAGTGCGATAAAACATCGCATTCCACTCGGACCAATTCTAGCCTGTGTGACAGCACACATGAGCGATTATTTTCTCAGCCCTAATCGGACCGAGAAAACAATCGCAGCATGCTGCGATTGTAATCCGAGACTCTTTCTCTCGCACCCATTCAAGTGAATGGGGCGAGAGAAAAATCGCACTGCACTCGCGGTACATCGGTGTACCGTGCGTGCAGAGCGAGAATGTCTATAGCCGGCTACACAGGCGAGAGGGAGAGAAATCCCTCCCTCACCTCCTGAGTGCCGGCCCGCCCCCTGCAGCTGAGGTCTGCTCGCACGAACGGACCTCAGTTGCAAGGACACAAGCATGAGACTCTGCTCTGCTGTACTGCCAGCACGAGCCGAGTCTCATGCAAGGGGATCTTAGTAGTCCCCGTGTGGCCCCAGCCTTACGCCTATTATTTAGCAAATGTATTAAAACAGTCACAGAAATGTCTTTTGGATGATTCAGAATCTAGTTGGGCACGAATAGAAAAAAGTGTAAATAAAAACAGATCTATGAGAGCCACAATCTTAGCTCACCTTATAAATGCAAAAACTCCCTTACCTACATTTGTAACAATAAAAGCTACAATCTCTGCATGGAAACAACTCAATAGGATTTTATGTAAAAATAAAAGTGAACTTGTAGACATCAGGACAATCTCAATTGAAGTATTTGAAGTATTGGTCCCTAGGCTAGATTTAACAACATGGAGGAAGCATAATATAAACAGTTTTAATGATATTTCATGTAATATTAGCTTATTGCCTTTCCAGACAATTCGTCATAAATTTAATCTCCCTTTAAATGAACTGGCAAAATGGACACTCCTTAACCAGTACTTAAATAAAAACAAAAAGTTAACCTTTTCACTACCAGTATATTTGTTAGATATTTTATTTAACCCACAAAATAAGTTAGATTGGAAAACTAGCAACATTTCTGCCATTATTAATGAAGACCTCCAATTTAATAAAAGATCAAATATTTTGAACTGGGAGAAATATCTTGGTCAGACATTTCAACTGGAACAGTGGCAAAAATCATTGAATTTAACGTTATCCAACACTGCCTGCGCCACGTTGCAAGAAACTTACTTTAAGGTGCTTTCACGCTGGTATTTTACTCCTCAAAAGCTACACAAAATGTCCGTATCTAACTCTCCTTTGTGCTGGAGAGAGTGTGGAGAAAATGGGTCAATTGTGCTTATTTTTTGGAGTTGTCCAGCTTTAAAAAAAGATGTGGGAAGATGCGTGTGATCTAATAAATAAAGTTACATCAGAGTTTCATTCTCTTCCCCCCAACTGGCACTATTGTTAATTGGTATAGAAGAGTTTAAAGACCCATGCAGACACATAATTTGCCATATTCTACTCGTGGTAAAACATCTTATTGCTTCAAAATGGAGACGGGTGAAGGCACCTTCCATAATAGAAATTATTGAACGGATATCATCACATAATTCATACGAGTATAGTTTTGCATTGAAAGAAAATAACTTTTTGAGATACAAATTGAGATGGTCTTTATGGGCGAAAACATTTATGCCTAGTCTGCATATAACTGACATGTAATGATTATTATTTCTCATGTATATTATTGTTTTTGTTGTTCCAAGTACGTTGGTGACAAAACGTTTGATGTTAATAGTTTTGAAGCATTGGCCATAAAGGTGACGCTTAACTGTTGGTTTTTCCTTTTTTTCCTTTATGTCTATTCCTTTTCCCCTTTCCTAATTCCTCTATTATTTCTTCTATTTCTTGTATTAAAATTTGTAAAATGTTAATAAAAAGATGCAAACCAAAAAAGAGGGTTACGTGCAAAACACCTTCTGGGAACAAGCTAGACAACAGAGGGGTAAGACCACTGCGCTACCCACACGTGCAAATAATATAAGGAAGTTTAAAGATGAGCCGAGAGGCTCCTGGTGACACTGACCAAAATATAAGGATCTATATATATAAAATATATGCGATTGGTTAATGACCGGATTTTAAATAAATCTGAGCAGCAATATTCACATTCAGCAGAATAATTGATTACCTGAAATGATGAATCTGTGAGTACCTTATTGACAGGTTATGGTGGTCTAAACAGTATACCGGTTCAGAAGCTGGTAATAATTTTAAGAATTGTAATTCAATAATATGGAGGATAAATGACTGTAAAAAAATGGTTGTCCAATTAAAAGGATACACGGATGCGGGTATCTGATTCAGGACTCGATGGAAGGTTGACTGGTCGTTGTAATCAAATTATATACTGTTAGTTATATCTTGTTTGATAAATTAATGATAGTGGGTTGTACAACCAAATTTGGTTGATCCCAATAGGGCTGCTGTGCACCTGAGAGGAATATTGAGTAAGATTTAGAAGGAACCCAAGGGGTTAATGCACAAACAGATTAATGCTGAGATTTGTGAACAAAGTGAAAGTGAAAGTAAATATGAAACCGCTTGTTATATATCTTAATAATGTCACAAAGTGTAATTCACATTGCATTGGCCTCTTCTAATTGAGACTGAAATGAATTCATAGTGAATGCGGAATTAATATTAAAATTCAAAATGCATCCTAGAAGCAATCTCCAGGATGCACAAACAACTGAAAAAATGGTTCTGCTGCGGCCAACCTTAGTTCAGGTGAGAACGAATGTCTGTAAGCACAAAACTCACCGTTACTTGTGGCTGCAATAGCAGTGGTCTGTGTGTCCGCTGTAATGGACGGGCGGGTAGTCGCTCCGTTGCAGTGGAGACCCCACACTGATTTAGGAGCTAGCAGCCATCTTTTACTCACCCTCCCTCCTAATTTTAACCATTTTTTTCCCACGAGCTCTCCTCCCCCCCCAATAAACACAGGACACCATCTTGGATAAATCGGCCAAATCGGCCTTTATTAACAAAACAACAGTAAATAATTTTCTTTTAGCGAGGAGGGTTCTTGGAGCCCAAAACAATCTGGTGGACATTACAATAGTATTGGTAAGACCATCCAGCATTGCCCCCAGCTGCAACCACCAGCTCAAGGACACCACTTGCTGGAAAAACATTTCCCTGACGTATAACCCTCCCCCCCACCCACCCATTTTACCACCAACTCCAAGAACCCACTCACCACCACCAACCAAAATGACAATTGTGCCGCCCCAGCAGCAAATCAAACCGCTCGGATCCGTGGGTAGTGTCCGTTCGTGGCTCGAGGGTCTCCGGACCTGGGGCTTAGGGGCCACACTCTAAAGTAAAAGGGGGATATTTACAGGGGAGTTATAGTTCGTGATGCCACCCGAGGTGTGCGGTAATTTTGAGTACCGCCGCTGCCGTTGGGAGTACCCGGGGTGATGGAGTGGGGCAGCAAGGTGTTGTTGCCCTCCACGGGTGGGGGTAGGCCCTGGGACTCTGGATGGTGGTACTCGGTACCGTGAAGGGCGAAAATCACTCAGGTACTCACTCAGCAAATAAGCAGACGCTAACAACCGGGTACACCAAGTCTCTGGGTGCCGCTGCCGCTCAAAGGGTAGCTTGTCTGGGTCCCGTCCCCTGCAGTACTGCCTGGTGATCCGTGACCTGCCTCCTGGCACAAAGTTTAAATTCACCGTAGTGACCCAGTAGTCTGGAACTTTCCGGGCCCCGCTCCCCACTGTGGCTAAGTGTCGGAGCCTGCTCTCATGGCTCACGCTTGGGATTTCAGTGGGCCGCTTGTTTAGAAAGCCCTATCTCCCTCGTTGCCCTAGTGCCCCGATTCTGGAGTGAGTGGGAACAGTCCATAAAGGCTCCGTTCTCCGTGGGTTAATTTCCGGGTTGCCTGAAGCTTCTCCCTGACCTAGGGTCCGTGTACTTTGCCGTGCCTTCGGTCCCGGGCCGGTGATAGGACCAGGCTGCTGACCATCCTCTTTGACAGGTCCAGGCACCTAGCCTCAATCCCCTGTGACTAGGGGTCCGACTCCTCTAGGTCCAGACCACCATCTGCAACCTAGTCAGCTTCTCCTGGGAGCCACTACTCAAAGCTTCCTCTGAGCTTCTCTCAGCTCGAGGGCTACCTCACTTCTCTCCACTTCACTTCACTTCTTCACTACATTCCTCACCGCCCCTTCCTGACTCCTAGGTGGGCGACCCTATTCCACTTAAGCCGTCCACTGGTGTGCCTGGTGGGTGTGGTGCAGGGTGTATCTAGGATTTGATTTGCTGTTGGAGGCAACACTGCAAGGTGGGGACCCACAACCATGAGGGATTTGAATGCTGCACGGAAGGGCAGTTTGTGCAGTACCCTGTGACGACCTGAATAGTCCAGGGACGTCACGCAATCACAGTTATTAAATTCAATATATTAATATTATTAATTATTAGGGTGGGAGGGCGGGACCTTTTGCTTGGTGGCCACACGCGCCGAAGTGGTAGTCCCCACCCCCCCACCTTAACTCTATATACCCCCACTTATTCCAACCACCCCCCCTTGCTTCCAAACCCACCTCCATAAACTTTTAAACCCTCAGTAGCCCGCGATTTTCCCTTATTTCCCACTGTTAACCCCTCGTTGCCCTCCAAAGTGAGTCATGGGTCACTTTGCCCATGGCTCTATTGTGGGCTCCGTTCAGTCTTGACTGCACTATTGTATATGCGTCTTCCCCGTCTTTTGACCAAAACTCCCCCTCCCTCCTAACTATAACCATTTTTTTCCCACGAGTCCCCCCCCCCCAATAAACACAGGACACCAGCTTGAATAAATTTGCCATCTGGCGGACATTCCAATAATATTGGTAAGACCATCCGGCTTTGCCCCCAGTCGCAACCACCAGCTCGGGGATACCACTTGCCAGAAAAACATTTCCCTAACACCGACTCCCAGGGGACCCCACCCTGGAGAGCCCCAAAGTCCGCCAGATAATTGCCATTCCAAAAGGAAAAAAACAACACTCAAATTTGCAAACACAGTCATTCAATAAAAAGGGAGAAATAACTAAAAATACTTAGTTGTCTTATGTGTCCTTGGGGGGAATAAAGTATGGATCACAAACAGAATAGGCAGGTCCCCACGTGTGAAGAACTTTTTTTTGTGCAACCCAGCTTTTATATGCCTGACCCTAGGCCTGTGCTTTCAGGATGGCCTAGATTGGAATATTAAAATTGCTGTGTTGTACTTGGACTTTGGGCTACTTGGGCAAGTACCTTGCATATTAACTATCTTGTGCCTCCCCAACTCCTCTCTATACAGTAAATGGAAATAGTCTGCCACATTTCTGCCTATTTGCTAATCCTTTGAAGCTCAGAGTCCCAGAGCTCAGGTGCCATGTTTGACACCTCCAGCAAAAGCCCCTTTGTTTTTGCAATACTACGATACGATATGATGCGCTACACTTTATTGATCCCGTGGGAAATTATGGTATCACAGCAGCACAACTTAAATCATAACATGAATTACATAATTGACGAGACAGTATAGTTGACAGAACATTATACATTAGATTAGGACATACACAGCGGGTGAACTGAAAGTAGAAGAAATAAAGTAGACATTCACCTTGATGATTTAACACTAACGTGATTGTTGTACATTCTCATAGCAGTTGGCACAAATGATTTCCTATATTTTTCCTTCTTGGGCTGCTTTCACATATCCGTCTTGAGCTCTGCGGCTCAATCCGGCTGTGCAAGCTATGCAACGGATGTGGTGAAAACACCGCATCCTTTGCATGTGGCCCGTCCGGTTTTTGCCGCTTGCGGCAGGCTACTGAGCATGCGCAGTGGTACAAACCGCATGCGGCGGCCGGATGCGTTTTTTGCCGCATCGTGCCGCATCCGGCGGCCATAGGCATGCATTGAAAAATGCACCGCATCGGCCGAATGCGGCGCGATGCGGTTTTTTTTTGCCGCACGAAAAAACGTGCCAGGCAACGTTCCATCCGGCCGCCGCATTGGCTAAATCTGCCGCATGCGGCAAAAAACGGATGGAACGCAAGGCTTTGCGGCACTAATTAAAGTCTATGCAGAAAAAACGCAACTGGCAGCAAAAAAAAACGGTTGCGATTTTCCTGCAAAGTGCCGGAGTGTGCCGCATTGCAGAAAAAAATGGAGGTGTGAAAGCAGCCTTACACCTCGAAGGATTAGCCGGTTACTGAAGGTGCTCTTCTGTCTCATATAATGGATGTGCGTTATTATTCACTGTAAATCCAGTTTGTCTTTTTGTCACTAAATAAACCATTACTGCTGTTTATATATTTTGCCAATAACTATATATTTCCTTCACATACCCTAACAGGGCATATTGCAGTGTATGGCAAAAAATTAATTTTTGAGATTTGAATCACACATTCTGAAACATTCATTCCCTGCTCACAAGAAGTCTCATATTAAATAACAAATAATATGCAAATGTTTCTGTAACTTGCTTTTCCTTTTTTTTTTTGGTTTTGTACCCTCTATATTTCTAGGTTTTTTTTGTTGCACATGCTAGAAGGATGAAATTCTCATCACCCCGGCCCAATATCAGCTACTGTACCTGTAGAATAAATCAGTATTTTTATCTTAGCACAGTGCCAGTCTGCCATCTAGTGAATTTTAGAGGAGTAGCTATATTAACAAAGACCAGTAGCATCAGCCGGAGTTGGGAGCAGTGGAGGGTAAGTACAGCCAATTTTTTATTTTTATGTACAAAAACCCAATGGAACAAGATAGTCCAAAAAATAGAAAACACTCCGGCTCTACCTTAGCAATGGAACAACATAGATAAACTGTATATCCCTATTAATGCGTAAATAGAGGAGCTATCATGTTTTCTGTTTTCTCCATGAAATTAACCTTGGAGCATGATTTGTTATCTGTTCCTGTTTTTCCATTTTACTATTATTCCTTCTAGAAATTTACAAAATAAATTGAAGACCGGTGTCACCAGTTGCAAGTGTGTTCCCACACCGTCTGCCACCTCTCAATCAGTGCTCATAATTTCAGGCTTTTAGCAACATACGGTACTCCCTTGAGAAGAAAAATTATATAATCAGGTGTCAGTTTATACATACAGTTCCAAGAGGAATAACAAAGGAATTCCACAGCTTAAAATGAATTTCCAGGAGAAATAACAGAATGCCACAGGTTAAAATATATTTCTAGGATAAATAACAGAATGCCACAGTTTGAAGAGACCGTCCACCTCCCAAGTAAATGTAACTATACATTTATATTGTCACTATATGTACTGGCCTCCGATTTGATATAAGAATTCTTTGACTATGGCAAATTGGGGCAATGTCATTTGTTACGTCTCCACCTGAGTCTGCTGCTGTGATTTCTGCTCCGGTCACCAGGCGCCACCTTGTTCCCACTGTGGGTGATGCTGGTTGTAGGGGAAGAGTCAGTACTCCACCAGAATCTGCTTCTGCTCTGGTCACCAGGCACCACCGCATTACCACTGTAGGTGGTGATAGTGATAGGGGGAGTCAGTACCAGTAGCTCTGGTAAGCTCAGTCTCTGCCCAGCAACCAAGCCAATGTAACACCCTGGACTAGTCAGGTCGTCCCAGGTAGTCCCATGCACACACACCCCCTCCCTAAAAAGGTGACAGCAGCCAAACTTCAAAACCTTGTCAACACCCTCCAGGTTTGATGTCCACACCAGGGGGGCGGAGCCAGGTGGTTGGCTCCGCCCACTGAGGAGTTCACAGGCCTGGAGGCGGGAAAGACAGTAGTTAAGTAGATTAGTCTTGACAGTGGAGGAGAGAAGTCAAGTTCAAGGGTAGACCTGTGACCAGGCCTGCTATAGTCTACCAGGTGTCTGGGTTGGAGCCCAGTCACCTCTGGCAAGGAGGCAGACGGTGGTGGCCGCCTGCAGGGGCTGGGATTACAGCCGGTGGAATCGTAGGGTCCGGGGTTGGGAGGTGGCCCGCCGGTACCGAACCGGGGAACTGATTGGAAACCGGAGCACCAGGAGGGGTACTCAGACCCAGTACGAAGCCCAGAAACCACTAGGCTAAGTCGAATCAACTGATTGAGGACTGGACTTTAGGATCTTTCCCACACAAGACCCGACTGAAGACAACAGCCCAACCATTAGGGTAAAGCCACCGCCAAGGCATAGAGACCCAAGGGGCCAGCGTCTGCGGGCAAACAGGGCTCTCCCGACACCCAGCAAGCCAGGGAGCGGACTATCGTTGCTTAGGCATAGGAGTCATAACATTCACACAAAGAGGTGCAGGAGAAAGGCGGAAACCACCAACCTGTTAAGGGAGAAGCTGCAGCCGGCTGCGGGCACCGTTCATCATCCCGTTTGGTTTACCAGAGACTCCAGTGTGTTGTATCATAGTTAGTACACCAGTGCATTCGGGCCGCGCACCGCAGCGCACCCGCACCCAGCAAGCACCCGCTCCCCCGCCTCAGCACCTCCCTCAGGCCCCCGAGACCATCACTTCCCTACCCACGGAGGGGTCAACACCAAGCTGCGCAACACCATCCCCAGGAGGCCTAGTCAACGGCAGCGGTGGTGTCCATCCATTCACCACAACCCGTGGGTGGCGTCACTGTGTCGCCCTGGACAAGCCAGGGGACACAGGTAACAACACACACACACACCCACCCCCAGCAGTTCACAGCAGACATCCCCAAAGTGACCTGCTTTCTGCCTCGGGCTCAGACTGACACACCAGGTGGGCGGAGTCAGGAGATGGAGACGCCCACCCATGGGTTTGGCTGGCCTGAGGCAGGAAACAAGCCGAGTCAAGTCCTAGGAGAGGAAGAGAGAAGGTCTGCAGAGAGGCAGACATAGCCAGGGGCCTAGGTTGGAGCCTAGGGCCTCGTACAGAGAGTCCGGCAGACGGTAGTGGCCGTCTGCAGGGAGCCGGGGAGACAGCTGGTGGAACCGTAGGTAGCCGGGGCTGGGCGGTGGCCCACCGGTACTGAACCGGGGAGCCAGCTGGAAGCCGGAACGCAGGAGGAGTGTGCACGGAGGCAAAAGAAAGGACTTACACCACCGAACTGGGTCAGGGGAGAATCAACAACTGCAACCGTCCGAGGGACCCGTCCAACCAGCCGTTTGTTTACCGAGAACTGTGTCGTGTTTACTGGCTGAGTGAGTACCTCCGTGCCGTGCGGCACAGCGCTGTCCCTGCGCCCCTGCACCTCCACGGGCTCCATAACCGCCTGTCCACCATCCCAATCCCATCACCGGGCCCCGGGAGCACCACAACCCCTACCCACGGAGGGGCAAACCAACAACTGGCTGCTCCATACCATCACTCCCGGGCTCCCCATACAGAGCAGCGGTGGTGTTAACCAAATCACCACAACCGTGGGTGGCGTCACGGACAATAAACTATCCCAACACCCAATCCCCTTTTCACTCACGGGCGAGGAGCGCCGCTCGAGTCCCCGGGATCCGGCCCATCGCTCGAGCCACCGAGCAGCAGCAGCAGACCGCAGTGCCAGCCGGACCCGAGCAGTGGGAGAGCGCGGCGTCCCCTCCTCCGCCCGCGACAACTTGGCGTCACGAACAGGATCTTACCGCTCTGCCGTCTGGTAGAGGTGCGCCTTGTTACCGCCGGAGGTGTCCGGCCGAAAAATTTCAGAAGCCGCCATCTTTGGCGCGAAGAATTTCCCGCTTGAGCGTCTTCCCCGAGCAGGAAAGGCGCGAAAGTCGAGCCCCGCCCCCAGAAGAAGGAAGTGCTAAAAAGAGGCTAAGGGGGACGGGATGGCGTCCGGCCGCATGTGAACCGCAGCTGTGGAAGCAGGGACGCCAGGACTCTGTCAGCATTTGGTTCCTGGAAGAGGCCACCGCAGTGATGCACCGACCCGTTACCCCTGTTACCGGTAGCGGAGCCCGCAGCGTCTGTGGGGGAGGACCCAGACCTGGGGTCCCCAGGTCTCACCTTTGTCACCGCCCTGCCACCGGCCCCGGCAGTCCGCCCGGCCGCGACGGAGATGACAACGGCTCCGGCAGTCCGCCCGGCCGCAACGGCAGCGAAGTACCGGTCCCGTTGACCAATCTGGAGCCGTTCCTGGACTGGGGTCAAGGGGAGCTGCCCACTTCCTAGGGGCAGCACCAAGGCTAGGTTGTTTGGGTGGGTGACCGAAGGACCCGTTACACTGTTATTATTAAAAGTGTTTGACTGTTATTGCAACATTAAAGTAATGTGCATCCCGTTGTGGGAGGATTGAAAATGCTTGTGTTTAATGTTTTGATCTTTTGCAGTTTAAAAGAAAAATAAAACCGGTGATGGACGGGCAGCCCGAGGACGGTCTGCATTTTGCTAAGGGGGAATGTGTTGCCCTGGACAAGCCAGGGGACACAGGTAACAACACACACACACCCCCACCCCCAGCAGTTCACAGCAGACATCCCCAAAGTGACCTGCTTTCTGCCTCGGGTTCAGACTGACACACCAGGTGGGCGGAGTCAGGAGATGGAGACGCCCACCCATGGGTTTGGCTGGCCTGAGGCAGGAAACAAGCCGAGTCAAGTCCTAGGAGAGGAAGAGAGAAGGTCTGCAGAGAGGCAGACATAGCCAGGGGCCTAGGTTGGAGCCTAGGGCCTCGTACAGAGAGTCCGGCAGATGGTAGTGGCCGTCTGCAGGGAGTCGGGGAGACAGCTGGTGGAACCGTAGGTAGCCGGGGCTGGGCGGTGGCCCACCGGTACTGAACCGGGGAGCCAGCTGGAAGCCGGAACGCAGGAGGAGTGTGCACGGAGGCGAAAGAAAGGACTTACACCACCGAACTGGGTCAGGGGAGAATCAACAACTGCAACCGTCCGAGGGACCCGTCCAACCAGCCGTTTGTTTACCGAGAACTGTGTCGTGTTTACTGGCTGAGTGAGTACCTCCGTGCCGTGCGGCACAGCGCTGTCCCTGCGCCCCTGCACCTCCACGAGCTCCATAACCGCCTGTCCACCATCCCAATCCCATCACCGGCCTCGGGAGCACCACAACCCCTACCTACGGAGGGGGAAACCAACAACTGGCTGCTCCATACCATCACTCGCGGGCTCCCTATACAGAGCAGCGGTGGTGTTAACCAAATCACCACAACTGTGGGTGGCGTCACGGACAATAAACTATCCCAACACCCAATCCCCTTTTCACTCACGGGCGAGGAGCGCCGCTCTAGTCCCCGGGATCCGGCCCATCGCTCAAGCCACCGAGCAGCAGCAGCAGGCCGCAGTGCCAGCCGGACCCGAGCAGTGGGAGAGCGCGGCGTCCCCTCCTCCGCCCGCGACATCACAAACTTACATCCCTTACAAACCACCGCGGCCCCGGCCGTGGAACTCCCCACCGAAGTCCCTGCGTGTAGCGCCAACCCCCTTGCAGAGCGACATGACCCCCGGGTCCGTGAGGAGCTCGAGCCACCCACTGTACGAGCACGGATCCGAGCGGCTCGGCAGCCGGCCGAGCCCGCGGGGCGGTACACCTAGTATGCCTGAAATTTGCAGTATCAATGGCTAACTGTGGTGGTGTGTGCCTTCCAGCTGAACTTATCAGCTTTCAGGTCCAGCCTTTGGTACGGCACCACATCCATCTTATACTTTCAGTTATCACTGCTCCCTGCCCGGTATAGCTTAGTGTACTCTGGTTTCACCCTGCTTCTTTTGTGATATAGTTCCCTGTGCTTTTGCCCTCTGCCTATTTACCAACATTTCACCTGCCTGCTGATTTTGTACCCTGTCTGACATCTCGATTTTTAAACTCCGGCTGTTTTCCTGACTATTCTTCTGTTTGATGATTTAGTATCTTGCGGACATCTTGGTTTTGACCCTGCCTGACAACTATTCCCCTCCTTGGACTGCAGACTTTCCTTAGGCAGTGAGCTCCTGGACCTTGCAGTAAATCCAGATCCCTGTATAGGGGTTAAAAGGATTCAGGGAACCTCGGGATCCTACTTTGTGGGCGGCTTGCGCTTAGTTTGTCCGTGACAGTCCCCCGATGTCTGTGGTCCCGGACAGCCGTCACATCACTGTGGTGGCGGACACTGTGGATGTCTTTACTATGTGCCTGATTATTCCTGCACTCTTTCGGGGTAAACCTGTATACGTTGGGGGTGTGTGGGTTGTACGTATTTGGAATTAATCTTTAATTTCTAAATTTTGTACAGTATGTGTGGCGCCCTGAGGCTCTGGTCGCCACAGGGAACTGCATTCCGACCGGGGTGTAGTACTGATCAATGGATCCAGGGAAGGTCGGTGCCGGTTCTACCATACACAACCACATACATACACAGGTTGTCCTTTTTCCCACTGGGGACTGGGCTAGGGTCGGGTACCAAAGGAGTTGCCTACAGTGTGGCGTTTACAGGATGCAATCACAACAGGGGCCCCAATCCACTAGTTTAGAATCTGGGTGGAGGAGGGAGCAGCCACCAGGGGGAGTGAGGAGCCACACACAGCAGCAGGAGTTCTCCTTCAGGAGAGATCATGAGCGGACGTGCTTCCCGGTAGCTCCTGTGGGACATACAACTTTTAACGGTCGCTGTGGGGATACCGTGTCAGCTCCCCCGGGGCCAGCGCAGTTCAGGGTGCAGCACCCTAGGGTGGTGCAATTCCAAGTTGCACCATCATACTCTGCTGGACAAGAGGGGTTTTATGCCTCTCTGACCACTACAAGTTTCCAGAGCCAAGTGGCACCTAGGATTCCGGGGCCTAGATCATGATCAGACTCAACAGACTCAAGGGGATCCACGCTACTGGCATAGGGAATGTCGCGGGCGGAGGGGACGTGTTCGCCATGCTCGGGTCCGGGGCTTCTGCTGCTGCTGCTCGGTGGCTCGAGCGGTGGGCCGGACCTGGGGACTCGAGCGGCGCTCCTCGCCCGTGAGTGAAAAGGGGTGGTATGTTTAGGGAGACTGTTTGTGACGCCACCCACGGGACGTGGTGATGATGGCACCACCGCTGCTGGTAACGGGGTTCCAAGGAGAGATGGTAGGGTGCAGCTGGGATGTTGTCCCCTCCGTGGGTAGGGGGTTGGTGATTCCGGGGCCCGGTGGTGTAACAGGGAGGCTGGACGGCACTGGTGTACTCACTCAGACAATCACTGACAGTCGCTGGTAAACCAAAACGACCGGATGGACGGGTCCCGCAGCCGGCTGCAGTGTTGTTGTTGTGCTCTCCCCGGACGGCTGATGGTGGCTGTCTTTCCCTGCACCTGTTAGAAATGTTCTGACTCCTGTGGTTGCCCACCGGTAGTCCGCTCCCCAGCGTATAGGTGCCGTAGGAGCACGTTTTGCCCGCAGGCGCTGGCCCTTGGATCTCTAGCCTGTGGCGGTGGCTGTATATCCTCACGGTGTGGACTGTTGCCTTCTGTCAGGACTTGGTTGTTGGGAAACCCCTGGGGTTCCTGTCACACTCTGATTTGAATATTGACGGCAGCTCCAAGCCTGGTCGGGGTCCGATGGCCCTGCCTGTGTGCTTAGCTTCACTCCGCTCCCCGGTCCGGTACCGGCGGGAAAACACCTGACCCCGGTCCTTAAGGCGTTGCCGAGTTCCACCAACTCCTGCAGACGGCCACCACCGTCTGCCAACCTTGCTGTCAGTGCCTGGGCTTCGACACAGACACTTGCAGTTTGTGACCTCTCACTTTAACCTCCTAAACTGATCTACTGCTTTTCCCGCCTCCAGGCCTGTGAACTCCTCGGTGGGTGGGGCCAACCACCTGGCTCCGCCCCATCTGGTGTGGACATCAGACCCTGGAGGGAGGCAACAAGGGTTTTTCATTGACTGTTGTAACTGTCTAGGGTGGGGGTGTGTGTGTGTTGGTATGTATGTGACTACCTGGCTAGTCCAGGGCATCACACTCCCCCTTGGTAAAATGCAGACCATCCGCTGGCTGCCCGTCCATCACCGGTTTTATTTTTCAAACTGCAAAAGATAATTTAACATGTAACATTCAACATATGCATATTTAGAAATCTTCCCTTACGGGAGGTACGGTACTTTAACGTTTCAAAACATATAAAACATTTTTATTACATGGACGGGTTCGTGGTCATCCGCTCTCCCACCCAAATAACCTGATCCTTGATGCTGCCCCTAAGAAACGGGCAGCACCCCTTTACCCCAGTCCAGGTCCAGGTTACCCGAGCGGGAACGGGTACGGTGTCTCGCACCCGGCTGTCACTTCAGGGGACCCCACGTCCAGGGGGACCCCTGACCCCAGGAGGATGGCCACCGGTCCTGGTGGTGGCTGGGCCCCAGCCTGCTCTGCTGCGGGCCCTTCCTCCAATCTGCTTCTCCGGAGGCGGCATGGACGGAAACCAGCCCACCAAACTATTTACAAACCCACAAGTTCGTGGGTGGCCTGCCAGTTCTCGGCCATGTTCATGAGCAGTTTCTCATGTGGGCGGTAAAACACATAGGGTCCCTCCGGGGACAACCTGCCGGCAACGGCCGGGATAATCACAGTAGATAATCAGGTGAAAAACTCGGTTTGATTTGTGTTCATTTAAAGTGCTGAGGGTCCCAACAGGGACAACTTGGTTGCAACGAAGGACCACTGCCTTTACTTGAGGTGACACTCATCAAGGACCTCCTCCAGCTCGATATCCGGATGGCACGGTGGAGGAGGGGGCTGGGGCCGCATCTGCACACCGTGGCTTTCCCTCTGTTTGACGTCCAGGGCAAACCAGCCCCTTTCCCCGCAATGTCGGGTGTAGATCACCAGGTCGCCTGGCAACAGATTGTGACTTGGGTGGCCCGTTGGAAGGTGCGAGTTCACGTCATGGCGAGCCACGAACACTTCGGCCTCCAGGCCCAGTTCATAAATAAAGCCGAACCCCCTTTGCGGGTCAAACTTCCTGTCTTGGTCCTCATACACCGGACCCCGCACCCGAAAGGTGGCATTGCGGAGAGCGTCTTTCTCCTTGATAACTCGTGCCATCACTTCGGCCCTCTGCTGCTCCCTGGCGGCAATTTCACGGCCCATCGAGCTTGGCTCCCTGTCCCAGTAAGGGGCGTTGGCATGCCCCTGCGCTCGGGTCGGACGCCGCTGGATCGCGCCCACACCAGCCACAACCGGTACTCTCTTGTGGGGGTCCTGCGGTGATGTGGCCTGGACTGCCGCTTTGCAGTGATGGCCCGGCACAGCCTCAGCCGAGGCGTGGGATTCAGGGGACAGCTGGCCTTACTGGTTGGGCCTTTGGGCCTGCAGCGGCCGGTTCTATCACGGCCGGGCGGACTGCCGGGGTCGGGTCACCTATGGGTGCGGCCACTTCCGGGGCCGACGGCTTCGCTTCACGGACGGGAACCCCCGACGGGTTCTTCCATGGCAGTGGAATTGGTGCAGGCCGTCTCCGGTTAACGCCCACGCCAACGCCTGACCCCGGTCCTTACGGTGTTGCAGAGTTCCACCAACTCCTGCAGACGGCCAACCACCGTCTGCCAACCTTTCTGTCAGTGCCTGGGCTCCGACCCAGACACTTGCAGTTTGTGACCTCTCACTTTCACCTCCTAAACTGATCTACTGCTTTTCCCGCCTCCAGGCCTGTGAACTCCTCGGTGGGTGGGGCCAACTGCCTGGCTCCGCCCCACCTGGTGTGGGCATCAGACCCTGGAGGGAGGCAACAAGGGTTTTTGTCTGACTGGTGTGACTGTCTAGGGTGGGGGGAGGGGGGGGTGTTGGTATATATGTGACTACCTGGCTAGTCCAGGGCGTCACAGGAACAGTACATAACGCAGTACGGAAGGGACTCTAAGTAGCTTCAAGCCAAAGGGACCAGCCTTACAAAGCGCAGCAAGGAAAGGCCCACAGACTACCGCACCGGTTCTGACCCTCCATAGATCCGGGATCGACCAGAGCCCATGATGGCAGAGACCAGCACCTGGGTGCAACTTTAAAGCAGTGGGTAAAACAACCTGGAACCGCAGTTGCTGACTCAGACTCTATTCTAGAGATGCTGTCACCCCGCGCTTCGGCGCTTCCAAGAGACTACCAACCCACGTCATCCCACTCAGGGCCCGCTCCACCTGTGGGGAGAGATACCATCCCGCCTGCCATAACACCCGCCCCGGTGAGGAATTCTGCAGCGGTGGCTACTCCCTGGCCGCATACCACAGGTGGCGTCACAACAAACTCTCCCCAATCACCCCGCTTTTCCTTTATTTGCTGTACGCCTCAAGGCAACGGAACCGGGCAAGGTCACCTGTGACATCGCTTGACCCGACCCGCAACGGCTATGCAACGAGTAGGTTAACCACCTGCCCCGTTAGGCGCTACATATGTACATTTATTTTTCAGATTTTTATAGTATATGCCTATTTTCATTTACACTGTGTGCAGAATTATAAGACAAATGAGTATTTTGATCACTTGATACTTTTTATACATGTTGTCCTACTCCAAGCTATATAGGCTTGAGAGCCAACTACCAATTAAGTAAATTAGGTGATGATGAGTGTGACGCCCTGGCTAGCCAGGTAGTCACAGATAGGGCCCCGCATCACACCTGTCCCTCATAGGCAACATACAGCCAAACACATTTAAACCCTAGTCACCCCCTCAGGGATTGATGGACACACCAGGGGGCGGAACCAGGCGGTTGGAAGACGCCCACCGAGGAGTTCAGAGAGCCTGGGGCGGGAAAGTAAGCCAGAAAAGGTTGAGAGTTCAAGTGGAGAGGTGTGTGGGCTGGAGCTGTGTGCAGCTCCAGCAGAGGAGAGAAAAGCCAATTTGAGCAGGTGCCAGGGTAGGAGCCCTGGTACCTCAGGCTAGGAGGTAGACGGAGGCCTATGTCTGCAGGAGGTGGGAAGACGGCTCGGTGGAACCGAGGTGGACCGGGACAGGGTAGTGGCACGCCGCTACCGACCCGGGGAACCGACTCGGAAACCGGAGCAAAGAGGGGGGTACTCAGACCCTGAAGCTAGGTCCAGAAGCTACTGGGGGCTAGCTAATTAACTGATTGCAGCCAGGACTAGAAGTCCTGTCCCATCTAAAGTCCCAAGTGAAGGCAACAGCCAAATGAGGGGGATAGAAAGCCACCGCCGCGGCTCAGAGATCCCACGGGCCAGCGTCTGCTGGCAAAGGGCTCCTCAGGCAACCACAAGCCTGGAGCGGACTCCTGAAGTTGCAAGCGCAGGTAGTCCACCATCACAAACAGGTGCGGGAGAAAGACAGAGACCACCAGCCGGGTGGGGGACCAGACTGCAGCCGGCCTGGGGCACCGACCACCATCACCTTGGTTTACCAAAGACTCGTGTGTTTACTAATAGTGAATACATCAGTGCCCTTCGGCCGCCCATCTCCCTGCACCGCCAAGCACCCCCAACGGGTCCCGGGGCCACCATCCCTGCCCACGGAGGGGTTAACAACTTGCTGCCAACATCTCCCTCAGGTGCCCCGTAACTGCAGCGGTGGTGTCCACCTTCACCACATCCCGTGAGTGGCGTCACGAACTTAACACGGCTTCGACCGTGCACCTTCGTCCCCAAACCACAAACCCCCTTTTGATTGGAGTGACCGCAGGACCCCCGGGTCCAGGGACCCTCGAGCCACCCACTGAAGGTTCGGATCCGAGCGGCTCGGCTGCCGAGCACGGGGCAGTACATGTGCATCTCAGTAATGAGGAGGGGTGTGGTGTAATGACATGAACACCCTATATAAGGTGTGCTTAATTATTAGGCAACTTCCTTTCCTTTGGCAAAATGTTTCAGAAGAGAGATTTGACGGGCTCTGAAAAGTCTAAAATTGTGAGATGTCTTGCAGAGGGATGCAGCAGTCTTGAAATTGCCAAACTTTTGAAGCGTGATCACCGAACAATCAAGCGTTTCATGGCAAATAGCCAACAGGGTCGCAAGAAGCGTGTTGGGCAAAAAAGGCGCAAAATAACTGCCCATGTGTCACGAACCACCGGGGGGGTCACTCAGAAATCCCCCGCGCTGGCTACCAGTACGTCACAATCGGGGGGTAACAAGTGGGGGTCACCCCTCCTTTATACCTCCCGACCGACAGACAGAGCACGTGACGCGCTCTCTAGCGCCCCTCTTATAGTCAGGCCAATTATGGAATTGCCCGACAATAAGCAAGGAGGCCGCTATACTACTTATGCCGATTATTGAAGGGTCCCCGGTGAGAGTAGGGTATATATTCCCCCGACCTCCGCGGGCGGAATATATAAAACCTCCCCGAATCTCACTGGCCTCCCCACAATAATCCTTGGCACAACTCGCTGCCACCAACCGCTTCACGGTAACTATTAGCCGAACACACAGACGTGGGATTCAAGATCGAGATAACAGAACAGCCCAAGATTAATTATATAATTTAATCAGCCTAAAGCACACTAGAAACTACAATATATACAATAGGGAATCTACAGAATATACATATGTCAGAGTACAGTTACAGATACAGCATGGTTTACAAACAGGCATACACAGTTCCAGCAGTTACCTTGTGCGTCTGGCCACAGGGGGGCGCTGTAGACCAGGTTTCTAGGATCCTTCCCACAGATGTTTCCTACACGTGACCCCCGGCGAAAGAACACTGGAAAATGGCCGAAGTAGGGTTATCAACCTGGGCAAATCCAGGTCCCCTCCTACCTTAGTGACCTCAGAGGGAGCACTGCTCCACCCCTGGCTGGAGTTATGGACAATATCCACAACAGGGGATATGGCCATAACTTGGCCTGGGAGCGTCGTAGGCGGACGCCAACGCTCTCATTGTGACAGTTATGAATTTAGCTACAGAACGAGAGGACTCATGACTTGTCTACTAGTTCCCCATTGGCTGATATCACGCCTGGGGTATTTCCCCAGGTCCTGCTCCCATAAAAAGGGTGTGCCAGCATCGTCCGCATGCGGAGACACCATTTTTATGGTTGCCATATTTATCGGAAATATGGCTTGCGAGATATGAACCATTTTTTACTGGAGTCGTTCTGTCTGGATAGTTCCATAGCCTTATAATGAGATACAACTCTTGTTACAGGGTGACGGCAGGGGGTCATCCTGCGTCCATTGTTCCCAAGTCATCTAATCTCCATATCAGAGGAGATGGCTGTTGGAGGTGTAAGTGGAACACAGACCAGTTCCTTTGACACCTATCTGCTAAACAAACCGTTTATCCCTGTGGTAAATTTTCTGATTGAAGGAGTTGTGTGAAGGAAAGGGGGGGTGACACCAGGAGAGGGCTTCCTGACATAACTTGAATATCATGATTTATCGTCATATCTCCGGATTTACCTCACACCTCCCCCCTTTTGAGGGCGCTAGGGGGCAGCACACTCCGGTGTTCCCCCGTGCGCCCGTCCGCGACCTCTCCTTGTCGGGACAGCCCGTCTGCGTTACCGTGGTCACGGCCCCTTTTGTGTCGAATGGTGAAGTTGTATTGCTGGAGCGCCAGGCTCCATCGCAACAACCTGCCATTCGTCCCGGAGACAGTGTGTAACCAGCTGAGGGGATTGTGGTCCGTCTCCACGATGAAGTGGCGCCCGTATAGATAGGGTTGCAGACGCTGCAGGGCCCACACTATGGCCAGGCACTCCTTTTCCATCGTGGAATAGGCCACTTCCCTTGGTAACAGCTTCCTGCTCAGGTACAAGACTGGGTGCTCTTGGCTCGCAGAGTCCACCTGGCTGAGCACCGCACCGAGGCCGAAGTCACTGGCGTCGGTCTGTACTACAAACGGCCGCGTGAAGTCGGCTGCCTGTAGCACGGGCGGGCTGGACAGGGCGTCCTTTAGGGCCCGGAAGGCTGTCTCGCAGTCCACTGTCTAATCGACTGCAGAGGGCAGCTTCTTCTTGGTGAGGTCCGTCAAGGGCTTTGCCAGGCTACTATAGCATGGAACAAACCTCCTATAGTACCCAGCGGTCCCCAAGAAGGACATCACCTGCTTCTTGGTCCTGGGGGTGGGCCAGGATGCGATGGCCTCCACTTTCTCAGGCTCGGGCTTCAGTGTTCTCCCGCCTACCCGGTGACCGAGGTACTGGACCTCGCTCATGGCCAGCTGACACTTTCCTGGCTTGATGGTCAAACCTGCATGGTGGACCCGCCTGAGCACCTGTGCTAGATGCTCTAGGTGATCTTCCCAGGTGGGACTGAAGACGGCAATGTCATCCAGGTACGCGGCCGCGTACCCTTCAAGTCCCTTGAGCAGGGTGTTGACCATCCGCTGGAAAGTGGCAGGGGCATTCCTCATCCCGAATGGCATCACCGTGGACTCGTACAGTCCAAATGGGGTAATAAAGGCAGAGCGTTCCCTGGCCTTGCGAGTCAGGGGGATCTGCCAATATCCCCGGCTCAGATCCATGATGGTCAGGTACTGAGCCCCGGCCAACTGATCGAGCAGGTCATCGATGCGTGGCATTGGGTACGCATCGGCGACCGTGACAGCATTGAGCCCCCTGTAGTCCACGCAGAACCGAGTGGTTCGGTCCTTCTTAGGGACGAGGACTACAGGCGAGGCCCAAGCGCTGTTGGATGCCTGGATCACCCCCAGCTTCAGCATCTCGTCAATCTCCTGGCGCATGTGTTGCTGCACCTCCAGGGAGACCCGATATGCTGAACGCCGGATCGGGGGATGATCCCCAGTGTCCACGTGATGGACAGCCAAGTCAGTCCTTCCGGGCTGGTTGGTAAACAACCCCCGGAAGGGGTGTAGGGTGGCCCACAGCTGGGACCGTTGGTCCTCCAAGAGCTGGTGGCCAACCTCCACATCCTCAATGGATCCGCCTGCCCTAACCTGGGCTAGCATATCCAAGAGGGTTTCCGCTTCTCCCTCCTCGGGCAGGTTGCACACGGGGAGCGCACATGCCTCCCGCTCATGATGTGCCTTCATCATGTTCACATGGAAGGGCTTCCGCCTTCCACGGGCAGGGTCCAGTGTGACCAGGTACGTCACAGGGTTGAGCTGCTGGTACACGAGGTATGGGCCTTCCCAGGCTGCCTGAAGCTTGTCCTGTGGTACGGGGACCAGTACCCACACCTTTTGACCCACTTGGTAGGTCCTCTCACAAGCGTTCTGGTCGTACCAACGCTTCTGATCGGCCTGGGCTTGAGCCATATTGTCGTGTACCAGTTGCGTCAAGGCCTGCATTTTGTCCCGGAAGCGCATGACATACTCGATAACCGACACTCCAGGGGTGGCCAAATCCCCTTCCCAAGCCTCTTTCACCAGAGCCAGGGGGCCCCGCACACGTCGCCCGTACAGGAGCTCAAACGGTGAGAATCCCGTTGAGGCCTGTGGAACCTCCCGGTAAGCAAATAACAGGTGTGGGAGATACCGCTCCCAGTCACGCCCGTGGGAGTCGACCAACATCTTAAGCATCTGCTTTAAGGTGCCATTGAACCGCTCGCACAGGCCATTAGTCTGTGGATGGTACGGGCTGGCCACCAGATGTCGCACCTGGACCTGCTTACAGAGGGCCTCCATCAGCTGGGACATGAATTGGGTCCCCCGGTCAGTGAGCATTTCCTGGGGAAAACCCACTCGGGAGAAAATCTCCAGCAAGGCGGTGGCCACCTTGTCAGCCCGAATGGACGACAAGGCCACTGCTTCTGGGTACCGGGTGGCATAGTCCACTACCGTCAGTATGAAGCGTTTCCCGGAGCTGCTGGGGATGGCCAGCGGGCCGACCAGATCCACAGCCACCCTCCTGAAAGGCTCATCGATGATGGGCAGAGATACCAGTGGGGCTTTGGGGTGTGGCCCCGCCTTCCCCACTCTCTGACAGGTTTCACACGAACGGCAGTAGGCAGCCACATCGGCCCCCATTTTTGGCCAGTAGAAATGCTGGTTTAACCTGGCCTTGGTCTTAGCGATCCCTAGGTGTCCGGCCATCGGAATCTCATGTGCGATCCGCAACAACTCCGTCCGGAACGGATAGGGTACCACTAACTGTCGGTCCCTGGGCCACGCCTCCGGTGAACCCTGCTGGACCGTGACCCGGTACAGCCGTCCTTGGTCCCAGACCACTCGCTCCGGGTCCGAGTCCGAGGGAGGCTGTGCCGCCTGCTCCTTTAGAGCTTTCAGGCTGTCGTCAGCTTCTAACGCTGCCTGAAACCCCTGACTAGATGTGGCCAGAATCGACGAGACTGTCACATCTTCGGTCAGTACCCCGGGACCTGTGTCCTGGCCTCCACCTGACTCGGCCGCCACTTGGTCAGAAGGGGAAGAGCTATCGGACCTCCGGGAGGCCCCTTGGCTTCCAGCACTCCCACTGCGGGTGACAGCGGCCACAGCTGCTGCGACCGTGGGTCGTGCCTGCTCCTCCTCCGTTCATGACCAAGTCGCCGGTTCAGGCAGACCTACCTGGCTTCCTGACACCCCGGTTGTGGGGGAACCATGAACCGAGATCTTACCTGGGAGCACTTCCACTCCTGGACCGGCCCCAATCTCACCTGCCTGTTCCCCTCCTGCAGCAACAGAACCCCGCTGTGAAATCTCTGGGGACCCCACATTTGCTGTGGTAGCCCCCACCCCACACACTGGTCCTCCCCCTGCAGCGCCCTGCTCTCTGCTTATCCCTGCAGAGGGCAACAGATCCCAGCTCACAGGCTGATTACTTGTAGAGGCATTGTCACACCTTTCTCTGACCCCCTCCCCTGTCACAGCTGCAGCTGAGTGTGTGTCTATGGTGTCTATGCAAGCAGAAATATCAGAGTTCACTCCCTCCTCCCTTACATCATTCATAGATAACACATTAACATTGTCCGGAGGCACGTCAGTACTGGCTGAAGGTTCAGCCCTTGGGGGGGGCCCAAACTGGGAGGTTATCTGCCCCAAATCTGTCCCAAGTAGCACGTTTGCAGGGATCCGATCAGTTACCCCCACCTCTCTCACCCCTCGCCCTGCGCCCCAGTCCACATAAATGCCAGCAACAGGCAGCGCCGGGTCAATGCCTCCAATCCCGGAGACAGCGAGGGTTTTTCCAGGTATCAAGTCTTGGGGGGACACCATCTCAGGCCGCACCAGAGTCACCTCCGAGGCGCTGTCTCGCAGTCCTATGGTCACAGACTGGCCGACGGTGACAGGTTAGAAGCTGTCCAGGGACCTACCACCACCCCCACCCACACAATACACCTTGGGCGGCCCTTGGGACGGGGACGGAGCCGGGGCCTTGGGACGCTGAGGGCACATGGCCTTGAAGTGTCCAGGTAAGTTGCACTGGTGGCACCGTCTTGGTTCTGCCACGGGCCTGGAGAGGGGAGGTGAGGGGGACACCCCCTGCAGTCTAGGGGCAGGTGGGGCAGTCGCAGAGTTCATCTTACCCCCTCTCCAGGTGCTGCTGGTGGCTGCTCTCCTGGCCTCAGGAGCCCGATTGTTGGTGTAGTCATCGGCCAGGGCAGCTGTAGCCGTGGACCCCTTTGGCTTCTGGTCTCGGATGAACTGGCGGAGATCCTCAGGGCAGTTCCACAAGAGTTGCTCCGTGATGAACAAGTCCAGGATCTCCGGTCCGGTGGAAAGCTGCAGGCCTTGGGTCCAGTGGTCGGCAGCTCGGGCAAGTGCCCGCCGGTGGTCAGCCCAGGAGTCCTTTGGTCCCTTCTGTAGGCTCCGGAACTTCTTGCGGTAGGACTCTGGAGTGAGGTTGTACTGTTGGATCAGGGCCCGCTTGATGGTGTCGTAGCCCTGATCTGCCTCAGCAGGCAAGTCCCCAAGGATATCCAGGGCCTTACCCCTTAAACGGGGGGTCAGGTATTTGGCCCACTGGTCCTTGTCCAGATGGTGCTGCAGGCAAGTCCGTTCAAAAGCAGTCAAGAAAGAGTCCAAGTCTCCATCCTTCTCCAGCACTGGGAAGTCCTCAACACGGACCTTTGGAAGTTTGGTGTCTTGAAGGTCACGTGTGGCTGATGAGGGCCGGAGCTGAGCTAGCTGCAGCTGGTGGTCACGGTCTGCCTGTTGCCGTCGCTCCGCAGCCTCACGCTCTGCCTGGCGCTCTTCACGCGCTGCCTGCCGCTCTGCCCTGCGCTCTGCCAGGAGTTCCTTGTAGCCCTCCTGGTCTCCAGCCTGGAGAAGGGCCATAGCCATTTGAAGAAGGCTATCCGAGCCTCCCAGGCTCGGTGGAATGGCACGTGGTGATCTGCGGCCCGCTGCGGAGCCTGGTGATTCACTGTCCATTGCAGAGCGGAGGGCTGGCATCTGGCTCGTTGAGGACCCTTGGGTGAGCTGCTCCTCATCTTGTCCATAATTGCCAGGTTGTGAGCTGTCCTCTGCAGAACGGTTTTCTGGCGTCGAGCTCCTGGAGGACTCGTGGGCAACCTCCTCATTACTGTCCACAGCACCGTCCTCCCTCTCTTCGGCTCCTGCTTTAGCATTGGCCAGTTGCATAGCTCTGCTCCTGGTGCCATCAGCCATTCTTGCAGACTTTTGGTCACTGACACAGAACTGACACCTGATGCACCCACACACCTTACAGTATCTGCACTCTGACACTCTAGTGTTGAGCTAGTCTGAAGACCCCAGCAGCCACAGCTGCTGCAGGCAGTCTTTAGTGTCTGGGAGTATGGGTCTCACACTCACACACACTATTATCTCGATCCCACCGCTTGCCACCAATATGTCACGAACCACCGGGGGGGTCACTCAGAAATCCCCCGCGCTGGCTACCAGTACGTCACAATCGGGGGGTAACAAGTGGGGGTCACCCCTCCTTTATACCTCCCGACCGACAGACAGAGCACGTGACGCGCTCTCTAGCGCCCCTCTTATAGTCAGGCCAATTATGGAATTGCCCGACAATAAGCAAGGAGGCCGCTATACTACTTATGCCGATTATTGAAGGGTCCCCGGTGAGAGTAGGGTATATATTCCCCCGACCTCCGCGGGCGGAATATATAAAACCTCCCCGAATCTCACTGGCCTCCCCACAATAATCCTTGGCACAACTCGCTGCCACCAACCGCTTCACGGTAACTATTAGCCGAACACACAGACGTGGGATTCAAGATCGAGATAACAGAACAGCCCAAGATTAATTATATAATTTAATCAGCCTAAAGCACACTAGAAACTACAATATATACAATAGGGAATCTACAGAATATACATATGTCAGAGTACAGTTACAGATACAGCATGGTTTACAAACAGGCATACACAGTTCCAGCAGTTACCTTGTGCGTCTGGCCACAGGGGGGCGCTGTAGACCAGGTTTCTAGGATCCTTCCCACAGATGTTTCCTACACGTGACCCCCGGCGAAAGAACACTGGAAAATGGCCGAAGTAGGGTTATCAACCTGGGCAAATCCAGGTCCCCTCCTACCTTAGTGACCTCAGAGGGAGCACTGCTCCACCCCTGGCTGGAGTTATGGACAATATCCACAACAGGGGATATGGCCATAACTTGGCCTGGGAGCGTCGTAGGCGGACGCCAACGCTCTCATTGTGACAGTTATGAATTTAGCTACAGAACGAGAGGACTCATGACTTGTCTACTAGTTCCCCATTGGCTGATATCACGCCTGGGGTATTTCCCCAGGTCCTGCTCCCATAAAAAGGGTGTGCCAGCATCGTCCGCATGCGGAGACACCATTTTTATGGTTGCCATATTTATCGGAAATATGGCTTGCGAGATATGAACCATTTTTTACTGGAGTCGTTCTGTCTGGATAGTTCCATAGCCTTATAATGAGATACAACTCTTGTTACAGGGTGACGGCAGGGGGTCATCCTGCGTCCATTGTTCCCAAGTCATCTAATCTCCATATCAGAGGAGATGGCTGTTGGAGGTGTAAGTGGAACACAGACCAGTTCCTTTGACACCTATCTGCTAAACAAACCGTTTATCCCTGTGGTAAATTTTCTGATTGAAGGAGTTGTGTGAAGGAAAGGGGGGGTGACACCAGGAGAGGGCTTCCTGACATAACTTGAATATCATGATTTATCGTCATATCTCCGGATTTACCTCACACCATGAATTGAGGAAAATCAAGCGTGAAGCTGCCAAGATGCCATTTGCCACCAGTTTGGCTATATTTCAGAGCTGCAACGTTACTGGAGTATCAAAAAGCACAAGGAGTGCCATACTCAGGGACATGGCCAAGGTAAGGAAGGCTGAAAAACGACCACTTTTGAACAAGAAACATAAGATAAAACGTCAAGACTGGTTCAAGAAATATCTTAAGTCTGATTTTTCAAAGGTTTTATGGACTGATGAAATGAGAGTGACTCTTGATGATCCATCCAGATGGATGGGCCAGAGGCTGGATCAGCAAAGGGCAGAGAGCTCCACTCTGACTCAGATGCCAGCAAGGTGGAGGTGGGGTACTGGTATGGGCTGGTATCATCAAAGATGAACTTGTGGGACCTTTTCGGGTTGAGGATGGAGTGAAGCTCAACTCCCAGACCTATTGCCAGTTTCTGGAAGACAACTTCCTTAAGTAGTGGTACAGGAAGAAGTCGGTATCATTCAAGAAAACCATGATTTTCATGCAGGATTATGTGTGACGCCCTGGACTAGCCAGGTAGTCACAGGTAGGCCCTTGCATAACACCAGTCCCACACAGGTAACACCAGCCAAACACATACACCCTAGTCACCTCCCTCAGTGCTTAATGGACACACCAGGGGGCGGAGCCAGGCGGTTGGCCACGCCCACCGATGAGTTCAGAGGGCCTGAGGCAGGAAACAAACAGTGAGTTGAGTTCAGTTCTACATCAAGTGCAGTTCAGAAGGAGAGTGCAGCAGGCCTGTGGTGACAGGTCTGCAGCGGGAAGTGACAGGTGCCAGGGTCGTAGCCCTGGTACCTCGGCTAGGAGGCATACGGTGGCCTTAGCCTGCAGGAGCCGGGAAGATGGCCAGGTGGAACCGTGGTGGACCGGGACAGGGTTGTGGCCCGCCGGTACCGACCCAGGGAACCAACTGGAAACCGGAGCACACAGGGGGGTACTCAGAACCTGAAACGAGGTCCAGAAGCCACTGGACTGAGTTAATTCACTGATTGAGGTCCGGACTATAGGTCCTTTCCCACCCAAGTCCTGACTGAAGACAACAGCCCACCGAGGGGGATAGAAAGTCACCGCACAGGCAGAGAGATCCCACGGGCCAGCGTCTGCGGGCAAATGGGCTTTCCCGACACACATACCGCCAAGGAGCGGACTCCCATCGTTGAAGCGAAGGCAGTCTACATACACAATACACAGTGCAGGAGAAAGGCAAAGACCACCGAACCGAGTGGAGGACCAGACGCAGCCGGCTGCGGGCACCGACCACCATCTTGCTTTACCAGAGACTCTTGTGCATCAATCACAGCGAGTACAACTGTGCTCTCGGGCCGCGCACCGCCCTGCACCACCAAGCACCGACATACCATCCCAATTGGGTCCCGGATTCATCACCCCTGCCCACGGAGGGGTTAACACCTTTGTTGCGCAACATCTCCTCCGGGTGCCTAGTAAACAGCAGCGGTGGTGTCCACATTCAACACAGCCCGTGAGTGGTGTCACGAACTTAATTACAAACCACGGCCCCAACCGTAAACCTAACCCCTACGTAGCGTAAACCTAACCCCTGCGTATCCTTTCAGAGCGAAGTGACCCCGGGTCCGGAGGGGCTCGAGCCACCCACCAACGATCCTGGATCCAAGCGGCTCGGCTGCAGCCGAGCTCGGGGCGGTACACATCGACTCTTGTGGCGTCACGAACAGGATACTTACCTAATCACTTACCTGGTGAAGTGCGCCTTAAAGTGGAAGTCAGCGGTGACCCGTTGAAAAATTTCAGAATCCGCCATCTTGCCGCCATCTTTTGGCTTGAAGATTCCCGCCAAAACCTTCTTCTCCGTGAAAAGAGTGCGATAGTTGAAGTCACGCACCCTGGGAACATGGCCGTGCCGAAAAGCGAGCAGTCGGAAAACGAAACTGATCGGCCAAAGAAACGAGTGCCGCGAAAAGACCAAGGGGGAGATGCGGAAAGATGTGGATGCAGAATGAAGTCGGCGGAGCGGCGCCCGCCACTAGAGTGGCGGGGCTCAGAAGCGGCAGAGGCGGAGTAGCTTTTGGAGCGGAAGACCGCTACCCGAATGAGCTCCCCACGGGAACCGCTGCCTGGTTGGAGCAGGAGCTGGGTCGATTCTGTGTCCGGGTAAGGGCGCAAACCTTGCAACAGGTGCTCGACTGTAAGGCGGAGGTCCGGAGAATGGTTGCCGTGGTGTGGGCCCATGATCAGAGAGCCGCCGCAGCCGTGCAATGCCGGGACAAAGCCACGCAGACCCCCATGTCGTCCCTGATCAGCTGAGAGCTGGAGCCTGACAGCACTGTGACGAGTGAGCCCGGAGTAGCGCAACTCTTGGAAGAAAAGGTACCGTGTACGCTGCCCCCGCCGCCGTTCCCGCTGGAGGTCCATAGCCCAGGGATCTATTGCACCTGGAAGGGGAGCCCGATGACCCATCCGAAGATGGCGCAGTGCGGCCCCCTGCAATGGTAGCCGCCGCTGCAAGTTAACCCCCGAAGTTTTAAAGTTTTAAAGTTGAAGAGTTGAAATGTTTTAAAGGACCTGCTCCAGCAATAAGACTCTTAACCCTTTGTTGAACGTCCCCAAGTTCCGGGAGAAGCCATCCAGCACGCTGGGTGGAAGGGAAAGAGAAGCTGCCCAACTTGTTGAACGCTGGATGCTGTTGGAGAGGGCGCCATCAGAGGGCGCCATCAGGGGTAGGAGCCCCTGGTGGAGGACGGCAAGTCACTTAAGTTGGAGCAAGAACAGTTCCTGCTACAGAGCCCACATTACCGTAATCGCACTGCAGGCAGTGGAAGACGGGGTCTTTCTGGACAGTGTCACCGTGAGTGAATGTG
This sequence comes from Anomaloglossus baeobatrachus, assembly GCF_048569485.1. Lineage (NCBI taxonomy): Eukaryota > Metazoa > Chordata > Amphibia > Anura > Aromobatidae > Anomaloglossus > Anomaloglossus baeobatrachus. The sequence goes on from NC_134362.1 coordinate 78,591,351, forward strand.
GCATTGGGGACCCGTGCTGCCCTGTGGTGGACTGTGGGAAAGTGGCTGGGGGAAGCTGCGCCGGCAGCAGAGTTAATGTTTGTAAATAGCCCCTTGGACCACCCTTTCACGCCTGCAGTCTCCGGAGAGGCTGGTTAGAGGAAGGGCCTGCGGCAGAGAAGGCCGAGGTCCCGTCACCATGCAAACCGGTGACAACCCTCCGGGTCAGGTGTCCCCTGGACGTGGGGCCTCTGAGAGACTGCCGGGTATGGAACTTTGTACCCGGCCCGTTGTAGGCAATACCCGGACTTGAACCCGATTCCTGGACTGGGAAAAGGGGGTGCTGACCTGTTCTTAGAGGCAGCATCAAGGCTAGGTTTGCTTGGGTGGGCAACTGAAAGGACCCGGTCCCGTTCCTGTTGAATAAAAATGTTTTTACCCATTTGCAACGTTAAAGTAAAATGCCTCCCATAAGGGATGATCCATAAAGTCTGCTTAAAATGTAAAAAGTTAATATAATTGTAAATGTTTTCCCGTTTTATCTTTTACAGTTTTCAAAATAAACCGGTGGTGATCGGACAGCCGGCGAATGGTCTGTATTAAACCAAGGGGGAATGTGACGCCCTGGACTAGCCAGGTAGTCACAGGTAGGCCCTTGCATAACACCAGTCCCACACAGGTAACACCAGCCAAACACATACACCCTAGTCACCTCCCTCAGTGCTGAATGGACGCACCAGGGGGCGGAGCCAGGCGGTTGGCCATGCCCACCGAGGAGTTCAGAGGGCCTGAGGCAGGAAACAAACAGTCAGTTGAGTTCAGTTCTAAGTCAAGTGCAGTTCAGAAGGAGAGTGCAGCAGGCCTGTGGTGACAGGTCTGCAGCGGGAAGTGACAGGTGCCAGGGTCGTAGCCCTGGTACCTCGGCTAGGAGGAATACGGTGGCCTTAGCCTGCAGGAGCCAGGAAGATTGCCAGTTGGAACCGTGGTGGAACGGGACAGGGTAGTGGCCCGCCGGTACCGACCCGGGGAACCGACTGGAAACCGGAGCACACGCTGGGTACTCAGACCCTGAAACGAGGTCCAGAAGCCACTGGACTGAGTTAATTCACTAATTAAGGTCCGGACTATAGGTCCTTTCCCACCCAAGTCCCGACTGAAGACAACAGCCCACCGAGGGGGATAGAAAGCCACCGTAGAGGCAGAGAGATCCCATGGGCCAGCGTCTGCGGGCAAACGGGCTTTCCCGACACACATACCGCCGGGGAATGGACTCCCGTCGCTGAAGCGAAGGCAGTCTACATACACACTACACAGTGCAGGAGAAAGGCAAAGACCACCGAACCGGGTGGGGGACCAAACGCAGCCGGCTGCGGGCACCGACCACCATCATCTTGGTTTACCAGAGACTCTTGTGTATCAATCATAGTGAGTACAACTGTGCCCTCGGGCCGCGCACCACCAAGCACCGACATACCATCCCAATCGGGTCCCGGGGCCATCACCCCTGCCCACGGAGGGGTTAACACCTTTGCTGTGCAATATCTCCCCCGGGTGCCTAGTAAACAGCAGCGGAGGTGTCCACATTCACCACAGCCCGTGGGTGGCGTCACGAACTTAACTACAAACCACGGCCCCGGCCGTAAACCTAATCCCTACGTAGCGTCAGCATCCTTTCAGAGCGAAGTGACCCCAAGTTCGGAGGCGCTCGAGCCACCCACCAACGAGCACGGATCAGAGTGGCTTGGCTGCAGCCGAGCGCGGGGCGGTACAAATGCTCCATCACATGCATCCAACTACTCCACAGTGTGGCTGGCCAGTAAAGGTCTAAAAGATTAAAAAATAATGACATGGCCCCCTTGTTCACCTGATCTGAACCCCATAGAGAACTTGTGGTTCCTCATAAAATGTGAGAACTACAGGGAGGGAAAACAGTACACCTCTCGGAACAGTGTCTGGGAGGCTGTGGTGGCTGCTGCACACAATGTTGATCGTAAACAGATCAAGCAACTGACAGAATCAATAGATGGTAGGCTGTTGAGTGTCATCATAAAGAAAGGTGCTATACTGGTCACTAATTTTTTTTTGTTTTGTTTTTGCATGTCAGAAATTTTGTGCAGTTATATTGGTTTACCTGGTGAAAATAAACAAGTGAGATGGGAATATATTTGTTTTTTATCAAGTTGCCTAATAATTCTGCACAGTAATAGTTACCTGCACTGATATTTTTAAGATGGCCAAATCTAAAAAAAAAAACGCTCCAACTTCCAAAAATATTAAGCTTTGATATTTATTAGTTTTTTGGGTTCATTGAGAACATAGTTGTTGATCAATAATAAAAAAAAATCCTCTAAAATACAACATGCCTAATAATTCTGCACACGGTGTAGTGAGTTATGACATAAGGCCCTGTCACACACAGATAAATCTGTGGCAGATCTGTGGTTGCAGTGAAATTGTGGACAATCAGTGCCAGGTTTGTGGCTGTGTTCAAATGGAACAATATGTCCTTGATTTCACTGCAACCACAGATCTGCCAAAGATTTATCTCTGTGTGTGACGGGGCCTATACTCTTGTGGTAATCATCTTCCAGAGCCGGTCTCCTTTGTACAGTAGCTGCTTTATATCTAGGACTAGCACTGGCAATCAGCCAGGGAGAACCGAGGAAGCAACAATGAACTTGAAATTGTTATCGGCTGCAGTCCTAGATGTTCACCAGCGAAAGCCTCTGAGATTACAAGTGCTGATCCACCAACGTTCACTCACATGTAACAGAGAATAGAACTTCCTTCTGCTTTGCTAACACAAGAGCTCCAGTTCATGCCGCTCTTTGCAGACTGCCCCTTAGCCGTTTTTTGTAGGTAAATCTCTGGAAGATTTTCAGGTGTTCCCTAAAGTGACCCTCCTTTTTATTCTGACAGCTTTACAGACCCTTGGCATTCTCTCTGGCAGCTTCATCAGGCAGCTTCATCAGATATTGCCTGGAATGGCTTCCAATGTACAGGCATGCCTCGTCAAGGGTTTGTGTATGGCATCGCTAGCCTTCAGTAAAGGCCGCTTTACACGCTGCAATATCAGTGTCGATATCGCTAGCGTGCGTACCCGCCCCCATCGGTTGTGCGACACGGGCAAATCGCTGCCCGTGGCGCACAACATCGCTCAGACCAGTCACACTACTTACCTGCCTAGCGACGTCGCTGTGACCGGCGAACCGCCTCCTTTCTAAGGGGGAGATTTGTTTGGCGTCACAGCGACGTTACTAAGCGGGAGCCCAATAGAAGTGGAGGGGCGGAGATGAGCGGGATGAACATCCCGCCCATCTCCTTCCTTCCTCATTGCCGGTAAACGCAGGAAAGGTGAGGTTCCTCGTTCCTGCAGTGTCACACATAGCGATGTGTGCTGCCGCAGGAACAATGAACAACATCGTACAAGCAGCAGCAACGATAATTGGCAATAGGGGGGCATGTCACCGATTAGCGATTTTGAACGTTTTTGATTCAAAAATTGCTCAATCGCTCATCGCAACGACATTGCTAAAGCGGCCGGATGTGCGTTACAAATTCCGTGACCCCAACGAGATCGCTTGAGCGATGTCGTAGCGTGTAAAGCGTCTTTAAGTGTTTGTGTGTTGCCCATCTGCAGCGGTCACCTCAGGGACTTCACTCTCCCTTCGAGGATGCCACAGGGGCTCCACTAAATTACCGCTGGCAACAGGTATGTCAGTTTTATCTAAATAGGAGTCATGACGCCACTCACGGTTTACGGTCAGGGTATTTGTGACCGCCACTGCAGGTTTAACGAGCGTCTGGGGCTGATGGAGCCTGCAGTCGGGTGGTGTGGCCTCCCATGAGTGAGGCTGGCCCCAGGGGCTCGGGGGTGTAGAATAACTCAGTCTCAGTCCATAAAGTCTTTCACCTTGTTTACTCACTTTTGGATGTTTTTTTGTGAGAAACCCGGGCGATGCTGAGATTCAACCAAGTGGAACCAGGTTTCCATTAGGCCGGTCTAAGGGTAACCGTTAACTCGCCTTCCTAGCACTTCTTGTTTCGGACAACCCCTGACATAAAGTACCGTGGGATTCATCCAGGGAAGTCGCTACTGCCTTTTCTCCCCTTTCTGGCCCATTTGCCGGCAGCGTGGACCAAGGAAGATGACTCCAGGCTCGATTCTCCTTATGGGCCCCCTCGTTGCTGCTGAGGCTCGGACTCTGTATGGTTGGTGAGGAACCTCTAGTCCCTCCACCTGCAGGTTTAGCAGACCACTAAATGGTTCTCCGGTCTAGGGACTTGTTGCCCATGCGTGCCTAGTCACCAGGAGTCTCCGTACTCGACCAGCTGACTCCTTCAGCGTCTTTCTGTCTGACTTGCTGGTAACCGCTCTCCCCCGCTAATGGATACTTCACGTGCAGGGTCTGACTCTTCTGTGCGCGCTTCTGCATCTCCTAGCAACCACGCTCACTATCAGACTGGTCCACCTCCTCTCCTGACAGCCGCTGCTACCTTAGTTTCCAGGCCCTCCACTACACCCCTTGCTGAGATGTGGAGGCAAGCCCCCTCTTGGGTCTGCCCAAGGGTTCCCTCTCAAGGTGTGGGAGACCTGGTTGCTATGTGTCTGTGCGTACACACCCTAATCCAGCCTTCAGGATTACCTGGAAGCCCCAGCGTGGGTGCAGTACTCAGTGATGCCTGACCAGGTCAGGGGCGCCACACTTGTAACCATCAGGTGTGTCTTGCTGGGCACTATTGGTACACAGGTCCATACAGTGCTGAGCCCTATACCACCACTGTTCTGAGACAGAATATATGGCAAGAACCACATAACTAAGTAAAGAAAAATGACAGCCCAACATTATTTTCAGATATGAAATTCAGTCAGTCCAGATAAATTGTTAGAACCTTGAAGGTTGCTCAAGTGCAATCATGAAAATCATCAATCGTTATGATGACACTGGCAAAAAGATATACAAAATAGGGTGATCTAAACATAATACATTAACTACCCTTAAAACTATGAATTTTATTATTAAAGTTAAAACAAGACACCAATACACTAAAATGTACTATACACATAAAAACACTAGTGCACGGGTAAAGGGAGAGGAAATTAAAAATGGCACCCTACAATAGAACCTCCCTCTTGTACACTTCCTATCTGCAGAGGTCGGCACCCTAATAGATACGAATCGGCGCTCCCACTCTCTATCAACTGTTAAATTTCATGTTATTGTTTGCCCTTATCACAATCTGGGCTGGGTTCTCTCCTGACTGCTCTTCCTTGCTGTCAATATTTCTAAGTGGACTCGTTCCTGGGAGTGCCAGCCCTTCATTTTAGGGATTTACCTTTGAAGTAAACACCAGTTGAGTGTCTGCTGTGAGTCGGTGTGTTTTCCTTCCCAGCCACTAAGCCTTTCACCATTTATCTGGACCCCAATCAAATGACCTACCTCTTCCAACAAGCCTACATCCTGCAGTAATCCTCAGTCCACTGTACCACCGTACGACCAGCTCTGCCCTCACCTACTGTATCCTCACCAATCCCCTGTAGACTGTGAGCCCTCACGGGCAGGGTCCTCTCTCCTCCTGTAGACTGTGAGCTCTCACGGGCAGGGTCCTCTCTCCTCCTGTAGACTGTGAGCTCTCGCGGGCAGGTTCCTCTCTCCTCCTGTAGACTGTGAGCTCTCGCAGGCAGGGTCCTCTCTCCTCCTGTAGACTGTGAGCTCTCGCAGGCAGGGTCCTCTCTCCTCCTGTAGACTGTGAGCTCTTGCGGGCAGGGTTCTCTCTCCTCCTGTAGACTGTGAGCTCTCGCGGGCAGGTTCTTCTCTCCTCCTGTACTAATCTGTGCCTTGAAATGTTCACGATTATTGTACTTGTCTTTGTATGCCCTTTTTTCACATGTAAATTGCCATGGAATAAATGGCGCTATAATAAGAAATAATAATAATCAGACAAAAACATTACCTACAGAGATGCCAAATTTATTTTCTATTACTGCTGGACCACTTATCAAAAAATCATGTACAAACAATATTTTTTACAGACACATGGGAAAATCTTAATAAATCTTTAAGATTAAAAGTGATCTATGTCTACAGCAAAGAAGACATCAGCTGGATTCACTTGATAAAGTGGAGCCTTAGTGGAGCTCTGGTTGAAGGACCACTCAGAAAGGTTGTGTCACTGTATTAAAATTATTTATTCAGCTGCATTGTGAGTGTGATCCACAGGATCTTTCTTGTATGTACTATATTATCCAAATTATAAGACACACTTTTTCCCCCCCAAAACTGGGGGTGCGTCTTATAATCCGGATATGGCTTACCAAAGCGGCAGTGGTGGAGCGGGGTCACAAGAGGCAGGGTCGGCGATGCTGAGGGCTCGGAAGAAGGGGTGTCACTGCAATGGAGCGGCTCAGAAGGGTCACAGGACGGAGGGTCAGTGGTGCAGCGGGCGCCATTGATCTGACAGCGGGCTTCGGACCACATTGAATCGCCCACAGTTGAAACCATGGACTTCAAGTAAATGGTTGCAGAGGCCTACCTGCCCACACGCTGCCTCCGTGGCCATTTTCTTGAAGTCAATCTCGTCAACCGTGAGTGAGTCAATGAAGCGCGCAGTCCGCTGACAGATCAATGGTGCCTGCCACCAAGACACCCCCGAGCCTGCACTGTTGCTGACTCTCCTGAGCCACAACACCCCCTCCCCCAAGCCTGCAGCATCACCGACCCTGTCTCCTGTGACCTCCCTGAGCTGCTCCACCACCACTGCTCCCCCTGGTGAAATATTATAACACACACTAGGATTATAAGACGGACCCTTATTTTAACATTAAAAATTATTTATTCATATTTTCCTCCTCTAAAATTGGGGTGCGTCTTATAATCAGGTGCGTCTTATAAAATAAAAAATATGGTAATCCACAAACAAATCCTACTTGAAGTCCTTAAGGCATTGTCAGAGCCAAATTATAGCAAGAGTCCTGATTTTGGAAACTAATGCTTGTGGCTATGCCATACATGTTGAAGATGCATGCAAAGTATTTGTGCCGCCCTGAGAGGGGCCCGGCCTGCTTCTGCGCTGCTCGGGCCGAGCCGCTTGAGGTCCGGGCTCGGGTTGTCGGTGGCACGAGCACCTCCGAACCGGGGGCCACGTCACTTTTGAAAAAGGGGAGGCAGTGGGGATGGTGGTGGTGCAGGACGAGGCGCGCAGCCAAGGAGGGTTGCGCTGTCGTCCTACGGGTCGTGACCCACGGGTCGTGGTGACAGGATGCACCACCTCTGCGGCTGGATGGCGGGCTCGTCCGGGATCGGTGTTGCGGCCGCAGCCGAGATGTTAGCCCCTCCGTGGGTAGTGGCGGTGTGTCCCGGGGCCTGGTGGTGGAGACTGGAAGGGACTGATGTTGTTGTCGGGGTGCAGGGTGCCGTACCGCGGCATAGTGTCGTGCCCGGATGCACTAGTGTACTCACGATTGATTCACACTCAGAGTCACTGGTAAACCAAAGTTCGGATGTGGTCGGTTCCCGCGGCTGGCTGCTGATGTCCCCTGTGGGGTTGATGGTGGCCCCTTTTCCCGTGCACCTCTAGATGTTGTGATTCGGCTCCCCTGCCTGAGCAGTGGTAGCCCGCTCCCCGGCGTTGAGCTGCCGGAGGAGCCCTCTGTTGCCCGCAGGCGCTGGCCCGTCGGGTGCTTGGCCCTTGGCGGTGGCGCTCACCCGGTCTCGGTGGGCTTTTGCCTTCTTTCGGGACTTTGGGTGTGGATGAACCCGTGAGGTCCGGCCAGCAATCAGTCAATTTGCCTACACTCAGTGGCTTCTAAGCTAGGACGGGGTCTGAGTACCCTTCTTTTGGTGCTCCGATACACGGTTGACTCCCCGGTTCGGGACCGGCGGGCTCCAACCCTGGCCCGGTCCGTACAGTTCCGCCGGATGCTGTACCAGTACTCCTGCAGACGGCCACCACCGTCTGCCTGCCTGACGTTTTCCAAGGGGCCCAGGCTCCTACCCAGGTCCCTGACAGCTGCTCTACTACCACTCACTGTCACTGTACAAACTAATCTGCTTGAACTTCCTGCCTCAGGACAGTAGTCTCATTGGTGGGCATGCCTTTCTGCCTGACTCCGCCCACCTGGTGTGCTCTACTCGCCCTGAGGGAGGCATCAGGTCTCCCTTTTGGGTGACATGTGTGTGACCTCACAGGGGATGGGGGTGTGTGTGTATGTGGTTGATGTTATTACCTGTGACCCCTGGGGTCCAGGGTGTCACATACCCCCTTGGTTTAATACAGACCGTCCGCGGGCTGCCCGACCAACTCCGGTATATTTTTATTTTTCAAACTGTAAAACGGGAAAAAACGGTAAAACACTTACAATTATAATAACATTTATACAAACTATGGTTACTGAAGGTCTTCCCTTAACGGGAGGCATTTTGCTTTAACGTTTCAAAACGTTATTAACCGGAACGGGTTCATGTCCTTCCGCCTTCCCCACCCAAATAACCTAGCCTTGATGCTGCCGCTAAGAAATGGGCAGCACCCCTTTTCCCCAGTCCGGAAACAGGAACATGGCAGGTAGCCCAGGCGGGAACGGGTACAGTGCAGTGCACCTGGCAGTTGTCAAAGGGCTCCCCGGAGAATGGTCACCAGTCCCGGTGGTGACCGGACCCCAGCCTGCTCTACTGCGGGTCCTTCCTCCAACCTGCCTCTCCGGAGGCTAACGGAAAGGGAAGGCATGTTAAGGGGGGGCAGAATGGGGCAATATTTACAAGCTCAAAAGTTTTTGGGTGGCCAGCAAGTCCACGGCCTTGTCCATGAGCAGTCACCCACGCAACAGGGGTTAAACGGGGGTTTCCAAACACAAGTCCCAACGGGGACAGGTCCTTTTTAGCTAATCAGGTTTCCATCTTACACAGTGGGAAGTTCCTCTTCCTCTGATGCGGATTCACCCTCCGTCTCGAACATCTCCATGACGCAACAGGCCCGATGGGAAAGGGACATCTGGTATCCGTTTCCCCCGCATCGCGGGATGTACATGGTAGTTGGGGCACTGCCATCAAGGAGACTTTCGTCGGCCTCCTCTGACCCTGAGACCGGGTCTGTATCGGGACCGGAGTCGCTGCTATCATTCCCCGCTCGGCTGGGCCTCATCTCCCTCTGGGCCTGGCGGGCAGCCGGGGACATTTCTCTCTCCACGACCAGTGGGTTGCCAGCAGCTGCTCTTTCAGCTACCCCAACCTCCACATCTTCCTGATGCAGCACTTTGGGTCCCGCTACCATGGCAGGAGGTAGCGGGCCAGTTCGACCAGCCGCGACACTTCCCACGGGTGACGGCGGAGGCTGTATAGGGGCTAGGGGAAGACCGGGCCTCACAGCCGCAGCGGCTGGCCCCGGAGGGGTATAGAATCGTGGGTCACTCGCCAGCTCCTCTAACTCGGCCTCCATCCCATACACCCGGGCGGTCGCAGCCAGCGCCTCTACCTCTGCGGTCCACCTCTCCATGAAGAGGCGTATCTGGCTCCGGTGGCGCTGGCAAATCTCCGCCGTCCTGACCCTCATACACGCCGTGGATCCGGGCGTGGGCTCTGGATCCTTGGGCTGCTCAAATGGGGCGGACATGTTGGTTCTGCGCCGGCTGGGTCCAGGAACAGAGCAGATGCAGGGTCCTGGAGTCCCTGCCTTTTTATCTTCTCGGTTACATCAGGCAGCCTTCTCGCCCGCCTCCCCCTTGGTTTTCTCTTCGCACTCCTCCTTCGGGGGCGGGGCTTCACTTTCGCGCCTTCACTGCTTGGGGAAGACGACTCGAGCGGGAAACTTTCGCGCCAAGATGGCGGAACGTCAACTTTTTCGGCAGGACGCCGCTGACGGAAACCTCTAAGGCGCACTTTCCACAGGTAAGTGGACTGTCCGAATCCTGTTCGTGACGCCAGAAAGAGTTGTACGTGTGCCGCCCTGAGAGGGGGCCCGGCCTGCTTCTCCGCTGCTCGGGCCGAGCCGCTCGAGGTTCGGGCTCGGGGTGTCGGTGGCACAAGCGCCTCAGGACCGGGGGCCACGTCACACTTCTTAAAGGGGAGGCAGTGGGGATGGTGGTGGTGCGGGACAAGGCGCGCAGCCAAGGAGGGCCGCGCTGTCGTCCTACGGGTCGTGACGCCACCCAGGGGTCGTGGTGACAGGATGCACCACCGCTGCGGCTGGAGTGATGGCGGGCTCGTCCGGGATCGGTGTTGCGGCCGCAGCCAAGATGTTAGCCCCTCCGTGGGTAGGGGCGGTGTGTTCCCGGGCCCGGTGGGGGAGACTGGAAGGGACTGATGTTGTTGTCGGGGTGCAGGGTGCCGTACCGCGGTGTAGTGTCATGCCCGGATGGCACTGGTGTACTCACGATTGATTCACACTCAGAGTCACTGGTAAACCAAAGTTCGGATGTGGTCGGTTCCCGCGGCCGGCTGCTGATGTCCCCTGTGAGGTTGATGGTGGACCCTTTTCCCGTGCACCTCTAGATGTTGTGATTCGGCTCCCCTGCCTGAGCAGTGGTAGCCCGCTCCCCGGCGTTGAGCTGCCGGAGGACCCTCTGTTGCCCGCAGGCGCTGGCCCGTCGGGTGCTTGGCCCCTGGCGGTGGCGCTCACCCGGTTTCGGTGGGCTTTTGCCTTCTTTCGGGACTTTGGGTGTGGATGAACCCGTGAGGTCCGGCCAGCAATCAGTCAATTTGTCTACACTCAGTGGCTTCTAAGCTAGGACGGGGTCTGAGTACCCTTCTTTTGGTGCTCCGGTACACGGTTGACTCCCCGGTTCGGGACCGGCGGGCTCCAACCCTGGCCCGGTCCGTACGGTTCCGCCGGTTGCTGTACCGGTACTCCTGCAGACGGCCACCACTGTCTGCCTGCCCGACGTTTTCCAAGGGGCCCAGGCTCCTACCCAGGTCCCTGACAGCTGCTCTACTACCACTCACTGTCACTGTACAAACTAATCTGCTTGAACTTCCTGCCTCAGGACAGTAGTCTCCTCGGTGGGCGTGCCTTTCCGCCTGACTCTGCCCACCTGGTGTGCTCTACTCGCCCTGAGGGAGGCATCAGGTCTCCCTTTAGGGTGACATGTGTGTGACCTCACAGGGGATGGGGGTGTGTATGTATGTGGTTGATGTTATTACCTGTGACCCCTGTGGTCCAGGGCGTCACATATTCATGGTTCTTGTTTGCAGCATTGGGGGGTATGTAAGCACAGCAGCATTACAGTGCTGAAGCAGAGCTGCAGCTGTTCCTTACTACCAATTGTATTGTATATAGTTTATAGGAACCTAAAATGAAATCTGATTGCCAAGCACAGTGAAAAAATATTTCTGCATCTCTTTATGAAATTATATTTGTCAAATATGTTGATATTATAAGTACCTGAAAACATTTTTCTGCTCCTTAAAGGGAACCTGTCAGCAGAAATTTTGCACTAAACCTAAAAGATTCCCCTTCTGTAGCTCGTGGGCTGCATTCTAGCAAGGTTCCTATTGTTATTGTGCCCCCTTTTAGACCAAAATAAATACTTTATAAAGTGGTACCTTTTCCTATGCAAATCTTGTTAATCTTACACGGGGGCGGATAGGTTTTTGAGACGGATTGAGCACTGCAAAAAACAGATGTGTGAAAGCAGCCTTAGAGGTGACGTGGATTCATCTGGCCAACGCTTGCGCAGAACGGTGGAGGCAGAGGGGAACGCACGGGCACGAGATTATGGGCGGGTACTTGTTGATGAAAATCACAGCGTCGCCCATAATCTCACGCCTGCGCAACACGTCACCAGTGGTCACACTGTGCACAGTGCACAGTCCCGCTAGAGTGGCACGGCGCATGCACGAGACCTTGGGCGCACTGGGCGGCGTCCTGAAGTATGAAATTGAGCGATGGGGGACGGCGTAAAGCAGCAGGAGGCAGGATAACGGACACCAGACAGCCCGCCCCCGTGTACGATTAACAAGATTTGCATAGGAAAAGGTACCACTTTATAAAGTATTTATTTTGGTCTAAAAGGGGGCACAATAACAATAGGAACCTTGCTAGAATGCAGCTCAGAAGCTGCAGAGGGGGAAACTTTTAGGTTTAGTGCAAAATTTCTGCTGACAGGTTCCCTTTAAGGAGCAGAAAAATGTTTTCAGGTACTTATAATATCAACATATTTGACAAAACCTTATAACATTGCATTGACACAAATGCAATATTGGCCAAATGTTCAAATAAATATTTGTTTCAGCATGTATCCAGCTGAGACCTTATTATCTATCTCCTGAGGTTAACAAGATCCTTTAGTTATTATCACAGGTCCCTTAGGCAAGCAGGAACCTTGAGGCTTTCCACAATGCTTCTAAATGCTAAGAATAATTCACTTGTTTACTGTGCAGTATATGTAAAATGGCTTAAGGCAAGCTGCATTGTATAGACAGAATATTGCCCCTATAATGATACAGCAGGCTTGTCACTTTGTACTTATATTCCCTTGTACAGTCGTGTATAGAAGTTGCTTCTATTTCAGGTTCTATTGCAGCTTCTTGAAAGAAGCATGAACTTATTGATATTTGCCTTTCTTCTAACTCCATCGACTTGGGACTGTGCTTTTTATACTTAAGACTTGAAAAGACAAATGTAACAACTCATTTTGTGGTCATTTTAGGACTCGTTCACATAAACCACTGGCACTACAAAATATCAGGCCAAAAATGAAATCTATGGGAAACGGCGAAGTCACACCACATGTAATAAACATCATGGCTTTAATGTTCTTTTTTTCATACTGATATTTTTCCCAGTAAACTATAAAAAAAATCCCCCATAATACAACATTCTATGATGTAAAGAAACATTCGGCATGAGATGAAAACCCCAGACGCCTCCGTCCTTGTCTGTGAAGTTTTGTGATGTAGTAAGGGATAGATCTGGGTGTTGGACTGGCTCACACCGATTGTGGTGGGCCCTGAGGTCGGGGAAAGATCTGTCAAACACAAGAAGGATGATGAACCCTCTGTATAAGACATCACCCAAAGGCCAGTTTATTACAGTGGCTGCAAGCCAGTGTATAGTTATGGAGAAATAGCAACAGCATAGGAGGTGGTTGAGTCCTGCAATGTAAAGTGTATTGTTATGTAGAGTGCAATGTGTTATGAGTATTGCTAAATGTGTGTGTTGCTATGCTATGCTGCTAGATAGGTGCAGGTTCCTGATACAGTAGAGCAGGACTGTTACTAAAGGTGCCACCTAGTGATTGGGCTGAGATAATGACAGGATGGAAGATCTAGGGTTAACGGGGTAGTGGCAGATGTGGGAAAGAGGTTGGTTAAAAGGTTTCGAGAGGAGCCAGTTTAGAATAGGGTTCAAATGTGAGAAGATGTGGCCTCGGTGCTAGGGCCAGTCAGGCAACCCTGAGGTAACTTCACGAGGTCCGGAGCCTACGGCTCACCCCAGCAGGCTTAGAGAGTCATACAGCTAGAGAGTGGCCGGGGTCCAGAATTGAAAGAAGGTAAATGGAGTCAGGGGAAAGGAGACACAGACCCTGGAGCTTGAGGACGACATCCAAGGTAGTGGAGGAGGACAGGTCGAGAGGTAGTACCCCACACTAAGAGGAAGGCAGCAAAGGAAGGCCATGTCTGTCACAACGGTGTGAAGAATAAAGTGAACTTTCTGGGTGGTTAGGTGAGCTTTGGTGTAACATGTGTTACTGTCTACGACAAGGACGACCAGCGGGGTGACAAACACCAGCCTGTAGAAACCAGTAAGTGTCATGCTCCCCACACGAAGTCCCATGAGCACCCAGAGTCTCCTTAGTGAAGGAGTGCGGCACCCGTGCAGCCAGAATCTGGCACCTTCCTTCAACACTTATACAGCGCCCCTGAATCCATCAGGGTGCTACAAGGTTCTGTATCCCCACCAGGAGGCAGGGCCTACCACCTTAGGGACCCAGAACCCCAGTGCCGGTAACACCAAAAGCCCAGGTAATCCCAGTTTTCCCCAACAATCCCCCATACAATGGTACCTAGCTAGGTTGGGACCATGGATGGCCACCTAGAAGTGGAGCCACTCCAGTCCACTAGTTGACCAGGTGGGAGGGGCAGACTGTGGAGAGTAGGCAGTTGAGTAGTGACTATAGAGGTGTAAAGGTGGAAGTGAAGTGACACCCTGACTCAGATTAACGGTGACCTAGTACCCAGGAGGGGTGGTTGACGGTGGAGTATGGTGGAGTACTCCCGGAACTACGCATCGACTGGGTACAGGACCCGAAGATAGGATAGAGCTTCAAGCCGACCTGTTAACACCTGCACAGCAAAGGGGACCATCAAGGCCCTTGCTAACCCTAAAGAATTTGAAAACTCAGTATCAAAGGGACAACTGGGGACAGGACCAGCGACTCTAACCCCACAGGGTTCACGCTACCATCAGGCGGACGAAGTGGACAAACTACAGAACGGGGAACCCCAGTGTTCCATACCACGGGGATCCACTTACCAGAGACAGGTGCAGGGGAAGAAGGTACCAGAGAAACCAGACTGGCACTGGGACGAAGGGAACCTGGCAGTGAAACCAGCCGGCCTTGGGCCCCCAGTTACAAACTCAAAATAAGAGAGTAAACCAACTGCACTGAATACCTGCGTGGAATCCCTTCTTCCGATGCCCAGTGCACCATACACCCGCTGGGGCAAATCCCTACTTGCGGAGGGACTACCATACTAGCTGCCAATACCACTGGCCCCAGTAGAGATATTCTGGAGCAGCTCCCTACCCTTAGCCGCAACATCGCAAGTGGCCTCACATATAGACTTTATTCAACAACCCCCTCTAACTATCCCCATTACAAAAAGGGCCTAGGGCACGGAACTGGGCAACGGCCACCACCGTGACATTCCCAATAGAGACACTTTCCGGGACCGAGTACCCCATATCCCTGGGTGCTACACTTACAACTATCGTGGAAGGACAGCAGATGCTGATACATTAACTGTTAAAGTCTGTTGGCATGTATATTCCTTTAGACTGTATGTTATTACTTCTCAAATTTGTATATGTTCTCTTCTTCCTATAACCCTCCATGTTGATGAAGAATATTATGGTTGATGTCTACGTGCTAATTACTCTGGCAAACGTTGAAAATCTGAATCAGATTATGGGTCGACATAGAGGAGTATAGCAAAATTTGGTCAACAGACAGATACAAAAAATATTGCATAGGTTCTCATCTCTTGTAGATGATAAGAAACTCAGTATATAAGTACAATGGACAGTAGGAAAATGACCAGCAGCTCAGAAAGTAAATTTACAGTGGCCAAATTGAAAAAAACAAGATGTGAATGATTAAAGTAGAAATGTTACTTTTCAAGAGATGATATTTGGGGTTATTGGCATAAAAAGACTACAGATTTGTAGAGGGCACGGGGCAGGCACTAGTAGCCGTGTATTCAAGGGGTTGGCAGGCTGCAGCGCAGCTGGCGGTTAACCCCATGCCTCCCAGTCATCGCTCCACTTAAAGGATGACTTCCAGCCAGTTCATTTATGTCACGTTCACTCTGAGTCAGTAAAGTACACTTCGTATTGTTCTCTTTAAGCAATGAAACTTTACTTCTTTTCTCAGAGGAGATCTCATTTATATGTATAAATACATGTGTGATCAATATCAAGGACTGGAACATGACTTATTTATTCCAAAGACAATACTAAGGACCAAGGGGCACTCACTGCGAGTGGAAGAAAAGCGATTCCGGCAGCTAAATAGGAAGGGGTTCTTTACAGTTAGAGCAGTCAGACTGTGGAATGCCCTACCACAAGAGGTAGTAATGACAGACACTATAAGAGCTTTTAAAAAAGGACTGGATGATTTCCTCAGTACACACAACATTGTTGGTTAAAAAAGACAATGACAAAATATATAATTGGTGGAGGAAGGTTAAACTAGATGGACCTAGTTCTTTTTTCAACCTATGTAACTATGTAAGTAACATATAGTAACAGCATTCATGTTCTCCACTGCATATATAGCATCAAATTTCTTCTGCATGATCTGGCACCACCTGTGGTCCCATAGGGGTTCCCTCCTGTCTCCCTCTCACAATGCAGTTTTGTGGCCGACCGCTTTCCTGGCACTTGGGCTCTGTAAGACACCGCTAGGCTCCTCATACCCCTGTCTGAAGTCATACTAGAATGGACAGAATCAAGTAGTCTTTTTGGACGCTCCATCCCACCCACAGGGATTGCTTGCGCATTGGAAGGGCCAGGCATGATGGCACTCCGTTCGTGCTTAAGCTAGGACCAAAACATACCCTACTCCTGAGGGCGCACCTGACCTTCGATCTCACAGAGGGATTCCTAGGGTATTCGTATCTAGGAAAATGGACACCTCCCCGACCGACCGGACTGTACCCCTCTTCTGGGGATGCAGTTAGACAATCCTCTTTGTGCAGGATCCTGCATGTCCACCATTGTAGAGGTGACCTTTAGGGTCCACAAATTAAGTAAATGGATTTGGGCTTCCTTTCAATATCTCCTCCTGGGGACTCTCCTACCCTTATTCTTTCCTACTCTGCTTTTTATAAGCTGCTCTCCTCCTCTTCCTTAACAATTAGGGGTACTTTACACGTTGTGACATCGCTAGCATCGGCTAGCAATGCCGAGCGCGATAGTACCCGCCCCCGTCGCAC
Organism: Anomaloglossus baeobatrachus; assembly: GCF_048569485.1. Taxonomy (NCBI): domain Eukaryota; kingdom Metazoa; phylum Chordata; class Amphibia; order Anura; family Aromobatidae; genus Anomaloglossus; species Anomaloglossus baeobatrachus. The sequence goes on from NC_134362.1 coordinate 78,607,979, forward strand.
ATGTGATATGTGGTGATTGCTGCCATAGCGAACATTATCACTACGGCAGCTTCACACACACATACCTGCTCGGAGACGCCGCTGTGGCTGCCGAACAATCCCTCCTTCAAGGGGGAGGTGCGTTCGGCATCACAACGACGTCACCGTTACGTCACTAATCGGCCGGCCAATAGAAGCGGAGGGGCGGAGACGAGCAGGACATAACATCCCACCCACTTTCCCCCTTCCGCATTGCCGTCGGGACGCAGGTAAGGAGATGTTTGTCGCTCCTGCGGCTTTACATACAGCAATGTGTGGAGCTGCAGGAACGACAAACAACATCGTATCTGTGGTCAACCCGACATTATGAAAATGAACGACGCTACACAGATCACCGATTTTCGACGCTTTTGCGATCGTTTATCGGCGCATCTAGGATTTACACATTGCGATGTCGTTACCGGCGCCGGATGTGCGTCACTAACGACGTGACCCCAACGATATTTCGGAGGCGATGTCACAAGGTGTAAAGCCCCCCTTAGTTTGCCTACCCAGGTGCCAGGACTGCTATACCTGAGCCACACTGCCATCTGTTGGCCCCTTACACAAAATACCATACATCGTTATTCATCAGACTTTAAACCTACAGTGTGCCGGCTACGTCTGCAGGTGTGGGCAAAACACTGACACCCCTTACAGATTAATAATCTGAAAGGAGACAAGAAAAAGAATATAAACTCATTATTAAAGATTGATCTATAGATCCACATAAGAGATGAAAAACTGCTAAAATTACATAGAATGCACTGCACAAACTTCATCAGAGATCCATAAAAAGTGATCATGGAATCGGTCTTAAAGCAAAGAATACAAGGTTAAACACAAGGGAAATTAAAGCTTTTCAGATGCCACAAACAGGGAGACTTAAAGAAAGATTGTAGACTCTAGAAGGCAAAAAAACATGAAAAAAATTCCAAAATGGACAAAACAAAATGTCAAAGCCACACTCTCTGATTCATGTGCAGATAATTAGAAAGGCTCCTTTAATGTGACAAATGATCAGACATTACAAGGTTAGTTCAGTGGCCTCAGAGTAACAAATCACATAATTGAAGCTTTTTTTTCACAGAGCTTGACTTAAATAATAAGGATGTAATCTATCTTTGATATGGAAGCAGGATAGATGGAGAAGGTCCTAAACATGAAGTCCTCAAGTGCACCGGTAAAAAAGGAAAGAGTTTAGCCATAGCAGTAGAGGACATGTTGTATGTTTCCAGTCCAGAAGGAAGACTGTTATCCATAAAATGTATGAGAGGTAAATTATGCAATATAAAATTCCAAGGTGACAAGTGTGCTATCCTGAATAGAAAGTTGTTGATAGCCATTGCCAGTGTGAGCAAGAATTTACATGTTCTCAATAGGTTAGAGGAACAGTTGTGACCCTGCAGAAATGAACACAGTGATTGTGTCCACACTTGGTATAGATGTTTGGACACACTGCTGTTGAAAGCTCGAGATAGAGCTGAAACGTTAAAAGGTGAATAAAAGTAACAAGATGGATTGAACATAAATTTGAGTGCCGGGTTCTTTTTCTTCTGATCCTGTGTTACCCTTCCACGTGCACCAAAATTTACTTGCGTGGAGTGCCGATTGTGGAGACAAGGGGCTCAGTGGATGCTCTCGTCCACTAAAACCCACCGCCTTTAGAAAGACAGCGTGGCTCAGGGCTCATCCCAACTGAACGCCGGCCTCCTTAACCGTGGGCGGAACACTACTCAGACAACACAGGGTGAGGGAACCACAATAATTAGACTTTATTGGATCCCCAAATAATTAACGGCATGTGACGGGGGTTTACAACAGAGCAAAGGATGGACAAGGCCGAGGGACGATCCAACAGGTTTATTAACAGGAATACAGGAACAGCACACGATAAGTCCACATAAAACAGATTCGGGGGCCCTTCCCGACAATCCTCGGACCGGATAACAAAGCAATCGTCCTTACAGTAGTCCAAAGAGTTCCACACAATCACACGGGCCGCCACACAGGCCTAGCTCCGTCCGTGTCCACAGCCACCCAGGCTGGGAGCTCCTTCTTCCTCCAAGTTTCAGCTCACTCTGAAGGTACAAAAAGGGAAATGCATTGTCTGTGCTCCTTGACCAGCCCACCATGTGCAGGGGGTAGGGGTCACACATCCTATCATCAATGGTTTGGTCCATCACAGGGCTCCAATATGTCTGCCAGCCACAGTAGATGAAGGGATCCCCTGCTGTGCAGAACAATGACTATTCCTTCACTGGCCAATGCAATTACAGACTAGATACACAACTCTGGATAGAAGAGGACAGGCTATTTACATAATCACATTAGATGCCAAGACTGCAATTGTATGAGAGAGACACATTGAGACCAGTAGCTCCCCCAAGGAAATACATGAATTACAACTAATACAACCAGGGAAATATACATATCATGACATAGTATCACAGCATATACAGTGAGAGGGTAAATTACATCTTCACAATCCCTCCCCCTCCCAACTTGTGTACGTACTAGGGACCTCTACAGGTCACTGGTTAAGTACACACTGGCAGAGCGTTACTTACATGTGGCTTCATGCAGCCACGAATTGGCATCGTAGCTCTCCCACATCATTGCCCAGGAGAACAGCTGCAGGCAGACCACCCATCACCCCAACCACACATCGCCTGACCCCAAAACCAAAGTTCAGATCCACAGTGGCTGTGGGAATAGTCCTCCATTGTCCACCAGCCAGTTCAATGACAATCCCAGGTCCTCTATGGATTGCCTCAGGCCGAACCACTCGGGGATCAGCCAGTGTGAGGAAAGCACCCGAGTCACAAAATCCAACAAGTCTCTGTCCATCCAGCACAACCTCCTGCAAGTGCTTACCTTGATGAGCAGAAGTCGTCATAACTGCGGGTCGCACCCCGTAAACTCCTGGTCGTGCAACATGGGGGGCTGAGTCACTAGGCCAGTCCTCACATAGCGGTGCCACATCTTCCTCCATGCCACTGGGCTGTAAATAATTAACAATCCGATTGGGTGCAGGATTAGTCCTCATTTAAACAGCTGGGCAGGAGACTTGCCGATGCCCTGGCTGTCCACATTGATAGCATCTGAGCTGGGTCTCCCTCCATCCAAGGCGTCCTCTTGGGTAAGGGGTAGGGGAACTTGGAGGCCGGCTCCCACCTGAAGGTGCTGTAGGGGTTTGAGGATGATTCCTCCATGGGCTGGCTGGGCATGAGGCCTGCAAATGCCCGGGATGCCTACAAACATAACACCTGCGCTCTGTTACTTCCTCTCCCCGGCGTATTCCAGAAAGTGCAGTAGAAGCAACTGGAGGTACATTAACACGGGTATCAACATGTGGTGGCTTAGAGGAACGGGGAACAATGGGGACAGAATAACTGGGGGCATCCGGTGTTGTGGAGCTGTTAGGCGTCTCTCCATCCTCCAACAGAACCCTCCACTGAGGCTTGATAGTGAGCACCTCATCAGCTAGAGCAGCAGCTTCCTCCACTGTCGCTGGTTTTCTCTCACGCACCCATTCCCGGATCTCAGCGGGGCACTGGGCAAAGAATTGTTCTTTTAGGATGACCTGCAGGAAGGTCTCCCAAGATAAGGCCTCCTCTGCCTCCAGCCAGCGATTACATATTTGTTTGAGTCTATGAGCATATATCTTAAAAGACACTTCCCCATCACAGGCTAAAGCACGGAACTGAGTCCTGTAAGTGTCTGGGGTCACAGCATAATGTTCTAGAATAGTCTGTTTAATATCCGCATACTCACAGTTCCACCGAGGGTCCATAGCTCTATAGGCTTCAGCAGCTCCCCCCTCTAGGAGCCCAACCAGATGTCTGACTCGCTCTCTTTCTGGGACTTCCATTAATCGGCACTGATGCTCAAAGTCCTGAAAGAAGCCCTCAATGTCACCTGTAGCTTCATTAAATGGCTTAAAGTCCTTGCGGGACACTCTGGAGAATTCCCTCATAGTTGGTGCTGTGGTTAAAGTTTGTCTGGAGCCTCTAGCTGCTTCCATAGCAAATCTCCTCTCCAGCAATGCCCTCTCTTGAGCTCTGCGAAAAGCATCCATCTTATATTCAATGGTGACCTCATCTCCCAGCAGTGCCATCTCCTCCTCATACCACACAACCCATTGACTTTTTTGGGTATTTACCTCCGGCTGCCGTCTTTCTTCCGTTTGCTGTGAGGATCCTTCCTCCACGTCATTTTGCGAGCAGACTCCTTCTAGCGCCTCAATCAGCTGCTCCTTGGAGAGTCCTTTGAAACGAACTCCTACTTCACGGGCCTTTGATTGCAGGCTCCCCAAAGTCCAGGTCTTGTACTCTGCAGTGCTGGTTCCTGATGTTGAGCCATTGTCCTCCATTCCTTCTGCTCTGATCCCACCGCTGCCAACGAGTTTGTGACGGGAGTGTACAACAGAGCAAAGGATGGACGAGGCCGAGGGACGATCCAACAGGTTTATTAACAGGAATACAGGAACAGCACACGATAAGTCCACATAAAACAGATTCGGGGGCCCTTCCCGACAATCCTCGGACCGGATAACAAAGCAATCGTCCTTACAGTAGTCCAAAGAGTTCCACACAATCACACGGGCCGCCACACAGGCCTAGCTCCGTCCGTGTCCTCAGTAGAGTTGAGCGCGGTTCGAGGTTCTCCAGTTCTAAGCTCGAGTGATTTTGGGGGCTGTTCGAGATCGAACTAGAACTCGAGCTTTTTGCAAAAGCTCGATAGTTCTAGATCCGTTCGAGCACGGTTCTAGCAGCAAAAAGCAGGGCTTTTTACAGCTACAGTGTGCAGGGAGCAATCCTGGCAGCCTGCCAGAAGCTGGTAACCAAGATAAACATCGGGTATCCAACCAAAGCGCTTTGGTTAGTAACCCGATGTTTATCCTAGTTACGTGCAGGAAGCCCACACTTCCCCGCTCAGCTCGCTCCGCCCCCTCCTGCCCGCGGCATGTACACACACACACACAAACTCACACACACACACACACACACACACACACACACGGTCCCGCTCGGCTTACCTGCGGTGATGAAGTCCCGCCATCCTGACCTCAGCGCTGTCACTGTCCTCCATGGTCGCCGCTTGTCACATCACCTCTCGCTTCCGACCCGAGACTGACTAGCGGTGACGTCACGGGCCTCTCGCGATACTTGGTGTGAAGGCGACGGTCATTGAGCTCAGTGACAGGGGCTGTCGGCAGTGCTGGAGATCAGCGCAGGTAATGTACCTCGCTGACAGCAGCACTTGTCATCCCCTGCAGTGACCTGGGCTGACCCATTGATGTTAGCTCAGGTCACTGCATTGCTCTCCCAGCCAATGGGGAACATCCTGCTCTTCATTGACTGGGACAGTGTGGATCGTCATGGCAACCCCTTGGATTACACCAGACCTGGATTTGTTTTTCATTCTAATAAATTGGTTAAAGAGGGAATGTTTTGGGGAGTGTTTTTTCAAATAAAAATGTGTTTGTCGTCTATTTTTTTTTATTACTGACTGGGTTGGTGATGTCGGGTATCTGATAGACGCCTGACCTCACCAACCCCAGGGCTTGATGCCAGGTGACTTACACATCTGGTATTAACCCCATATATTACCCCGTTTGCCACCGCACCAGGGCGCGGGATGAGCTGGGGCGAAGCACCAAGATTGGCGCATCTAATGGATGCGCCACTTCTGGGGCGGCTGCGGCCTGCTATTTTTAGGCTGGGGAGAGTCCAATAACCATGGACCTCCCTAGTCTGAGAATATCAGGCCCCAGCTGTCTGCTTTACCTTAGCTGGTGATCCAATTTTGGGGGGACCCCTACGTGTTTTTTTTAAAAATTATTTATTTAATTTAAAATAACAGCGTGGGGTGCCCTCAGTTTTGGATTACCAGCCAAGGTGAGGTTGCCAGCTGTGGTCTGCAGGCTGCAGCCGTCTGCTTTACCCTAGCTGGCTACAAAACTAGGGGGGATCCTACGTCATTTTTTTGGCTAAATACAAAGCTAAGCACCCCTTAGTGCCACATGAAAGGCACCAAAGGGTGCTCCACTTTTTCTCCACTTTTTCTCCATTTTTTCTCCACTTTTTCTCCATTTTTTCTCCACTTTTTCTTCACTTTTTCTCCACTTTTTATCCATTTTTTCTCCACTTTTTCTCCACTTTTTCTCCACTTTTTCTCCATTTTTTTCTCCATTTTTTCTCCACTTATTCTCCACTTATTCTCCACTTTTTCTCCATTTTTTCTCCACTTATTCTCCACTTTTTCTCCACTTTTTCTCCATTTTTTTCTCCATTTTTTCTCCACTTATTCTCCACTTTTTATCCACTTTTTCTACATTTTTTCTCTACTTTTTCTCCACTTTTTCTCCATTTTTTCTCCATTTTTTCTCCACTTATTCTCCACTTTTTCTCCATTTTTTCTCCACTTTTTCTCCATTTTTTTCTCCATTTTTTCTCCACTTATTCTCCATTTTTTCTCCACTTATTCTCCTCTTTTTCTCCACTTTTTCTCCACTTTTTCTACATTTTTTTCTCCATTTTTTTCTCCACTTTTTCTCCACTTTTTCTCCACTTTTTCTACATTTCTTTCTCCATTTTTTCTCCATTTTTTCTCCACTTTTTCTCCACTTTTTCTCCACTTTTTCTACATTTTTTCTCCATTTTTTTCTCCATTTTTTTCTCCATTTTTTCTCCACTTTTTCTCCACTTTTTCTCCATTTTTTTCTCCATTTTTTCTCCACTTATTCTCCACTTTTTCTCCACTTTTTCTCCATTTTTTCTCCAATTTTTCTCCACTTTTTCTCCATTTCTTTCTCCATTTTTTCTCCACTTATTCTCCACTTATTCTCCACTTATTCTCCACTTTTTCTCCACTTTTTCTACATTTTTTCTCCACTTTTTCTCCACTTTTTCTCCATTTTTTTCTCCACTTATTCTCCACTTTTTCTCCACTTTTTCTCCACTTTTTCTACATTTTTTTCTCCATTTTTTTCTCCATTTTTTTCTCCACTTTTTCTCCACTTTTTCTCCACTTTTTCTCCACTTTTTCTACATTTTTTCTCCATTTTTTCTCCACTTATTCTCCACTTTTTCTCCATTTTTTCTCCACTTTTTCTCCACTTTTTCTCCATTTTTTTCTCCATTTTTTCTCCACTTATTCTCCACTTATTCTCCACTTTTTCTCCACTTTTTTCCACTTTTTCTCCGTTCTTTTTCTATGGTCGGTCTACCCATTAGCTCTGCCATGCATAGTGTAGCTCTACACCTACTGCACATGTTTTTATGATTGACATTTCTTTCGTACCAGAGCTGTCTAAGCCTACTTTGACCCCATATTTGTCATTACTATATTGTCCTTGTACTGTATTATGACATTTGTATCATGTGTTTCATTTCTTGCTGTGTTGCAATTTTTTTGCTGCATCCCAATTGTACCTCTACATTGTTCGAGTTTATGTTATTGTTCTCTCACTCTTATGTGATACTGATTATTGTCATTTTTCATGATTACATGCAGATAAGTCCAATCTGACGAAGGCTCAGGCCGAAACGTCATTTGTAACTTGTTTTGGACAAAAACATATATGCTTATGAAAAATTTTTTTTTCTTAATACGGACCAATAAAGAGTGATTTTGCATTACTATCCGTTGTGACTTACTGACTAAAGGTCCAGTCACACTAAGCAACTTACCAGCGATCCCAACAACGATAGGGATCGCTGGTAAGTTGCTAGGAGGTTGCTGGTGAGCTGTCACACTGCGACGCTCCAGCGATCCCACCAGCAACCTGACCTGGCAGGGATCGCTGGAGCGTGGCTACACGAGTTGCTGGTGAGCTCACCAGCAACCAGTGACCAGCCCCCAGTCTCCTAGTTACAGCACACATCAGGTTAATTAACCCGATGTGTGCTGCAGCTAAATGTGCACAGAGCAGGGAGCAGCGCACACTGAGCGCTGGCTCCTTGCTCTCCTAGTTACAGCACACATCGGGTTAATTGCCTGATGTGTGCTGCAGCTATCTGTGCACAGAGCAGGAGCCGGCAGCACAGGCAGTGAGAGCGGAGGAGGCTGATATCAAAGGTAAATATCGGGTAACCAAGGACAGGGCTTCTTGGTTACCCGATGTTTACATTAGTTACCAGCCTCAGCAGAAGCCGGCTCCTGCTGCCTGCACATTAGTTGTTGCTGTCTCGCTGTCACACACAGCGATCTGTGCTTCACAGCAGGGTAGCAACAACTAAAAAATGGCCCAGGACATTCAGCAACAACCAACGACCTCACAGCAGGGGCCAGGTTGTTGCTGGATGTCACACACAGCAACATCGCTAGCAACGTCACAAAAGTTGTTCGTTACCAGCGATGTTGCTAGCGATGTTGCTTAGTGTGACGGGGCCTTTAGTCTGGGAGATTTAGAGTGCCAAGGTTACTCACTAATTTTATCTATTATTACCTCTGAGCACCTATATACCAGTGAGCAGAGCTTCCTCTACAGTAGTTCTCCTGATTAGGCATGCCCTTACCTCATGAGCAGGGCATTGCAGCTTTGGTAGCAACCATTACGACATGGATTCTGCTGCTGTGGACCCGGGGAGAGTGAGAGCAGATTCATTGCACCCACACTCCTCACATGAAGGGTCCGCACTCCTAGAAAATGGGGGATACGTTCCCTGAGTGTCTCCCCCCATATTCTAGACGGTCCAGAGTCGTCGTGGGACCCCTTTATTTTTTTTCTTACAATAAATTGGTGAAAGAGGAAATGTTTTGGGGACTGTTTTTTCAAATAAATTTCTTTTGTCGATTTTTTTTTTTTTGTTAGTACTGACAGTTTATGATGTTGGGTATCTAGTGGATGCGCCACGTCTGGGGTGCCTGCGGCCTGCTATTTTTAGGCTGTGAAGGCCCAATAACTATGGACCTTCCCACCCTGAGAATACCAGACCACATCTGTCCGCTTTACCTTGGCTGGTGATCCAATTTGGGGGGGACCCTACTTTTATTGTGTAATTATTAATATTTATAAAATAATTATAAAAAAGAGCCTGAGGGGACCTCCACATTGGATCCCCAACCACGGTAAAGCTGCCAGCTGTGGTTTTCAGGCTACAGCCGTCTGCTTTACCCTAGCTGGCTATCAAAAATGGGGGGACCCAACGTCATTTTTTTTTTAAACTATTTTTTAAATAGAAAAAATTAATGGGCTTCCCTGTATTTTGATTGCCAACCAAGGTAACGGCAGGCAGATGGGGGTGGCAACCCATAGCTGTCTGCTTTATCTGCGCTGAGAATCAAAAATACCGCGGAGCGCTACGTCATTTTTTTAAAGATTTATTTTTACAGCACTGTGATGTCCAGCAATCAAAATACAGGGAAGCCCATTTTGTTTTTAGTTATTTAAATAAATAATTAAAAAAAATATATATGGGCTCCTGCTGCATTTTTTGTATTACTAGCTAAGGGTAATCCAAGCAGCTACTGGCTGCTAACCCCCACTGCTTGATGTTACCTTCACTGGCAATGGAAAATCCAGGGAAGCATTTTTTATTTTTTTTGCCAAAAAACTACAAAAAAAGGACGTGAGCTTCGCCATATTTTTGTATGCTAGCCAGGTATAGCAGGCAGGTGCTGGAAGAGTTGGATACAGCGCCAGAAGATGGCGCTTCTATGAAAGTGCCATTTTCTGAGGCGGCTGCAGACTGCAATTCGCAGCAGTGGGGCCCAGAAAGCTCAGGCCAACCTGTGCTGCGGATTCCAATCCCCAGCTGCCTAGTTGTGAAATTCATGAAATAATAAAAAAAGGGCTTCCCTTTATTTTTGGTTCCCAGCCGGGTACAAATAGGCAACTGGGGGTTGGGGGCAGCCGTACCTGCCTGCTGTACCTGGCTAGCATACAAAAATATGGCGAAGCCCACATAATTTTTTCAGGGGGCTAAAAACTTCTGCATACAGTCCTGGATGGAGTATGCTGAGCCTTGTAGTTCTGCAGCTGCTGTCTGTCTGGAGAAGAGCAGACAGCAGCTGCAGAACTACAAGGCTCAGCATACTCCATCCAGGACTGTATGCAGAATTTTTTTGCCCACGAAGAAAAATGACGTGGGCTTCGCCATATTTTTGTATGCTAGCCAGGTACAGCAGGCAGCCACGGGCTGCCTCCAACCCCCAGTTGCCTATTTGTACCCGGCTGGGAACCAAAAATATAGGGAAACCCGTTTTTTTTTAATTATTTCACTTATTTCATGAAATAATTAAAAAACAAATGACGTGGGCTTCGCCCCATTTTTGTGTCCAGCCGGGTACAACTAGGCAGCTGGGGATTGGAATCCGCAGCACAGGCTAGCCCGAGGTTTCTGGGCGCCTCTGCTGCGGATTTCAGTCCGCAGCCGTCCCAGAAAATGGCGCTCTCATAGAAGCGCCATCATCTGGCGCTGTATCCAACTCTTCCAACAGCCCTGGAGCCGGGTGGCTTGTTGGGTAATCATGAGTTAATATTGGCTTTGTTTTACTAGCCAGTATTAAGCCAGAGATTCTTAATGTCAGGCACGTTTGACCCGGCCATTAAGAATCTCCAATAAAGGGTTAAAAAAAAACACCACACAGAGAAAAAATACTTTAATAGAAATAAATACACAGACACATTAGAGACTCCATCTTTATTACCCCCTGTCAGCCCTCCACGATCCTGCTCTTCTGTTTTCTTTCTTTCTAGTGTAGTAGTAGTGACGATTGTAGTGAGGATGAGGTTCACCAGCTCATCACTTGGGGCTGGGGAACCTCATCCTCACTACAATCCTCACTACAATCGGGAAGCAGCGTGCAGCCTTCACTCCGTGAGTGATCAGTGCTGGCTGTCAGCGGTAACAGCGGTAACGCTGACAGACGCGTTACCATAGCAATGGTGCTCTCGGAGCCGCGGTTAGCGGTGACGTCACCGCTAACTGCGTTGCTATGGCAACGGTGATCTCCGTTAATGACCGGCTGTGTCAGCCGGTCCCTAACGGAACGGGGAGTCGACCGTGTGCTAGAGCATGTCGCTGGTACATGGCGATACACATATGTGCACCGTGTACCGGAGAGATGCACTCGCAGGTCCTACATGACGCGTCATAGTCATGTGACCAGTCTGTAGCCAATGAGATAATAGCCACGTGACTGGTCACATGGCTATTTTGACGTCACGATAGGTCCTGCATCTCTGCTGGCAGTGCCGGTCGCCGGGAGGATTCAGTGATCATCGGATGGAATAGCGGCAGGAGACAGAGTGCAGAAGGGATCGCGGGGACCGGTAAGTGTTATGGCAATGTTTATTAACTGTTTGTGTACATTTATCATGCATTTTTATGTGTTTGTTATTGCCTCCCATTATAGCCTATTGGTTCGAGTTCGGTTCGTCGAACGTTCGACGAACCGAACTCGAACGGGAGCTCCGTTCGGCGAACCGACCTCGAGCCGAACCAGGACCAGTTCGCTCATCTCTAGTCCTCAGTCACCCAGGCTGGGAGCTCCTTCTTCCTCCAAGTTTCAGCTCACTCTGAAGGTACAAAAAGGGAAATGCATTGTCTGTGCTCCTTGACCAGCCCACCATGTTCAGGGGGTAGGGGTCACACATCCTATCATCAATGGTTTGGTCCATCACAGGGCTCCAATATGTCTGCCAGCCACAGTAGATGAAGGGATCCCCTGCTGTGCAGAACAATGACTATTCCTTCACTGGCCAATGCAATTACAGACTAGATACACAACTCTGGATAGAAGAGGACAGGCTATTTACATAATCACATTAGATGCCAAGACTGCAATTGTATGAGAGAGACACATTGAGACCAGTAGCTCCCCCAAGGAAATACATGAATTACAACTAATACAACCAGGGAAATATACATATCATGACATAGTATCACAGCATATACAGTGAGAGGGTAAATTACATCTTCACACGGCACATAACACATAACCAGCAAAACACACAAATGTAACAGGCAACAGAGTCTCACCCTTCCGCTGGCTCACCAGGGATTTAGAATGTCCTTGCCTCAGAGGTTCCAGGGCCGCTTATTCCAATCCAGCAGCACCCCGCTTTTGGCGGGCACCCACCGAGAAAGGAATAGCGCCAGATTTAGGAAGCTGGCTGAGGTCTGCAAAGTCTGTTCCAGGTGACTGAACTGTCCCAACCTGAGTGTCCTCCTTAGGTAGTCCTGTATGGTGTTACAATCCTGGCAGCCGGAGTCGAAATCCCTAGGCTGTGGATATGGTCTCCAACCGGATCCGGAGTCCCTAGATTGAAGCCATAAGATATCCTGATCCTCTAGTCAGCTCCAAAGAGCTTAGACTGGATCCATCAGCATCCATCAACCTTCATCAACCCTGGTGGCTTACAGAAGTCCCTTTTATAGCCATAACTTTCCCTTAGGATACACTGCGTCCTCATCGATTGGTTGGACAAGATTGCTTCTCCCATTGGATGAATTTCAAGCTGCATGGATAATGTTCATTTAAATGATGTGCATAGAAAGACTCAGTATATCTACATGGAGTCGGCAAGTCACCGACTAGACAATGGCTACTAAGGTAATTACATTATCAATACACAACTACAATACAATGATTACTGGAAGAGACTGGAGATACAATAGCTAAGCAAACATGACTTAGCACACATAAGAACAATAGTCTGGCTGAAAGTTAAGAAACTTTAACCCATGAGAGTCCATGTCGTCACATTCCTCCCCCTTCTTAATATTAGCCAGACATGATAGGCTTCCAATCATCCTTCTCCTCTTGACGGCATTGTCCTTTTTAATGGTGAGGTCAGCAACAGAGGCTTGCATCTATACACCTCCCCCTGATTACCTCCCCAAAGTTGAGTAGCCATATTGTGGACAAGCACTAAGGTGGGGTCCATGAGTTGGGCCTGCACAAATCTCCCACTATTAATCCTCCCCCAGTCAATAGCCACAGTGTGGTTAGGCTTACTCACGGTTCTTGGCTCAGAAGTGGATGATGGAGACCGGGAATGCAAACCATCCCTGGAAAAGATATTAGAAAGATCCACATCAGGGTCCTGCTTGGCTTGGAGGTGGGTGATTGTTGCTTCAAACTGACTGGATAGTCCTTGTCCTAGGTCATTCTCCAAAATGACTGGTGTGAGCAGGTAATTCACAAGCCCCACTTTCACTTCCCTTTGAGTGGTATCCGAATCAACAGGCTTGGTGGGGCCATCTATGAACCCCACTTCAACTTCCTCCTGGCTAGTCCCCGAAACAACAGGTGTGGGGAGGCTGTCCATAAACTCCATATGGACCTCTTCCTAGTCAGACCCCAAAGTAACTGGTGTGGGGACGGTGTCCATAAGCTCCACATCAGCCTTGCTCTGGCGAGTCTCCACAATGACAGGTGTGGGGAGGCTGTTCACAAGTCTCACATCAACCTCTCCCTGGTCCTTTCCCGAAATAACTGGTGTGGGGACGGTGTCCATAAGCTCCACATCAGCCTTGCTCTGGTCAGTCTCCACAATGACAGGTGTGAGGAGGCTGTTCACAAGTCTCACATCAACCTCTCCCTGGTCCTTTCCCGAAATAACTGGTGTGGGGACGGTGTCCATAAGCTCCACATCAGCCTTGCTCTGGTCAGTCTCCACAATCTCAGGTATGGGGAGGCTGTTCACAATCCCCACACCGATCACTTCCTGGTTGGTCCCCAAAATACCAGGTGTGGGGAGGTTGTCCACAAGCTCCACCTCGACCTCTCCCTGGTCGGTCCTTAGGTCCAACTGCACACATGCCAGAGGAATGTCTGAGCGCTGGCCCTCAGCCAGGGAGATGGATAATTGGGAATCTGGTACAGGGTCTTCTGGGGAAACAATAACTGGGCTTACCAGAGTGATGGAAGATCCAATGTCTCGAAGTCCCTGAGCCTGTATATCACCAACCTTGACCGTTTGGATGTGGGGATGGAGGTTGGCTGGTGTACGGTGTCCGGCCTGCCGTAGGGTGTGGACTGGATAAACCACTTCCTCAGCTATTGGTGTTTCTTGGGAGTAGCATTCCTCAGGTCTCGTTGGCTCATCTCGGCATATGTTGACTGGTTGGACTGGCAGACGGGCTCCAAGCATGCGGCCTCGGTTTTGGAGACAATCTTTATCTATATGTCCATTGCGCCTACATGTATAACAGCGCCATAGATTGGGCGAGTCACAGGCACTGTTTGTAGTCCTCTGTTTTGGCAGCTTCTGCTGGGTAGCGGGACCATCCTTCTCGACCGGCTGGTGTTAGCAGTACTGCAGCTGGAATCCCATAAACATATTCCAGAACATAAGCCCTCTCTTCTCTTGAGGATCTAGGCCCCAATGCATCCAACAACGCTGTGGCTTGGGCCATTTTGGACAAAATTGATTCCCGATTGTCACTAGATCCATGATGTGGCACATAGTTTAAATCCTCTGGGTCAATATCGGCGGGATCCTCATCGTCCTTTGCATCATTCTGGGCATCCCAACGGACTAATTTCTGGATCAAAAAAACAAGAGCACTGGGAGTATTCATGCAAAAGTAGAAATTTATTATAAATAAATAACAACAAGTAAGACAAAGGACATTTAGCAAGCAAGATAGAGGGAATGAAAGTCTGGGTCCCATAAACCATACTACCAAAACTTTTTGTGGGATCAGGTATCTGAGGATTAAGTCAGGCTGGTTCACAGGTGGTCAAGATCAACATACAGTTAAATAGGATGCGGAATTATATAGATCCTAAAAAGGTAGATCTTGTGAATCAAGCCTCAATTATCAGACACCCCCATACTGATACATATATGGTTGCCAGGACATCTAGTTACATGTAGGATATTCAAGCAATCAGATGTATATAAAAGGGACTAGAATCAGGTTGGTTCACAGGTGATCTAAGTCAGTATACAGTTATGTAGAGTATTTGAATCACATAAATCCCAATAATAGGGCAATGGATCCTGTGAATCAAATCCAATTTGTCTGATGCCCCCATAATATTACACACATGGTTGTCAAACAAACCAGGAGTAGCAGCACAAGGTAATATTTGCAAGGCAACCATTAAGTATCCATACGGTGGAAATAAAGTGCTTACCTAATTAAGATGGTGGTTTAGGGGAGCCAGGCCAGACCAGAGGGAACCTCCGACGGCCGTTTCGCGGTTGACACCGCTTCTTCCGGGAGGGGTGAGTGCAGTGTGCAGGGAGAGGCGCCGTCCTTTTGAATATCCGTCACCCGGTCACGTGATGTAAATCACGTGACCGGATGCCACGGGAGCTAAGGACGCCAGCACCGCCACACAGCGTAATCTCGGGCCGCGCATAACTGCGCATGCGAGAGACACGCTGGGGAAAGAGCGGCGTCACAGCTCCCAGGCAACAGGAGGGACGCAGGAGAGGCGAGACGCCAAATAGAACCAAGGGGCACCCATAAGGTACCAAAAGGTCCAATGGACGTCACACACAGACCGCGCCCCCCCTGGTGGCGGAATAGGAAAGGCAGAAGAGGAATATCTGTAATAGAGTTGCTTTGTATATAAGCTCAAAAATGAACTTAATCCAAATAGATTCCCACAGGGGGCATACATCATCGAGTCCACCTGTCAACAAGCACAGAGGGGGGACGCGTCACCCCCAGTATGCGTGACAGTTACTCAAAATGGAAAAATGGCACCTGTGGGGATCATAGATTGGTAAAGATAAAGACATTCCTTAATTTGCCTTGCCAGCTTCGAAAGGAAGGACAGTATAGAGGAGTTAAATACATATATTAATAAAATTTAGAATGTAGAAAAAGAAAATACAAAATGTATTCTACCAATATAGTTGCTACAATAGGGTCAGGAATATGAATGACACCATAATAAGATGGGGAACAGTCCCTAAAACAAGTTATTAGATGACATATAAGTAGGTTAGTGCCAAATATTTCTTTATGGGAAAGGGGGGGAAGGACAATGAGGGGGGGGGGGGGGAAAGGGGGGGAAATAAGCATAAGTCCCATGTAATTTTACAAAGATCATGAATATACATATATATATATATATATATATATACATATATATCAAAAATCATGCCATAACCTCCTATCTATAAGGAATATGTGGAGTAGGAAAAGGGGGGGAGTTTTAAATGGGGGGGGGTTGGAAAGAGTAGGGAGGGTAAGGGAAGGGGGGGAAAAAAGGAAAAGAGAGAGGCACAGAAGAATACAACAAATCGTATCAATGGTGGGAGATTCTCCATCCTGACAGGTTCACAGTTCCTGACCACTATGTTGGAGGGTATCCTGCACACCGCATGAATCATAAAGTGGAGTGATGTGGAAAAACCTAATAAATGAGAAAGATTGAAATGACAATATGTACAGCAGAGTTTAAAAACAACATATATACAAGAGGATAAAAGAATCATAGATCATTTCTTAATCATGAACCACAGATTCCTGGTCTCCAATAATCAAATCACTTGAATATAGGAAATTCAGGAATCAAGGGGAACTCAGGAAGGGCACACTTAGGAACCGCATGTGGTTTACAGGAACGGGGCGTAACTAATGGATTCGTTCAGACCCATTGGGGTAAGTGTACCCAAGATCGAGATCCAACGGGTCTCGGTCTGCGCTAGGCGTTTTTTCAGATTTCCACCCCTAATACCTCCATGTATCACGTCTATTCCAAGAACTTTTAAGGATCTGGGATTGGATTGGTGTACAGCTCTAAAGTGTCTCGGTAAGGTTTTCAAAGTTGAGACATCCAGAACTGTCTTTGCACCGCATATGTCCCTCACGTGTTCACGCGTACGAACACGAAGCTCACGTGTAGTCAATCCAATATAGATCAGGGAACATTCACATGTCGCATAGTAAACAACATGAGTCGTATGGCATGAAATATATTCCCTGATCTGAAAAATCCGCGAGCCATCGGCGGAGGAAAAAGTGTTCCCCCTGCTGATGTTAACACATGCAACACAATGACCGCAGGGGGTACATCCTCTTCTAGATGTAGTTACTCCGAAGAAATTTGAAGGTGGTGGTACATAGTGGCTGCGAACCAGCAAGTCACGGAGATTTCTAGACCTCCTAGATGTCATGGAGGGAAAAACGGGAAGGCAATCCTTAAATGCCGGTTCTGCCTGTAGAATGGGCCAATGTTTCAACAGAATATCCCGCATTTTCCCCCATTGTTGATTATAGGTAGAAATAAATCTCACTGCATTGTCACTCCTCCTGGATTTGGATGGGAGCAAAAGTTGTCCTCTAGTGCTCTGAATGGCACGATTGTAGCCATTCTTGATGGCTCTCCCACTATATCCCCGATCACGAAATCTCTCCCTTAGGTCCTCTGCCTGACGCCGAAAATTTGCCTCCGTTGAGCATATCCGCTTCATCCTGAGGAATTGGCCAATAGGTATTGCTTTGATGGTTGAGTAATTATGTGCCGATGATGCATGTAACAATGAATTAACAGAGGTCGATTTCCTGAAGACATCAGTCTGGATAGCTCGGTGATGGTCTAACTGTAGACTGATGTCCAGAAAATCGACCCTATTGTGATGAAATGAGTAAGTGAGTTTGATATTGTATGGGTTATGATTTAAATCCTTAATAAAATCCCCGAGCTCATCGGCTGAGCCCTGCCACAAAAACAAAATATCATCTATGTACCTCATCCAGCACAGCACATGGTCGGATGCCTGCACGCCCTCGTCGCCAAAGAGTCCCCTCTCCCAGTAACCCAGGAAAAGGTTGGCGTACGAAGGCGCACAGGCCGCCCCCATGGCTGTGCCGCGGGTCTGCAGATAAAAAATGTCTTTAAAAACAAAAAAATTATGTGTCAGGACAAAGCAGAGGAGCTCGAGGATCAATTCCAGTAAATGTGAATCCAGATTGGTCATCCCCAGGAAGAAGCGGACAGCGGCGAGGCCATCATCATGTGAAATACAGGTATATAAAGATTCGACGTCAGTCGTGACCAGGAGTACTCCAAGATCCACAACAATCCCATCGACCCTATTCAGGACATCCGTAGTGTCACGGACATATGAGGGAAGAGTTTCCACCAAAGGTTTTAAATAGTGGTCCAAAAATTTACATATTGGGTCACTCAATCCCTCAATGCCGGACACTATAGGACGTCCGGGTGGGTCAAGGGGATCCTTGTGAATCTTGGGCAATAGATAGAAAGTTGGTATTTTCGGGGACACAGTGAGAAGGCCATCATAGATTTTCTTGTTAATTATGCCCTCATCCAGGGCCCGCTGCAGGATGAGTGACAATGCAGCCGAAAAACGGGGGAGCGGATTAAAATCCAATTTTTGGTAAGTCTCCCGATTCTTAAGCTGTCTATATGCCTCTTTCTCGTATTTACCACAGGGCCAGATAACAATATTACCCCCCTTGTCCGATGGTTTGATTACCACATCAGAGAGTGATTGTAGTTGTTTAAGTGCCAAGCGGTGATTATGACCCAAATTATCACCCCGTCTCTGAGTAGTAATCTGTGTAAAATCCTTGGTCACTACTTTGGTGAAAATATCCACCGCAGCACATAAGGACAAGGGGGGAAATCGTGATGATTTAGGGTAAATACCTGGAGGGAAATTACCTTGAGTTGGGACACTCTGTTCCTCCAATAGGTCGTTAAGCACTTGAAGGGCCTCCCTTTCTAGAGTGCTATCCAGCACGTCCCCCCCGTTGTGGTTCCGATGGTGAAGTTTCTTAAGGATCAGCCTCCTCGCGAACAGGTGCAGGTCCTTCACTGCAGTGAATAAGTTGAAACAATTAGTCGGGACAAAGTTTAACCCCCTAGAGAGCACCTCAAGTTGGTATTGTGTTAATTTATGATTAGAGAGGTTAATTACCTCCAGGGCATTCGACTTCTTTGCTGGTTTCCCTTTTGTCTGATTTTTAGGAGGTGGGTTTACTCTATTCCTACCCCTTGTATTGATGGTATAGGTCTCTGAAGTACCAGCTAAATTGGATGTTTCTCCTATAGATTCAATATCAGAAATTCCTGATTGTAAGGAGGTGGAGCGAGACCGGGATGCAGATCCAGGCCTATATGGAGGCCTGGATCTGCCGCCCGTTGACCTCCACCGATACATCATATTGTTATTGAAGTCGCCCAAGTCTCTCTGCAACTTCTTAAACTTCAGATCCCTAACCTCCTTGTCCCATTTTTCGACCAGCTGCTTCAACTCATCCTCAAGTGCAGAAAAGGACTCAGGAGGTAACTCGCGGGAGATTGAAGCCTGAAGTTCCTCCATCTCTTGTTCATACTCCTTTAAAGATTGGATATTAGACTTAATTAGGAGTTTCATGTAGCCACGGGAGCACGTGCTGGACAGCGTCTCCCATTCCTTTTTGAACTCAAGGTCTTCAACCCCATAGGAAGGGAAGACCTGAATTCTCAGTCCCCTAGGGATAAGGTCCTTTTCTAGATACTTTTCCAAAAATGATTTGTTCCACCACATGCGGGTCCTTTTCCTAAGAATACCCTTATATTTAAAAATCCTCTCTTTCACTCCATCATCCACACCCTCTGGAATGGTATTATTCCCGTCTTTGAATGCTTTGTTAAGTTCTAGGAGCCACGTCTGGTCACGTGTCCTAAAGTCCATGATGAACCACGGCCAAACTGTGAAAAACACACAGATGATCAATATCCAAGCAAAGAGCCTCATGGTTAAACTTAGAGTCTCATACTGGGCAGCACTGGACAAGGTATAAAATTAACCCTCCAGTGTGGCCCCGAGACAGCACACTCCAATAGTAATCCGAAAAAACAAGAGCACTGGGAGTATTCATGCAAAAGTAGAAATTTATTATAAATAAATAACAACAAGTAAGACAAAGGACATTTAGCAAGCAAGATAGAGGGAATGAAAGTCTGGGTCCCATAAACCATACTACCAAAACTTTTTGTGGGATCAGGTATCTGAGGATTAAGTCAGGCTGGTTCACAGGTGGTCAAGATCAACATACAGTTAAATAGGATGCGGAATTATATAGATCCTAAAAAGGTAGATCTTGTGAATCAAGCCTCAATTATCAGACACCCCCATACTGATACATATATGGTTGCCAGGACATCTAGTTACATGTAGGATATTCAAGCAATCAGATGTATATAAAAGGGACTAGAATCAGGTTGGTTCACAGGTGATCTAAGTCAGTATACAGTTATGTAGAGTATTTGAATCACATAAATCCCAATAATAGGGCAATGGATCCTGTGAATCAAATCCAATTTGTCTGATGCCCCCATAATATTACACACATGGTTGTCAAACAAACCAGGAGTAGCAGCACAAGGTAATATTTGCAAGGCAACCATTAAGTATCCATACGGTGGAAATAAAGTGCTTACCTAATTAAGATGGTGGTTTAGGGGAGCCAGGCCAGACCAGAGGGAACCTCCGACGGCCGTTTCGCGGTTGACACCGCTTCTTCCGGGAGGGGTGAGTGCAGTGTGCAGGGAGAGGCGCCGTCCTTTTGAATATCCGTCACCCGGTCACGTGATGTAAATCACGTGACCGGATGCCACGGGAGCTAAGGACGCCAGCACCGCCACACAGCGTAATCTCGGGCCGCGCATAACTGCGCATGCGAGAGACACGCTGGGGAAAGAGCGGCGTCACAGCTCCCAGGCAACAGGAGGGACGCAGGAGAGGCGAGACGCCAAATAGAACCAAGGGGCACCCATAAGGTACCAAAAGGTCCAATGGACGTCACACACAGACCGCGCCCCCCCTGGTGGCGGAATAGGAAAGGCAGAAGAGGAATATCTGTAATAGAGTTGCTTTGTATATAAGCTCAAAAATGAACTTAATCCAAATAGATTCCCACAGGGGGCATACATCATCGAGTCCACCTGTCAACAAGCACAGAGGGGGGACGCGTCACCCCCAGTATGCGTGACAGTTACTCAAAATGGAAAAATGGCACCTGTGGGGATCATAGATTGGTAAAGATAAAGACATTCCTTAATTTGCCTTGCCAGCTTCGAAAGGAAGGACAGTATAGAGGAGTTAAATACATATATTAATAAAATTTAGAATGTAGAAAAAGAAAATACAAAATGTATTCTACCAATATAGTTGCTACAATAGGGTCAGGAATATGAATGACACCATAATAAGATGGGGAACAGTCCCTAAAACAAGTTATTAGATGACATATAAGTAGGTTAGTGCCAAATATTTCTTTATGGGAAAGGGGGGGAAGGACAATGAGGGGGGGGGGGAAAGGGGGGGAAATAAGCATAAGTCCCATGTAATTTTACAAAGATCATGAATATACATATATATATATATATATACATATATATCAAAAATCATGCCATAACCTCCTATCTATAAGGAATATGTGGAGTAGGAAAAGGGGGGGAGTTTTAAATGGGGGGGGGGTTGGAAAGAGTAGGGTCCCCTCCTTGGTCTGACGAAGCGTTACACCATAAACACGTGAAACGCGCGTTACCTGCTCCCGGGGGGATCCTTTGGTCTTTGTTTCCTGCACTTTGGCACTTTAAGCAAGTACTGGTGATCCTCCTGTATCGCATACAGCCACTGGTAATGTAACACTGTTTGGATGTATTGACGTATCTAGTGTGCTGTTTAACTTACCTCCTGGTTTGGACACCAGCTATTGCTCTCTGGTTTCACATGGCACAAAAACTTTGTATTTTGTATTTAATGTTATGTACATGTTTTGCTATGATGTTTGCCATGTGAGCTTTTGACTATTCTTGCACTGTGCCAGGGTGCCCTCTGTCTTTTTGCACCTAAACTGTATAAATTTGTGCTGCATCTAACTACAGATGCTTTATGATGCAATAAAAATTAGATATTTATCCTTTGCAATACAACCACGCTTGCTCTCCTGTTTGTCTATCATGCTTCTAGTGGTTTGCATGTATATACAGCAATAGAAGTCTATACAGGACACTCTATATATTTTACTGATCTAGACTGTTCAGTCATGTTACTTTCTCTATGGAAGTTTTACACTTGTTCCTCATGGATACTCTTCTTTGTCTAATAATTAGACTTTATTGGATCCCCAAACAATTAACGGCACATAACCAGCAAAACACACAAATGTAACAGGCAACAGAGTCTCACCCTTCCGCTGGCTCACTAGGGATTTAGAATGTCCTTGCCTCAGAGGTTCCAGGGCCGCTTACTCCAATCCAGCAGCACCCCGCTTTTGGCGGGCACCCACCGAAAAAGGAATAGCGCCAGATTTAGGAAGCTGGCTGAGGTCTGCAAAGTCTGTTCCAGGTGACTGAACTGTCCCAACCTGAGTGTCCTCCTTAGGTAGTCCTGTATGGTGTTACAATCCTGGCAGCCGGAGTCAAAATCCCTAGGCTGTGGATATGGTCTCCAACCGGATCCGGAGTCCCTAGATTGAAGCCATAAGATATCCTGATCCTCTAGTCAGCTCCAAAGAGCTTACACTGGATCCATCAGCATCCATCAACCTTCATCAACCCTGGTGGCTTACAGAAGTCCCTTTTATAGCCATAACTTTCCCTTAGGATACACTGCGTCCTCATCGATTGGTTGGACAAGATTGCTTCTCCCATTGGATGAATTTCAAGCTGCATGGATAATGTTCATTTAAATGATGTGCATAGAAAGACTCAGTATATCTACATGGAGTTGGCAAGTCACCGACTAGACAATGGCTACTAAGGTAATTACATTATCAATACACAACTACAATACAATGATTACTGGAAGAGACTGGAGATACAATAGCTAAGCAAACATGACTTAGCACACATAAGAACAATAGTCTGGCTGAAAGTTAAGAAACTTTAACCCATGAGAGTCCATGTCGTCACACCGATCACCTGTTGGGTTTTATTCTTTCTGAACAAATGACCAAAGTCAGTGCAAGTCCATATACTACAACTGAGAAGACACATCCAAACCCTGATAAAGAACTAAGGCATTCAACAAGAAAATAACCAAACATAACCTACCTGTACATCTCTTATAAATGACGTACATAGTGTAGACAAATTTTGGGGACACGTATCTCAACACTCAGAAGATGAAGTTAATAAATGGATAAATATCGATGTTGAAGAAAAGACTAACATCAAAAAAGAGAGGTTGAAATATCTGCCGAAGGAGGAAGAATCAGAAAGCCTGCAAATACAGATAAAACAGGTGACACTAAGCTTTGTAGATATAAAGCAAGTGAGCAGGGTGCATAAAGAAGACAGAAACATTTTGAGACAAAAAGGTGTTAGGACTTTAAGTAACAGAAGGAAGTAGACATGAAAATCTTAAAAACAAAAAAAAAAATGTTCTGAAGGTGAAGTTTGGAGAACTTAAACCAGCCATGATGGATATTTTTGGCACTGACTGCAGAGGAGGCATTCTGGGTTGATTAAGGGTATTTAAGAAAGAGCACAGCACCAGCTATGGTGCAAGAACATAGCAATAGCATACTTACCATCTGTTACAGGCTATGTGTGCTAGATCCTCAGGACTATATTGTACAACCTCCCTAGTTTGTGGATCTTCTCTTCATGCAAGTTGATAATGAACATAAAAGTTTCTGTATCCCCAAAGTAAAACTGTTTTTTGTACCATAATATCTACAGTAAGTTCTGATGATTTTGCTGAAAGTGAAATTTTGCAACATGAAGGATAGGAAATCTTATAAATGCTTCACCCATTTTTTTTTCCATTGGAGTAAAAGAGATTCTGACTATAAAACTTAATTTAGGAACAATAGAGAGGAAAACAAGGATCCCATAAAAGTCTATGGGGGCTTATGACTCTGTAAAAGGGCTCATTCAGACATCCGTACACATCGGTCCGATCTTGAACCCCAATACACGGAATAGCTGAGGGCCTAATGAGCAGAACAGGACAGCTTCATACGTTTCTACGAGGCTGTGATGCAGAGGTCAGGAGAGCAGCAACCAGTTCATACATTGTGGTCCTAGATCTGACCAATTTGCCCAAACTCTGAAGTTATACCAAGCTAATGTCATACCTTTAGGGGTCCGAACCATTGCAACCAGCTCCCTTAGTCCAACATAACCACAGGTACCTTTCCCGGATTAGGTCCTTTAGAGCCTGACATGTTCAATATACTTATCTAGCATCTGGGCCTAGTGCGGGAAAGGTAAGTAATCATGTTTTTTTTGCAATGGAGCACAGGACTGTTCGGTTACACCCTGGTGATATGATTCAGTTCATTCTAGCTCTGGTCGCAGGAAGGTGGCTTGTACTCCTCTGTGGTATCGTTGCTGAAACTTTGCTGAACTTCCACCTGAGTCATCTAATCATAAGTAGTTCATATTTCCCCCCCATTTGTCCTTCCTGTGTCTTCTATCGTGTTTAGTGAGGTTGATGAAGAGCTCATCCCACCCGTTCCCTAGTTAGGGTCCAGCACTAGGGATACCTAGGGTCAGGTATCCGGCTCGGCGCATAGGTACGGGACACCTAGAGTCAAGTATCTGACTCAGTGCATAGGTGCGGAATCTATCTAGGGTGGTGAGGAACCCCTGGGACCAGAAGTAGGTTTGTTCAGGAGTCACTGTCTCCCCCTTCCCTAGATGCAGAGGTTCCCTTCCCTTCCCTGTCGCGGCTCGCTTGGTACGTCCCCATACCTAGCATGACACTTTGGCTGTCAGTCAGCCGCATAAAATAAAATCTAGGAAATAAATATTTTCCATAAAAGGACCATAGGTTTTTTTTATTTTATGGAAAAATGTTTCTATTTTGTCATAACAAATTCACAATTATTGCATGGAATATCAGGGTTCCTATTTATGAAGCTTTTTTGCAATTTGTACTTTACCATCAGAGTAATGTACTGTACACGAGCAGTAAATGAATGCATTCATCAGTAATAATATATCTCCATTATTTCTTTCTCATTTCTAAGCTTTGTGATTTTACCTTGGAAAACCTTGTTAGATGAATTCCGTGGCCTTCAGCTGACTGCCTCCCACGCAGAGACCTGTCTGCACATCATCCTCAAAGAGAACACATTATTCCTAGAAGCCTCTGTCGATTGCTGTGAAACACTTCTCCAGCAAAAATCAGCATTTCGGGATTTTAATTCTGTATTCGTCAATAACTTGTTTTATGTTCCCTTTCTAAAGGGTGTGGGAAATGTTCCTACTGGAGCTTCTATTAAAAAAAAATACAAAAATAAATTAAAACACAATATTATGGTCGATGAGAAAAATGCCACCGGTAGAAAAATCGCTGCAAGCTCTAAAGTGTTATTTTCTTAAAGGGACACTATAGCTAGTATTCATTTTAAGGAGGGTAAAGCGTTGCTACTACATGATTTTATATAATTTTATAATGCTTTATTAATGTATTTTATTTTAATGCAGTATTTATTTGAGACATACCTTTACCCTTTAAAGACCTATGATATACCAGAACGTCATAGGTCACGCGTATCCTTTTGATGCTGACTCACGTGGCGAGCTCGAATGTGTTTGCCGCACCTGTTGGCTGATCCACCTGCGCCTGTTAACTAGTTAAATCCCATGGCCAATCTCTGACAGCAGGAGCTCGTCATTCCCCTCCCATATTGGCGGCTCCGTGATTTGATCGCGGGTTGCGATGGGTTATTATGACAGCGAGTGTCAGCAGATGACTCCTGCCTCTGTCTTGACGTAGTTCCTGGGAACGCCGGCTGAGACGGCATTCACAGGAGATCAGCATTTTTTTGCTGAAGCACCACTCTGTACAGCAGTAGCGATCAGAGTATATCAGATTCAAATTCCCTAAAAATACAGGTAAAAAACAATAAAAAGTGTAAACAAAAAGTTTTTAAAAATATGAAAAAATTTCAAATCAGCCCCCTTTTGCCCTATGGAAAATAAAACAATACAAAATATTTTAAAAAATATACACATTTGATATGGCCACATTAAAAAATGCCCGATCTATCAAAATATAAAATAAATTAATCTGATTGATAAAGGGCGTAATGAGAAAAAAAAAATCAAAACATGAAAATATCATTTTTTTGGTCTTCGCAACATCACAATAAAATGTACGGTAACAGGAAGTGCTCAAAACATCACATCTACACAAAAATGGTATAATTAGAAAGGCCAGCTCAAGGCGCAAAAAATAAGCCATCATTGAACCCCAGATTCCGAAAAATGAGAACGCTACTGGTCAAGGAAAATAGTGACAAAAGCGCATTTCTGTTTTTTGGGGTTTTTTTTGACAAATTTCTAAAAACATTTTACCACTTAAATATAAAATAAATTGTACATATTTGGTATCTATGAACTCATACTGACCTGGGGAATCATAATGCCAGGTCAGTGTTACTTTATAGTGAACATGGCAAATAAAAAAAAAACAAAAAACTATTGTCTGGAATCGCATTTTATTCAATTTCACTTCACTTGGATTTTTTTTCCCTTTTTGCAGTACAATACAGGGCAGAATGAATGGTGTCAAAAGTACAACTCTTCTCGCAAAAACCAAGCCTCATATGGCTATATTGATGGAAAAATAAAAAAGTAATGGCTCTTGGAAGAAGGGGAGGAAAAAGTGAAAAGCAGAAAATCGCCGGGGGGTGAAGGGGTTAACAGCATTGTCTCATCATCATTTCATTAGCTGAAGAATCACATGAAAGGGCGCTCATGAAGGGAGAACCCAACTATACACAGGATTAAGCTACATTCACACACCTGTGTGTTATGGGCTGAGTACGGACCACGATAATTGCATATTTTTTAAATATCATTATAACATTGACAAATCAAAACTAAAAAATTTTGAAAAAAAAATCAAAACCATATCATGATTGAGGTCAGCTTCACAGTCTAATTAACAGAGTCTGAAACTTTGCCTTCACTTCCCACAGAACCCCACTCCCTCCTCTTCTTTTTCAGCCGTCAGCCCGGTTTCTTTTGTTCCTTATCCTGAATGGACCTGTCATTCCCACATTAATCCTCTGCCTACCAGCTTTAATGAGGCAATAACATTCAATTTCCCCGAAAGTTGCAGAGGCTTTTTATCCATGACAAGTCAGCAGTACTGAAAATGGCAACATTTCATATTTGTACATGAATAAACATGTCAAAATATAAGAATAAGCTTTCAAAATTGGAGAAAAAAAATCCACTAAAAAGAATATTTAAAAACAATATCAGGTTCACATGTAGTGGAGGCGAAGGAACCACCGCCAGGCAGAGTGCAATTACAGTACAGGGGGCGAGGGTGCAGAAACAAGGGAACAGCTTTATTAACGGACAGGAAATGTATATAAATATATATACATATACTAGCTGTAGTACCCAGCATTGCCCGGGATGGTAACTGTCTCTCTCCCTCTTTCCCAGTCTGTCTGTCTGCTTCTCTGTATATCTCTATCTGTCTGTTGGTCTCTCTGTCTGTCTCTTTACTTGTCTGTCTCTGTATCTCTCTGTCTGTTTGTCTCTGTCGGTCTCTCTGTCTTTGTTTGTCTGTCTCTGTCTGTCTGTCTCTTCTTGCCTCTCTGTCTGTCTCTTTCCCTGGTTGTCTCTGTATCTCTGTCTGTCTGCCTGTCTTTCTCTGTCTGTCTCTCTGTCTCTCTCTGTCAGTCTCACTCTGTCTGTCTCTCTCTGTCTTTGTCTGTCTGTTTCTTTCCCTGTATGTCTCTGTATTTCTGTCTGTCTGTCTCTGTCTGCCTGTCTCTGTCTGTCTGTCTGTGTGTTTGTCTGTCTCAGTCTCTGTGTGTCTGTCTCTGTCTGGCTCTATCTGTGTCTATCTCTCTGTCTGTCTGTCACTGTATCAGTCTATCTGTCTGTCTCGCTCTATCTCTCTGTCTGTCTATGTGTGTGTCTGTCTCTGTGTGTCTGTCTGTCTTTTTCCCTGTCTGTCTATGTCTCTATCTCTCTGTCTGTCTCTGTTTGTCTCTCTCTGCCTATCTGTCTTTCTCTGTCTCTTTCTCTGTCTGTCTCTTTGTCTGTATCTTTCCCTGTCTATCTGCCTGTCTGTATCTTTCTCTGTCTGTCTCTTTCCCTGTCTGCCTCTTTCCCTATCTGTCCCTGCCTGTTTATCTCTGTCTCTTTCCCTGTCTGCCTCTGTCTGTCTTTATCTTTCCTTGTCTGTCTCTTTCCCTGTCTGTCTCTTTCTCTGTGTCCTTTCCTCTCTGTCTCTTTCGCATTCTGTCTCTTTCCCTGTCTGTCTGTCTCTTTCCTTGTCTGCTTCTGTTTGTCTCATTCCCTGTCTGACTGTCTCTTTCCCTGTCTGCCTGTATTTCCCTGTTTGTCTCTTTCCCTGTCTCTGTCTGTGTCTGTCTCTTTCCTTGTCTGCTTCTGTTTGTCTCATTCCCTGTCTGACTGTCTCTTTCCCTGTCTGCCTGTATTTCCCTGTTTGTCTCTTTCCCTGTCTCTGTCTGTGTCTGTCTCTTTCCCTGTCTGCCTCTTTTTGTCTGTCTGTCTCTTTCCCTGTCTGTCTGTGTCTGCCTCTTCCCCTGTCTGTCTCTTTCTCTGTCTGCCTCTGTCTGTTTGTCCCTGTCTGTCTCTTTCTCTGACTGTCTCTGTCTATCTCTTTGTCTCTGTCTCTTTCCCCTGTCTGCTTCTTTCTCTGAAGAAAAAAACAAAAAGCCAGCACCAAATGTGCACTTCAGCACTAAACATTCCAAACTGTACTTATTATAAAAATTTTGAGATTTTTGGCAAAAAATTGCAATTTCTTGAGCTGCCTCGCCACGTCACGGCAAATCTCATTTGAAGCAGTTCTACACTAAAATATTTTTATAAAATGTGCCATACGGCCTCACATATGAATAGTAGAACTGCTCTTAGCAGCACTCACCTGGTCTATTTCAATCCCGTACCCATGACTGAGTCATGGCTGTGGGCGGGACAGGTCCAAGCAAATGCTGCATGAAGTAAATAGCCTGTGGACAAAGCCTGATGACTTAATATGAACAGTCACCAACCGCCAAAATCTAGACAGATGGAATACATCCCAAATTGGGGTGCATAGCAAGGTGGAGGTCAACCACCGACCAATTCAATGAAGAAAAAACAAAAAAACAGCACCAAATGTGCACTTCAGCACTAAACATTCCAAACTGTACTTATTATAAAAAGTTTGAGATTTTTGGCAAAAAATTGCAATTTCTTGAGCTGCCTCGCCACGTCACGGCAAATCTCATTTGAGGCAGTCCTACACTAAAATATTTTTATAAAATGTGCCATACGGCCTCACATATGAATAGTAGAACTGCTCTTACCAGCACTCACCTGGTCTATTTCAATCCCGTACCCATGACTTCTTTCTCTGTCTGTCTGTATCTGTCTGTCTCTTTCCCTGTCTCTCTCTATCAGTCTCTCCACAGAAATCATATTACCTCACACATAAGCTTCTTATACTAAGAATGCCTATACAAACCAATCACAGCTCCTATTAATAACCTGTAGCTCCCAGCTCCATTAACTTTAATGGAGGCAGGTTTTTTGGGGAGTAACTGTAAAGCGTGAGGTTAAATTCTCCCGTCAAAACATAGTCTATGACGTTCCGTGAGTCACATGGAGTGTCTGTGGAAAATTTTGTGATTGTAAATACAACAGTGTGGATTCCTTTAGCGGACATACACATATACATACACACACACACACATATATACACTCAGCTTTTTATATATACTAGAAGGTGGCCCGATTCTAACGCATTGGGTATTCTAGAATTTACGTATTGTGTAGTTAATGTATGATTTTTGTTATATATATAGATGTTGTTGTGTGTAGTTGCCAAGTGTTTGTGTAGGGCGCTGTAAATGTTCTGGGTGTTGTCTGGGTGTTGTTTGGGTGGGGTGTGTGAGAGTGGTGTTGTTTGTGTGTTGCATTGTGTGTTGCATTGTTTGTGGAGCACTGTGGGTCTGTAGCGTTGTGTGTGTGTGGTTCTGTGTGTCTTGTGCGGTTTGTGTGGGTGTGTGTGTGTGGGGTGCGTGTGTGTTTTGGGGGGAGGTATGTTTTGTGCAATGTGTGTGTTGTGCGGTATGTGCATATATTTGTGTGTGCCGCGGTGTTTGTGTGTTGTGTGTGTGCAGCATTGTCTCTGTGTGTGTGGGTGTCTGTGTAGGGCGGTGTTTGTGGTTCCCAGTGTGTGTGTGGTGTGTTGTGCAGTGCGTGTGTGGCAGTGTGTGTGTGTTTTGGGGGAAGGTGTGCACCCCCCCATCGTGGTCCACCCCCCATGCTGCACCCCCAATCATGCTCCTTCCCCCATGCTGTGCATCCCCCATCGTGCTCCATCCCCCATGCTGCGCACCCCCCATCGTGCTCCATCCCCCATGCTGCGCACCCCCCATCGTGCTCCATCCCCCATGCTGCGCACCCCCATCGTGCTCCATCCCCCATACTGCGCACCCCCCATCGTGTTTCATCCCCCCATCGTGCTCCATCCCCCATGCTGCACTCCCCATCGTGCTCCATCCCCCATGCTGGGCACCCCCCATCGTGCTCCATCCCCCATGCTGCGTACCCCCCATAGTGTTTCATCCCCCCATTCTGGGCACCCCCCATCGTGCTCCATCCCCCATGCTGAATAGGATAACTGAAGTGAGCACTAATATATATATTATGAGTGCAAGCCAAAAAATACATACTATATAAGGATAAGGCTGCACATCAAACTTGGATAATAGTATAATGCATCAAGCATATGGAAAAATATTGGAAAATACCATGAAAAATGCTACTTGCTAACTTGAACATGTGAATAATGAATTGCATACCTGCCATGAATATTAGGAAAAAGGAGATATTTAGCAATCGCATTGATCAATGTAACTGAGCCCCAAAACCTCATCAAGGTATATCTCTATATTGGGGTCCCTATATAGAGATATACCTTGACGAGGTTTTGGGGCTCAGTTACATTGATCAATGCGATTGCTAAATATCTCCTTTTTCCTAATATTCATGGCAGGTATGCAATTCATTATTCACATGTTCAAGTTAGCAAGTAGCATTTTTCATTGTATTTTCCAATATTTTTCTATATGCTTGAGGCATTATACCATTATCTAAGTTTGATGTGCAGCCTTATCCTTATATAGTATGTATTTTTTGGCTTGCACTAATAATATATATATATATTAGTGCTCACTTCAGTTATCCTATTCAGTTATATGTAGTTTTTTCTCTGAATGTGAACACAGCTCCGCCCCTTTCGGCCATGTTTTTTCCATCTCCTATATAAGAAAGTCCTTAGTTACCCCTCTCCACCCACAGCAGTTTTTAATTGCAATGAGATGACACACAGTTAGGGTCACAGAGCTAGGGACCCCAATATAGAGATATACCTTGACGAGGTCTTGGGGCTCAGTTACATTGATCAATGCGATTGCTAAATATCTCCTTTTTCCTAATATTCATGGCAGGTATGCAATTCATTATTCACATGTTCAAGTTAGCAAGTAGCATTTTTCATTGTATTTTCCAATATTTTTCCATATGCTTGAGGCATTATACCATTATCTAAGTTTGATGTGCAGCCTTATCCTTATATAGTATGTATTTTTTGGCTTGCACTAATAATATATATATTAGTGCTCACTTCAGTTATCCTATTCAGTTATATGTAGTTTTTTCTCTGAATGTGAACACAGCTCCGCCCCTTTCGGCCATGTTTTTTCCATCTCCTATATAAGAAAGTCCTTAGTTACCCCTCTCCACCCACAGCAGTTTTTAATTGCAATGAGATGACACACAGTTAGGGTCACAGAGCTAGGGACCCCAATATAGAGATATACCTTGACGAGGTCTTGGGGCTCAGTTACATTGATCAATGCGATTGCTAAATATCTCCTTTTTCCTAATATTCATGGCAGGTATGCAATTCATTATTCACATGTTCAAGTTAGCAAGTAGCATTTTTCATTGTATTTTCCAATATTTTTCCATATGCTTGAGGCATTATACTATTATCCAAGTTTGATGTGCAGCCTTATCCTTATATACCATCCCCCATGCTGCACCCCCCATCGTGCTCCATCCCCCATACTGCGCACCCCCCATCGTGTTTCATCCCCCCCATTCTGGGCACCCCCCATCGTGGTCCACCCCCCATGTTGCACCCCCCATCGGGCTCAATCCCCCATGCTGCACTCCCCATCGTGCTCCATCCCCCATGCTGCGCACCCCCCATCGTGCTCCATCCCCCATGCTGCGCACCCCCATCGTGCTCCATCCCCCATGCTGCGCACCCCCCATCGTGTTTCATCCCCCCCATTCTGGGCACCCCCATCGTGCTCCATCCCCCATGCTGCACCCCCCATCGTGCTCCATCCCCCATGCTGCGCACCCCCCATCGTGTTTCATCCCCCCCATTCTGGGCACCCCCCATCGTGGTCCACCCCCCATGCTGCACCGCCCATCGTGCTCAATCCCCCATGCTGCACTCCCCATCGTGCTCCATCCCCCATGCTGCGAACCCCTCAGAGAGGAGTATAATAGAAGGATTATAATAGGAGGAGTATAATGGGAGGAGTAGTCCTGGGGAAAAAGGAGTATAATGGGAGAAGTTGTCCTGGGGGGAGATGTACAGGTGCCCAACATGTGAGGGGGAGTGGCCGAGCGGGCATAGTGTGAGGGGGGCATGGCCGAGTGGGCATAGTGTGAGGGGCATGGCCTAGCGGGCATAGTGTGAGGGGGCGTGGCCTAGCGGGCATAGTGTGAGGGGCCGTGGCCTAGCGGGCATAGTGTGAGGGGGCATTGCCTAGCGGGCATAGTGTGAGGGGGCGTGGCCTAGCGGGCATAGTGTGAAGGGCGTGGTCTAGCGGGCATCGCGTGCGGGGCGTGGCCTAGTGGGCATCGCGTGCGGGGCGTGGCCTAGTGGGCATCGCGTGCGGGGGCGTGGCCTAGCAAGCATCGCGTGCGGGGGGTGTGGCCTAGTGGGCATCGCGTGTGGGGGCGTGGCCTAGCGGGCATCGCGTGTGGGGGACGTGACCTAGCGGGCAGCGCGTGCGGGGCGTGGCCTAGCGAGCATCACGTGCAGGGGCGTGGCCTAGCGGGCATCGTGTGCGGGGGACGTGGCCTAGCGGGCGTTGTGTGGGGGGGCGGGCCTGGCCAAACGGTTAATCCATGCGGGGGGCGGGGCCGAGCCGAGCGGCCAATCCATGTGGAGGGGCGGGGCCAGGCCGAGCCCAGCGGCCAATCCGACGGTTGTCACTGTAAGGACACAATGTCACTGTAACGACACAATTTTGGAGCAAGACAGACAGACAGACAGACAGAATAAGGCAATTATATATATAGATATATACACACTATATACTGTATATCTCAATGATGAAGAATGGTATGGCAACAGTATGGTTGACAAACACTGCAGGTTATACGTGGATGACACAAACACTGGCTCCCCCCAGCTATTACAGGTATCAAAACAACAAGAAACTTTACCAAACGATTTAGGTAACAGCTACACTATAATAACAACCTAACTGGCCTCCACTAATTGGACCACGCGGCTACCACGCTTTGACTACTGCGGCCTGCAGTGGCCCCTAAAGGGTGTGCACACCTGTAAACAAACTCACGGTACTGTTGAGACACGTCCACTCTCCGGGAGCTTGATACTGTGGTGCTCGGGTGGTTCATTGGTGCACACTCTCCTTCCAGGGCTGGGGCGGGAAACGTCTCCTCTTCCTCAAACCCAGGGTTTCTTGACAGTTCCAGATGTCTCTTCTTGGGATTGCCGACCTCAGGAGCTTCCCACTCCGATACTGACGAGACGGATACTAGGGCTCTGCCATGGTCAGCTGGCATCCTCTCTTGAAGCCCAGCACCGTGCTACTCTCTTAACTACTGTCCTCGGTCAGTCTCGAACTGGTAGCGTTTCCTTTCTCTCTACTTTTGTGACACAACTGTTTCCTCCATAAACTCTTCTCCCGCTCTTTTTCTCCTCTTTCCGCACTTTTTGGGCAGGCTTAATCCAACTGCACAGTTCAGAGGGGAGCGCCAACTCTGCCTGCAAGTCCACAAAACACAGAACATAGGGAAGCAATGTATCTTAAAGTCATATTGTATTTATCCATTCATGGGGGCGACACCCCTACACACATATAGCAAATATTCCTGTAGTAGTAAAAGGATTCCTAGTCAGGCCACATCCGACTACATTTGAAGCCCTATGGATGACTTCACGTGGTTTCCCCTCATTGTGGTTCAGTCCACGTTTTTAAAGAAAATGACAACAACATGAAAAGAATTTATGACTACTGTTCTTCCCAAGGGCGGACACAGAATGCTGGGGGCCCCTGTGCAAGAAATCTTTTTGGGCCCCCTTCATACCACAGCAAAATGATGTAAACATATAGATTGCACAGTTTATTCCTAGCCTAGGACAAAACTACCAAATCTAAAAAATAAATAAGCTCCATATTTACCATCTGAATGTAACACAGACCAGTCCTGCCGCCCTTCTATCTGCTGCAGCTTCAGCGCTGTCTCTGTGGCGCCCCAGGACCTGGTCGCCACAACAGCATTGCCCTCCCAAAGGGTTAATGCTGAGCCTGGAGGTAATTGGGAGATCTATTGGCCAGTAAGTGTAACACCAACCGCAGTTCTCCCTCCGGCCAGCAGGGGGAGCTCTGAACCTGGAACTTCAGGGAGCATTCCTTAAGTCTGGCTGGAAGGAGGAAGTGTGGGTGAGTCTGGAGACAGGAGTGAAAGAGTGCAGACGCAGGGTAGTGCTGCCTTGTGAAACTGGGGCCTAGAGCTTGGATAGCTTGGCCCAGTGAAGCAAGGGGAGTAGAGAGGCACAGAAGAGACTCGGACATCGGAGTCTGTAGTTGCCAGGGCATAAAATCCATCCCTGGTAGCTGAATCCGGAGGGCAGGAGAGCTGCAAGCCCCCTGTCCCAGAAGCAATCTGAAGGTACAACTGCATCCCAAGGGCCTGGTGTGGGCTCCAGCAGAGAAGCACCAGAGAGGGCCTGCGCAGTCTACCACACAGAAAAGGGGACGAACAACAAGTCCCAGCAGCAAGAGGGCAATTGCAAACCTAAAGTGCAGTGTCCTAAAACAGCAGAGAAATATTAAGGAGTAGGCCTCATACTCAACTGGCCAAAGATCACCCCAGGCACTTCCAGGCCGGCCGGATCATCTTTACCATCTGTGACGGTCTCCCTGGACTAAGTTTCTGCCGAGTAAAAGAGGAGAAGGTAAAGAGACTACTGTTTGTGCCTGTTTCTTTCATTGCTTGTCGGCCCTGCACCGTGTTAGTCACACAGCACCATAGACTTCCACAAGCACCAACTGTGCCCCGGGCATTGCTCCACCTGTGGGGAGCAGTACCACCATTGCTGCTATAACATCATCCCGGTGGCCTCACACAGCAGCGGCGGCTTAATAGCCGCAGACCACAGGTGGCGTCACGAATACAAACTTAAAGTCATCCGCCACATATTCAACTGACACCCACCAGGGCCACGGAGCCGGGCCCAGCCACCACTGACTACCACCGGACTAGTCCGGCCCGGCACCGGGTGTCCCATAGCCCTGGGGTGGGCGAGTCAACTTTTGGCGTCACGAACAGGATTTCGTGCCCGGTCACACCGGGTACTGTGCGCCTGCAGGAATTGTGCTTAAAAGACTGTGTACTGTCTGTAAACCGCCGCCGCCATTAGCCTCGCCGAGCGCAGGAAGAAGGGGGGCGTGCCTGAAAAAGAGCGCGAAGGGAGCGCGCCATCAGAGCAGAGCGCTGTTAACCCCGCGCGACCCAGAAGGAAATTTGAAAAGTGAACGGAGCCTGGTAAGGTTCACTAAGGGGGAGGAAGATGTCCGACTCAGAGGGAGAGCAGGTGGCTGCCATCGCCCAAGGCGCCGCAGCACCGGCCGAAGCAGTCCCAGTCGCCGTCGCCCCGGCCCCCACTGTAGCGCCGGTAATGCCGATCACCATGCCGTACATACCGGGAGCAGAATGGCTGCCGCAGTACTCCGGGGAGTCCCATACCTTGAGTGACTTCAGAGAAAGCCTGCACAGCTTATTCCGGGTGTATCCGCTGACTGAGAGCCAGAAGGTGGGCATAGTAATGGGACAGCTAGCCGGCGCAGCCCAGCGTGAAGCGAAGTCCTGGCCTGATACAGATAAAGGGACAGCAGCCCAGATACTGGCCAAGCTAAAGAGTACGTTTGACACCCGCACCGCAGCAGAGATAAAGATGAGATTCTTTGGGTGCAAGCAGCGGGCCACAGACAGCATAAGGGACTATGCCTTAAACTTGCAGGAGGCCCTGAAAGCAGTTAAACAGGTGGATCCAGAGAGTGTACGTGAAGAAGACAAACTCCTAACTGAGCAGTTCATAGAGGGGCTCCTGTCAGATGCCCACAGGACCCAGCTGCGTATCCTGGTCCTGCAGAACCCTGCTCTGGACTTTGCCAAGTTTAAGGACCAGGCCATCAGGGTACTGAGAGAATCTACACCGAATGACCCAGTACCCCTCCGGCCTCTTGCTATCACGTACCCCGGGGTGGTGCCTGCAACACGAGCCACTGCAGGGGCTGAGGCGCAGTCCCTGGATAAGGATCCCACTGCAGAGCTCAGACAGCAGTTCCAGGAGCTGACCAAGACTGTGGCTGCCCTTGCCAAGACCGTGCAGTCTCTACAAATGACCCCCTCGCCTGCAAAAATCGAGTTGGCCTCCAGCCCAGAGGACGTCCCATGGATGCGACAGAGGAGGATTCCGCCGACCCGAGGCAGAGACACAGACCGGTATGATTCAACAGGACAACCGATCTGCCGCCACTGCAACCAGGCGGGCCACATTGCACGACGCTGTCCTTTAAATGGGCTGAGCCTGGGGCCAGGAGCCAACCCCCAGGTGTAAGGAAGCCCGGCTCAAACCCCAGCCGCAGCAAGTATGTGGGAGGACGACCGGTCCTTCCCATTGTGCTGGATGGGATCCCTTTGAATGCCCTCCTGGATACGGGGTCCCAGGTAACAACCATCCCCCACA
Organism: Anomaloglossus baeobatrachus; assembly: GCF_048569485.1. NCBI lineage: Eukaryota > Metazoa > Chordata > Amphibia > Anura > Aromobatidae > Anomaloglossus > Anomaloglossus baeobatrachus. Next base: position 78,644,964 of record NC_134362.1, read on the forward strand.
AACTGTACAAAAGATATTGGGCTGATTCAGACATTGACCATGGCCCAGATGATGATTTAACAATTGTGGCCAGTAATGGTCAGCCCTTACCTCAAATTGGGTACAAAGAAGTAACCATTAAAGTGGGGCGGGTGGAATTGCCATGTCAGGGGATGATAATTGTAGATATTGATCGCAAAGAATCTGACCCACTGCTAACCATTGGTACAAATGTGATAGAAAATTGTATTGCCGAAGTGATAATTTTGTTGCAACAGGCGTCTGAAACTGCCAGCTCCGGGCAGCAGCGTGTCCTACAGAGGGAGATCAGAGCCCTGATGAGGAGGCAGCAGGTAGAGCTGGCCGGAGGAGAAATTGGCAGTGTGAGGGTAAGTGACCCCCTCCCCATTGTAATACCCCCAAGAAGTGAAATGTTGATATGGTGTCGGGCAGCAATAGGCCTCAAGGGTCAGGATTACCATGCCTTGGTAGAACCGGTGTATTCAGACAGTAGGCCTGGAGTCCTGATAGCCAGAGGGGTAGCGGACGTCCGCAAGGGGAGAGTGCCCGTCCGTGTCTTGAATTGTGGGGAGGAGGAGGCCAAATTGCCCCGGTACGCCACTGTAGCAAAACTGTACACTGTCAGCAACAATACCATTAAAGCAGTGGAACCCTTGATCCCGTCCGACCAGGCGGAAGACAATGGCTCCAAGGGGCAGCCGGAAGACTGGTGCCAAAAATTACATGTAGGCACCGACTCCACCCCCTCGCACCAAAAGCATGGAGTTTACCGGGTGGTACAGGAGTACGAGCGGGTCTTCAGCAAACACCCCCTAGATTTTGGGCAGGTGAAAGGGGTTAAACATCAAATCCCCACGGGTGATCATCATCCCATTAAAGAGAGATACCGCCCTGTACCCCCCGCACAGTATCAGTGTGCCAAGGAAATGTTACGGGAAATGAAGGAGGCTGGGGTTATCAGAGATAGTTGTAGCCCCTGGGCAGCTCCACTAGTGCTCGTAAAGAAAAAAGATGGTACGATGAGAATGTGTGTAGATTACAGGCAAATTAACCGCATTACACATAAAGATGCTTATCCACTGCCCAGAATAGAGGAGTCACTAACAGCCTTAAAGTCAGCTAACTATTTCTCCACCTTGGATCTCACCAGTGGGTATTGGCAGGTTCCCGTGGCAGAGGCGGACAAGGAGAAGACTGCATTCACGACACCAATGGGCCTCTGTGATTTCTATTGTATGCCATTCGGGCTCTGCAACGCCCCAGGGACATTCCAAAGGTTGATGGAGTGCTGCTTGGGCCACCACAACTTTGAAACCGTGCTGTTGTACCTGGATGACGTCATAGTCTACTCCAAGACTTATGAGGACCACCTGAAGCACTTAGCAGAAGTGTTTGAGTCCTTGTCGAAATATGGCCTGAAGATCAAGCCGTCCAAATGTCACCTCTTGAAGCCAAAGGTACAGTACCTGGGTCATGTGGTCAGCGCAGAAGGTGTGGCACCTGATCCGGAGAAAGTCACTGTAATCAAGGACTGGCCAAGACCCACCACAGTGAAGGAGGTGCGGCAGTTCCTTGGACTGGTGGGCTACTACCGAAGGTTCATTGATGGTTTCACCAAGATAGCAGCGCCCCTTCAAGATCTCCTGGTGGGCCAGCCAAAGCAGGCTAAGAAGCAGAGCCCTCCATTTGAATGGAGCAGCCAACTGGAAACATCCTTTGTCCGGCTGAAAGGGGCTCTCACGGGAGAAGAAATTCTGGCCTACCCTGACTACAGCCAACCGTTTGTACTGTATACAGACGCCAGCAACGTGGGACTGGGAGCAGTTCTGTCCCAGGTACAGGGAGGCAGAGAGAGGGTGATAGCGTACGCCAGTAGGAAGCTTCGGCCCACAGAAAGGAATCCAGAAAACTACAGTTCCTTCAAGCTGGAGTTCCTCGCTATTGTTTGGGCAGTGACTGAACGCTTCAAGCACTATCTGGCATCGGCCAAGTTCACCATCTTCACGGACAACAATCCGTTGACACACCTGGCAACAGCCAAGTTAGGTGCGATGGAACAGCGATGGATGGCCCGGCTGTCTAACTTTGACTTTACCATCAAGTATCGGGCTGGCAAGAAGAATAACAATGCTGATGCGCTGTCCAGAATGCCTCACTTACCCGAGTCTGGAGAAGACCTGGATGAACTCGAAGAGATAGAGTTACCGGCTTTCCATCACCAAGGTGTTTCCCAGTGTGAGCATGCTGTGGGAGTGAAGCGCTCAAGCCAGCACGAGGTCTCGGTCAACCCATTACTCCACCATAATTGGGAAGAAACACAGAATGGTGACCCGGCCGTGCGATTGGTCAAAGAGAAGCTAGCGCAAGCTGAGACCCATCTTGGCCCAGACGCTCCAGAGGAAGCCCAGCAGCTGTGGAAGGAGAGGGGACGACTGTTCACCTACCAAGGCAAGCTCTGCAAGAGATATGTCAACTGGCGAACAAATGAACTTGTCTGGCAGATAGTGGTTCCGCAGAGGGATGCTCCAATGGTCCTAGCAGCGTATCATGATAACGCAGGACACTTCGGGTGGAAGAAGTTGGAGGCCCTACTCCGTGATCGGTTCTATTGGGTGCACATGAGAAAGATGATCGAGAAGTGGTGCCGAGACTGTGGCCCGTGTAACCTGAGGCGGAAGGATGATGCCAGCCAAAGGTCTCCCCTACAGCCAATTGTCACGAAGCAGCCCCTGGAGTTGGTGGCCCTGGACCACGTGAAGCTAACACCAAGCCGGTCAGGCTATGTGTACGCCCTCACCATTGTGGACCATTACTCTCGTTTCCTGGTAGTAGTGCCTGTGAAGGACCAGACAGCCAGGACAGCAGCTAGAGCGTTCCAGGCATCCTTTTGTCGACCTCACGGCTATCCGGAAAGGGTACTGACTGATCAGGGTCCTGCATTCGAGGCTGAAGTGTTCCAAGAGTTCTGTAACATGTACGGTTGTAAGAAAATCCGAACCACACCGTACCACCCCCAAACCAATGGACTGTGCGAGAAAATGAACCATGTGGTTATTGATATGCTGAAGACCCTACCGCTGGAGGAAAGGAACCAATGGCCAGAAAAGTTGCCAGATCTGGTAGACCTGTACAACCATATCCCAGTGAATTCGACCAACTGCAGCCCCGCTTACCTGATGCGAGCCAGGCCTGGCAAGTTGCCTGTAGACTTTGAGATGGGGACTGTGTCGCCTGAGGCGGTTCAAGAAATAGAGGATTGGGATACAGAACGGCAGCAGCGGTACCGTAAGGTCCAGGAGTGCGTAGAGAGGAGCCTGTCTCAAGCAAGAACGAGACAAGAGCAGCATTACAATCAAACAGCCCCAGCAACTCCCTTAGCACCTGGAGAACAAGTCCTCAAGAAGAAGCGAAGGACGCATAAATTGGATGATCAGTGGGAAAACGAGCCCTACACCATTATCCCCTCCAACTTTGACAATAGTAAGGTATGCCTCATAAGCAAGGATGAAGGCAAGACCTATCAAGCAATTTCCCGAGACCGCCTGAAAGCGTGCCCTGAACGGTGCAGAATCCAAAGAGAAATGGAAGGAGTACAAGGAAGTCCCCAAAGTGAAGAGAAAGAAGGGGAGATGATTCAAACCATCCTTGGAAAGTTCCCCAAAACTTGGACCCGAATAAACAATGCTATAGTGGTACCAGTTTTGACGTTTCCGCAGTTGGTCGAGCCGGAAACAGAAAAGGTTCCGGATCCACCTAAAGAACCGTCCGCGCCAGCACGAGATGACACGCCAGCAGTGGAACAGGAGGATCAACCCCCTGTCAGTGGTGAACCTGTCATACCCTTGGCGACTCTTAGCCCACAAAGGCAACCATCACGCTTACCTATTGGGGTTAGGCCCACCTGTAGTGCTGAGATAGAAGACGCACCACGTAGTCAGGGGCAAACACCAGAGCTACGTAGGTCCTAGCGCAGCAATCGGGGACAACCCCCTCCAAGGTATAGAGAGTCAACTGTATAAGGGAAAAAGAAGGAGTATTTATTAGAATGTACATAGTTATGCAAAATGTCTGTAAGGTTGTGTACAAAATGTTTTTCTTTTCTTTGATTGCGAAAATGGACAATTGGGCCACTGGACTATGGGTGGCCAACACCTAAATTGTTCATAGTTAGCACCAGTGTGCTCGACACCCCTGAAGAAAAACCCGTCCGGCGTGCATAGAGTGGGGTCATCAATGCTCTGACGCACGCCCAGAGCCTACGTTGGGGGTTTGATCGCGGCGGGTCCCCCATGGAGCAGTGTAATGGACACCCGGCAGGGAGCCACACTGGACTCTTATAGTAATGTTTAAGTTTGTAACGTTAAAGTATTTGCGCCTCCCATAATGGGATGAAATGTTCTAACATGTCATGTTTGTTTCTACAGTCCGGGAGTACTGAATTTAACTAAGGGGGAGTGTGGCGCCCCAGGACCTGGTCGCCACAACAGCATTGCCCTCCCAAAGGGTTAATGCTGAGCCTGGAGGTAATTGGGAGATCTATTGGCCAGTAAGTGTAACACCAACCGCAGTTCTCCCTCCGGCCAGCAGGGGGAGCTCTGAACCTGGAACTTCAGGGAGCATTCCTTAAGTCTGGCTGGAAGGAGGAAGTGTGGGTGAGTCTGGAGACAGGAGTGAAAGAGTGCAGACGCAGGGTAGTGCTGCCTTGTGAAACTGGGGCCTAGAGCTTGGATAGCTTGGCCCAGTGAAGCAAGGGGAGCAGAGAGGCACAGAAGAGACTCGGACATCGGAGTCTGTAGTTGCCAGGGCATAAAATCCATCCCTGGTAGCTGAATCCGGAGGGCAGGAGAGCTGCAAGCCCCCTGTCCCAGAAGCAATCTGAAGGTACAACTGCATCCCAAGGGCCTGGTGTGGGCTCCAGCAGAGAAGCACCAGAGAGGGCCTGCGCAGTCTACCACACAGAAAAGGGGACGAACAACAAGTCCCAGCAGCAAGAGGGCAATTGCAAACCTAAAGTGCAGTGTCCTAAAACAGCAGAGAAATATTAAGGAGTAGGCCTCATACTCAACTGGCCAAAGATCACCCCAGGCACTTCCAGGCCGGCCGGATCATCTTTACCATCTGTGACGGTCTCCCTGGACTAAGTTTCTGCCGAGTAAAAGAGGAGAAGGTAAAGAGACTACTGTTTGTGCCTGTTTCTTTCATTGCTTGTCAGCCCTGCACCGTGTTAGTCACACAGCACCATAGACTTCCACAAGCACCAACTGTGCCCCGGGCATTGCTCCACCTGTGGGGAGCAGTACCACCATTGCTGCTATAACATCATCCCGGTGGCCTCACACAGCAGCGGCGGCTTAATAGCCGCAGACCACAGGTGGCGTCACGAATACAAACTTAAAGTCATCCGCCACATATTCAACTGACACCCACCAGGGCCACGGAGCCGGGCCCAGCCACCACTGACTACCACCGGACTAGTCCGGCCCGGCACCGGGTGTCCCATAGCCCTGGGGTGGGCGAGTCATCTCCAATGCTTCTAGTTACATTGGCTGGAAATGGCACAACCTAGACACCCTGTGTGTTGCATCTTGTCAGTGGTATACAGCTCAAGTCTGAAACCAATGATTGTCTGCAGTGGTCACATGGGGCACCTGGGCTGTGATAGCTGCAGCAATGGTAAATAGAAGCATCAGGGAATGTAACACTAGAGCTGTCAGGTGCAAGAAAGATGAGGATTATAGTTTATTAAAGGTATTGCCCAGACAAAGGTCATTACCTGGAGGCCAGATTCTGTAGAAATAACAAAATAAATTGTACTCCCCTGCAGTCACCCTCCTGGATCCAGCGCTGGCCGTCCTGTGCTCTGTGCCAGCATTAATTATGTCACCGTTCTATGGGATACAGGACCGCTGCAGCTTGTGATGCATGCAGTTCAAGTCACCTGACCGCTGCAGCCAATCACAAACTGCAGCAGTCCTGTGTCTGGTAGAATGGTGACATAATTAATGCTGCACAGACCACAGGACGATCTGTGCTGGATCCAGGAGGGTGACAGCAGGTGTCAATAATTATTTTGTTAGTTTTACAAAATGTTACCCCCATTAGATCCTTTTGCCAGACAGTTTCTTTACAGCACATGTATTATTGTATTATTTCACACAACTCCTTTAAAGGTAACCTGACAGCTGATACCCATGAGCCGTGGGCAGCCTGTACCAGGCAGTGGCTGTACGATCTCAGCCAGGCATTTGTGATCCTGATAGCTGATACCCATGAGCCGTGGGCAGCCTGTACCAGGCAGTGGCTGTACGATCTCAGCCAGGCATTTGTGATCCTGATAGCTGATACCCATGAGCCGTGGGCAGCCTGTACCAGGCAGTGGCTGTACGATCTCAGCCAGGCATTTGTGATCCTGATAGCTGATACCCATGAGCCGTGGGCAGCCTGTACCAGGCAGTGGCAAAACGATCTCAGCCAGGCATTTGTGATCCTGATAGCTGATACCCATGAGCTGTGGGCAGCCTTTACCAGGCAGTGGCAGTACAATTGTGACGCCCTGGGCAAGCCAGGGGTCACAGGTCATAACACCACCACACCCTACACCCCAGTTAGGAACATCAAGGCTAACCTAAAATCCTTGTTGCCTTCCTCCAGGGGCTGGTGTCCACACCAGGGGGTGGGCCAGGCGGTTGGCTCCGCCCTCCGAGGAGTTCACAGCCCTGGAGGCGGGAAAGCCAGGCAGATAAGAAAAGTTAGTGGAAGTAGAAGGAGGTGAAGTGGTAAAGGAGGACAGAAAGTGGAACAGCTAAGAAAGCCTGAAGCTGGTCCGGGTGTGTGCCCCGGACTGAGACAGCAAGGTCAGCAGACGGTGGTGACTGTCTGCAGGGGTGACTGCTTGGAGGTTGCTGGAAGGACCGCGGACGGGTGGTGGCCCGGCGGTACCGGAGCGGTATACGAAGAGCAGTCAGCACCAGTGGCAGGGGCCTTTCGGATCCCGGCAAGGCTAGGAGTCACCGTGAATTTGCCAAATCCGTTAGTGAAGGGGACCTCTGGGTCTCCCAACAAGCAAGTCCCGATTGAAGGCAACAGTCCAACCGTTACAGAGAGACACCGCCACCGCCAGGGCACCAGTTTCTCAGGGCCAGCGCCTGCGGGCAAAGTAGGGCTCCTCCGGCACATATCCAAGCCGGGGAGCGGGTTACCGGTGGGAACCCATCGCAACCATCATCATCTTAGGTGCAGGAAAAGGGACCGTCACCGTCAACTACTGGGGAAAAGCAAGTGCAGCCGTCCGTGAGAACCGTCTTTCCAGCCGTGTGTTTTACCGAGAACTGTGTCATTGTCTCAGGCTGAGTGAGTACCACAGTGCCGCAAGGCACAGCGCTGCCCCCGCGTCCCTGCACCCCCACCAAGCCCTGCATCACCCACCTCATCACTGGGCCCCGGGACAACCAACCCCCTACCCACGGAGGGGAGGACTAACATCTAGCTGCTCCATACCATCACTCCCGGGATCCCCATACAGAGCAGAGGTGGTGTCAACAAACCACCACAACCGTGGGTGGCGTCACGGACAATAAACTATCCCAAAAACCAATCCCCTTTCACTCACGGGCGAGGAGCGCCGCTCGAGTCTCCGGGATCCGGCCCATCGCTCGAGCTACCGAGCAGCAGCAGCAGGCCGCAGCAGCCGCAGCGGCAGCCGGACCCGAGCAGTGGGAGAGCGCGGCGTCCCCTCCTCCGCCCGCGACAACTTGGCGTCACGAACAGGATCTTACCGCTCTGCCGTTGGGTAGAGGTGCGCCTTGTGACCGCCGGAGGTGTCCGGCCAGAAAATTTCAGAAGTCGCCATCTTTGGCACGAAAAGTTCCCGCTCGAGCGTCTTCTCGAGTAGTAGAGGTGCAAAGGCCAAAACCCCGCCCCGATAGAGGAGGGGCCGGAAAGAAGCTAAGGGGGACGGAAACAAGATGTCTGCACCCGACGGAGCCGCTGGAGGAGCGGTGGTCGCAGCCGCAGTGGCACCCGTGGATGGGAATGGGCCTGCCCAGGTCCCGGCAGCGCTGGCGGGAGGTGCCGCGGCCCCCGCACTCGCTCAGGTGATGCCGTTCTCCTTGCCCTATGCGCCCGGAGCTACCTGGCTACCGCAGTATGACGGGAAACCTGATGCTTTACAGGTCTTCCGGAAAAAGCTTAACCCGTTGCTAGAACTGTACCCCCTGACTGAAAAGCAACGTGCAGCGGTAGTGCTGGGCCAGTTAACCGGCGCGGCTGAGCAGGAGGCGGAGACCTGGGCCGAGGGGGACCGGTTCTCTGTAGCCACCATCTTTGAGAAGCTACAGACTGCCTTTGAGACCCGTACTGAAGCTGAGCTGAGGATGCAGTTTTACCAGTGCCGTCAACGGTCTGTGGATAGCATTCGGGACTATGCTTTACGTCTGCAAACCGCCCTCCGCACGCTAAAGCGGGTGAATCCCATCAATGAGGCGGACAGCAACAAGATGTTAGTAGAGCAATTCGTGCAGGGGATGAGGTCCCCTGAGGATCGCAAACAACTCTGGCTGTGGGCCCTAGCACACCCTGATGTGGACTTTGCCGTGTTAAAGGAACGGGCCATTAAAGCATTGCAGCCCCCAGCTTCAGAAATCTTGGAGCCAGCCCCGTGGCCCGTTGAGACGGCCCCCGTCGTGGTGGCCCCTGCCCTACCAACCTCTCCAATACCTACAGCCCCAAGCACCACGATGGAGGAACTGGCAGCCCAGGTCCGGTGCATGGACGGAGACCTCGCCAAGATTCTCGCTGCACTCCAACCTTTGACCAGATCCCAGCCTCCAGCACAGATACAGCTTGCCGACAGCCCTGAGGATGTTCCCTGGATGCAGCGGAGAAGTGCTAACAACCCGCGGAGCAGACCTCCAACCTGCTACAAGTGCCGTAAGCTGGGGCATTACTTCCGACAGTGCCCGTTAAACGAGCAACCCCTGGGGCCCCGGGCCAATCCTCAGGAGTAGAACCCCGTGGCCCCCCAAACTGGTGGGACTGGTATATCGGGGCCCGGCCCATCATCCCCGTGGCTGTGGACGGCATACCGGTGATGGCTCTCTTGGACACTGGATCACAGGTAACCACCATACCATACACATTGTACCAGCGGTATTGGGGGATAGACGAGTTGGCACCCCCAGATACTAGTATAACACTAATTGCTGCTAATGGACTCCCATTGACCCAAGTGGGGTATAAACAGGTGGCTATGACAGTGGGACAAGCTGAACTGCAACACCAGGGTATGATTGTGATCATGAATGAACCCAGTGATCATAACCCGAAGATCGTGCTAGGAACCAATGTGATGGAGCACTGTATGGGTGATGTGTTGGCCCTACTGCAACAGCTGGCCGCCATGGCGGCGGGGAGCCGACAGAGAGCTGTGCAGCGTGAGATCCGAGCCTTGATGTACCGCCAGCATGTAAACTCCACGGGAGGAGAGATTGGTGGAGTGAGAGTGATGGATGTTGCTCCGTTGATCGTGCCCCCTAGGAGTGAGATGATGATTTGGTGTAGGGCAGCAGTAGGGCCTCAGGGGTGTGACTACCCTGCCATGATGGAGCCCATACCCTCCGAGCACTGGCCCACTGTAATGGCCGCCCGAGGGGTGGTAGACGTAAAGAAGGGGAGAGTGCCCGTGAGGGTATTGAATTGTGGGGAGGAAGAGGTCAGGCTTCCCCGGTATGCCACCATTGCCAAGCTGCTCACCCTGGATCCCCACACCATCCACGAGGCCACTCCCTCAGTTTCCCCACCTACTAACAGCACTCCCCCGCCTCAAGGGGAGGTAAATGAGTGGCACCAACAGCTACACGTGGGCACTGATGATACCCCTACACATCACAAAGCAGGGGTATACAGGGTGGTGCGGGAGTATGAACAAGTTTTCAGCAAACATCCACTAGACTTCGGGCAGATCAAAGGGGTCCAACACCACATCCCCACCGGTGAGTACCCCCCTATCAAAGAGAGGTACAGGCCTATTCCCCCTGCACATTACCAGTGTGCCAAGGATATGTTGAGGAACATGAAGGAGGCAGGGGTTATTCGGAATAGTTGTAGTTCCTGGGCCGCTCCGTTGGTACTGGTCAAGAAGAAGGATGGCACCATGCGGATGTGTGTGGACTACCGAAAAATTAATCAGATAACGCATAAAGATGCCTACCCACTGCCCCGTATTGAAGAGTCTTTGGCCGCACTGAGAACTGCAAACTACTTCTCTACCCTTGACCTCACCAGTGGGTACTGGCAAGTGGCAGTGGCCCCGGAGGACCGGGAGAAAACCGCCTTCACCACCCCAATGGGGCTCTGCGAATTCAATAGTATGCCGTTTGGGCTGTGCAATGCCCCTGGAACCTTCCAACGGCTGATGGAGTGCTGTCTGGGACATCTAAACTTCGAGACCGTCCTGTTATACCTGGATGATGTGATCGTGTACTCTCAGACGTATGAAGCCCATCTGGAGCACCTAGCCAAGGTGTTCGCGTCCCTTGCCAAATACGGGATGAAGTTGAAGCCCTCTAAGTGCCACCTGCTGAAACCCAGAGTGCAGTACCTGGGGCATGTGGTGAGTGCGGAAGGTGTCGCCCCCGACCCTGAGAAGATCACTGCCATCCAGGACTGGCCAAGACCAACCACCGTGAGGGAAGTAAGGCAGTTTTTGGGTCTGGTGGGGTACTACCGGCGCTTCATCAAGGGGTACACGAAGATGGCTGCTCCCATGCAAGACCTCCTCGTGGGACAGACCAAAGGTGGTCGACCCATCGGAGCCCCACTGGTGTGGGAGGACAGGCATGAGGAATCCTTCCGTCAGCTGAAAGCGGCCTTGACTGGAGAAGAGGTCCTAGCGTACCCTGACTATGGCTGCACATTCATCCTCTACACAGACGCCAGCAATGTGGGTTTGGGGGCAGTCCTGTCCCAGGTCCAGGAGGGAAAGGAGAAGGTGATTGCCTATGCTAGCCGAAAACTCCGGCCGACTGAAAGGAACCCTGAGAACTACAGCTCCTTCAAGCTCGAGCTCCTGGCACTGGTGTGGGCTATCACCGAGCGGTTCCGCCACTACTTGGCCGCAGCAAAATTCACCGCTTTCACGGATAACAATCCGTTGACTCACCTGGACATGGCCAAGCTGGGCGCGTTGGAGCAGCGGTGGGTGGCCAGACTAGCCAACTATGACTTCACAATCAAATACAGGGCCGGTCGTGTTAACATTAATGCTGATGCACTCTCTCGGATGCCCCACTCGTCAGAAGGAGGGTGCGAGGATGATGACCTCGAAGAGATCGAGTTGCCTGCATTCCACCGGCCACCAACTGTGAAGGTACATGTCCACCAACAACGGGTGAACCTGGATCCGCTGCCCAGTCAGGAGTGGCAGGAAGCTCAAAATCAGGCGCCCGCTGTCTGCCTAGTCAAGACCCTGGTGGAGCAAGGTGCTGCTGGGATGGACCCTGTCGCCCCAGCTGAAGCCCAACGCTTGTGGAAGGAATGGACCCGGCTGTGTCTACATCAGGGGAGGTTGTACCGTGAGCTGATCAACCCGAAGACCCATGAGAAGATTCGTCAGTTGGTTATTCCCCAAGCTGATGTACCCACTGTTCTGCAGGCATACCATGATGGTGCCGGCCACTTCGGATGGAAGAAGCTGGAGATGCTGTTGAGGGAGCGGTTCTATTGGAGTGGGATGCGGGAGTCTGTGGAGGCCTGGTGTCGAGAGTGCGGTCCTTGTACGTTGAGGAGGAAGGATGAAGCCAGCCAGAAGGCCCCCCTACGCCCGATCATTACACACCAACCGCTGGAGCTGGTCGCCTTGGACCATGTCAAGCTCACCCCCAGCCGAAGTGGGTACACTTACGCTCTGACCATAGTAGATCATTACTCCCGGTTCATGGTGGTTGTCCCGGTCAAGACCTAACCGGCCGTACCGCCGCTAGAGCGTTTCAAGCTTACTTCTGTCGACCCCATGGATACCCTGAGAAGGTGCTTACCGACCAAGGTCCAGCCTTTGAGGCGGAGGTGTTTCATGAGTTCTGTCAGCTGTACGGCTGCAAGAAGATCCGGACCACACCTTACCATGCCCAGACCAACGGTATGTGTGAGAAGATGAACCATTTGGTCCTTGGCCTCCTCAAAACGTTGCCGTTGGAGGAGCGGAACCTGTGGCCGGAGAAGCTGCCTGACTTGGTCGACATGTACAACAATATCCCATCGAGCTCAACGAAGTGTACCCCAGCATATCTGATGAGGGCTCGTCCCGGCCGACTGCCGGTGGACTTGGAAATGGGACTGGAAGCCCCAGAGACACTCCCCTCGACGGCTGAATGGGACACCCGGTGGAGGGTACAGTACCGACAGATTCAGGAGTATGTGGAGAAGAATTTAAGTCGGAGTCGAGAACAACAGGAGCGGCGCTTCAACCAGACGGCGTCCGCAAGCCCTTTCCAGCCTGGAGATGTGGTGTTAAAACGGAAGAGGAAGACCCACAAGCTGGATGATCAATGGGAACAAATCCCATACGTCATACAACCCACAGGATGGGAAGATGGAAAGGCCTACCAGATCAGTCGTGACCAAGGGGGCACTTTGGCCACGGTTTCCCGGGACCATCTGAAAAGGTGCCCACCAGCATTGAGGGTGGCGGCTGAAGTACCAGTTCCTCCACCAGCAGAGAAGGCAAAAGAGGTGATCAACACTGTGATGGGTGACTTCCCAGCAGACTGGCCTACACAGAACGGCGCGGTGATTCTTCCAGTGATACTGTTCCCACAAACTGTGGATGAAGAAGTGGTGGAAGCGGTCAACCGTGAGCCAGAACCAGTGCCAGTGCCCAGGGATGAACCTATGCCCAGCTCCCCTATGCCTCCGCCTGCCCCCCACGATAGCAGGGAGGAGGAACCGATTGTTCCCTCTGCCCCACTGCCTAGCCCCAGTGACACCGGACCCCGGAGGTCCACCCGTCCCAACCTAGGTAGGCCCCCACTTAGGTACAGGGAAACCGTTCTTTAAAAGAGGGGGGAGGGGGAAGAAAACATGTGTGTTTAAAGTGTGTTTGAAAAGTTTTGAAATTGAAGAATTGATTACCGAATTACCGTGATTGGAAACCGGCCGTTGCCGGCACCGTTGTCCCCGTAGGGACCGTTTGAAAAGTTTGCATAGAAACTTCTATGAACAGGCCTGAGAACTCGCAGGGCAACCACAAACGTTAAGTGGGTTGTAAATAAATATGTTGTTGCAGCTAACCGTAACCGCCTCCGGGGAGGCAGGTTGGAGGGGGGGCCCGCAGTGGAGCAGGCTGGGGCCCAGCCACCACAGGAACCGGTGGCTACCCTCTGGAGGGGAAGGACAGATCCCGCTCGAGTAACTTGTGCTGGACTGGGGTCAAGGGGTCCTGCCTGGGTTTTAGGGGCAGCATCAGGGCCAGGTTACTTGGGTGGGAGAGAGCGGCAGCCGCAACCGTTTTAATGTTTAGCAACGTTTAAGTACCGAACCTCCCGATGTGGGATGATGCCATAAGTTGTATTATGTTTACCTTTTACATATTTTTCAGAAAATAAAACCGGTGTTGGACGGGCAGCCCGCGGACAGTCTGCATTTTGCTAACTGGGAATGTGACGCCCTGGGCAAGCCAGGGGTCACAGGTCATAAAACCACCACACCCTACACCCCAGTTAGGAACATCAAGGCGAACTTAAAATCCTTGATGCCTTCCTCCAGGGGCTGGTGTCCACACCAGGGGGTGGGCCAGGCGGTTGGCTCCGCCCACCGAGGAGTTCACAGCCCTGGAGGCGGGAAAGCCAGGCAGATAAGAAAACATAGTGGAAGTAGAAGGAGGTGAAGTGGTAAAGGAGGACAGAAAGTGGAACAGTTAAGAAAGCCTGAAGCTGGTCCGGGTGTGTGCCCCGGACTGAGACAGCAAGGTCAGCAGACGGCGGTGAGTGTCTGCAGGGGTGACTGCTTGGAGGTTGCTGGAAGGACCGCGGACGGATGGTGGCCCGGCGGTACCGGAGCGGTATACAAAGAGCAGTCAGCATCAGTGGCAGGGGCCTTTCGGATCCCGGCAAGGCTAGGAGTCGCCGTGAATTTGCCAAATCCGTTAGTGAAGGGGACCTCTGGGTCTCCCAACAAGCAAGTCCCGATTGAAGGCAACAGTCCAACCGTTACAGAGAGACACCGCCACCGCCAGGGCACCAGTTTCTCAGGGCCAGCGCCTGCGGGCAAAGTAGGGCTCCTCCGGCACATATCCAAGCCGGGGAGCGGGTTACCGGTGGGAACCCATCGCAACCATCATCATCTTAGGTGCAGGAAAAGGGACCGTCACCGTCAACTACTGGGGAAAAGCAGGTGCAGCCGTCCGTGGGAACCGTCTTTCCAGCCGTGTGTTTTACCGAGAACTGTGTCATCGTCTCAGGCTGAGTGAGTACCACAGTGCCGCAAGGCACAGCGCTGCCCCCGCGTCCCTGCACCCCCACCAAGCCCTGCATCACCCACCTCATCACTGGGCCCCGGGACAACCAACCCCCTACCCACGGAGGGGAGGACTAACATCTAGCTGCTCCATACCATCACTCCCGGGATCCCCATACAGAGCAGCGGTGGTGTCAACAAATCACCACAACCGTGGGTGGCGTCACAGACAATAAACTATCCCAAAAACCAATCCCCTTTCACTCACGGGCGAGGAGCGCCGCTCGAGTCCTCGGGATCCGGCCCATCGCTCGAGCCACCGAGCAGCAGCAGCAGGCCGCAGCAGCCGCAGCGGCAGCCGGACCCGAGCAGTGGGAGAGCGCGGCGTCCCCTCCTCCGCCCGCGACACAATCACAGCCAGGCATTTGTGATCCTGATAGCTGATACCCATGAGCCGTGGGCAGCCTGTACCAGGCAGTGGCTGTACGATCTCAGCCAGGCATTTGTGATCCTGACAGCTGATACCCATGAGCTGTGGGCAGCCTGTACCAGGCAGTGGCTGTACGATCTCAGCCAGGCATTTGTGATCCTGATAGCTGATACCCATGAGCTGTGGGCAGCCTGTACCAGGCAGTGGCTGTACGATCTCAGCCAGGCATTTGTGATCTTGATAGCTGATACCCATGAGCTGTGGGCAGCCTGTACCAGGCAGTGGCTGTACAATCACAGCCAGGCATTTGTGATCCTTATAGCTGATACCCATGAGCCGTGGGCAGCCTGTACCAGGCAGTGGCTGTACGATCTCAGCCAGGCATTTGTGATCCTGACAGCTGATACCCATGAGCTGTGGGCAGCCTGTACCAGGCAGTGGCTGTACGATCTCAGCCAGGCATTTGTGATCCTGATAGCTGATACCCATGAGCTGTGGGCAGCCTGTACCAGGCAGTGGCTGTACAATCACAGCCAGGCATTTGTGATCCTGATAGCTGATACCCATGAGCTGTGGGCAGCCTGTACCAGGCAGTGGCTGTACAATCACAGCCAGGCATTTGTGATCCTGATAGCTGATACCCATGAGCTGTGGGCAGCCTGTACCAGGCAGTGGCTGTACAATCACAGCCAGGCATTTGTGATCCTGATAACTGATACCCATGAGCCGTGGGCAGCCTGTACCAGGCAGTGGCTGTACAATCACAGCCAGGCATTTGTGATCCAGATAGCTGATACCCATGAGCTGTGGGCAGCGTGTACCAGGCAGTGGCTGTACAATTACAGCTAGGCATTTGTGATCCTGATAGCTGATACCCATGAGCTGTGGGCAGCCTGTACCAGGCAGTGGCTGTACAATCACAGCCAGGCATTTGTGATCCTGATAGCTGATACCCATGAGCTGTGAGCAGCCTGTACCAGGCAGTGGCTGTACAATCACAGCCAGGCATGTGTGACCCTAAAACGCTGCAGAGATGAAGAGAAAGACATTAATAGATGTCGGGGACTCAGTCACAAGAAATACTAGTCGTACAGATGTGATGTCTGATACACGTTGCTGGATAAATGGGTGACATGTATCCGCTGGCATGATCCTTGTAAGCAGCGCTCTATATGTCGCACCCAGGGAAGGGGGTACTCGGTCCCGGGCGGTAACAAATAGGAATGTAACTCTGGTGGCCGTTGCCCGATCGAGTGCCATGAGGTTTCTTTTTTAAAAGGGGAGTATTTACAGGGGTGATAAGAGTTGATGTTTATGTGACACAACCTGTGGGTTACGGTTAAGGATGGGGAACCGCCGCTGCTGAATGTGGGTACTCCGAGAGCTGCTGGTGATTGCAGCAATGGTGTTAGGCCCTCCGCAGATAGGGCCGTGCCTGGGAGATGTAACAGGGTAATAAAGGAGACCATACCAGGTTGTCTTTAACAGTCTCTACTCACTCGGACTCAGAGGTTGCTGGTTCAGGTCCCATGGAGTATCAGTGCCAATGTAGGGACCCAGGTTGCTCTATCCCCGGCACTCTCGGTTGGTTGGGTCCCCTTAGTGTGGATCGTTTGGGGCCCAACTGTCCCTTTTGGGGTACAGTCTCCTTCTCTGTATGGCGGGCAGTGCGGACCCTGTGGGGAGGTAAGTGTCCGAACCTCGATCCTAGTTTACTGCTGATGCCCCTGGATTATTTGATTCAGTGAAGTCCATGAAGGTGTCCTCACCGGGAAGGTATTTATCAAGCCGTGTACAACTGGCGCCTGATCTACGGCCCTGTGCCCCGTGCGTGCTCCGGTCCCATCGGTATCTCCTGTACCTGACCTGGCGACCTCTCTCCCATGCCCCGGGGTCACCGTTGCACGGACCCAGCTCATGCATGTTCGCACACCTCTCTGTGTGCTACACTTCTCTAAACTGACTGCTGACCCCTCCCACGAGACTGGCTAATCCTGGGACTCGTTCCTTTCCATGGCGACCATCCCCTTACATGGTTAACCCTCTATGCCCGGTGTGTAGTGCAGAACTAGGATTTTGGTTGTGCTTTGTTGGTATCTGCACTGGTACTCCAGGTCCCAGGGGTAGGTCCTGCATCCCTAAGAGGATGCAGTTCCCTGTAGGGCCCTGAGTGGCTCAGGGGCGCTACATATACCACATGGAGGTACAGAGGAGAAACAGAGGAAATACAACAAAAAACAGCGGCACCATAGACATCATTAAAGAAGGTCTCACTAATTTGTTTACTGATGGAATGTGTATATGCATGTATCTCGATTGGATTTAGGTCTGGACTTTGACTTGGCCATTCTAACACCTGGATAAGTTTATTTGTGTACCATTCCATTGTAGATTTTGCTTTATGTTTGGGATCATTGTCTTATTGGAAGACAAATCTCCGTCCCAGTCTCAGGTCTTTTGCAGACTCCAACAGGTTTTCTTCAAGAATGGTCCTGTATTTGGCTCCATTCATCTTCCCATCAATTTTAACCATCTTCCCTGTCCCTGCTGAAGAAAAGCCGGCCCAAACCATGATGCTGCCACCACCATGTTTGACAGTGGGGATGGTGTGTTCAGGGTGTTGAGCTGTGTTGCTTTTACACCAAACATTTCATTTGGCATTGTGCCCAAATAGTTCTATTTTGGTTTCATCTGACCAGAGCACCTTCTTCCACACGTTTGGTGTGTCTCCCAGTTGACTTGTGGCAAACTTTAAACAACACTTTTTATGGATATCTTTGAGAAATGGCTTTCTTCTTGCCACTCTTCCATAAAGGCCAGATTTGTGCAGTGTATGACGGATTGTTGTCCTATGGACAGACCCTCCCACCTCAGCTGTAGATCTCTGCAGTTCATCCAGAGTGATCATGGGCCTCTTGGCTGCATCTCTGATCAGTCTTTTCCTTGTTTGAGATGAAAGTTTGTATGGACGGCCGGGTCCTGGTAGATTTGCAGTGAAATGATACTCCTTCCATTTCAATATGATCGCTTGCACAATGCTCCTTGGGATGTTTAAAGTTTTGGAAATCTTTTTTAATCAAATCCGGCTTTAAACTTCTCCACAACAGTATCATGGACCTGCCGGTTGTGTTCCTTGGTCTTCATGATGCTATCTGTGTTTTAAACAGAACACTGAGACTATCACAGAGCAGGTGCATTTATGCGGAGACTTGAGTACACATACAGTAGGTGGCTTATATTTATCTTCATCAAAAGGCAATTACCAGTCTTGCGGTGCTCCTGCTACCAATGGTGGAACATATTGGATTATTTTTGGTCATATGATATGACTGGACCAATATACAAATAAGTAAAGAGATATTTTATTTGTACATTAAAATATGGTTAATTATACAACACGTTTCGGCTCAGATGTTTTATCCTTCAGCCTTCTTCAGGTATAATTGTGAGAAAAAAGAGGTATACATCCGCAAGATTGGTAATTGCCTTTGGAACTTCTTTCACTAAGTGGACCTGCTGGAGGGCTCCTCTATAGTATCCAGTGCGATTGCTGCATACTGCACCATAATCCTATTGGAAAGTGGATCAACTCCTTTTGGATTATTCCAGGCTTTCTAACCTCTGAACCAGGTGAGAGTTCCACTATTTCAACACCTTTATATATAAAAACTCACTACACTCAGATTGGCGCCGCGTTTGTCTCTTTCTATCTTTCCCTGTCTCCAGGGTATTTTTTCATTTATCATCATCAGTCATTTAGGACAACATTGGATCATTCAGAGATCCTCAATGAACTTCTGGAGTGAGTTTGCTGCACTGAAAGTAAAGGGGATGAATAATATTGCACGCCCCAATTTTCAGTTATTTATTTTATAAAAAAGTTTAAAATAAGCAATAAATATCGTTCAACTTCACAATTGTGTCCCACTTGTTGATTCTTCACCATAACATTTTTATCTTTATGTTTGATGCCTGAAATGCGGGAAAAGGTTTTACAATTCAAGGGACCCAAAAACTTTTTCAAGGCACTGTAAATACACTCACACTACATTACTTGCACAGACACACTTCATCAATAAAAAAGTGAGCAGGAGGCTTCTATATATGAACGTATTTACCTATATGTTCACATGCGACTTCACCACATCTGGCCTTTCTCACCCTTTAATGGAGCTGAAATAATATGAGCATATAGGTGAAAACAAGGATGTATACAGATAAATACACGTAACATATACACATATGCGCATAAATACATAGACATGACACATATACAAACATATTAGACATATAGATGAATGGATGGATAGATAGATAGATAGATAGATTAGATACACAGGTAATAGATAGAATAGATACACAGATAATATATAGATAGATGGATAGATTAGCTGCATAGATAATATAGATAGACAGATAGAGGGATAGATAATAGATTAGATACACAGATAAGAGATAGGTTAGATACACAGATAATAGATAGATAAATTAGATATACAGATAATATATATATATAGACAGATAGAGGTATAGATAGATAATAGATAGATTAGATACACAGATAATAGATTAGATACACAGATAATATATAGATAGATAGACGGATAGATAGATAATAGAATAGATACACAGATAATAGATTAAATACACAGATAATAGATTAGAAACACAAATAATAGACAGACATATAGATAGATAATAGATAGATGGATAGATAGTAGTGATGAGCGAGCATGCTTGTCACTACTCGGTACTCGCACGAGTATCGCTGTACTCGGGCTGCTCGGCGGGGACCGAGTAATCTCGCGATACTCGTGCTGTACTCGTGGTCTTCATTTCTGCATGTTGGCGCTCTTTTGAGAGCCAGCCCTCATGCAGGGATTGGCTGGCAGACCACTGCAATGCCACAGCCCTGTTAGTTGTGGAATTGCAGTGATTGGCCGGCCTGCACAGCGTGACCGAGCCTTTATATCGGCCGGCGCGCTGTGCTCTGCTCACAGCTATCCAGACTGTCAGTGCAGGGAGAGTGTCGCTGATTCAGGGAAAGCTTTGCGGCCCTTTATAGCTTTTTCAGTTGCAGGGCTGCAAACAGTGTGACCAAAAGTCCTTCTCAGGACTATTCTAGTTGTATACAGGCAGGCAGGGTATAGCCAGGTCGGAGTACAGTAGCAGAGTCCTTCTCAGGACTACTGTTGCTATATACAGGCAGGGTATAGCCAGGTCTGAATACAGGCTAGTGACCAAAAGAGTCCTTGTCAGGACTATTGTACCAGTATACAGGCAGGCAGGCAGGCAGGGTAGTGGTGACCGTATACCAGCCTTCATCATATCTGGGGCTGGTGTACACAGTGTAAAACAGTCCAGATAGTGTCTGACTTGTCTGTAATTGTCGCTCCCCAAAAAAACCTGTTAGGTTCTTATTGCGTCCGTGCTTGGTTTTTAAAACCGCACGTGTGTGCCTGTTGGTGGCAGCGTACAGGTGCACTTGTGTGCAATTTCCAGAAACTTTAATATAACGCACAAGTAGTGAATATACACGTCAGCAGTGCACAGCATTGCAAAATGCGCAAGGGCATTGGCAAGGAACAAGGAAGTGGACGTGATGGTGGTGCAGGCAGAGGCCGAGGTCGTGGGCAAGCTCTAATTTCGCCACAACAAAGGGCCACATCTAGTCGCTCGCACGTCCTGTCCCAAATTCTTGGGGACCGCAGCAGTACACCGCTCTTGAACCAAGACCAGTGTCAACAGGTTGTTAGTTGGATAGCAGATAATGCTTCCAGTCAGATTGGCACCACCACAAACACTCTGTCTTCCACACGGTCAAGTGTCAGTAGCCGTGATACTGCACCGCACATTTCTGAACCTGATCCTCCTTCCTACCACCAGGCTGAGTACACGTCCTCCTCGGACATTAATGATCCCACACTTGGACACTCGGAAGAGCTGTTCACGTTTCCATTCACACATTCTGGCCTCTCGCCAGCTCATATTGAAGTGGGTCATGAGGAGATCGTCTGTACAGATGGCCAAATATTTGAGCAGCCACGTTCTCACGAAGTTGGCAACGTGTCTCAACAAGTGGTGGACGATGATGAGACACAATTGTCAGGAAGTCAGGAGGAGGAGCAGGGTGCGGAAGAGGAAGACGACGTGGTGGATGATCCAGTAACTGACCCAACCTGGCAGGAGGATATGCAGAGCGAGGACAGCAGTGCACAGGGGGAGGGAGGCGTAGCATCACAACAGGCAGTAAGAAGCAGGGTGGTGGCCCCAGGCAGAAGTCAGGCAACCGTTCCCCGGAACAACACGACGACACAAGGTGCCTGTACAAATGTTACGTCTTCCCGAGTCTGGCAGTTTTTTAAGTTGGATCCAGATGATTCAAAAAAGGCCATTTGCAACACCTGCCGTGCCAGCATCAGCAGGGGTACCAAAACTAGCAGCCTGACCACCACCAGCATGATCAGGCACATGTCAGCCAAGCACCCGACTTTGTGGGAAGTACAACAGAGTCGAGGAGCAGTGCTTGCTGATGTCACTGCTACGTCTTCGCTGGTTGTGCATGCGAGCCAATCCCCTGTCCATGCTGCCTGCGAACAAGCCTCCTCCACTCCTGCACCTGCAGTTGCCTACGCAGAAAGAACACCATCATCAAGCACGTCCTTGTCCCAGCGCAGCGTTCAGTTATCCATTCAGCAAACCTTTGAACGCAGGCGCAAATACACTGCCAACACCCCACATGCCACAGTTCTAAATGCTAACATTTCGCGACTGCTTGCGCTGGAAATGTTGCCTTTTAGGCTGGTGGAGACAGAAGCATTCCGTGACCTGATGGCGGCAGCTGTCCCACGTTACTCGGTCCCCAGCCGCCACTATTTCTCCCGGTGTGCCGTCCCCGCGTTGCATAACCACGTGTCACAAAACATCACACGTGCCCTGAACAACGCTGTTTCACCCAAGGTCCACCTAACCACAGACACGTGGACAAGTGCTTGTGGGCAAGGCCGCTACATCTCGTTGACGGCACACTGGGTTAATATTGTGGAAGCTGGGACCCAGTCTGAGCGAGGGACGGAACACGTCCTTCCCACACCAAGGTTTGCAGGCCCTACCTCAGTCAGTGTTTCACCCACACTCTACAGCTCCGGAATGTCATGCTCTTCAGCCTCCTCCTCCTCCTGCGCATCCTTATCCACTGTGCCCTCCACACCAGTCACAAGCTGGAAGCACTGCAGCACTGCCTCGGCGAAGCGGCAACAGGCTGTGCTGAAGCTAATCTGCATAGGTGACAAACCCCACAATGCAGAAGAGCTGTGGACAGCTCTGAAACAGCAGGCAGATCACTGGCTCACACCTCTGAACCTAAAGCCAGGAAAGGTCGTGTGTGACAATGGCCGGAACCTGGTGGCGGCTTTGAGGCGAGGCCAGCTGACACATGTTCCATGCGTGGCCCATGTGCTCAACCTCGTGGTTCAGCGGTTTATAAAGTCATACCCAGAGCTGTCTGATCTGCTGGTAAAAGTTCGCCGCCTGTCTGCACATTTTCGAAAGTCACCTACTGCTTCAGCCGGCCTTGCCGGCTTTCAGCGCCGTTTGCATCTTCCGGCTCACAGACTGGTGTGTGATGTCCCCACGCGTTGGAATTCAACTCTGCACATGTTGGTCAGGATATGTGAGCAGAAGAGGGCAGTTGTTGAGTACCTGCATCACCTAAGCCGTCGGGAAATGGGTCAAACTCCACACATAACACCTGAGGAGTGGAGATGGATGTCAGACCTATGTACCATCCTCCAAAACTTTGAGGACTCCACCAAGATGGTGAGTGGTGATGACGCCATTATTAGCGTCACCATACCGCTACTCTGCCTTCTAAAACGGTCTCTGCTGAAAAACAAACATGATGCATTGCAGGCGGAGCGCGATGAGTTGCAGCAAGAAACAGTAGTGGGTGTGGGTGATAACACACAGCCCAGCCTCGTCTCATCACAACGTGCAGTGGAGGACTATGACGAGGAGGAGGATGAAGACATGGAGCAACTCTCCGGCCAAATTGAGGATATGACATGCACACCAGTCATATCCTCGGTTCAGCGTGGCTGGCCAGAGGACAGGGTAGATGAGGAGGAGGAGGAGGAGGAGGAGGAGGACAGCATGTTCAGTCATCTTGTTGGTCAGGCTACTGAAGTCCTGGCTGTTAAGAGTCTGGCGCACATGGCTGACTTTATGGTAAGCTGCCTGTCTCGTGACCCTCGCGTTAAGAACATCTTGGCCGACAATCATTACTGGTTGGTAACACTGTTAGACCCACGCTACAAGGAGAACTTTTTGTCTCTTATTCCCGTGGAGGAGAGGTCAACCAAAATGCAGCAGTTCCGGAAGGCCATACTCACGGAAGTAGGCAAAGCATTCCCCTCACAAAACGCTAGCGGCATAGGTCAGGAATCAGTGGACAACCGAGGCGTACAGCCGAGAGAGGCACAAGTCCAATCCGCCAGAGGTAGGGGAACAGTCTTTAAGATGTGGGACAGTTTTCTCAGCCCCTCACGTACCACAGCCCCTGAGGTGCGGGGTAGTGCCACAAGAAATCCTAAGTTTGCCCAGATGCTGAAGGAGTACCTTGCAGATCGAACAACTGTACTCCGACATTCCTCTGTGCCTTACAATTATTGGGTATCCAAGCTGGACACGTGGCATGAATTGGCTCTCTACGCCTTGGAAGTCCTGGCCTGCCCTGCTGCTAGCGTTTTGTCAGAGCGTGTTTTTAGTGCCGCAGGTGGAATCATTACAGATAAACGCACCCGCCTGTCAACTGAAAATGCTGACAGGCTGACTCTGATCAAGATGAACAAGGGTTGGATTGGGCCAGACTTCACCACACCACCAGCAAATGAGAGCGGAATTTAAAGTTTGCCATGTACCTCCACTCACCCATGGGTACACACTTCTGGACTTTGGATAATCGCTGGACTGCTCCTCCTTCTCCTCATGCGCCACCATGATGATGACCGTTACAAATTGCAATACTTAGGCCTTTGTTTCAGGTATACCCCCAGTGGTAAATTTTTTCGCCCATTCTTTGCAGAATGGACATTACAACGACAGGAGACCCGCTCCTTTGCAATGGGAACAATGTTTTGAGGCCCTCATGCACGTCTCTACCCAGGGACAACGTGGAGCCTCCCAATTTTTGGCTGCCCTGCCTAAGGGCTATACTATAATACACCCACTTCCTTAAAATGGACACTTAATGTTTTGAGGCCCTCATGCACGTCTCTACCCAGGGACAACGTGGAGCCTCCCAATTTTTGGCTGCCCTGCCTAAGGGCTATACTATAATACACCCACTTCCTTAAAATGGACACTTAATGTTTTGAGGCCCTCATGCACGTCTCTACCCAGGGACAACGTGGAGCCTCCCAATTTTTGGCTGCCCTGCCTAAGGGCTATACTATAATACACCCACTTCCTTAAAATGGACACTTAATGTTTTGAGGCCCTCATGCACGTCTCTACCCAGGGACAACGTGGAGCCTCCCAATTTTTGGCTGCCCTGCCTAAGGGCTATACTATAATACACCCACTTCCTTAAAATGGACACTTAATGTTTTGAGGCCCTCATGCACGTCTCTACCCAGGGACAACGTGGAGCCTCCCAATTTTTGGCTGCCCTGCCTAAGGGCTATACTATAATACACCCACTTCCTTAAAATGGACACTTAATGTTTTGAGGCCCTCATGCACGTCTCTACCCAGGGACAACGTGGAGCCTCCCAATTTTTGGCTGCCCTGCCCAAGGGCTATACTATAATACACCCACTTCCTTAAAATGGACACTTAATGTTTTGAGGCCCTCATGCACGTCTCTACCCAGGGACAACGTGGAGCCTCCCAATTTTTGGCTGCCCTGCCTAAGGGCTATACTATAATACACCCACTTCCTTAAAATGGACACTTAATGTTTTGAGGCCCTCATGCACGTCTCTACCCAGGGACAACGTGGAGCCTCCCAATTTTTGGCTGCCCTGCCTAAGGGCTATACAATAATACACCCACTTCCTTAAAATGGACACTTAATGTTTTGAGGCCCTCATGCACGTCTCTACCCAGGGACAACGTGGAGCCTCCCAATTTTTGGCTGCCCTGGCAAAGGGCTATACTGAAATAGACCCACTTCCTTACAATGGGCACTTCAGGTTTACAGGCCATCATGCACGTCTCTATCCAGGGACAATGTGGAGCCTCCCAATTTTTGGCTGCCCTGGCAAAGGGCTATACTGAAATAGACCCACTTCCTTACAATGGGCACTTCAGGTTTACAGGCCATCATGCACGTCTCTATCCAGGGACAATGTGGAGCCTCCCAATTTTTGGCTGCCCTGGCAAAGGGCTATACTGAAATAGACCCACTTCCTTACAATGGGCACTTCAGGTTTACAGGCCATCATGCACGTCTGTATGCAGGGGCATTGGTGAACCTCACAATTTTGGACTGCCCTGGCAAAGGAAAATACTACAAAGACTCACTTCCTCAAAATGGGCACATTAGACTCAAGAGGCCTTCATGTACGTCTCTTCTCAGGGACATCGGAGTGCCACACAATGTTTTCACGTAAAATCTTTCATGTATTAATCTCAAAAAGTAACATACACCAGCTCTATCTCACTATAGGGTATGTGCCCTTAACATTTCTGCCATGAAAAATCATTTTGGGGTCATTTTGGAAGGTTTTCTGGTGAGTCCGTAAAAATGGCGTGAAACGCGGACAAAATTGTTCACAGCTGTGACTTTTGAGTGATAAATGCTTCAAGGGGTCTTCCCCATGCTGTTGCCATGTCATTTGAGCACTCTTCTGAGACTTTTGTGACATTTTTAGGGTTTCTCCATGCTGCCGGGGGGTCATTTCACAAAAATACTCGGGTCTCCCATAGGATAACATTGGGCTCGTTGCTCGGGCCGAGTACACGAGTATCTTGGGAGGCTCGGCCCGAGCTTCGAGCACCCGAGCTTTTTAGTACTCGCTCATCACTAATAGATAGATAATAGATAGAATAGATACACAGATAATAGATAGATTAAATACACAGATAATGGATAGATAGATAAGATACACAGATAATATATAGATAGACAGAAAATTAGATACACAGATAATAGATAGATGTGCACACATTACACATGGGGACTCAACCTCTCTACAGATGATGGAACATGGGGCCCAGCACAGGAGGTCCCTCTGGAGCCTGTACTTCCATCTTCTCTTGTGGTGCAGCCTCCCCTCCACCTCCTGAGGTCCGACTGCTGTATTTTCTTGAAATAATTCCTGTGCAGTGGGGGAGAACAGCTCAGGCATGAGGGGGGCAGGGACCATGTTTGCATATAGAGGCCCTTGCTCTGCTGGAGACAGAGCTGGTGGGCGGAGCCTCCTCTGGGCTCTGAGAAATGACGTCATCCTCTGCGTAGCTCCTGCAGACATGGATTCTCCCTCCTGCAGGCCCTAACAGGTGAGGAAGGGACCCCTGTCAGCTCTGCATAACCATATGCGTTCAGCTGATCGGGCCCCTACTTCTCAGTTAATGTTCAAGCTAAAGGAAATCCCCATATGTTTTCAGGCCCTAGGGGCCCCCTCCCGCTCGGGGCCGCTGTGCGACTGCACGTGCTGCACCGGCGGTATGTCCGCAAGTGCAGGCCAATATGTCCCCCAGTATACAGCACAACACACAGTACACAGGGCAATATGTCCCCCAGTATACAGCACAACACACAGTACACAGGGTAATATGCCCCTAGCCCTTAGCAGTAGAGACTGCAGTACCTCTCCTCACAGGGTAAAGTGTAGCAGACCTCAGCCCCTCATAATTAACATAGTAATAAACCCCCAGGTCCATTTAGTTAGACATCTAAACCACCACCCCCAGCTTCTTATAATATACACAGCCCCCTAGCCCCTAATAACATACCGAGGTACAGACCCTCCATTAATCCTCCGTCCAGCCCACCACAGTGCACAGTATAGCAGACCCAGACCCCTATCACCAGCTGTCACCACACATACATCTTACCAGCCTCTGACTAGCCAGGAGCTCCATGTCAAGGAGAGAAGCCTCGAATCACAGCACAAGAGGAGGCGGGGGCGGAGCCTGCACTGAGCTCCGCAGGTCCAGGTCTGGAGAGCAGAGAAGATGCCCGGATCTTCTTCACGCAGATGACCTGCCAGGACTGACCATGCACAGCGTGCTGTGTAGCCACGTCCAAAGCAGCCAGACAGGAAGATTTAAAGGTACAGTGCTGCCCGTGGGCCTGTAGAAGAAGGGGCGGCAGGGGCTTAATCATGTTATGTAATTCCCCCCTCCTCTTCACCGGGCCGGTACACTAGTCATGGTTGTAATGCCCTAATGGCGGCCCTGGTAGGGGGGCCCCCTTAAAAGTTCTTGTGATAGGGGCCCCGGGGCTTGAGTCCCGCAAGCCCCGCCTATAATCTGGCCCTGCCTATACCTACATATAATACTATGTTTCTGTAACAGAAATTCATTGTTGAAAACTTTATTTTTTCTATGGTTTTGCACAATATAGGTCAATACGCATACTAAGCCACTGATTAATCTGTGTTCTCCAGCTTTAGGGCTCATTCACGACCGTTCCGTTTTTGCTGACCGCAAAAAATGGTCCTGTTTTTTCACGGATGCATCTGTTTGGTATAAAGTCCATGTGTCATCCGTGTGACTTCTGTTTTTTCATACTGCAAAAAACGGAACGAGAGTTACCTGCAGAACAGGGTATCTTCCCAGATGCTGGTCCACTTATAAAGTTAATGGGGAACAGAATCTGGGGCAAAGGGGCCATCGGTGGCGGGCCTTTGTGGGTCAGGTCCTCGGCGTTTATGCCTCATCAGGCGTCCTCTTGGCTTGCCTCCATTTATTTATTTGAACATTGCGCCGCCATTGCTGCTGTTGGCGGCGCGTGCGCATTGCCACAGTGATTCTGTCTTCATTAAAATGGCGCCGGAGTCTGTGCATGCACATATCACAATCTACGGTGTTATTTTTTTGAAGAGACTGTGGTGAAGACTATGAGAGACATCGGTGTGTGCCGTTTTTTTTACATCTGCACATGCGTCCCTGCCATTCATGGTCTTCACCGCAGACTATGGCACCATTTTATTGAAGACACAATTACAGTGGCAATGAGCATACGCCACGAACAACAGGAATGGCGGTGCGATATTCAAATAAAGAAAAGGGGGCAAGCCAGGAGGACGCAGGAGGAGGAATAAATACTGAGGACCTGACCCAATGCACATGATATTTCATAAACCAAGCATCAGATCTTTCTATAACAGGTAAGCCTGGATTCAGCATCTTACTGCCTGTATGGCACTGCCTGCACCCCATATAGCAAAATCCTGCTGCTTGGTTCTCTTTAATAAGTTGCAATGTTTTCACAACTTGGAAGTTGTGCAAAAACATTGTGATTTTTAGCATTTACACCACCGTATCGGCCAGCTACACCAATACAAGCATAGGATGCGCAACGCATGGGGCGGGAACAGGTTTGGTCATGTCCGCCCATCAAATTCATCATAAGTTACATCCCTAAAGATGTGTAACTTACTCCAGAAATGTCCCCAAAACAGGGGGATTTTTTTTTCCAAGTATAGGACATTGAAAGAAGGTTTTAAAATGTATTCTGTTTCTTTATAAATTTGTTAATATTTTATTGACTTTTTTATATTAAATACCGTATATACTCGAGTATAAGCTGACTTTTTCAGCCCATTTTTTTATGCTTTTTTACTCGAGTGAAATTCCCATATAAAAATTCTTCTCACCTGTCCCCCTTTCCTGCGGTGTCTTTAGCTGCTTTTTGCAGTCTGCAGGCGCACAGATGCCTCGGGGATCTCGTCCGGTGCACGGAGCCACCGCTGCCATCATGGCTTACTGCAGTTGAATGCTTTGTGCCATAAAGCATTCAACTGCAGTAAAGCGCTGACTGCAGTGGAGGCGCCGTACACTGGACAAGATCATCGAAGGAGTCTATGTGCCTGCGGACTGCAAGAAACACCCCTCGATGAGGGTGCACGAGTCCTCCGCCACTGTTAGTGCTTTACTACAGTTGAATGCTTTACGGTGCAAAGCATTCGATTGCAGTAAAACCATGACGGCAGCCTGCAGTGGCGGCCCCATGCACCGGACAAAATCACAGAGGGGTCCATGTGCCTGCGAACTGCAAGAAACACCCGTCGATGATCGTCTCTAGTGCATGGAGCCCCCATTGCTGCCGTCATGTTTTTACTACTGTTGAATGCTTTACGGCGCCGCAAAGTATTTAACTGCAGTAAAGCCATGAAGGCAGCCTGCAGTTTTTTGTGTATGAGAAAAATCACTGACGTGTGAAGGAGGAATAAAATGACTCAAATTTGTTGAAAGGTAAATGACTCTTGATACATTTAGCCGTCAGCTGATACAAACATATGCTATATTTATGCCAATTTCTGCTGCATGGTGAAGTGGATCCATTGGGCTTTGATTTGTCTGTAAAGTTTGTACTTCTTAGCTTACTGTAAATACTTTTATGCCAAAACAGACAAACGTTTTCTCTACTGGCCAATCCAAAAAATATTTACTTTTGGAGCACAGAGGCTTCTTCATCAGGCAAATTTGCAAATGACATGAAAGCTCATTTCCAGATTATCGGCTGAAGAAATAGACCGCCAGTCACCCGACTAAGGAGCAAAAGGTTGTCCATCAGGTGACAGATGATTGTGCTGCTGATTGTCCTGTGCTAGAGTTATCAAGAATCAAGTCACAGGATCCAGTCTATTGAGCTCATCCGCAATCTGAGAATCATCAGTAATCTGAGAGCTCTGAGATGGAGGAAGGAGACAGTTCTCAGGGTGTCCAGTGGCCACAGATTACTGACATGGCTGATATACTGAGTCATGCAAATCGATTTGTACCAACTGTATTCTGTGCGTCTGGAAGTGCGATGGTCGACCAGTCTAGAAAAAACATTAAATGACAGACGATCTGGATGTGGCCGATCAGACATGATTGTCCATTGTAAGCGCACTGTGCTTCCAACTGCCTATAAGACTATGCCGATGAGAACAATTGGACTCATCATTCCCGTAGCTCACAATTACTGGCTGATTGGCCACCAGTGATACACTTCACATTAGGGCTACACAGCAGCATGTGCGGGCGATATCTAGATCATGCGTCTCATTGCTACATTGAAACACAAATGTTTCCAAATGTGTTTGATTTTCTGTTTTTCTTTATAGCAGGAAAATAAAAGAGACTACACAAAGTTATATTTATAATATTCTACCTTTTATTACAGCCATATTTACTATACTTATAAATGTGAGGTTCTGATTGCACATGTTAAGCAAATTGTTCAATCCCATCTGCCAACGACAAGGTGACCTCATTAGAGGGGGCCCTACACTAAGGTATTTATTGTATATATAATATTCTTATTATTATCCTAGTAACCTATTCATTACTATTACAATATTATTATACTTATTATTACTATCATTACTCTAGTACTATAAGATCATTAGAATTAAAGCTGTTGATCCAGAAGAAGGTGAAAACCCCTGGACACATTCAACCAATTTGTGTCAAGGGGAAAAATTCCTTCTTGACCCCAGGAAAAGGTGATCAGTCTGAGAACCCTGGATCAAATCTGACGGTACCTAATAATGTATTATGTTATTATTATATTATTCCTAATA
Organism: Anomaloglossus baeobatrachus; assembly: GCF_048569485.1. Lineage (NCBI taxonomy): Eukaryota > Metazoa > Chordata > Amphibia > Anura > Aromobatidae > Anomaloglossus > Anomaloglossus baeobatrachus. The sequence continues at coordinate 78,675,582 of NC_134362.1, forward strand.
ATAATGTAATATTGCAATTTATATTACTTTTTTTTTAAATACTATGTCTATCCTTTTTAACTTATTCTTTCTAATATTATGATTATTATTACTAATATTTCTATTATTTCTCTATTTACTATTAATTAGATCCCTATTCCTAAAGCTGTTGATCCAGAAGAAGGCAAAAACCCTCGGACACATTCAGCCAATTCATGTCACAGGGGAAAAATTCCTTCTCGACCCCGGGAAAAGGCGATTAGTCCAAGGACCCTGGATCAAATCCCATAATACTTATTAATTACATAATAATTATTCTAGTCATTACTGTATATACGGTAATATTATTATTACTATTATTATTACTATTATTTATGCTATTTTTAGTTTGTTGCTATTTTACTGATATTGTTACTATTCTTTTATTATTATTCTACTCTGTATTATTTTATTCTAGATATCTTTGGATTATTTCTATTTTATTATTACTATTATTACTAACATTTGTATTTATTTACTAAAATTATAACTTAGATTCCTATTCCTAAACCTGTTGATCCAGAAGAGAGCAAAAAACCCCAAACATATTCAGCCAATTTGTGTCTCAGGGGGAAAAATTCCTTCTCCACCCCGGGAAAAGGCGATCAGTCCGAGAACTCTGGATCAAATCTGCTGAGATTATTTTTATGGATTTAATTTTCATTATTATACAATTAATGTTATAGTTACTGCTCTTATTATGATATTAGATACTATATTACTGCTCCTACTATATGTCATTTTAATGTTTTTACTACATTTTTAACCTATTTGAACCTAATAATTACTATTTTATGTTTTTTTATTATTATTATTACTATTATTATTATTATTAATATTAGAATACTTACTAGATTTGATTCTGTTGATGTCTCTACAGCTTGTATGTTGGGGCCACAAAGTCCATCAGCATTTTATAGGTTTGAGGAGGATGTTCCACATGGTGGTTCTTATTCCTCTGAGCTTGCTGCTGATGTATATGAACATGGACTGCTGGTGGATCATCTGTCTCCGTGTCGGATGATTCTGAACTTGTTGACTCTGTGCCGGCTGGTTCTGAACTTGTTGACTCTGTGCCGGCTGGTTCTGAACTTGTTGACTCAGTGCTGGTTGGTGCTGAACTTGTTGAATCTGTGCCAGCTGGTTATGAACTCATTGAATCTGAGCCAACTGGTTCTGAACTCGTTGTCTCTGTGCCAGCATGTTCTGAACATGTTGACTCGGTGCCAGCTGGTTCTGAATTCGTTGACTAAGTGCCAGCTGGTTCTCAACTCGTTGTCTCCATGCCAGCTGGTTCTGAACTGGTTGACTCAGTGCTGGCTGGTTCTGAACTCGCTGACTTTGTGCCAGCTGGTTCTGAACTCGTTGACTCTGTACTGGCTGGTTCTGAACCCATTGTCTCCATGACGGCTGGTTTTGAACTCATTGACTCTGCGCCGGCTGGTTATGAACAAGTTGTTTCTGTGCCGGATGGTTCTGAACTTGTTGTCTCTTTGCCAGCTGGTTCTGAACGCTTGTTGTTGTATTTTGCACCATTCTTCGTTTAACTCCTGAATCTTTCTTTTTTTTCTTCTTAGTGTCTTCTTTCTCATCTTTTTCCAGGTCCTTCACCTCCTGATACTTCATAGGTTCTGTTATCACCAGTTTATTCTGCTGCTCTGGAGTCTTCTTAGTGTCTTCTTTCTCATCTTCTACCTCTTCATTCTGCTTTTCTGGTGTCACTGATGGCGGCTCAGGTCTTTTTTCATATAAAGGAAACGGCAGATATTTTTCCTGGGCTTCGCGGTTTGTTGGCATAAGGCATTAAGAAAAGAAGGGTCAGTTAATTGCATATTGAGACGTTCCTTTACATCTATGGACAGAACATGAGGTTATATTATGTGGTGTGATCAGTCACCTCCATCTTAAAGATCGGTGATGGGAGAAATCTGGTGCAGTAGATAAGAAGTTGCTCTTCTGTCTCCTTTTTGGTGCTGGGACAAGCTGGACAGAAAACACAAGCAGATAATGGGATCAATCACACAATGTCCAGAAGGCGTCAAATCCTTACAATTAGAGGAAAATTCCATTAACCCAAATCACCGTGACCTGCTGGATTCTGAATGATTCTGTTGACAGAAAATCACACAAATTACTATGGAAAACTATTTTCTAACTGATTTTTTGCTCAATATGAATGTGCTGTAAGTCTGTGCTGGACTAATTCATGTTCTGGATTATTAAATGCTGGATTATAGGAATGACACTTTATTCTCAGATTAACTGGAAATTCTTATTATATAAAATAATAATTTCACATGAGAAGTATCCAGAACCGAAGACGCATTCCTGGCGGTGGTAGATGTCCTAAAGAAAACAGAATCCAGTGAGTGTCCACTCATCACTGATCAGGGATGGACAATAGGACGAGGGTTCATGTATAATAAAGCTGCAGACCTCCGGAGAGCTGCGACTCGCTGCCATCCTGTAAATGTCCTGTATTGTAGATTGGAAAATCTGTAAATCCAAAAAAGATTTAGTCACAGATATACAAAGATCAAACACTGCAGCTTCCCCCACATATTCATAGTGAGCATCTTCCCAGGTATCAGACCCCATTACACCCATACATGGAGGCAACATGATCAAATCAAGTTTTTACTGGGTGTTTGTAGTCTCCAGTATAGGTAATACCACATGTAGAACATTGTACATTGGAGTGTACTGGGGCCAGTAAATAAAGATATATGGCATACATGGATTTCTACCCTGGGTGCAGAATTATTAGGCAAATAAGTATTTTGATCACATGATAATTTTTATACATGTTATCTGTCACGCTCCCTGGGTCCCGACGTCGTTTCTCACTCACTGCTCCTGTCCCCGGGTCCCCTGCCCCCAGCCACACGTCCTCCTCGGCACCGCTCCCTGCTCTGGCCTCCGGCACCCGGGCGTCACGCATGTGCATTAGGGCGCGCGCGCGGTCACTGACTTCCTCTTAAAGGCCCTGCACTCCCTAACAGGATATTGCATCAGTCAGGGTCAGGTATATTAGGAGCTCCCTGCCTGGAGGGCGTCACCTGTTTGTCGAGTTCTGCAAGCTAGAAGTCCAGGTCCCCTTGTGTCTTTCTCATACTAAAGACCTTGTCTCTTCCGTAGAGCCTGCTCTGCCTCCGTAACCGGTCCCTGAATCCAGTCTTGCCAAGAGGTCCTCCGGTGTCCGTCGGCGGGGAATCCAACCACCGTTTCGGCAGCCTGTGCCTGTCTGGTATCTCCGACTTCACCCAGCAGCCTTCCATCACACCCAGCTAACCCGGATCCCGCCTGAGATTCCTAACCGTCACCCATACTGGACTTCCGTAATTATCTCTGAGGACTCTGTGGCTCCAAAGACTCCGTTTTACCCGTTCCCTGTGGAACGCTAACCCGGTTCCGCTAGTACTCTGGCTACCGTGTACCTAGGCCCTCTGGTGGGGTGATGGGACAGTCCCTGTATAGGGGTTAGCTCCAGGTTGCCTCACTGGGGGAGTCCGGTACACGGCCCAGAGGATCCACCATCACCCGGACCTAACATTATCCTACTACAAGCTGTATAAGCTTGAGAGCCAACTATCAATTAAGTAAATCAGGTGATGTGCATCTCTGTAATGAGGAGGGGTGTGGTGTAATGACATCAACACCCTATATAAGGTGTGCTTAATTATTAGGCTGACCTTGATAATACAATATTACAAAAAGATCTGGATAAGATGTCAGAATGGGCAGATTCTTGCAAATGAGATTTAATGTTGATAAATGTATGTAATGCACCTAGGATGGAGTAATCCTATAGCTGCCTATACATTAAATGTAAGTAAACTCAGGACTACAGAACAAGAGAAGGACTTGGGTATTTTTATTACAAGTAAGCTGAGCAGCAGCACTCAATGTCAAGCAGCAGCTGCTAAAGCAAACAAGATTTTAGGGTGTATAAAAAGAGAGATTAGATCCCATGATTCCAACGTGTTGTTACCCCTCTAAAAATCACTTGTAAGGCCACATCTGGAATATGGGATCCAGTTTTGGGCTCCACATTTTAAAAAGGACATGCAGAAGTTAGAGTCAGTTCAAAGGCGGGCAACTAGACTACTACAAGGAATGGAAGGCCTCCCATATGATGACAGGTTGAAAAAGTTAGATATGTTTAGCTTAGAAAAAAGATGTCTCAGAGGAGATCTCATTTATATGTATAAATACATCTGTGGTCAAATATAAAGGACTGGCACATGACTTATTTCTTCCAAAGACAATACTAAGGACCAGGGGGCATACACTGCGAGTGGAAGAAAAGCGATTCCGACAGCTAAATAGGAAAGGGTTCTTTACAGTTAAAGCAGTCAGACTGTGGTATGCCCTACCACAAGAGGTAGTAATGGCAGACACTATAACAGCTTTTAAAAAAGGGCTGGATGATTTCCTCAGTACACACAACATTGTTGGTTAAAAATGACTTGGTGACCAAATGTAGAACTGGTGGAGGAAGGTTGAACTAGATAGACGTAGGTCTTTTTTTCAACCTAAGTAACTATGTAACTATGTAAGCAACTTCCTTTCCTTTGGAAAAATGGGTCAGAAGAGAGATTTGACGGGCTCTGAAAAGTCCAAAATTGTGAGATGTCTTGCAGAGGGATGCAGCAGTCTTGAAATTGCCAAACGCAATGTTGATCATAAACAGATCAAGCAACTGACAGAATCTATGGATGATAGGCTGTTGAGTGTCATCATAAAGAAAGGTGGCTATATTGGTCACTCATTTTTTGGGGTTTTGTTTTTGCATGTCAGAAATGTTTATTTCTAAATTGTGTGCAGTTATATTGGTTTACCTGGGGAAAATAAACAAGTGAGATGGGAATATATTTGGTTTTTATTAATTTGCCTAATAATTATGCACAGTAATAGTTACCTGCACAAACAGATATCCTCCTAACATAGCCAAATCTAAAAAAAAAACACTCCAACTTCCAGAAATCTTAAGCTTTGATATTTATGAGTTTTTTGGGTTGATTGAGAACAAAGTTGTTGATCAATAATAAAAAAAATCCTCTAAAATACAACTTGCCTAATAATTATGCACACGGTGCATGTTCTTCATGCAAATAAATACAGGTAACCCCACAAAAATGACAACGAAAGTGACTTCATTATGAACACATAGAGCTGAACCTCCAATAACAGTGCCAGGACACTAATCCCACTGACATTAGTGGTAAATAATGCCCCAATGAATAATACAGGCAGCAATGTCCTGTGTAACCTAAAAATAAATTCTGCTTTCCTGCAGCCACTAGGGGGAGCACAGTGCACCAGTAAATACACATTACACTGATAGCGCCACCTAGTGGCCGGTGACAACAGCTGTTGTGGCAGAATTCTCTGCTCTGCCCGTTGTTCTCGCCTATTTTGAGTTTAGGTGAAATTATAAAATCATCAGCAGATTCCAGATTACAGGAAAGAAGCATCAAGGAGATGAGATAAATCAGTGTCAGGTCATCAGGGGATACACAACTCCACTGGTCACTGTCTGCAATAGACTGAGGACGAGTGACAGTTTGTTTGTGTTTATTTTTCTAGACTCAAATCCAGCAATCTTATTGGCTGCTGACCAGTGTCATGGAACACACAGAATTTAAAGGGACAGGATGCCCTTATTTCTCCACAGTTCATTTCATATAGACGTGCTATAACTCTGCTTAATATATGAAGCTGGGGAGATAATCTCGGGGAGCAGCTAAATGTTTTCATACACAGCAATTAAAATGTCACTATCGATATTGTCAGAATATTATATTTTATATATTATTAGAGTATCGGTCCATGAAGGAGTTAATTATAAATTATATTATTTTCAATTACCTCTTCCTGAACAGGGTATTTCACAAAATTTACTTTTTCTCACATGGCTGATGGTTATTTCTACATTACTGACATTTAAATATTGAAGCTGACTGCGGCCGAGGTGGCAGTCTGACTCCAATATTATAACTGGGACCCACTGGTTGCAATAAGTTCTGAGCTGATGGCACTGAGGTTTAGATCTAATCTATTATCTGTCTGATAGATAGATAGATAGATAGATAGATAGATAATAGATTAGATACACTTATAATAGATAGATTAGATACACACAGATAATAGATTATATATAAAGATAATATATATGTAGCGCCCTGGAAAACCAGGTAGTTGTACATGTAGGTCCCCGCATAACACCTATCCCACGAAGGGTTAAATCAACCGACCTGAAACCCTAGTCACCCCCCTCAGGGAAGGACGGACACACCAGTGGGCGGGACCAGGCGGATAGGGAACGCCCACCTAGGGGTCTGGAGAGCTCAGGGCGGGAAAACAGTCAGTGAAGTGATAGTTGAAGTTTGGAGTGGAGGTGCCAGCTGACAGGTGCCCGGGTCGGAGCCCTGACACCTTGGCTAGGTGGCAGACGGTAGCCAGAGTCTGCAGGAGACGGGAAGATGGCTGCCGGGGATCTGAGGTGGACCGGTACCGACACCGGAGAACCGACCCGGAAACCGTGTGCACAGAGGGGATACTTGGACCCTGAAGCCAGGACCGGCACCGACGGCTTAGCTAATTAACCAATTGAGAGCAGGATTTTAGGTCCTGTCCCAACCTAAGTCCCGAAAACTAGACAACAACCCACAGAGAGGGATAGGGCATCCGCCAGGGCCCGTAGATTCCAAGGGTCAGCATCAGACGGGCACGGCTCCCAACCAATGGACCGGGAGCGGACTCCTGTGTTTCAAACCGGGAAGTCCTACCTACAGCACACTGAGTGAAGAGGAGAGAGACTTTGACTACCAAACTGGGTGTGGGATCAGATACACCCATCTTCGGCAGCCGGCCGCCATCACCTTGGTTTACCACAGGACTTGTGTGCTTTATTCGACCGTGAGTAACATCCCCACCGTGGGTGGCGTCACAGACATTCTACAACCAATCCCGTATAAATACGTCCCCTTTTCATTCGGAGTGTCCGTGCGACCCCCGGGTCCGTAGAATCCCTCGAGCCATACCGTAGATCCAGATCCGAGCAGCAACGACTGCTGGCACGGGGGCGGCACACCCCGAAACTTGGCATCACGAACAGGATTCTTACCCATTCACTTACCCTGTGAAAGTGTGCCTTGTTCTGGACTGTCAGCGGTGCTCCGCTGCAAAATTTTTGGAAACCGCCATCTTTGCCGCTATTTTTGGGTGCGAAAGCAACAACAACCCAGTGTCTTCATCCCTGAGAAAGGGCGCGAAGCTGAAGCCCCGCCACCTGGGAACAAGGCCGGAAGGAAATCCCTGAGGCCGAAATCGAAACTAGCAAACCGCATCAGAGGACTGCTCCCGAAAAACCAGGGGGGCGGGCGAGAATAGCGGCATGTGATCTGAGGAAACAAGAGGCAGGGACACCAGGACTCTGCCATCTTCCATTCCTGGACACCATCTCGAGAGGATGTCTGACCGGTCCGGCAACCCAAAAATGGAAGGATTTGCCCCCGGGACTGCCGACTGGGTGGAAGCCCAGACAGAACGGATGTGCCGAAGAATCCAGGCCCAGGCCAACTTTCTACTAAAAAGATGGATGGCCGAGATGCAGGAACTGGCTACAGATGTCCGGGCCCGCGAAGTGGAGATGACCTCGGAGGAGCGGATAAGCGACCCACGCCCCTATGCCCCACCGGGCCCGGCCCAATAGGCTGAGGAGCTCGGTCTGCCCCCGTCCGCCACGCCGCCTCCCTCGCTGCCCGTACCAGTAGCTGGTGCCTTGCTCGGTCTGTTGCCACAAGCCATGGCAGCGGTATCCGTTCCATCTGCCTGCGAGGGCCCGGCAATGGCACCCTCGGGCCATGAGCAAAACACCGCTCCGGCACCCGTAACGGCCCAGCAAAAGACCAAAGCCCGGAAGACATTCCCTCCGGCCCCTAGCCCGGCCGCACCAGAGATGACATCATCCCCGATTCTGGAGAAGGCAGCGCTCTCAATGACATCGGCCCCGGCAATCCGCCTGGCCGCAGCAGAGGCGACGCCCGACCGGAAGTCAGCAAAGACACCGGCCGCTCCCCAGTACCCAATCCCAGCTGAGGCGCAGCCAGGATGCTCCTGCAGGGTGGCAGAGCAGGCCGCGCATCAACGGAGCCCTCTTCCACTCCACGTGAGCCTGGTCGTAGCTGGCAGTGAGGGCGTCTGGATGGTCCAAGCCCCTGAGCAGGAGGAAGCAGAGTGCGGAACCCATACTCCATATTTGGAGCGGTAGCGGCAGCAGCTGAAGACAGAGATCGCGGCCAGGGAGAAGCGGAAGGCCAAAGCACTGAACAGGACAATCCGGGAGAAGGATAACCTCCGGCAGTCAACTCTCCGGGTGTGAGGCCCGACGTTCCAAGGACAGGTCCGGCACTTTAACCCCCAGAAGTGATGGTGCTTTATTTATGAGCCAGGTCTGGAGGCCGAGATTTTTGTATCCCGGAGGGATGTGGCCCCTCATTTGCCTACAGGTCACCCGGAGCATGACCTGAAGCCAGGAGAGCTGGTCTCCTATACCCGGCACTGCGGAGAGAGGGGGTGGTTCGGCCTCGATGTGAAGAAGTGGGGGAAGATGGATGAGAAGGTGTGCCTCCACTCCCCTCCGACAACTTCAAGCCAAGAAAGTTGTTAAGGTAGCGGTTCCCAGCTACCCCAGTTACAGTTAACCCCGTTACAAGTTTTTACAGTTCATGGACCATGGCTTTGGACTGGAAAGCCAACCCAAAAACTATTGGGCCTTGTAAATAATTCATGGCTACCTTTCTTGCTCCCGGCAGCCACTGGAGAGGCAGATTGGAGGAAGGGCCTGTGGTAGAGTCAGCCGAGGCCCAGTCACTACCAAAACCGGTGACTAACCTCCAGGCCAGGGGTCCCCGGACTTGGGAACCCGTGACAAGGACTGTCGGGTAAGGAACTTTTTACCAGACCCGTGTGGGCGTCACCCGGACCCGTTCCTGGTCTTGGGAAAAGATGTGCCAACCAGTTCTTAGAGGTGGCACCAGGGTCAGGTTTGTTTGGGTGGGAGCAACAAGAAGGTGGCCCGGTCCGTCCTGTTCCGTTTAAATGTGCAACGTTTAAGATTTGTGCCTCCCGTAAAGGAAGAAATTGTAAATATGTTATTATAATTGTAAATTTGTTTTTTCTACTTTGGCAGTTCCCGTTAAAAATAAATGGTGGTGGTCGGACAGCCCGCAGACAGTCTGTATTCAACCAAGGGGGAATGTAGTGCCCTGGAAAACCAGGTAGTTGTACATGTAGGCCCCCGCATAACATCTATCCCACGAAGGGTTATATCAGCCGACCTGAAACCCTAGTCACCCCCCTCAGAGAAGGACGGACACACCAATGGGCAGAACCAGGCGGATAGGGAACGCCCACCTAGGGGTCTGGAGAGCTCGGGGCGGAAAAACAGTCAGTGAAGTGATAGTTGAAGTTTGGAGTGGAGGTTCCAGCTGACAGGTGCCAGGGTCGGAGCCCTGACACCTTGGCTAGGTGGCAGACGGTAGCCAGAGTCTGCAGGAGACAGGAAGATGGCTGCCGGGGATCCGAGTGGCCCGGGACAGGGTTGGAGCCTGCCGGTACTGACACCGGAGAACCGACCCGGAAACCGTGTGCACAGAGGGGGTACTTGGACCCTGAAGCCAGGACCAGCACCGACGGCCTAGCTAATTAGCCAATTGAGGGCAGGATTTTAGGTCCTGTCCCAACCTAAGTCCCGAAAACTAGACAACAACCCACAGAGAGGGATAGGGCCACCGGCAGGGCCCGTAGATCCCAAGGGTCAGCATCAGTCGGGCACGGCTCCCAACCAATGGACCGGGAGCGGACTCTCGTGTTTCACACCGGAAAGTCCTACCTACAACACACTGAGTGCAGAGGAGAGAGATTTTGACTACCAACCCGGGTGTGGGATCAGATACACCCATCTGCAGCAGCAGGCCGCCATCACCTTGGTTTACCACAGGACTTTTGTGCTTTATTCGACCGTGAGTAACATCCCCGGCTTGGCCGGGTGCCCCGGCCGCTGCACTCACCATCCTCAACATAGAGACACTGGGCCCCGGGACATCAATCCCTGCCCACGGAGGAGTTAACATCCAGCTGGCAGCCCAACGTCCCCGGGAGCCCTGCAACGGCAGCGGTGGTGCTACATCTCACCACATACCGTGGGTGGCGTCACAGACATTCTACAACCAATCCCGTATAAATACGTCCCCTTTTCATTCGGAGTGTCCGCGCCACCCCCAGGACCGGAGAATCCCTCAAGCCATACCGTAGATCCGGATCTGAGCAGCACCGGCTGCTGGCACGGGGGGGGGCACATATAGATAATAACTAGATGGATACATTTATAATAGAATAGATACACAGATAATAGATACATTAGATACACAGATAATAGATAGATTAGATTCACAGATAATATATAGACAGATTAGATACACAGATAATACATAGATTAGATACACAGATAATATATAGATAGACAGATAATTAGATACACAGATAATAGATAGAATAGATACACAGATAATAGATAGACAGATTAGATACACAGATAATGGATAGATTAGATACACAGAGAATAGATAGATAGATGTGAGCACATTACATATGGACTTGCCCTTTCTGCAGATGATCGCACATGGGGCCCAGGACGGTTCTTTTCTGGAGCCTGTACTTCCATCTTCTCTTGTGGTGCAGCCTCCCCTCCTTCTCCTGGGGCCCGACTGCTGTATTTTCTTGAAATAATTCCAGTGCTGGAGGGGGAGAGAAGTTCAGGGATGAGGGGTGGCAGGGAGCCATGTTTGCATACAGAGGCCCCTGCTCTGCTGGAGACGGAGCTGGTGGGCAGAGCCTTCTCTGGGCTCTGATATATGACGTCATCCTCTGCGCGGCTGCAGCTTCTGCAGACATGGATTCTCCCTCCTGCAGGCCCCTAACAGGTGAGGAAGGGGCCTGTATCAGCTCTGCATAACCATATGCGTTCAGCCGATTGGGCCCCTGCTTCTCCTGTTAGTGTTCAAGCTGCTATAGGCAAAGGAAATCCCCATATGTTTTCAGGCCTTAGGGTCTCCTTCCTGCTCAAGGCCCCTGTGCTACTGCACATGCTGCTCCGGCGGTATGTCCGCCAGTGCTTCTTCCTTTTAGTGGCTTCTCCTGGGATCGACAAAATATTGAGGCCATATTTAATTACAATAATTAGCTTATAGGAATGGTAAAACCTCATACTTGTGCTAATGTGTCAGAACTGTAGAAAACAGAAATGGACCGTACATCCAAAACTTCGAACATGGATCTTATACTGCAAATCCATCATTTACAAAACTGAACATGAGGTTCTTAGATTAAGACTTTGAGCAGACTATATGAAGCCCACTGCCACATCATGGTGAACCTCTCAGTGGGTAAATAAACTAAAAGGTGCGGCGTCTTGTGCCAACCACTGCCACAGCAAAAGCACAACAGGAGGGCAGGTGGCCTGCTGTCCCACAACACCCATGCTGCAAGGCTGAGATCCCATTAATGTTAGAACCTCATTCAATTTAGTAACTTTTGATTTGCGGCATTAAATCAGTGTGTGATTTTTGGATGTAATGCCCATGTCTGTTTCCTAAGCTATTGTAGGTTGCATGGTCTGTCCCCTCCTTTTTTTTCTTTGCTTGGACCAGAACTCCTCTCTTTTGACCCAGATGTTTTTCTTGAGCAGACTAAAAGAAGGGTTCTTCCTATTTTTGTTCTCCGTTCACAGAACATGTGGAAGGTGAAATTTTCAGCTTCCTTCACTTGGTGTTAGTGCTGTGTGGCGGCATTGCTGCTGGTGTGCCTGTGGGGTGGTGAGACCTGCAGCCGTGGGAGCTTTGCCTTGCAGCAGGGGTGCTGTGGACCACCAGGTTGGTCCCCCTACTGGAGCAGTGATGCTTCAGGGGTGGTCAGGACATGACGGCGCACCTTTAATGTCAGTGACCGATTGTGAGGTTCACCGTGACGTGGCAGTGAGCTTCATACAGTCTGATCCAGAATGTTAACTAAAAACCTCATTTTCAATTGTGTAAATTTTTGCCTAGTGGCATTAGATTCATAATTTTTGGATGTGTAGTCCATGTGTTTTTCTACAGCTATAGTACTATGCTAAATGTGTGTTTTATCCTTTAAATTATTATTTTCATGATTTCTGACACCTATTTATGCTTCATGACTGCTGTTTTCAAAGACTGGCGTGGCAATATACTTGGTGGTGCTGGCAATGTTGCTGGTTGCAGAGTGTATTATCCAGCGAGGTACTTATGAGGGTGCTGAAGGTAGACACATTGAGATCCTAAATAACGATGAGCAAAAAGGCCTGATTCACCATGTTACCAGGTGCTGACCTATTGGTGAAATGACATTGGGAACCATTGCCTAGTATGATAGGAAGTGTACCGTGAACCTAGTGAAAGACTGTGTAATATTTATGTAGATATTCTAGAATCTGATAGTATGGAATATAATGAAACTGAGACAAGGAAAGGGTAAATACTTTGTATTTACAAATAATAAACCCACAGAGAAAAAAACAGAGAATAACAGTAGGCAACTACAAATTAAATGTAAGTGCAGCCAGCACAAATAAATTAATGTCCACAAATACTAAATGACCCACACAAATGCGTGAAAGTCTGTAAATAATATGCAGGCGTGCGGACAGCACAAAAACGTGAATGTCCACAAGTAATATGCAGCAGTGCTCACCGCACGATACGTATATGTCCAAAATAATGTGCAGGAGTACACACAGCAACAAATAGATGAATGTCCAGAATAGTAGGCAGGAGTGTGCACTGCAAACAAATGGTTATCAGTGTGCCTCCCAGAGCTGACAAAGTCCGACTCAAGTCCAGCACAAAGCCCGTACAGATGGAGTGCAGGATAAGGTACACTGATCACAAACAGAGAATCAAAGTCCTTACAGAACAAGGAAGTCCAGCAGTCTGAAGCTCTTCTCCTAGATGCCTTGAAGTGAAGGAACCACAGCCAGCAACAGGATTATGCACCAAGGACTGCAGGCAGCTGAGCAGTAATGAGGCAGTTCACAAAACAAGCGGCAGCAGGAAGTCCAGTAGCAAGTCAGGATCGATTCAGGAGCCAGCAGCAACAAAATACTCGGGCAAGGGATAAGTCCCGAACTGGAACTAAGTAGTGCACACAGGAAGTTCAAGGACAATACGAGGCAATAGACTCCATCTTGGATAAGGGCAAGAAGACATAACAAGTTCCATGGAACACCTGAACCTTACAGGCTGTCTGCTCTGAGGCCTGAGACAGGGCACTTCCAGCCAAGTTTAGTAAAGAGAGAAGACTGTGGGCAAAGAATGGCAATAACAAGCCAGTAGAGTGTTGGGGCAGTGCCGCATCACACTCCTCATGTGGTCCGTATTTTAAGCTTCCATGCCTTAGTCCATGGTGTTCAGGCTACTCAGCATGCCCCCTGCATGTTCTTGTTTCACACGTTACCTTTTGTCTTCTTGGTCATGCTCTAGTTTCCTGTACTGGATCAATGATCCTGTTCCTCTAGCCATTGTCCAGCCCCATGTCTGGTCTTGCTTGGATCCAGTCATTGTCTCTGTTGTGTATGGCTTCTAACTAGTGTCTTTTCCTTGCACCATCTTGGAGCAGAGCTCAAAGCCTTCAATCACATGGATTAAGAATCGAGGGGTGAGTCCCTTGGAATAAGCACTAAAGTCTAACCAGCACCACACTAACTGTGAGTACTTGGGTCAGAGTGCATGGATAGTTTACATACAGTACACCTATAGATGAGGTACATATACTTTATGTGTTGCTGTAGATGAGAACTCAAGGCTTAGGATAGGATAGCATCAGTGGCTCTTCTTGAGCCAGAACTTCTATGAATCACCAGAACTAAGAGACTTAAGTACATTATATGAAGTTTTATGTTCCATCTGCTTTGATGGGAGATATTTGGAAATATGTTTCATGAAAGATAGGTAAATGGAACATTCTTTGCAAATATCTAAAAATGATCAATAGTTCTGAATATACTACAAGAGTGGGAAACTGGTGGCTGCAGATAGGGTTACTGCTCCCCAATATTCACTCTGTGTATCCCATATACTGTTATGATGACTGATTATGTATACGGCCATCTCTGTCACAAACAGGTGGACATGGGTAATTGAATGTAGTTTGTTGGGCTTGGATAGAGTCACGTGATCTGATTCATCAAAGCTTGTAAACTTTGAAAAGTCGCATCATTTTGGTGCAACTTGAGGGTGTGCTGAAATTTGGCAACTTTTGTCTTTATTTGCTCAGTTCCAAAATAAATTGAACACAGTTAAGAAAGGATGGGGATGTGGCAACTGCCGCTTTTCAAATTCTTACTTATACAGTTAGGTCCAGAAATATTTGGACAGTGACACAATTTTCGCGAGTTGGGCTCTTCATGCCACCACATTGGATTTGAAATGAAATCTCTACAACAGAATTCAAGTGCAGATTGTAACGTTTAATTTGAAGGTTTGAACAAAAATATCTGATAGAAATTGTAGGAATTGTACACATTTCTTTACAAACACTCCACATTTTAGGAGGTCAAAAGTAATTGGACAAATAAACCAAACCCAAACAAAATATTTTTATTTTCAATATTTTGTTGCGAATCCTTTGGAGGCAATCACTGCCTTAAGTCTGGAACCCATGGACATCACCAAACGCTGGGATTCCTCCTTCTTAATGCTTTGCCAGGCCTTTACAGCCGCAGCCTTCAGGTCTTGCTTGTTTGTGGGTCTTTCCGTCTTAAACTGGATTTGAGCAAGTGAAATGCATGCTCAATTGGGTTAAGATCTGGTGATTGACTTGGCCATTGCAGAAGGTTCCACTTTTTTGCACTCATGAACTCCTGGGTAGCTTTGGCTGTATGCTTGGGGTCATTGTCCATCTGTACTATGAAGCGCCGTCCGATCAACTTTGCGGCATTTGGCTGAATCTGGGCTGAAAGTATATCCCGGTACACTTCAGAATTCACTACTCTTGTCTGCTGTTTTGTCATCAATAAACACAAGTGACCCAGTGCCATTGAAAGCCATGCATGCCCATGCCATCACGTTGCCTCCACCATGTTTTACAGAGGATGTGGTGTGCCTTGGATCATGTGCCGTTCCCTTTCTTCTCCAAACTTTTTTCTTCCCATCCTTCTGGTACAGGTTGATCTTGGTCTCATCTGTCCATAGAATACTTTTCCAGAACTGAGCTGGCTTCATGAGGTGTTTTTCAGCAAATTTAACTCTGGCCTGTCTATTTTTGGAATTGATGAATGGTTTGCATCTAGATGTGAACCCTTTGTATTTACTTTCATGGAGTCTTCTCTTTACTGTTGACTTAGAGACAGATACACCTACTTCACTGAGAGTGTTCTGGACTTCAGTTGATGTTGTGAATGGGTTCTTCTTCACCAAAGAAAGTATGCGGCGATCATCCACCACTGTTGTCATCCGTGGACGCCCAGGCCTTTTTGAGTTCCCAAGTTCACCAGTCAATTCCTTTTTTCTCAGAATGTACCCGACTGTTGATTTTGCTACTCCAAGCATGTCTGCTATCTCTCTGATGGATTTTTTCTTTTTTTTCAGCCTCAGGATGTTCTACTTCACCTCAATTGAGAGTTCCTTAGACCGCATGTTGTCTGGTCACAGCAACAGCTTCCAAATGCAAAACCACACACCTGTAATCAACCCCAGACCTTTTAACTACTTCATTGATTACAGGTTAACAAGGGAGACGCCTTCAGAGTTAATTGCAGCCCTTAGAGTCCCTTGTCCAATTACTTTTGGTCCCTTGAAAAAGAGGAGGCTATGCATTACAGAGCTATGATTCCTAAACCCTTTCTCCAATTTGGATGTGAAAACTCTCATATTGCAGCTGGGAGTGTGCACTTTCAGCCCATATTATATATAATTGTATTTCTGAACATGTTTTTGTAAACAGCTAAAATAACAAAACATGTGTCACTGTCCAAATATTGCTGGACCTAACTGTATAGCACCAATGACACGCCCACAGGGTCGGGGCTTACTAGTTGCCAGACCGCAGTGCTTCTCCTGGGATGCCACGGTAGCCTTGCCCGGTTCCGTGACCTTGGGTGTCAATAAAATGGCTGGGGACAGTTGTTTGTGACGCCACCTGTGGTATGCGGCCAATATCAGCCACTGCTGCGGTACTTCTCTGCTGGGACGGATCACAACGCAGCTTGGATTGTTCAGCTTTCCACAGGCAGAGCTATGCCCCAGGGAGGATGGTGATGGTAGTAGTCTCAGATGCTGACAGCGCTGGGGCCCCGATGGTGTGGGCGCCAGCAGTAACGGGACGACACAAGCGGTGCAGTTCAAGATCTCTTTACTCACTGCGCACACATTCAGCCATTGGAAAGTGCCGATCCCTGCTGTGATGGGCTCCAGCCGATCTCGGATACTTCAGAGGTTGTCACGCTCCCCGTGTCCCAGCACCACTCCTTACCCACTGATCCAGTCCATGTGTCCACCAGTCATGGCTGCCACTCCCGCTCTTGCTCCCCTGAGTCCTGTTCCTGGTCTCAGGAGTCTGACTCTGAATCTTAGCCACATGGTTCTGTATAGGACCAGGCCGCGCCCACTCTCCTGGTCTTATAGGCCCAGCACACCTGAAGCAGGAAATGACATAGGGCTGTGCTGGGTATATAAGACTTGCCTTTCCATGTGGGCGGGGCCTGATCAACGTGTCTTGTAGCATAGTCCTATGAGCTAGGTGCTCAGGTCCCCTGGTGCCGTGTCCTGCTGATTTATTGTCCTTGCTTCCTGGTACCTGTGCCTGTATACTTTACTGTCCTAAAGAACTCTGTGACTCTGGTGACCTGCTTATACTTGTCCCTGCCACGTCAGTGCTCCGGCTGCCGTGTACCCTGCCCTCCGGTGGGGTGCAAGGTCCAGTGGATCCACCTCCTGGGCCTACCAGCCTTCCCGGCCCTGACAGTTTGATCAGGCCATGGATCCCGCTGGAGCGCAAACATCCGAGCTGGCTGAGCTGCGCCAGGAGCTGGCACAACAGCGTGAAACCCTGAACCGGATGCTGAAATTCCTGGCATCCGTGGACTACCGGTTATATACGCTGCAGACCGCCGCCTCGTCTGAGTCCACGCAGCAACCAGTCTCCAGGTCTGAACCAGTTTCCTCCACGGCCTCGCAACTTCTCCTCGCTGCTCCGCCTCGCTATGCAGGGGATCCCAAGTCCTGCCGCGGTTTCCTGAACCAGTGCTCCCTGCACTTCCAGTTGCTCCCGCACTTGTTTGCCTCAGACCAGGCCAAGGTGGCGTTCCTGATGTCACACCTGGAAGGTGAAGCCCTGACCTGGATTAACCCCCTGTGGGAGAACAAGGACCCGATGATCACCGACATCCAGGAGTTCCTGCAAGCCTTCAGGGGCACCTTCGACGAACCCGGACGAACTACCGCAGTGACCTCTACGCTCCTCCGGCTACGCCAAGGGACCCAAACAGTCGGCCAGTATGCCATCCAGTTCCGCACGCTTGCCTCCGAGCTAGGCTGGAACAACGAGGCATTGACAGCAGCCTTTTGGGAGGGCCTGGAGGGCCGCATTAAGGACAAACTAGCCGGCCGTGACGTTCCACGAACTTTGGACGCTTTGATATCCTTAGCCACCCGGATTGACCTCCGTTTCCAGGAGCGAACCAAAGAGGTATTCCGGGAGAAGCGACCACCCCGTCACACCTTGTCCCCGCAGAGGCCTACCGCTCCCTCGCCCTTGCCTTCCTGTGATGTGTTTCCTGAACCAATGCAAATTGACCGACTGAGCCAAGCTGAGCAACGCCGTGCAGAGCGACTCGCCCAGGGCCTGTGTTTCTATTGTGGAAGCGGTTCACATCTGCTCCGCTCATGCCCTGAGAGACCAGGAAGACCCCGAGTCCAAGGGATGGTGGGAACCACCACCCTTGGCACCGGAATCCCCTCCGTTCCAGTTAAACAGACTGTCCGGGTGACGACAGAGGGGACCCGGTTTTCAGCTGAGGCCCACATCGATTCCGGGGCAGCAGGCAACTTTATTCACCAGGCCACGGTAGACAAATACCAGGTTCCTGTCACCCCGCTGAAGAAGCCTCTCTGGTTCGCCTCAGTAGACGGAAAACCGCTCTACAAACCTGTCCGGTTTACCACCGAACCCGTGAACCTCCAGGTTGGCGCTTCGCATACCGAGACTATAGCCTTCTATGTCATCCCAAGAATGGCTCCTGAGCTCCTGCTGGGTCTGCCCTGGCTTCAACTCCATGACCCTGCCATTAGTTGGCGCTCTGGCGCTATTTCCCGCTGGGGACCCTTGTGTCATGACCACTGCCTACAGCCTGTTCCTCAGTCCCTGTCACCTGAACCGTTGGAACCACCGACCCCTGAAGAGGTGACGACGCAGTCCAGTGCCGTACCACAACTCCTGTCACTTGTGCCTGTGGTGCCACCGGAACCAGAGAAGACGACGCACTCCATCGTCGTTCCACCGTCCCTGACAATTGAGACTTTGATGCCACCGGCTACCGAGGATGAGACACTGTCCTGTACCCGGTCCGAGACGCCCGGTCCAGTCGTCCACGTCCCCAGTCCTGCTTCTGTCTTCCCCCCGCTTCCCGTTGCCCCCGTTGCCACTGCTGGTAGATCGGCTAAGTGTCGTGCGGCCAAGAAGGCGGTACGGGGTCAGCGGTCCTTCCCCGCCTTTGCGTTGGGTCCTGGTCCGGTGACTCGATCCGGGGTGCCCCTGGGGTACTGTGCATGGAGGGGAGGGCATAGAGGGGGGGGTACTGTCACGCTCCCCGTGTCCCAGCACCACTCCTTACCCACTGATCCAGTCCATGTGTCCACCAGTCATGGCTGCCGCTCCCGCTCTTGCTCCCCTGAGTCCTGTTCCTGGTCTCAGGAGTCTGACTCTGAGTCTTAGCCACATGGTTCTGTATAGGACCAGGCCGCGCCCACTCTCCTGGTCTTATAGGCCCAGCACACCTGAAGCAGGAAATGACATAGGGCTGTGCTGGGTATATAAGACTTGCCTTTCCATGTGGGCGGGGCCTGATCAACGTGTCTTGTAGCATAGTCCTATGAGCTAGGTGCTCAGGTCCCCTGGTGCCGTGTCCTGCTGACTTATTGTCCTTGCTTCCTGGTACCTGTGCCTGTATACTTTACTGTCCTAAAGAACTCTGTGACTCTGGTGACCTGCTTATACTTGTCCCTGCCACGCCAGTGCTCCGGCTGCCATGTACCCTGCCCTCCGGTGGGGTGCAAGGTCCAGTGGATCCACCTCCTGGGCCTACCAGCCTTCCCGGCCCTGACAGAGGTCGTGACCGGCGGTTACTTCTGTTAGTCTCCTTTCAATGGTTACCCTCCACCCCAGCTCCTGGGCCGTGGAACGGGTCATAAGTGCCTGTTGCACTCCCCGCAAACCCTGGGATTTCCCTTCTTTTCCTAAGAACCACGGGCACCGAACTGTTCATTGTCTGCTGCTCCTCCAAAGTGTGACCTCACACGGACACTGTCCGGTGCTGACTGCCTATTGTGTGTCAGATGGCTCCTAACTTTCCCTTGTGGAAGCCCCGTCTCTCGGGTCCCTGAACTAGTGGGCATGAGGTCCCATAGCTCGTGATGGCTACCACAGCACCTACCCTAGCCCGGTCCCAGTGACAGAACCCACGTGTTATGTGTTGATGAGTGTGGTTGTGGTTGTTACCATCGACCACCTCCTCCGCATCCAAGATGAATGCTGCACCTTAAGTGAGGTGCAATACTCTGTGGCATCTGAAGCCGCAGGGGTGCCACATCAACATATTCCATAGCACTTTACAGACATCATTACTGTCCCCATTAGGGTTTACAGTCTACTGTCACGGTTGGGGATAGAAGCTATTTTGGCCGTATATTACAATACAAAGGGAAGTGGAAAGGAATGCCCTATCGCTAGGGAAAGGGGGGAAGTAGTAACCCCTGACAACAACAGCTCACCCTCAGTGCCCTCACAGGTTTTGCACCTGTCGCTGAGCTGACCTATACCTGGGGCCCTGACTTACCCTGGTAAATAGGCCCTAAGTAACAATGGAGGGTATGAACTCTTCATCAACACCACTAATGCTGAGGGAGACAAAAGGAAACAATACAGGGGAAACACAAATGCTCCCACCTGAGCCCAGGTAGATTGCAAAAGTCAAACACTCATCTTAGGAGCAGCTACCATAGAAGTCTCTAGAACAACAGGAAGAGACGACCACTGTAGACCACGGCCAGGAACAACTATAAACTGCACCCAAACCACCCCAGTGTGAGGTTTATAAAGGAAGTCAGAGGCTGACAACTGAAAGGAAAACCTTAGATTCCTAGGGTCATAAAGTCCGTTGCTGCAGAAACAGTGAACTGTCAGATAACAACACGTGCTGCCAATCTCTGTGATCTTCTAGCACTTGCTGCCACTGGATTGTCAGCTGACAGTGACACCTCCATGACAGGCCGGGACATATCCGTGACATTTACATACCCTATCAGTATGTCTTGGAGTCTGAGGAAACTGGAGTACCCTGAGGGGACACAAGGAAAAATGGGGAAAACATACAAACTCTTTACAGATTTTTGA
The DNA here is from genome assembly GCF_048569485.1 of Anomaloglossus baeobatrachus. Lineage (NCBI taxonomy): Eukaryota > Metazoa > Chordata > Amphibia > Anura > Aromobatidae > Anomaloglossus > Anomaloglossus baeobatrachus. The sequence continues at coordinate 78,696,288 of NC_134362.1, forward strand.
ACTTCAGACCAAAGCTCTGTAAGGTAGCAGCGCTAACTACCGTATTTTTCGGACTATAAGACGCACTTTTTTCCCCCAAATGTTGGGGGAAAGTGGGGGGTTTGTCTTATAGTCTGAATATAGGGCTGCGGGGAATGAGGGTGCTGCGGTGGAGCGGGTCATCGGCGGCACGAACAGGCTGTAGCAGCCTGCCGTGACCACGTGGACCCGCTCATTTAACATGCACGCCCATCATCCCGCCCATCATCTCTCAGCGCTGAAGTCGGCGCTGACAGGTGGGTGAGGTTATGGGCGGGGAATGCGCGCATATTAAACAGCCTGCCCGCATGATCACCCCTGGCAACTACAGCCTGGAGTGATCATGTGCGGCTGTATTCACTGCCCCCCGCGCATCATCATCAGCGCAGGGTGCAGTGAATCAGTATAACTCACCGACCACGATCTCTGCAGTACCGCGATGTCATCGCTGTGTGCACATGTCCACACGCGACCGCCGGCACAGACATGAGGACATTGCGATGCTGCAGGGATCGTAGCCGGCTCTACACTCCAGCGCTGCTGCTGGCACAGACGGAAGAGGAGCGATGCTGCAGAGAGTGAGGTAAGGTGAGTATGAACGTTTATTTTTTTATGTGCCACAGGATGTGGCCATACACCAGGATGGGGGTATATAGCAGGATGGGGGTGTATAGCAGGATGGGGGTGAATAGCAGGATGAGGGGATATAGCAAGATGGGGGTATATTATGAGCAGGACGGGGGTATTTTATGAGCAGGATGGGGGTATATGAGTGAGTCACCCACCACAGTGCTGCAGCGGTTGCCTCCGAGACACTTCAGGGACTTCTCTTTAGGGACCCCTCTGGCAACGGGTAGGTCAGGTTGTTTATTTCTGTGTCGTGATGCCTCTCTCGGTATTGTGGTCAGGGTGATGTTTGACCGCCACTGCAGTTTAGCAAGCGTCTGGGGCTGATGGTATCTGCAGTTAGATGGTGTGGCCTCCCAAGAGTGAGGCTGGCCCCAGGGGCTTGGGTGTGTGTGTGTGGAACAACAGGTCGCAGAAGAACTCAGTCTCAGTCCAGAAATGTCTTTCAACTGTTTACTCATTTTCTGGTGGTAGAGTGAGGCAACCCGGGCGATACTGAGATGAACCAGAGGGAACCAGGTATCCTTCAGGCTGGTATAGGGGTGACTGCTGACTCGCCTTCCTAGCACTTCTTGTTTCGTACAACCCCTGACTTAAAGTACCGTGGGATTCATCCAGGGAAGTCGCAGCTGCTTTTTCTCCCCTTTCTGACCCGTTTGCTGGCAGCGTGGACCAAGGAAAAGATGGCTCCAGGCTCGATCCTCCTTATGGGCCCCCTCGTTGCTGCTGATGCTCGGGCTCTGTGATGGTTGGTGTGGAACCTCTAGTCCCACCACCTGCAGGATTTAGCAGACCACTAAATGGATGACTGGCTATAGGGACCTGTTCCCCATGCGTGCATCATTACAAGGAGTCCCTGTACTCAACTGCTTGTCCTTTCTCTTCTGCAGGAGTCTTTCAGGCTGACTGTGTGGCAATGTACTGCCCCGCCAGCAGCCACTACACGTGCAGGAAAAAACAAAAAAGCTAGCACTAAATGTGCACTACAGCACTAAAAAATTCCAACTGTACTTATTATAAATATGAGATTTTTGGCAAAAAATTGCAATTTCTTGAGCCACCCCGCCACTTCACGGCAAATCTCTGTTGGGGCAGTCCTAACACTAAAATATTTTTATAAAATGTGCCAAACGGCCTCACATATGAAATAGTAGAACTGCTCTTAGCAGCACTCACCTGGTCTATTTCAATCCCGTACCCATGACTGAGTCATGGCTGTGGGCGGGACAGGTCCAAGCAAATGCTGCATGAAGTAAATAGCCTGTGGACAGGGCCTGATGACTGAATGTGAACAGTCACCAATCACCAACTACACGTGCAGGGTCTGACTAGTGTTCCCGCTCTTCTGCGTCCCCACTTCAGACTCGGCTTGCTGCACTCCTACTCCTTTGACTACCACTGCACACTCTAGCTTCCAGCCCCACTACCGCACCACTAGCTGAGATGTGGAGGCCACGCCCCCTCCTGGGTCTGCCCAGGGGTCCCCTCTAAGGTGTGTGTGTGTGACCTGGTTACTATGTGTCTGTGCGTACACACCCTACTCAGCCTTTGGGATTACCTGTTTGCACTCACCCAGCATGGGTTCAGTACTCAGTGGTGCCTGACCAAGTCAGGGGCGCCACATGAGCAGGATGGGGGTATATGAGCAGATGGGGGTATTTGATCAGGATGGGGGTATATGAGCAGGATGTGGGTATATAGCAGGATGGGGCCATATGCCAGGATGGGTTATATAGCAGGATGGGGCCATATGCCAGGATGGTGTATATAGCAGGATGCGGCCATATGCCAGTATATAGCAGGATGCGGCCATATGCCAGCATGATGGTACATAGCAGGATTGGGGCTATACCAGGATGAGGGACATATACTGTATGTACAAGGCAGGAGGATCATTACCAGGCTGGGGTACCTTAGTAGAGAATTTGGGGACATTACCCCCATAACAGTGTCAGCAGCAGATCCTCGCCCCATAACAATGTGTCATGACCACATTTTTTGCTTAAAATGTTATTTTCCTATTTTCCTCCTCTAAAACCAGGTTGCGTCTTATGGTCCGGTGCGTCTTATAATTCGAAAAATACGGTACCAAGCCACCAGGTTACCCCAGATACGGGTTATTATATATTATATCATTGCTCATGATAAAATGAGGCACAAGATGGAGTAATAGTGCCAAGTCCCATTCTAATCACTCGCTATCTTCTACCTTCATGTATTTTACCTGCGGATGTTAATCATGTTACTCTGTTTAGAACAGTAGCACATTGGAAAACACATTGTAAGTCACATTTGCATAAGACGGTGATTAGATCATTGTATGAGTTATGAGAAAACGGATTGTTGGCGTCTAAAGTACAAAAAGATAAAACTAATCATAAGGTCAATATGAGAAGACAGTTGGATGACAGATACCCAGATTTTACTGGCTAAATGACGGCAGTAAAACTACTTGATTACTCCGCTATCAAAGTAAATGCAAATAGATGTGACATGTATCTTGGCATATTATGGATTGTGCAGATAACAATCACTGCCAGGGCCAAATTAGCGCATGAGCCGGGCACAAGCATCTGGGCCCCTGCTAATCTGTGTATGTTAAAGTCTAACTAAACTTTCGGACAACTTTACACTAAAAGCACAGCCGCATTTAACTGAGTATTTTCATGCTGGTGACCTAGTGGTGTGCTGCCCCCTTCACCCTTAACACCAGCAAAATGGAGCCTGAAACAGAACAGATTTTTATCTTATCTATCAGAGTTCAGATAAGATTCCAGCTCCAACTGTCTTCTGTCCCACAAGCTATACAACATGCATATATTATGATAACACCAGTTTTGTTGACATGCCAATAAAATAAATATATGTTTAAAGGGGTTTTCCACTACTAGGACAAGGACATATAAATCAGTATGTGGACATATATACTAGAAGGGGCCTAGGAAGGGGACATATATACAAAAAGGAGGAGATATATATCAGGGAGGGGACAAAAACTAGGATAGGGACATTTAGACCAAAATGGGCCCAGGAGGGTGACATATATACCAAATTGGGACCAAGATGGAACAGATATACCAGGATAGGGACAAATAAACCAGTATGGGGGTATATATAATAGGAGGGGCCCAAGAAGGAGACATGTATACCAGGAAGAAGACAACTAAACCAGGATGGTGACATACATACTAGGAGGGGCCCAGAAAGGAACATATATACCAGGAGGAGGACATATATGCTAGGAAGGGGACAAATAAACCAGGATGGGGACATATATACTAGGAGAGGAACATACATACCAGGTGGGACCCAGGATGGGGACATATATACCAGGAAGGGGAGATATATACCAGGAGGACATATATACCAGGAAGGGCCCAGGATGGAGACCTATTTACCAGGATGGAGACATATATACCAGGATGAGGAAATATATACCAGGAGGAGGACATTTGTACCAGGAGGGGAACATGATGATGATATATACCAGGAGGGGGGACATATATTTACAGTCATATGAAAAAGTTTGCGCACCCCTATTAATGTTAACCTTTTTTCTTTATAACAATTTGGGTTTTTGCAACAGCTATTTCAGTTTCATATATCTAATAACTGATGGACTGACTAATATTTCTGGATTGAAATGAGGTTTATTGTACTAACAGAAAATGTGCAATCCGCATTTAAACAAAATTTGACCGGTGCAAAAGTATGGGCACCTCAACATAAAAGTGACATTAATATTTTGTAGATCCTCCTTTTGCAAAAATAACAGCCTCTAGTCGCTTCCTGTAGCTTTTAATGAGTTCCTGGATCCTGGATGAAGGTATATTTGACCATTCCTGTTTACAAAACAATTCCAGTTCAGTTAAGTTTCATGGTCGCCAAGCATGGACAGCACGCTTCAAATCATCCCACAGATGTTCAATGATATTCAGGTCTGGGGACTGGGATGGCCATTCCAGAACATTGTAATTGTTCCTCTGCATGAATGCCTGAGTAGATTTGGAGCGGTGTTTTGGATCATTGTCTTGTCTTGCTGAAATATCCATCCCCTGCGTAACTTCAACTTCGTCACTGATTCTTGCACATTATTGTCAAGAATCTGCTGATATTGAGTTGAATCCATGCGATCCTCAACTTTAACAAGATTCCCGGTGCCGGCATTGGCCACACAGCCCCAAAGCATGATAGAGCCTCCACCAAATTTTACTGTGGGTAGCAAGTGCTTTTCTTGGAATGCCGTGTTTTTTTGCCTCCATACATAACGCCTTTTTGTATGACCAAACAACTCAATCTTTGTTTCATCAGTCCACAGGACCTTCTTCCAAAATGTAACTGGCTTATCCAAATATGCTTTTGCATACCTCAGGCGACTCTGTTTGTGGCGTGCTTGCAGAAACGGCTTCTTTCACATCCCTCTCCCATACAGCTTGTCCTTGTGCAACGTGCGCTGTATTGTTGACCGATGCACATTGACACCATCTACAGCAAGATGATGATGCAGGTCTTTGGAGGTGGTCTGTGGATTGTCCTTGACTGTTCTCACCATTCTTCTTCTCTGCCTTTCTGATATTTTTCTTGGCCTGCCACTTCTGAGCTTAACAAGATCTGTACCTGTGTTCTTCCATTTCCTTAGTATGTTCCTCACAGTGGAAGCTGACAGTTTAAATCTCTGAGACAACTTTTTGTATCCTTCCCCTGAACAACTATATTGAATAATCTTTGTTGTCAGATCACTTGAGAGTTGTTTTGAGGAGCCCATGATGCCACTCTTCATAGTAGATTCAAATAGGAGAACAACTTGCAAGTGGCCACCTTAAATACCTTTTCTCATGATTGGATACACCTGCCTATGAAGTTCAAAGCTCAATGAGGTTACAAAACCAATTTAGTGCTTTAGTACATCAGAAAAAAGTAATTAGGAGTGTTCAAATCAAGAAATTGATAAGGGTGCCCATACTTTTGCACCGGTCAAATTTTGTTTAAATGCGGATTGCACATTTTCTGTTAGTACAATAAACCTCATTTCAATCCAGAAATATTAGTCAGTCCATCAGTTATTAGATATATGAAACTGAAATAGCTGTTGCAAAAACCCAAATTGTTATAAAGAAAAAAGGTTAACATTAATAGGGGTGCCCAAACTTTTTCATATGACTGTATATATAAACTTGGCTTTTATTGATACAAAACAAATATGGCTGAGAAAAAAACAAGGTTGAAAACATGATTGACAAGAGAACAAGAGTGGATGAAAAAGGTTGATGGACATAATGATTCTGTACTTATCGCCAATGAAGTATCAGGGCACTTAGAATGTATAAAAAGTATATAACAAGGCAGTGTCCGCAGATAATATAATCTAATCCTAAAGCACACAATGTTAAGATGAACTCTTAACCAGAGATCACTAGTTGCCTACTGCCTGGCCGAATTGGTATGGACCAAGTGCATGCGTAAAAGAATTCACACTGGACACAGTCGGATATGAAATCTCTTCTTGGTCACAGTAAAAATGGCACCGAACAGAGCGAGTACAAGCATGCGTCCTCTTGATATAGGCTATGGGCGTACACGAGTTCAGATATGCAAATTTAGTGGGACAGTTCATGGGCTAGCCAATGGGGAGATCTGTGTTGCTGTTGATGGGTGGGTCTGACTTCAGTGGATGAATTCATGATGATGGTGATGAGAGGGACGTCATCTGGTGGATCCATCATGATGGTTTGGTCTGTGATGTCATCGGGGGCCATTTTGGGTTCCTCTGAAAACTGACTGGCTTATGTATAGAGAATTCATTTCATTGAACACACTTCTCACAGTGCTCTATGTCCAGAGGTTAATTAAGTATTTCATCTTATGGCTCTCCTCAACACACAATACCTGGCTGTAGAGTCTCACCTTAAAGGTAATATGGCAGTAAGTTAATATTATACAGAGGGGCTGAGTGTCACTCAACTGAAAACTCTATGTGTATAATATCTGGTGGGTGCTATTAGACCTACATAATGAAGGTTTCAGCTCACCCATATGAAGTCTCCAAGGCAAGGATGGATGCCCGCAGTCCCCCGGACAGGCCGGTCCGTGATTCAGAGTAGATATGGAAGGAAAAAGGGTTTGGGACTCAGCACCAATGCAGTAATATAAAACTTGGAACTTCATTAGAAAATCTAAAACGAAGGTACACAGGTCATCCAAAAAATCGCCATGCGATTTGCCTAGCGGCTTTACGCATTTCGGACAAACAGGGGAAATTAAAAGCAGTCCTTAGTCATAAGCTTATGACTAAGGACTGCTTTTAATTTCCCGTTTGTCCGAAACGCGTAAAGCCGCTAGGCAAATCGCATGGCGATTTTTTGGATGACCTGTGTACCTTCGTTTTAGATTTTCTAATAAAGTTCCAAGTTTTATATTACTGCTATTAGACCTACACCTGTTCATTGGTTACCTGTGCTGAGCCATATCGCACCCACATACCTGAGAAGACAAAGGCTTCTATTTAAAGAATACAGTAAAGTAGTGACTAATGAAAAACGTCCAATATATCAAAATATTAGAGATATTACAAAACAACGCTTGAAATCAAGACACCCACCCATCCGAACTGCAATCACCTTGCATGAACAAGACTTCAATTTAGAGGAGAAATGGCAAGAACTTTGGGTCAGTGTAGTAGACGGCGAGCTCCATGTGTTCCCTAACTTACAAAACCCTTCACCAGGCTTCAATCTACCAAGGAAAACATGGGTTAAGCGGGCTTTACACGCTACGATTTCGCTACAGCAATCTCGTTGGGATCACGGATTTTGTGACGCACATCCGGCCGCTGTAGCGATGTCGTAGCGTGTGACTTCTAGGAGCAATTTTGGATCGTTGCAAAAACGTCCAAAATCTCTCCTCACTGACATGGGGGTCCGCTGCCAGTTATCGCTGCTGTCGCTGGGGCGAAGTTGATTCTCGTCCCTGCGGCAGCATGCATCGCTACGTGTGACGTCGCAGGAACGAGGATCATCTCCTTACCTGCCTGCGGCCACAATGCGGAAGGAAGGAGGTGGGTGGGATGTTATGTCCCGCTCATCTCCGCCCCACCGCTTTCATTGGGCGGCCGATTTGTGACGTCGCTGTGACGCCGAACGGACCGCCCCCTTAGAAAGGAGGCGGTTCGCCGGTCACAACGATGTCAAAGGGCAGGTAAGTACGTGTGACGGGGGTGCGCGATTTTGTGCGCGACGGGCAGCGATATGCCCGTCGCGCACAAACGATGGGGACGGGTCTCATGCTAGCGATATCGGGCCGGATATCGCAGCATGTAAAGCCACCCTTACTCTAAATCGTATCAGAAAAAACTCTGGCGTCTGTGCAGATCTTATGTATAAGAGGGGAAAATTTGACTCCCCTACTTGTGACTGTAGAGCAAACCGTCAAACTATCCAGCACATTGTTGAGGTGTGCCCCTTTAGATCCTACCATGGTGACAAGAATGATTTCTATACTGTAAATGATAATGCTATTGCATACATAGAAAATCTTGATATTCAACTTTGATTTTTAACCTTTTGATATTTTTCAATCGTATATTGCCTGGTGTTTATTTTTATAAGATGGTAAGATATACGTTCATACAATTAAATAAATACAGAGGGGCAGTGTGAGTGGGGGGACATTATACAGAGGGGCAGTGTGTGTGGTGGAATTTAAACAGAGAAGCTGTGTGTGTGGAAGATATTATACAGAGGGGCAGTGTGTGTGTGGGGCATATTATACAGAGAGGTAGTGTGTGGGGGGATATTATACAGACAGGCACTGTATATGGGAGAGATATACAGCAGAGCAGTGTGTGTGGGGATATTATACAGAGGGGCAGTGTATGGTGGGGGATATTATATAGACAGGTAGTGTGTATTGGAGAGATATTTTACAGGGGGCAGTGTGTATGGTAGGGATATTATACAGAGGGGTAGTGTGTGGGGATATTATACAAAGGGGCAGTGTGTATGGGGGATATTACACAGACAAACAATGTGTATGGGAGACATATTATACAGAGGGGCAGTGTATATGGAGATATATTATACAGAGTGGTAGTGTATTGTATGTGGGGGGTGTCCCGAAATGGGGAGTAGGAAGTGGACGTTACAGCCCCCCTTTCCACCACCCGACAGACTAAGCATTTGACGCGCTCTCTAGCGCCCCTCTTATAGTCAGTCCAATTATGGAATTGCCCGACAATAAGCAAGGAGGCCGCTATTCTACTATGCCGATGATTGAAGGGCTCCCGGTGAGAGTAAGGTATATATTGCAGACAGAATATATCTAAACCTCCCCCAGATCTCACTGGTTGCCCCACAATGATCCTTGGTATAAACTCACTGCCACCAATCGATTACGATAACTATTATGCCGAGCACACAGACGTGGAATTCAGGATCGAGATAACAGAACAGCCCAAGATTAAATTATAGATATTATTCGGCCTAAGGTACGCTAGAAACTACAATATATACAATATGGAATTTACAGAATATATATGTATATATATATATATATATATATATATATATATAGGTCAGAGTACATTTACAGGTAAGTTATGGATCACAAGCAGGCATACATATCAAGCAGTTACCTTATGCGTCTGGCTACAGGGGGGGCGCCGTTCGACCAGGGTTTCATGGACTTCCTCACATGTGTATCGGACACATGGCCCCCGAGTAAAGACAAGCCAAGAAGCCTACATTGTCTTTATCAAAATGGCTCAATCCATGTCCCCTCCCCTTTTGGTGACCTCGCAGGGGTGTACTGCCCCACCCCTGGCTTGAGTCTAAAATAATATCCCAAAGTGAATATGATCCGCAACTCCGGACTGGGAGGTCCAATCGGGACGGTTCTGGTGTCATCAGATCAGTCTGTGTCCCCTCTGCATACTGAGTCCAAGCACGACTCCTCTACCGGACTCCTACTCGCAGTTCTCTGTATCTCGCCGCTCCAGGGCGCGACAAAGAATTCGAGGGTATGCAAAGGCGCAGCTTGAAGTCCCGATTTTAACGATGTAGTGGGTGTATGACTCAGACGCACGGTAATATCATAACTGTGTATAACGTTACGGAGCCAGGAATATGAACTCCTGCTGGGATAGAGCGTCCTGGATGTCTTTTGAAGCTTCCATTGTTCTTCTAGTTTCCCATCCACTCCCTTTGATGAATGGACATAACCCCCAGGGGGTTCTTCCTCTGGCTAGGCTGTGTAATTGGATTCGACACCTTCCCAGATGCTGAGCATCTGAGGGGAATCTCTGTGTGTGCAGGGAGGGGGGTGTATGTGTGGGACCAGCTGGCTGACATGAATAACTGTTATAATCATCAAGCATAATCCTCACAGGGGGATATTATACAAAGGGGCAATGTGTGTTTGGGGTATTATATAGTGGGGCAGTGTTGTGAACACATTTGTACTGGGTTCCAGTTTGGGGCTCCCTCTTGTGGCCAGTGCTAGTAGTAGAGTTAGTCTGCTTAACAGATGTCAGTTAGCTGATGATGATTGGAAATCAGGCTGCTCAGACTGGGCCTATATAACTGAGTAGTGTTCTCTTGGTCTGGGCCGGTGATCAATGTTGTCTCCTGTGCTGCTGTGGACATTCTGGAGCCTGCCCTATCTTCTGTTTCCACCTGGACTCCTTGCAGATAGGTTTTGTCTTTGTACTATTTGCTGGTTTGTTTCCATTTTCTTGTTGTTTTTATTTCTGTGGTATTAAGGCTTGTTTCCTGGTTTCTGTTTGTGTGGAGTTCTGGGTGGAGTTGAATTATTCCCTGCTGGGAATGTCTGTGTACCAAGCTCCATATTCTGCAATGTATTTTTGTCATGCTTGATATTTATTTCAGTCCTTCCTCTATATTAGTGTTTTGCTTGGATCCCTGTAACACCAAAGTACTGATATAGTGGGGGAGAGATTGTGTGTTCTCAGTTTTTTCATATCAGGTGTGTTATTTTTTTTGTTAGGGTTTTGCGTGGCTGCAGACAGTGCTCTTTTCTGTCCTTTCCTATATAGATAGTTTGGGCCTCATCTTTGCTGAATCTGTTCTCTACCTGTGTACTGTATTTCATCTTGTATCACCGGCTTTAAATGTTTGGGGGCTACCTATAATCTTTGGGGAACTGTTCCGAGGCAGATTAGCTTTCCTTGTTTTTCTCTCTTTAGGAACAAATAGCTCTCCGGCTGTGTCAAGGCAACCAGGTCATCGTAGGCTCGTCGCACGGCTACTTCTAGTTGTGTTGTCAGTTAGAGGTCTGCAGTCAGCTGAGTTTCCAACCAGTCTGGTGATTCTCTGGGTTTCTTAGTTTCTACTCCTTTGATCCTCCTCGATCACTGAATAATAACAGATGGAGGGATGGAAGAGGGAGGGCAGAGATGTCAGTCGGAGAGTAGAAGTTGAGCAGTGAGGCAGCGGTGACAGGACAGGTCCCGCTGTGGAGCTGGGCTTCTGTACCCGTCCCAGGTGCCAGACGTTGGTCTGGCCAGAAGGATCTGGAAACCTGGTCGCAGGGAGTAGTGACAGGGGGCACGGTGCTGCTACAGAGAGAAGGCCGTCTGCCTTGTGCTACCTGCCTTGGGCAGGGGCCAGGGCACGACAGGGTACGCGGACCCTAGGCTTGGAGGAAGCTTCACACAGCCAAGTAATTTACCCAACGGGAACAGAGTCTTCAGGAACCGTTCCCCACCCGCTCCAGAATCGGGGTACTAGCGCAACGATGGGGATAGGACTTCCCACAACCGTCCAGAAAATCCCAAGCGTGAACCTTGAGAGCAAGTTCACCCTGCTAGCCACGCAGGTGAGCGGGACCCGAATCACTTCATGTGAGAGGGATCCACACGTAGGACACACAGTGCCAAGGGACAAGGCTTCAGACCAACCTGCAACACCAAGAGGACACGGACCCAGCGTACTTGCTGAAAGAGAGCAGGATACTCAAGAGTTTGGTTTATCTGGTGTCAGCGTCAGTGACATTGGACTTTGTGAGTACCCAATATCGCTTTTCACCCGAATGGTCCCCCACTCCAGCCATCACCGGATCCCGGGACACCACTCCCCCTGCCCACGGAGGGGTTAACAGCTCGAGCTGCCACACACACCATCGTCCCCGGGTTCTCCCCAAACGGCAGTGGTGGTCCCTCACGTTACCACGCACCGTGGGTGGTGTCGCGAACATTACAATCAACCACCCTTTTTTATTCCGGGGTAGCCGTGCGACCCCGCCTTGGATCCGGAGACCCCTTGAGCCATTGCAGATCCGTGTCCGAGCAGCCCGTCGGCTGTGGCGGGGGCGGCACACCTGCATCAGACTACGTTGATTTTACCATAAATTTATTTGGGATCCATTTCGGATCCAAAAAAGGCGGCTGATTTGTGTTAGGGAGGGAATCAGTGATTGGCTGCAGTGGTCAGTTGCAGTGTGGACATGATAGCGGGGTCCAGGTGAATGAGGACGTGTGGTGACCACTAGGGTAGTCCAGTGGGGGTGGCGTACAGTTACCCCTCCTTTAATTCATGCTTCATAGTAAATATATCTATAATGGTCACTATAAATAGCTGCAATAATCAGCACAGCCTTACTGAGCATTGTCTGCTTTTTGCTTTCCCCAATACTATGTGGGCAGGAGGTTAGACGCCTGTGACCCTCCACCTTCTGTGCAGGGCTCGGGTCGGTTCCTGCGGTCAGCAGCACACAGTGCCAGTACTGGCAAGGCACAGCACTCGGCTTCAGCACCGCGGACAGCGCATGCGTCACGCGCTCACACTCTCCTGGCGTGATCCCCCCTAACCACGCCCCTTAGCAACGACTGAGCGGCCTCATCCAGCCGGCTGTCAGGGCCGGTGACGTCACGTAGTCATGTGTCCCCCGACCCACGTGGTGAGGTGAAAGCGTGCGTCCCCCCGCTCCGCCCTCTCCCGGTCAGTGGGAGCCTTCCCAGCGGCTGAGGAGGACGGAGCTGTCCATGACCGCGGCGCCCGCTGCTGAGCCATGATACGCCATGAAGGCAGGAGGGCAACAGCCAGCAGGAAGGCGTCTCTGGACGGGCTGGACGAGATGGAGGGCAGGAGCAGATTCCCGGTCGGCAAGTGCCTGCTCAGGGGGGAGACCTCCCGGACCACCACGGAGTCCGAAGTGTTCGATGACGGCACCAACACTTTCTTCTGGTGAGAGCCGCCTGCACTGCTGGGGGGGGCTGCGCCGGGCAACCTGTGGCGTGACTTGTACTACTACGCCCAGCATTCTCGGTGGGGGCTCCGGGGGCTTAGGCCTGCCCTCACACAGTGCCTCTCCGATAATGTCAGCAGACACTGACAACGTGTTTTATTCTGGGGGTTCTCAGTAGTGGGAAACTACAACTCCCAGCATGCCCCAGGCTTCACAGCAGGAGAGCAACAGGTCTGAGAGATTGTAACACATGCAATAGCAGGACCTGAGGCCAAGAGGGGGGCCACCCCAAAGTGATGGGTGCAGGAACTGAGGCCAAGAGGGGGGCCACCCCAAAGTGATGGGTGCAGGAACTGAGGCCAAGAGGGGGGCCACCCCAAAGTGATGGGTGCAGGAACTGAGGCCAAGAGGGGGGCCACCCCAAAGTGATGGGTGCAGGACCTGAGGCCAAGAGGGGGGCCACCCCAAAGTGATGGGTGCAGGACCTGAGGCCAAGAGGGGGGCCACCCCAAAGTGATGGGTGCAGGAACTGAGGCCAAGAGGGGGGCCACCCCAAAGTGATGGGTGCAGGGCTAGTAATGGGGGCTGCAGGGGCTTCACTGATGAATGGCGGCTTTATGACGAGTGCTCAGTGATGTCCCCATTGTTACTAGTGACCCTCAGGGACCTGTGCTGGGTGGTCCCTGGGGGATGACAAGCTCCTACCCTCTTGTATCAGCTGAGGATAGAAGGGGGGGGACACTCCGAGACCACTCAATCCTTGGACAAACACAACTTTACTTTTTGAGTCTGTGGTATTCAAGTCAGTTCCTATATATTATTTTTTTTGGGGGGCGGCAGAAGATGTATTTTGATAAAATAATGTGTATGATCCCATGTAGTGTGCGTGCACATGAGAGCAGATTTGCTGCACCTACTAATTGTGCCTAAACTGGGTTACGCGGCGGGGGTCTCCCCCTTGGGTTACGCGGCGGGGGTCTCCCCCTTGGGTTACGCGGCGGGGGTCTCCCCCTTGGGTTACGCGGCGGGGGTCTCCCCCTTGGTTTGTGCGGCGGGGGCTCACGCCTGGGTCTGCCTGTTTATAGCATTTTGAAACTACCTGGCACCCTCTCTGAGTCACAGTTCTGTGTATGGAGAGTGGTGACTGTAACCTCGTACCCTGCTCTGACTGACAGCTGGTTCTAATGCTGAGCTGCTGACTCCAGACACAGTGCCAGGTGGGTTCAGTCACCCCTCTGTCTCAATGACTGGAAGCCGAAAGCTGCTGGGAAGATTAAAGTTAATTTCCTCCTCGCAGCCGGGTGCTGTGCAGGTGCCGGGCAGGTTCATAAGGTTATTAGGCAGCGCTCACATCAGCGATATTTTTCTGCAAACCGGATCCGGCACAAATGCACTTCAGCTTAATTAATCTCCAAAAGAATCGCGACAAGATGCAGTGACATGCGGCCACGTATGATGCACACAACCGCATGTGACTGCATCTTGCTGTGACTCCACTGGAAATTAACCAAAACACATCTGTGATGGATCCGGTTTTGCGGCAAAATACCGCTGATGTGAGCGCAGCCTTAACCGGCAAATTAACCCCCATATCTGCAGGTTAATAGCATTTTTTCACACGACTGTTTCCCTTTAAAATTTAAAATGTTATTTTCATCTTTTACATTTCAAAATGTAGCAAAAAAGGAAAATGGCCGATGCAAAAGTTTGGGCACCCTGCATGGTTAGTGCCTTGTAGCACCCCCTTTGTCCAAGTATCACAGCTTGTAAACACTTTTTGTAGAAGTCAAGAGTCTTTGTCAATTTTTGTTTGAGCGATTTTCATCCATTCATTCTTGGAATGTCTTCCAGTTCGGTGAGATTCCTGGCTCGTCTTACATGCACTGCTTTTTTTGAGGTCTAGCCACAAAATTTCAATGATCAAATTAGGGGACTGTGAGTGCCATTGTAAAACCTTCATATTGTGCTTTGTGAGGTCGTCTGTTGTGGATTTTGTTGTGGTTTACGATCATTGTCCATTTATAGAAGCCATCCTCTTTCCAACTTCAGCTTTTTTACAGTGTGTTATGTTTGCATCACGAATTTGTTGAAATTTCATTGATTCCATTCTTCCCTCCACCTATGAAATGTTCGCCGTGCCATTGGCTAAAACAAACCAAACGCATGATTGATCCACCTCCATGCTTAATGGTTGGCGAGATGTTTTTTTCCTGAAATTCTGTTGCTTTTTTTTTTTTTTTGTTATCTCCACACAAACCTTTTGATCATTGTGGCCAAAGAGTTATATTTTAACCTCATCGGTCCACGTGACTTATTTCCAAGATGCATCAGTCTTGTTTAGATGTCCTTTTGCATACTTCTGAAGCTGAATTTTATGGTGAGGATGCCGGAGAGGTTTTTTTTCTAATGACTCTTCGTGAAAGCCATATTTGTGCAGGTGTCTCTGAACAATGTAGCACAACTTCAGAGTTTGCTAAATCTTCCTAAAGGTCTTTTGTAATCAAGCAGGGGCTCTGAATGGTCTCTAGCAGTCCTACGAGCAGCTCTGAGAAATTTTACTTAGTCTTCCAGACCTTATCTTCATCTTCAATGTTGCTGTTAACTGCCATTTCTTAATTAGATTTTGAACATTTTCAGAGTGCTAGGCAGCGGCTTAGAAGAACCTATGGCTGCTGTTTTTTGGCATAAGGTCAGAGGAGGTTGGGTTTTTATAAAGATGGGAAATTTGCATTACCTTTCCATTCCTAACAATGCTATTTTTTTTTTTTTGTGTCAAATACAAAGAACGTGTCATCTTTAACTTTACGCCTTTTAGAGATCATTTAATCTTCAACTTTAACTGTTCACAATAACAGCTATTTTGACCAACCATCCTAAGCTGTCCATATGGACATGCAAGTAGGAAGCTGAGTAAAATGTTACCTTGATATCTGCGATCCAAAGTCTTATTCCAGAAAGATCCATGTTTTTCTTATATTTAAATTACGTCTTCCAGGCTATGGGGAGAATACAGCCTGTAAGATACCTCTCTCCAGGCATAATATTAAATGGAGGATAACTCTGCCTCCAGATAGGAAGCGTTACCAGTGTGAGACAAGTAACTGATACAGAAGAGGAGGAATGAACTTTGTCTTTTTTGCAATCGTTTCTTGCAGCTCTCACAGCTCTGCTTTACACCGTGTACAGAATTATTGGGCAAATGAGTATTTTGATCACTTGATCATTTTTATACATGTTGTCCTACTCCAAGCTGTATAGGCTTGAGAGCCAACTACCAATTAAGTAAATAATGTAATGTGCATGTCTGTAATGAGGAGGGGTGCGGTGTAATGAATGACATCAACGCCCTATATAAGGTGGGCTTAATTATTAGGCAACTTCCTTTCCTTTGGCAAAATGGGTCAGAAGAGAGATTTGACGGGCTCTGAAAAGTCCAAAATTGTGAGATGTCTTGCAGAGAGATGCAGTAGTCTGGAAATTGCCAAACTTTTGAAGCGTAATCACCGAACAATCAAGCATTTCATGGCAAATAGCCAACAGGGTCGGAAGAAGCGTGTTGGGCTAAAAAAGGTGCAAAATAACTGCCCATGAATTGAGGAAAATCAAGCGTGAGGCTGCCAAGATGCCATTTGCCACCAGTTAGGCCATATTTCAGAGCTGCAATGTTACTGGAGTATCAAAAAGCACAAGGTGTGCCATACTCAGGGACATGGCCAAGGTAAGGATGGCTGAAAAACAACCACCTTTGAACAGGAAACATAAGATAAAACGTCAAGACTGGGCCGAGAAATATCTGAAGACTGATTTTTCAAAGGTTTTATGGACTGATGAAATGAGTGACTCTTGATGGGCCAGAGGCTGGATCAGTAAAGGGCAGAGAGCTCCACTCCACCTCAGACGCCAGCAAGGTGGAGGTGGGGCACTTGTATGGGCTTGTATCCTCAAAGATGAACTTGTGGGACCTTTTCAGGTTGAGGATGGAGTGAAGCTCAACTCCCAGACCTACTGCCAGTTTCTGGAAGACAACTTCTTTAAGCAGTGGTACAGGAAGAAGTCGGTATCGTTCAAGAAAAACATGATTTTCATGCAGGACAATGCTCCATCACATGCATCCAACTACTCCACAGCGTGGCTGGCCAGTAAAGGTCTAAAAGATGAAAAAATAATGACATGCCCCCCTTGTTCACCTGCCCTAAACCCCATAGAGAAACTGTGGTCCCTCATAAAATGTAAGATCTACAGGGAGGGAAAACAGTGCACCTCTCGGAAGAGTGTCTGGGAGACTGTGGTGGCTGCTGCACGCAATGTTGATCGTAAACAGATCAAGCAACTGACAGAATCTATGGATGGTAGGCTGCTGAGTGTCATCATAAAGAAAGGTGGCTATATTGGTCACTCATTTTTTGGGGGTTTTGTTTTTGCTTGTCATAAATGTTTATTTCCAAATTGTGTGCAGTTATATTGGTTTACCTGGTGAAAATAAACAAGTGAGATGGGAATATATTTGGTTTTTATTAAGTTGCTTAATAATTCTGCACAGTAATAGTTACCTGCTCAAACAGATATCCTCCTAAGATAGCCAAATCTAAAAAACCCCACTCCAACTTCCAAAAACATTAAGCTTTGATATTTATGAGTCTTTTGGGTTGATTGAGAACATAGTTGTTGATCAATAATAAAAAAATCCTCTAAAATACAACTTGCCTAATAATTATGCACAGTGTATTGTAACAATATTGCACACTGGCTGCCTGTGAGATGGAGGCTGAAGCTGAGAAGACCCTGCAGATGTCAGTTCCAATCACACACAGCTCTGCAGAGAGAGCAGAGAGCGGCCATCACACATCACACTTCTCTGGAGGCAAAGTTATCTTTAAGTTAACATCCTCTCGTATAGTCTGGAAGAGATGATATAAAGTGGTTAAACGGGGATTTATCCACAAAAAGGCTTCTGATATGTGACCTACAGATATGGCTTTTTTCAGCAGTCTATAACATGAATGCCCATATAGATAGGTGAAATCTGGTGACTGATTCCCTTTTAAGATCTTGGAAATTGTGAATGAAGACTTTCCTTCATCCACTCAAGGGTATGTGCTGACAACCTCAGCTTTAGGAGGGGTCTCTTCATAACCCACCTGAAAATACGCCTTCAAAACGGCCAAAAGATTACATGTTTTCATTTCCCTGTAAGGACCATGCACTGTTCACATGTTGAGTCTCTTAAAGAGGTGGCTCACCCCTTTTCATACTGACCACATCGGTGATTATGATGAGAAACAAGATTTCTCTGAAATACCTTGTGCTGCTAATAGTGCCTGTGTGTGGTGCTCCTGCGGTCCGCTCACCCCCTTCGTGTGTCTTTTAACCACTTCTGTTTTACAAAGATGCTGAGTGTTGAATAGATGTGCTCACCAGTCTGCCATCTTCCTCTTGGAAAAGTACACAAACTAAAGTCTTCGGGGAGCTCCAAAAAAGATAGAAAACACCTGGTATCTTTTGTACTGTTTTTAGAAGTGCAAATTTCCTGTCGGCACTGACGGCTGAGAGCGGCGGACGCTGGTAACGAAGGTAAATATCGGGTAACCAAGGACAGGGCTTCTTGGTTACCCGATGTTTACATTGGTTACCAGCCTCTGCAGAAGCCGGCTCCTGCTGCCTGCACATTTAGTTGTTGCTCTGTCGCTGTCACACACAGCGATGTGTGCTTCACAGCAGGACAGCAACAACTAAAAAATGGCCCAGGACATTCAGCAACAACCAACGACCTCACAGCAGGGGCCAGGTTGTTGCTGGATGTCACACACAGCGACATCGCTAGCAAGTTGTGCCTCAGCAGCGATGTTGCTAGTGATGTTGCTTAGTGCGACGTGGCCTTTACAAGTCAGTAAAGCAAATAAAAGGCAGATAAAATTGTGACCTTGAAATCTGTAATCAATAGTGTCCTGTGACTGCAGAATGCGGGTACACTGAATCTATTCAAAGTGTTATGTGGTGTCGGTGTGTATAATATTTATTATTAATCATTAGAATTAATATCTATCCACAAGTGAGTACACCCCTCACATTTTTGTAAATATTTACTGTAATCTTTTTATGGTACAACACTTGGCATCGGATACTGTGATACAATGTACAGTAGTCAGTGTGCAGCTTGTATAACAGTGTCAATTTTGTGTGACCTCCAAATAACTCAACACACAGCCATTTTTGTCTAAACCTCTGACAACAAAAGTGAGTACACCCCATAAGTGAAAATGGACAAATTATGCCCAATTAGCCATTTTCACACCCCGGTGTCATGTGACTCATTAGTGTTTTAAAGTCTCGGCTGTAAATGGGGGACACGTGTGTTACATTTGGTGTTATCAATCAAACTCATTCATACTGGTCACTGGAAGTCCAACATGGCTCCTCATGACAATGAGTTCTGACGATCTGAAAAAAATAATTGTTGCTCTACATAGAGATGGCCTAGGTTATAACAAGATTCCCAACACCCTGAAACTGAACTGCAGCGTGGTGGCCAAGACCATACAATGATTTAACCAGACAGGTTCCACGCATAACAGACCTTGCCATGGTCGACCAAAGGAGTTTAGCGGATGTGCTCATATCCAGTGACCTCTTCTAAAGATGATGCACAAGAAAACCCACAGTTTGCTGAAGACAAGCAGACTAAGGCCATGGATTACTGGATCCACGTGCTGTGGTCTGATGAGACCAAGATAAACTTATTTGGTTCATATGGTGTCAGTGTGTGTGGCGGCAACTAGCTGAGGAATACAAGGACAAGTGTGTCCTGCCTACAGTTATCCATGGTGGTGGGAATGTAATTGTTTGCGTAGGTATGACTGCTGCCAGCAACAAGTAATGTGACATACTGAAGCAGAACATGATCCCCTCTCTTCAGAAATTGGGCCGCAGGGCAGTATTCAAACACACCTAGGTAAAGACTGCCTTGCTAAAGAAACTGAAGGTAAAGGTGCTGGACTGGCCACGCGTCTCCAGAGAGAAACCCTATTGAGCATCTTTGGGGCCTCCCCAAACAGAGGATGGAAGAGCGCAAAGTCTTTAACATCCACCAGCTCCATGATGTTGTCATGGAGGATGGAAGAGGAACTAGCGGCTCCTGTGAAGCGCTGGTGAACTCAATGAGTTAGGGTAAGTTCACACTTCCATTGTTTTGCTTCCGTCAGGTCCGTTGTTTTTTACATGGCAACGGATGTGTTATTTCACAGGATTCCGTTCACAGGAATCATGTGAAAAAACTGATCCATCGCGTCCGTTACATCCGCTGTGCGTCCGTTTTTTGACGGATCCGTGGTGATCCGTTTGTGTTTGGGACAGCCCAATGGGTGTACCAAACCTGCTGGGCATGCTCAGTAGAGCATGACGGAATCCAGCACCATAGACATCCATTATAGCTTTTGACGGATGGCGACGGACACCTGCGGAGTCCGTTTGTTTGACGCTCCAAAAATGTTACATTCAGCGTTGCTCCCGCCTGACGGTCAGTCAGTAAATGACTGATCATGAGTCACAATCCGTCGCTAATAGAAGTCTATGGGGAAAAACTGATTCCTGTAAAATATTTTGCAGGATATCGTAATTCCTCAAGGCGACGGATTGTGACTGATGCAAAACAACGGAAATGTGAACTTACCCTTTATTAAGGCAGAGGTAGAAAATAATGGTGGCTGCAAAAAATATTCGCACTTTGTGCACAATTTGGCCATTTTCACTTAATGGTGTACTCGCTTTTGTTGCCAGCAGTTAAGATATTAATGGCTGTGTTGTTATTTAGAGGACACAATATTACTGTTATACAAGCTGTACACTGACTATTTTGTATTGTATCAAAGTGTTATATCATCAGTGTTGTACCATGAAAAAAAGAAAAAAAATACAAAAATGTGAGGGGTCCTGTAGACATCAGTAAAATTATTTCCTAATATCCGACATAAATGGGATCGTCCCTGGCAATATAGTCGGGTCTCTGCAAAAAACTGCATGGCCGTGTGTCGGGCACAGTTTACAAAGCTTTGTCTAGTTTTTTATTTTTATTGAGTTTTAAAAATTTGTAGTTTGACGTTTGCACTGTGCCAGATCCAAGACTCAGCGAGTATTTCTGAAATTTTTTAGTTTTTTTTTTGTTTTGTTATTTTAATGAATATGCTGTACTCTTATAGGAGACTTATAAAGTCTTGCATACACATTGGCTTTTTTTATGAGCCCTGCTGGGCTTTTGCTAAGACGCCCCCATGTAATTTTTTTCAGTATTTTCCTGCGCTTTTTACACATTCAAATTAATAAGAACAAAAGTGCTGCTAAAAAAATAATCACTCCTTGTATGGAGCGGTTTTTCCTATCAATACTCTGGTTTTTGGTGCAGAATAAAAATACAGCTGCAAAATCTCCTATACTTGGATGTAATAATTCTACAGTCCGCCCAACTTGTGGGACATTTTTAGGTTGTATGTCGCAAATATCCACATTCTGATGAACTACAACTCCTTTGATTGCTGTGAATGATGGGAATTGTCAGTTGATTGTCTGGAAAGCTTCCTCTGGGGATTAGTCTTACATTATTCATGTGTACACAATGTGCAGGAGATGGTAAAGGCTTAGACCTGTGGGAATACTTTCTCTTCATGACAATGGATGTGTATATGATTTCCGCTTCAATAAACCTGTACATTAGGAGCCACTTAAATGGATGTATTGGGCTCTGGTAATGCGGCTGTCATTGCTTTTTCTTTTCAGGATGTATGTTAGACCAGTGGTCATTATTTTTTCTTATTGATGTGTAATTGGTTTGCTACGTCTCCATTTTTTTATTTTTTGTTGTATAGTTTGCCATTCTGTGTCAAAAAGCAATAAATAACTGGTGAACTCTACAGCCCAACCTTCCAAATGGAGCCGTCCAATGACCCCAGGTATGGCCGGGGTACAATGACCCTCAGGTATGGCCGGGGTACAATGACCCCCAGGTATGGCCGGGGTACAATGACCCCCAGGTATGGCCGGGGCACGCTACTCACATATTTATATTTTCATTTAACAGTGAGGTTTAAGCCACAGCTGTAGACCAGTGGTGGGGAATTTTTTTGCTGCCAAGTTCATTTAGATATTGATAACGTGATTTGCTGTCTGTACAAAATCAACTTAAGAACTACCCTGGTATATTTGGTCAAACGAGTCACTCCTAATGTGACGGCTAGAGACGATTCTCTTTGGAGAGGTGTGTGATGTTGGGTTGTATCAGTGGTGTTGCTACTCCCAACTGCAATTTCCAGTTTGTGTTTGTCTGGAGCACAGTCAACTGAGATGAGTTTTGTAAAGAACTGGTCGCAGCAGTAAATTGTACAAAACACCAATGTATATTGCACAGCATGTCTCCCCATAGTGGAAAATTAATCACGGCTTATGTAACACTTAAAACTTAAGCAGTGGTAGGTCTGCAGTATATACGTCAAATGGGAGACTGAGACTGCTGTATATACATCAAATGGGAGACTGAGGCTGATGTATATACATCAAATGGGAGACTGAGGCTGCTGTATATACATCAAATGGGAGACTGAGGCTGCTGTATATACATCAAATGGGAGACTGAGGCTGTTGTGTATACATCAAATGGGAGACTGAGGCTGCTGTATATACATCAAATGGGAGACTGAGGCTGCTGTATATACATCAAATGGGAGACCCCGGGACTGCTGTGTATACATCAAATGGGAGACTGAGACTGTTGTGTATACATCAAATGGGTGACCCCGGGACTGCTGTGTATGCATCACGTGAGAGACCCCGGGACTGCTGTGTATGCATCACGTGAGAGACCCCGGGACTGCTGTGTATGCATCACGTGAGAGACCCCGGGACTGCTGTGTATGCATCACGTGGGAGACCCCGGGACTGCTGTGTATGCATCACGTAGGAGACCCCGGGACTGCTGTGTATGCATCACGTAGGAGACCCCGGGACTGCTGTGTATGCATCACGTAGGAGACCCCGGGACTGCTGTGTATGCATCACGTAGGAGATGATTGATGATGATGAGTTGATTGGCATTAAACCATACATTCCATTCCATTTGGATACTTTCTCTAGTCCCTTCCACGACAGCATAGGAGGTTGTCTCTCCACGCCCTAATTGGGACAGGAAGTTCAAGAGGTTTAAAAGGACCCTCCCACCTCCCATAGCCAGTGTCTTTCCTGTCCCCATGGGGCATGGAGAGGTTTTGTTTTTTCTCCTATGCTGTGGTGGCCGGCGAACTGCAGTATATTTTTTTTTTTTTTCCCCCCTATTACCTTCAGCCGGACGGCATCGGTCGGGCCTTCACCGCTCCTCCCTTGCTGTTCCCTCACGCTGTGGGGGACCGCTGCTCCAGCCTTCCGGATCCTCCTGAGGGGTGATGCAGGCTGTTGAGCTCCCCGGCCGGCGTCCTCCCTGAGCCGCCGGCCGCCTCCCGCATGCACGCTGCCGGAGCGATCCGGAAGTGCTCCCGGAGGCGGGACTTCTGGTCTTGCGGACTTCCGGTCGAGCGCTTCCGGTTTGCGGAGGCAGCGTGGAGGCACGCCGACTGCGACTCGACCTGCCCAGGACCGGATGCGGGAGGCGGGGAAACGTGCACCGTCACTGGGGAGGCAGGCCCTTGTCCATAAGGGCTGCCACGAAGACATCAGATCATGGTAAGACCGTGCTCCCTGTCATGTCTTCCGCTGCAGCTGCCTCTGCAGAACCCAGTGTGCCCCCTGCTACTGTGAGTATGGAGGGGACTGGTCCCTCGGACATAGGTCTCATCAGTGATTATGGCTCTCTGCTCTGTGTTTTCTAGGAGGACAAGGCCACCAAGAAAACTGACAGAAATGAGAAATCAGAGAAGCCTGAGAAGTCAGAAAAAACTGACAAGTCCGATAAGCCTGATAGACCTGACAGAGTGGACAAAATTAAAAAATGTCCCATCTGTATAAAGAAGCTCCCTGCAGTATGGGATAAAAAGCTTTGCCAGCAATGTACGGACCAGGTTATTAGGGCCGAACAACCATCTCTGATAGATGAGTTGCGGTCCATGATGAAACAGGAGATTAGGGCCTCACTGGCTTCTCTCCCTGTGCCTGGCCCTGTGCCTGGCCCTGTGCCTGGCCCTGTGCCTGGCCCTGTGCCTGGCCCTGTGCCTGGCCCTGTGCCTGGCCCTGTGCCTGGCCCTGTGCCTGGCCCTGCTCCTGGCCCTGCTCCTGGCCCTGCTCCTGGCCCTGCTCCTGGCCCTGCTCCTGGACCCTCTCCTCCAAAAAAGAGGAGACTCCAGTCGACCCCTTCTGATCAGGAGGACGCTGATTCCACCTCTGAGGGTCCTGATGAAGGATTTCCACCTGGGGGGTCTGACCAGTCCTTTCTTTTTCACTCAGAAGAGTTGGGGGATCTTATTGAGGCAGTTCGGAGCACTATGGGTTTAGAGGAAGTGCAGTCTCTTCCTTCAATCCAGGACGAAATGTTTGCTGGCCTGAAGTCAGTCAAACAGTTGGGATTCCCAGTTCATGCCAATATATTGGATATTGTTTCTCAGGAATGGGAATGTCCTGAGAGGCGGGTACGGAGTGACCTTAGACGCCGGTTTCCTCTGGAACCTTCGGGACTACATTGGGAGATCCCAAGAGTAGACGTTCAGGTGGCTAGGGTAGCTAAGCAAACGGCTCTTCCCTTTGAGGATACTTCCCAACTGAAGGATCAAATGGATAGGAAGGTAGAGGGCCTGATGAAGCGGTCCTGGGAGGCATCGTCTTCCTCTATTCAAGCCAACATTGCCTCCACCTGCGTATCCAGGTCCCTAATTAGGTGGTTGGACCAGTTGGAGGCTCATATTTCCCAAGGGACCCCTAGGGAGGAATTACTGGAATCCCTTCCCTTGCTTAGGAAGGCTACCTGTTTTCTGGCAGATACCTCGGTGGAATCTGTCCGCCTGGCAGCCAGGACCTCGGTGCTTTCTAACTCTGCCCGACGTGCCCTCTGGCTTAAGGCCTGGAGTGGAGACTCCACCTCTAAAATGAGGCTTTGTTCCCTTCCTTTTAAAGGGGATTTGGTGTTTGGACCTGCCCTGGATGATATCCTGGACAAGGCGACTGATCGTAAGGCCTTGCCCGATCCTAGACCTACCAGGAAGCGGTCCTTTCGTCCCTCGATGCCTCAGGCCTCCCAGCCCAGAGGGAAAGGGAAGGCAGGTAGAGGGAGAAACATCCTCATCCCTCCACATCAGCAACGTCCTCAGCAGGACAAGCAGTGACTCGGCCCGGGTGGGGGGAAGACTCTCAGCGTTTCTTACCCAGTGGCAGTCCATAACCTCTTGCCAATGGGTTCTGAAGATCATCTCGGACGGTCTTCTCATAGAATTCCTTTCCCCCCCTCTTCCGGGTCTCCGAGTCACTGCGCTGGCATCGCCGGGTTCACAGACTCTCTTGTACACAAAGATTTTAGAGTTAGTGCACTCGGGGGTCGTTTCCCCAGTCCCGAGTCGGGAAGAAGGGATAGGACACTACTCCCGTCTCTTCCTGGTCAAGAAGCCATCCGGCGACGTCCGTATAATTATCAATTTAAAAAGTCTCAACCGTCAGGTCAAGTACCGGCGGTTCAAGATGGAGTCGGTGAGATCAGCTATTCCCCTGATAGGTCTACACCACCAGATGGCCTCTATCGATCTGAAAGATGCCTACTTCCATGTACCCGTCCATCCGGGACACAGACAATACCTCAGGTTTGCGGTGCTTCACGGGGAAGAAGTACTTCATTTCCAATTCAATGTACTTCCCTTCGGGATCTCCTCAGCTCCAAGGATCTTTTCCAAGATCATGGCAGAGGTGGTCGCCTTCATAAGATTGCAGGGTATCTGTCTAGTTCCGTATCTGGACGACTTTCTTCTCATGGCTCCGTCTGCTCCAACCCTCCGGAGCCATGTGGAGAGGTCTTTGGGAATCCTTCGGTCTCTGGGATGGATTCCCAATCTCAAAAAATCACAGTTAACCCCCTCCTCCACACGGCAGTTTCTCGGAGTGCTGCTGGACTCCGACAGACAGGCATCTTTTCTCCCAGAGGGCCACAGGATAGCTCTGTTATCCAAAATCTCGAAGCTCCGCAGGCAGGCTCGCCCAACGCTTCGAGCGGCTATGTCGGCCCTGGGTTCCATGACATCCTGCATCCCCTCGGTCAGGTGGGCTCAGGCCCATTCTCGGTGTCTCCAGGATCATATCCTGACACACTGGGACAGACTCCCGTCATCCCTAAACAGAAGGTTTCGCCTCTCGGAGTCCGTCTCCTCATCCCTTTTCTGGTGGCTGAGTCCCGCCAACCTGCAGGTGGGGGTTGCCTGGACTCAGAAACCCCTGGTTACACTGACCACAGATGCCAGCCTACGTGGATGGGGGGCAATGGTGGAACTACCGGGAGCTCAGGGCAGTCAGGGAAGCCCTCCTTGCGGCTCAGGACCTCGTCCGGGACTCTCACGTCCTGGTATATTCAGACAATGTCACAACAGTGGCACATCTCCGCCATCAGGGCAGTACACGCTCAGGTGCCCTGAAGTCGGTATCCTCCCGAATCTTTCAATGGGCAGAACAATCTCTGCTCTCCCTTTCTGCGGTCCATCTGAGGGGCTCCCTCAATCTTCAGGCGGATTTCCTGAGTCGTCGGGATGTTCATCCAGGGGAATGGAGCCTGGATCAGGCAGTGTTCTGCTCTCTAGTGGCAAGGTGGGGTGCACCAGAGGTGGACCTCTTTGCCTCAGCAGAGAATCGCAAGGTCGCAACATATTTCTCCCTGAACCCAAGGGACGAGGCTTTAGGGGTAGCCGCTTTCTGCCACAGTTGGTCCTTTCGCCTCGCTTACGCGTTCCCCCCTCTTCCTCTTCTCGCACGGGCCCTGAGGAAGATCAGAGACGAGGGGGTCCCCACTATACTGGTAGCCCCTCTGTGGCCCCGGAGGAGTTGGTACAGCTTGGTCATGACGCTAGGAATCGACGGCCCAGTCCTCTTAGGTTCGGACCCCAGCTTACTGTCACAGGGTCCGATTTTCCATCCGGCTCCTCAGAAACTCAACTTGGCTGCCTGGCTTCTGAGGCCCGGGCACTGAAGGCTCAAGGGCTTTCTGACAAAGTTGTGGCTACGCTGCAGAAGAACCGTAAACCTGTGACTAATAGTATATCCAACAAAATCTGGAAGAGATTTTCCTCCTGGTGTGGTTCTCGGCCTCCTGACCCTTTTCGGCCTAATATTGCGCAGATTCTGGACTTTCTCCAAAGTGGTTTAGACTTAGGTCTTAGGCCCAGCTCCCTGAAAGTTCAGGTGTCAGCACTCAGTGCAGTCTTTGACACGGCTCTGGCAGATCATCGTTGGATCCGTCGGTTCTTTGTGTCCGCTGGTAGACTCTGTCCACGTCGGAGGGTCCTGACGCCTCGCTGGGATCTCAATGTGGTCCTTACAGGACTATCTCAATCTCCGTTTGAACCTCTGTGCTCTTGTAACATTCGTTCCCTTTCTCACAAGACTGCTTTTCTTGTGGCTATTACATCTGCTCGCAGAGTCGGCGAACTTCAGGCTTTGTCTGTTAGGGAACCTTATCTGACCATCAGAGATGACAGCATTGTTTTTCAGCTGGACCCTTCCTTCCTTCCCAAGGTGGTTTCGGATTTTCACCGTTCGCAGTCCATCGTCCTGCCTTCATTCTGTCAGAATCCTCGGACTCCGGGTGAGGAAGTGTTTCATTCTTTGGATGTCCGTCGGATAGTGTTGCACTACCTAGAGGTTACTGCTTCTTGGCGCCTTGATTCTAACCTGTTCATCCAGCCCTTTGGCCGCAATAAGGGCAAGAAGGTGGCTAAGAGTACAGTCGCCAACTGGATTGTGCGAGCAATTAGAGATGCATACCTCGCTCAGCATCTCTCTCCGCCTACTGGATTCACGGCGCACTCCACCAGGGCTACCTCTGCCTCCTGGGCCGAACGGGCAGGGGCCTCCCCTGAGCAGATCTGCAAGGCGGCTACGTGGTCTTCGCTCCATACCTTCACGAAGCATTATCGTCTGGATCTGGATTCCAACAGGGATTTGGCCTTTGGCAGGAAAGTCCTGCAGGCTGTGGTCCCCCCCTAGGTATCAATTCTTTGGTATTCCTCCTATGCTGTCGTGGAAGGGACTAGAGAAATAAGAATTATTCTTACCGATAATTCGCTTTCTAGGACCTTCCACGACAGCAGGTAATTCCCTCCCCTATGTATTCATGTATTCCTGAATGTGTAGTACTTCTCATATGCTATGGATTCTTTGTAAGACACTGGCTATGGGAGGTGGGAGGGTCCTTTTAAACCTCTTGAACTTCCTGTCCCAATTAGGGCGTGGAGAGACAACCTCCTATGCTGTCGTGGAAGGTCCTAGAAAGCGAATTATCGGTAAGAATAATTCTTATTTTCCTGTTTTTCCAGTACGTTATATGCTAAGACGAATTGTGAACTCGTCCTGTGAAAAAATGCTGTCAAATGGCTGTGATTGGGGGGAAAAACAACCTTATAGCTTTGAGGGAAAGAAAAAAACAAAAGCGCAAATATAAAAAAATCTCTTGGCCTTTATACAGTGTAAAAGCTTGGCAGCTCTCAAAACTTCCGTGTGGGGTTTCACAATCTCCAGTCCTCACGGCCCCCTACAGATCTTGTTTTCTTCAGTGTTCTCCTGCCTTCATGATAACTCCATCACTTGTGCAATGCTAAGGAAATGCTGAAAGCCTCATCGGTTGGTGGCCATGAGGACGTTGGGTAGAACGCTGCCCTCTGAGAAGAAGGATCTCGCGCAGGTGCCCAATTCCTTGCAGTACGGTGACATTCCCCGTCTGTGGTATACCGGCTACACCTAGTGCGCTCATCCCAAGCTACCACCTATCTGCAATCTGCCTGGGACATCACGTTACAGCCTCGGATCGTGTGGCAGCAAAGTCATATAATGGGCAAGTGATGATTGAGGGCCAAGTTCTTTCTACAGCTTTCAAAACTGGTCAAACAAACCAGTCTTTGTATTGCAGTCTCTATAGCGGCGCTGCAATACTAGAGACCACCACTGGACCCGAGTGGCACTGTTTGTGTTGGGGAACAAATCGGCCATGGTTTAAAATCATGTACAGGCCCCTCCATACCTAATTTAGCAGCTGCTGGATTCCTGATACAATTCATTACCCTAGTCCAAATGGACAGCCCCTTTCTTCTTCGTGATTTTTAAATTGCAAATGGTAATATTTTTTTAAGTATTGATACAGTGAGACATGGCGTTGTTTTAGTGTTTCTTCTAGATGACGGCAGTGCTATTAACAGTCACTAACACTCCTCGGCGTTCCTCGGCTGTCATGGAGTAATCTCCCTGGACTCCAGCAGCCTGTACCTGCGATGTTCAGCTTTGACTCAGTTACATTTGCCGTCTTTAATTTTTGGCCAAGTGTTGCGCCTCCTCTGCTGAGTCTTGCGGAGAAGGTGTGAATACCGTCACCTTCTCTCCTACAGGATGTCTTCTGACCGACTTAGAGCTGACGCTGTGTCACCGCGAATGTGTCCGTATTAATAGATGAAAATTCCTTCACGACTTCTCATCTTCACACAAATGACTTTTTCTCAAGATCATAAAAATAGCTTGTCTTCTCAGATGGTGCGTTTCCTTGTGCCCTGTAATTGTCTGTTCAGCTACCCACTTTGTGGTTCTCGCGGGCGGCACCTCGGGGAATTGGCACTTTGCTTGTGTTGCTTCTCTTGGGATGTTTCCCGGCTCTGTTACAAAGACTACATGGAAGCAGCGGCTTATAAGGACTTCATTTTTTTTTTTCACTGTTTCTTTTTGTTGTTTGGAGTGTGCAAATAGCCGCTTTCTGTTGTGTAATACGAATTTGCGATCTGTAAGGTTTCATAGACCTTTACCTGCTGATTTTATTTGACAAAAGTTGCATTCTTAGGGTAAGTTCACACAGTGCGTTTTTCGCGGCGTTTTTGCGCAGTTTTCGGGTGCGTTTTTGCTCAGACAACTGCATGACTTTGCTTCCCCAGCAAAGTCTGAGTTTTCATTTTTGCTATCTGCACACAGCGTTTTTTTTTTCAGCTGCGTTTTTGTGGTGCCACAAAAACGCAGCATGTCAATTATTCCCGCGTTTTTCACTGCGCTTTTCATCCATTGAGTGCAATGGGATGATGAAAGATGCAATGAGAAACGCAAATAGCTGCGTTTTGGTGCGTTTCTAAGACCAAAAACGCAGCTATAAACGCAGGAGGTGGGGTAGTAAAGTGACATGTACAGGAAGAGGATTCCTCCTGTCAGTAAACACAGAAGCGTGAATCCTCCCGATACCGTCACCACTGCTTCCACCTCCGGTCCTGTGCATGTATGCTGCCGTGCGGCGCCATGTAGGGGCAGGAGGTGGAAGCGGCTGCGAAATCAAAAGTGAACAGTAGAAAAAAAAAGTCATACTCACCTGTCTGCAGACTCCCGGTGCCATGCCTGCTCCCAGATCCTCCCGGTACCGCCGCTTCGGGTGTGTGCAGTCTCCCCGGGTACGTATGCCTGCAGGATGCAGGACCTGGCGATGGATCACCTGATGCAGTCACCTGACACGTCACCTGACGCGTCAGCTGATCGTAAGTCTCGGGCTGACGCCAGCGCCCGGCCGGTTTAACCTATCAGCGGATGCGTCAGGAGACTTCATCCCTGATTACCGGCAGCTCCTGCAGCGATCGGACGGGATCAAACTCGCTCTAGGAGCTGCCGGTAATCAGCACATAAGTGAGGTTTTTTTATTTTGTATTTTGTTTTTTTTTTTTTTTTTTTTTTTGCACCGATGCATCTGCTGATTGTATAAACGGCTTTTATACAATCGGCTGATGTGTGATGTGATTCAGGCACTTGATTCTGACACATCATCTGATCGCTTTGCCTTCCAGCAAACCGATCAGATGATATTGGATCCGGATTGGACGGCGCGGGACCCTTGACCCAGGATTACTGCGGAGGGGTGTTCTTTATTTCAATAAAGATGGAGTCACTAATTGTGTTGTGTTTTATTTCTAATAAAAATATTTTTCTGTGTGTTGTGGTTTTTTTATCTTTACTAGAAATTCATGGTGGCCATGTCTAATATTGGTGTGACACCATGAATTTCGGGCTTAGGGCCAGCTGATAATATACAGCTAGCCCTAACCCCATTATTACCCAGTGAGCCACCCGGCATCAGGGCAGCCGGAAGAGTTGGATACAGCGCCAGAAGATGGCGCTTCTATGAAAGCGCCATTTTCTGGGGTGGCTGCGGACTGCAATACGTAGCGGGGGTGCCCAGAAAGCTAGGGCACCCTGCGCTGTGGATTCCAATCCCCAGCTGCCTAGTTGTACCTGGCTGGACACAAAAATTAGGCGAAGCTCACGTCATTTTTTTTTTTTTTTTAATTATTTCATGAAATTCATGAAATAAAAAAAAAAAAAAGGGCTTCTCTATATTTTTGGTTCCCAGCCGGGTACAAATAGGCAGCTGGGGGTTGGGGGCAGCCTGTACCTGCCTGCTGTACCCGGCTAGCATACAAAAATATGGCGAAGCCCACGTCACTTTTTTTGTTTGGGGGGGCAAAGAAATCCTGCATACAGTCCTGGAAGGAGCATGCTGAGCCTTGTAGTTTGACAGCTGCTGTCTGCTCTCCTGCATACACTATTGGATGGAGGATGCTGAGCCTTGTAGTTCTGCAGCTATCTGCTCTCCTGCATACACTAGTGGAGAATGAAGAACATATTGAAGGAAATGACATCAGACCTTTTTTTTTTTTTTTGTTCACTGATAAAAAAACGCATAAAGACGCAGTGAGCAAAAACGCAGCAAAAAACGCACCAAATCGCGGCATAGACGCGTGCGTTTTTTGCCGCGTTTTTTTGCCGCGGGTGCGTTTTTTTTGCGGGTTTTTGCTGCAAAAAATGCACAAAAACGCAGCGTCAAAAAAACGCAGTGTGTGAACCTAGCCCTAGTCTATGAAGAAGGAACTGGCCGTCCCCACCAGTGTGTCGTGTTATGGCTTCCCAGAACTGATGACTGTGTAGCAAAAAACTCATTTATATTTTTTGTGCAGCACAAAAGATCATCGTTCTCAGTGGTGGATCGTAATGTGTAATCAGGACTTGCACTGCTGAAACCATGGCAGCCTGTGCACACTGAGCCATTTATTATCAACCGCTCAGTGCTCATCGTTTACTTAGGTCTGCCTATGTAAACAGGCAAGCAAACGAGTTTACCGTATCGTGCCGCCACATAGTGTGCATATCCAATATTGATGAACTGTGGGACACAACCGCCGGCCTGTGGGGCTCTGCTTACTGCCGCCATGTTGTTCTCGGCAGCACGTTTTCCTTTGTGAACTGGATGAGCTGTTGCCAAGAACAATGGCAGCCTGTAAGCACTGGACATCGATTACTGATGTTTAAACACTTATGGAGTACTACATTCATATATTAAAAATATATGTACATTTTTATACACTTCCAACATGAATTCACACAATATAATATGTATTGAGAAGATGTATATCAAAGGAGAATCCAAACAAACCCACGAGGCATTGGAAATATACAATCAGCCTATGAAGGTATATAAAGACGCATGTAAGGGTATGTGCGCACTAGGCGTTTTTAGCGGCGTTTTTTACCGCGTTTTTGTGCTGAAAACGCAGTGACATTGCTTCCCCAGCAATGTCAATGGGTTTTCAGAAGTGCTGTCCTCACACAGCGTTTTTTTTTAGCTGCGTTTTTGTGGTGACCACAAAAACGCAGCATGTCAATTATTTCTGCGTTTTCCACTGCGTTTTTCACTCATTGAATTCAATGAGATGTTAAAAACGCAATGAAAAACGCATATAGCCGCGTTTCTATGACTAAAAACGCAGCTATAAACGCAAGGGGTGGGTACTACAGTGACGTGTACAGGAAGAGGATTCCTTCTGTTGGTAAACACAGAAGCATGAATCCTCCCGGTACCGTCACCGCTGCGTCCACCTCCCGTCCTGTGCATGTCAGCTCCGTGCGGCGCCATGTCTGGGCGGGAGGTGGAGGCAGCGGCGAAAACCAAAGTGAACAGTAGAAAAAAAAAAAGTCATATATACTCACCTGTCTGCAGGGTCCCGGTGCCATGCCCGCTCCCAGCTCCTGTCTCCGTACCGCCGCTCTGGCTGTGTGCAGTCTCCCCGGGGCAGGACCTTGCTTGCAGGACCTGGCGGTGGATCACCTGATGCAGTCACCTGACGCATCAGCTGATCGTAGTCTCGCCGGCTTCTTCGCGCTCGGCCGGCTATCAGCTGATCCTGCCGTCAGGAGACTTCATCAGCTGATTACCGGCAGCTCCTGCAGCGATCGGACGGGATCAGACTCTCATCCGATCGCCCCAGGAGCTGCCGGTAATCAGCACAGCACATAAGTGAGTATTATTTTTTTTTTTTTTCTACTGATGCATCAGCTGATTGTATAACCGGCTTTTATACAATCAGCTGATGTGTGATGTGATTCAGGCACTTGGTCCTGACACATCATCTGATCGCTTTGCCTTCCAGCAAACCAGGGGTGGGGAACCTCCGGCCCGCGGGCCGTATGCGGCCCGCCATGACCTTTTCTGCGGCCCCCGGGCACGTTGCACAGTCCACAGAGCTCGGGAGGCAGCAGCGTCTTGCTTGCTGCTGGCCCTTTAAACCCTGTATGGCTTACGTCCTCATGCTAGCGTGAGGACGTACTTTGTGGGTGGAGTTAGCGCTCAACTCGCTCTTTTTCCACAGAAGAGAAGCTACTACCTCAGCGTCCGACAGGTGTGTTTGTGCTCCCATGCCTGTGTGTGCCCCTGCACATCCCCACTGCAGCCTGTGCTCCGTGCAGCGTCCCATCCACCTTGCGCATTCCCACTGCAGCCTGTTCTCCGTGCAGTGTCCCGTCCTCCTCGTGCATTCCCACGGCAGCCTGTGCTCCTCACTCTCCCCCACGGCAGCCTGTGCTCCTCACTCTCCCCCACGGCAGCCTGTGCTCCTCACTCTCCCCCACGGCAGCCTGTGCTCCTCACTCTCCCCCACGGCAGCCTGTGCTCCTCACTCTCCCCCACGGCAGCCTGTGCTCCTCACTCTCCCCCACGGCAGCCTGTGCTCCTCACTCTCCCCCACGGCAGCCTGTGCTCCTCACTCTCCCCCACGGCAGCCTGTGCTCCTCACTCTCCCCCACGGCAGCCTGTGCTCCTCACTCTCCCCCACGGCAGCCTGTGCTCCTCACTCTCCCCCACGGCAGCCTGTGCTCCTCACTCTCCCCCACGGCAGCCTGTGCTCCTCACTCTCCCCCACGGCAGCCTGTGCTCCTCACTCTCCCCCACGGCAGCCTGTGCTCCTCACTCTCCCCCACGGCAGCCTGTGCTCCTCACTCTCCCCCACGGCAGCCTGTGCTCCTCACTCTCCCCCACGGCAGCCTGTGCTCCTCACTCTCCCCCACGGCAGCCTGTGCTCCTCACTCTCCCCCACGGCAGCCTGTGCTCCTCACTCTCCCCCACGGCAGCCTGTGCTCCTCACTCTCCCCCACGGCAGCCTGTGCTCCTCACTCTCCCCCACGGCAGCCTGTGCTCCTCACTCTCCCCCACGGCAGCCTGTGCTCCTCACTCTCCCCCACGGCAGCCTGTGCTCCTCACTCTCCCCCACGGCAGCCTGTGCTCCTCACTCTCCCCCACGGCAGCCTGTGCTCCTCACTCTCCCCCACGGCAGCCTGTGCTCCTCACTCTCCCCCACGGCAGCCTGTGCTCCTCACTCTCCCCCACGGCAGCCTGTGCTCCTCACTCTCCCCCACGGCAGCCTGTGCTCCTCACTCTCCCCCACGGCAGCCTGTGCTCCTCACTCTCCCCCACGGCAGCCTGTGCTCCTCACTCTCCCCCACGGCAGCCTGTGCTCCTCACTCTCCCCCACGGCAGCCTGTGCTCCTCACTCTCCCCCACGGCAGCCTGTGCTCCTCACTCTCCCCCACGGCAGCCTGTGCTCCTCACTCTCCCCCACGGCAGCCTGTGCTCCTCACTCTCCCCCACGGCAGCCTGTGCTCCTCACTCTCCCCCACGGCAGCCTGTGCTCCTCACTCTCCCCCACGGCAGCCTGTGCTCCTCACTCTCCCCCACGGCAGCCTGTGCTCCTCACTCTCCCCCACGGCAGCCTGTGCTCCTCACTCTCCCCCACGGCAGCCTGTGCTCCTCACTCTCCCCCACGGCAGCCTGTGCTCCTCACTCTCCCCCACGGCAGCCTGTGCTCCTCACTCTCCCCCACGGCAGCCTGTGCTCCTCACTCTCCCCCACGGCAGCCTGTGCTCCTCACTCTCCCCCACGGCAGCCTGTGCTCCTCACTCTCCCCCACGGCAGCCTGTGCTCCTCACTCTCCCCCACGGCAGCCTGTGCTCCTCACTCTCCCCCACGGCAGCCTGTGCTCCTCACTCTCCCCCACGGCAGCCTGTGCTCCTCACTCTCCCCCACGGCAGCCTGTGCTCCTCACTCTCCCCCACGGCAGCCTGTGCTCCTCACTCTCCCCCACGGCAGCCTGTGCTCCTCACTCTCCCCCACGGCAGCCTGTGCTCCTCACTCTCCCCCACGGCAGCCTGTGCCCCTCACTCTCCCCCACGGCAGCCTGTGCCCCTCACTCTCCCCCACGGCAGCCTGTGCCCCTCACTCTCCCCCACGGCAGCCTGTGCCCCTCACTCTCCCCCACGGCAGCCTGTGCCCCTCACTCTCCCCCACGGCAGCCTGTGCCCCTCACTCTCCCCCACGGCAGCCTGTGCCCCTCACTCTCCCCCACGGCAGCCTGTGCCCCTCACTCTCCCCCACGGCAGCCTGTGCCCCTCACTCTCCCCCACGGCAGCCTGTGCCCCTCACTCTCCCCCACGGCAGCCTGTGCCCCTCACTCTCCCCCACGGCAGCCTGTGCCCCTCACTCTCCCCCACGGCAGCCTGTGCCCCTCACTCTCCCCCACGGCAGCCTGTGCCCCTCACTCTCCCCCACGGCAGCCTGTGCCCCTCACTCTCCCCCACGGCAGCCTGTGCCCCTCACTCTCCCCCACGGCAGCCTGTGCCCCTCACTCTCCCCCACGGCAGCCTGTGCCCCTCACTCTCCCCCACGGCAGCCTGTGCCCCTCACTCTCCCCCACGGCAGCCTGTGCCCCTCACTCTCCCCCACGGCAGCCTGTGCCCCTCACTCTCCCCCACGGCAGCCTGTGCCCCTCACTCTCCCCCACGGCAGCCTGTGCCCCTCACTCTCCCCCACGGCAGCCTGTGCCCCTCACTCTCCCCCACGGCAGCCTGTGCCCCTCACTCTCCCCCACGGCAGCCTGTGCCCCTCACTCTCCCCCACGGCAGCCTGTGCCCCTCACTCTCCCCCACGGCAGCCTGTGCCCCTCACTCTCCCCCACGGCAGCCTGTGCCCCTGTGGCCTCCCCACGGCAGCCTGTGCCCCTGTGGCCTCCCCACGGCAGCCTGTGCCCCCCTGGTATGTCAGAACCCCTAGCAATGTCCTTAAATTTCTCCCAGCCCTCCCCAGTGATGTCTAGTCCTCCCAGCCCTCCCCAGTGATGTCTAGTCCTCCCAGCCCTCCCCAGTGATGTCTAGTCCTCCCAGCCCTCCCCAGTGATGTCTAGTCCTCCCAGCCCTCCCCAGTGATGTCTAGTCCTCCCAGCCCTCCCCAGTGATGTCTAGTCCTCCCAGCCCTCCCCAGTGATGTCTAGTCCTCCCAGCCCTCCCCAGTGATGTCTAGTCCTCCCAGCCCTCCCCAGTGATGTCTAGTCCTCCCAGCCCTCCCCAGTGATGTCTAGTCCTCCCAGCCCTCCCCAGTGATGTCTAGTCCTCCCAGCCCTCCCCAGTGATGTCTAGTCCTCCCAGCCCTCCCCAGTGATGTCTAGTCCTCCCAGCCCTCCCCAGTGATGTCTAGTCCTCCCAGCCCTCCCCAGTGATGTCTAGTCCTCCCAGCCCTCCCCAGTGATGTCTAGTCCTCCCAGCCCTCCCCAGTGATGTCTAGTCCTCCCAGCCCTCCCCAGTGATGTCTAGTCCTCCCAGCCCTCCCCAGTGATGTCTAGTCCTCCCAGCCCTCCCCAGTGATGTCTAGTCCTCCCAGCCCTCCCCAGTGATGTCTAGTCCTCCCAGCCCTCCCCAGTGATGTCTAGTCCTCCCAGCCCTCCCCAGTGATGTCTAGTCCTCCCAGCCCTCCCCAGTGATGTCTAGTCCTCCCAGCCCTCCCCAGTGATGTATTTACAGCAGTCCCAGCTGACACAAACGTGGAAAAACAGTTGTGAGAAGCAATAAGATCAATATTGAATAATATAGCCGCACCAAAAACAAGAAGCTTCAGCCGCCACGATGAGTTAATTGTTTGACTAAGTATAGCAGGGTAATTTTAAGTTGATAGTTTTGTGCGGCCCCCGAAGGTTGGTAGAAAATTCCAAATGGCCCTCGGCATTAAAACGGTTCCCGACCCCTGCAGCAAACCGATCAGATGATATTTGATCCGGATTGGACGGCGCGGGACCCTTGACCCAGGATTACTGCGAGGGGGGTTTATTTCAATAAAGATGGAGTCACGAATTGTGTTGTGTTTTATTTCTAATAAAAATATTTTTCTGTGTTGTTTTTTTTTATTTTTTTTATCATTACTAGAAATTCATGGTGGCCATGTCTAATATTGGCGTGACACCATGAATTTCGGGCTTAGGGCTAGCTGATAATATACAGCTAGCCCTAACTCCATTATTACCTAGCTAGCCACCCGGCTTCAGGGCAGCTGGAGGAGTTGGATACAGCGCCAGAAGATGGCGCTTCTATGAAAGCGCCATTTTCTGGGGCGGCTGCGGACTGCAATTCGCAGTGGGGGTGCCCAGAAATCTTGGGCACCCTGCACTGTGGATTCCAATCCCCAGCTGCCTAGTTGTACCCGGCTGGACTCAAAAATTAGGCGAAGCCCACGTCATTTTTTTTTTTTAATTATTTCATGAAATAATTAAAAAAAAAAAAGGGCTTCTCTATATTTTTGGTTCCCAGCCGGGTACAAATAGGCAGCTGGGGGTTGGGGGCAGCCCGTACCTGCCTGCTGTACCCGGCTAGCATACAAAAATATGACTAAGCCCATGTCATTTTTTTTTTTCTTTTTGGGCAAAAAACTGCCTACAGTCCTGGATGGAGGATGCTGAGCCTTGTAGTTCTGCAGCTGCTGTCTGCTCTCCTGCATACACTAGTGAATGGAGGCTGCTGAGCCTTGTAGTTCTGCAGCTGCTGTCTGCTCTCCTGCATACAATGAACATTTTGAAGAAGGAAATGACATCAGACCTTTTTTTTTTTTCTTTTTCATCAACAATCTTTAATGGCATTGTGCACTGATTAAAAACGCAGTGAGCAAAAACGCAGCAAAAAACGCACCAAATCGCGGCAAAAACGCATGCGTTTTTGCCACGTTTTTTAGCCGCGGGTGCGTTTTTTGAGACAAAAACGCACATAAAAACGCAGTGTGAAAAAAACGCCTAGTGCGCACATACCCTAACACATCGGTTTTAAACACTAGTGTCATGAAACGGGGGGTAGGAAGTGGAAGTTACAGCCCCCTTTTCCACCACCCGACAGACCGAGCATGTGACTCGCTCTCTAGCGCCCCTCTTATAGTCAGGCCAATTATGGAATTGCGCGACAATAAGCAAGGGGGCCGCTATTCTACTATGCCGATGATTGAAGGGTTCCCGTTGAGAGTAAGGTATATATTCCCCCGACCTCTGCCGACGGAACATATCTAAGCCTCCCCAGATCTCACTGGTTGCCCCACAATGATCCTTTGCATAAACTCGCTGCCACCAATCGATTACGATAACTATTACACCAAGCACACAGACGTGGAGTTCAGGATCGAGATAACAGAACAGCCCAAGATTACATTATATATTTTAATCGGCCTAAGGTACACTAGAAACTAGAATATATACAATTTGGAATTTACAGATATAATAAATATATATATATATATATATATATATATATATATATATATATATATATATATATATATATATATATATATATATATATATATATATATAAT
Organism: Anomaloglossus baeobatrachus; assembly: GCF_048569485.1. Classification (NCBI taxonomy): domain Eukaryota; kingdom Metazoa; phylum Chordata; class Amphibia; order Anura; family Aromobatidae; genus Anomaloglossus; species Anomaloglossus baeobatrachus. The sequence continues at coordinate 78,735,241 of NC_134362.1, forward strand.
AAATTAGTGTCAGAGTACATTTACAGGTAAGTTATGGATCACAAGCAGGCAATACAGATCAAGCAGTTACCTTATGCGTCTGGCTACAGGGGGGGCGCCGTTCGACCAGGGTTTCATGGACTTCCTCCCATGTGTATCAGACACATGGCCCCCGAGTAAAGACAAACCAAAAAATGTTCCCACTGTCTTTATCAAACTGGCTACAATCCATGTCCCCTCCCCTTTTGGTGACCTCACAGGGGAGCACTGCCCCACCCCTATCTTGTGTCTAAAATAATATCCCAAAGTGATTATTGGCCATAACTTTGCCTGGGAATGTCGTAGGTGGACGACAATGCTTTCATATTTACAGTTATGATTTTATCTTCCCAATGATAGGACACATGATTAGTCTGCTGGTACCCCACTGGCCAATATCAAGTTTGGGGTACCTACAGAGGTCCCACACCTATGTAAAATATGTGCTACAATCGTCGGGATGTCTGGAGGCGATATTTCTGCTTGACATGTTTATAGAGAGCATGGCTCATGAGATATTAAACATTTATTCCTGGTGCCTGTCTGTCTCAGGTGTACAGGGTGCCTCTGATTAGCTGTCACTTCTGCAGCGTCACAGAGGGGGTCTTCCTTCGCTTATTGTTCCCAGGCCTAAACAGCTCACCTAATTTCCATTTCATAGGAGATTGCCTTTGGTCACACCACTGCTAACAGACAATTTCCTCAAGTTAATTCGCATACTGATTGAAGCCTCTTAGGCCTTATGTACCTTGACAAGATGGCGGCTATAGGAATATGGCTGAATAGCTCAGAATATATCCCTATTTCCTCACGACTAGTAACACTATACTTGATGAATAGGATAATAGGATAGCACCCAGAGGACAGCTATAATAAAGTGCAGTTATAGGTCAGGTAGGGAAAACTCCCATAGGCTGCAATTGTAGAAAGATCCAAATCCAAATATTTTGCATGGCTTAGGGGTGCTTCACACATAGCGAGATCGCTACCGAAATCGCTGCTACGGCACGGTTTTGGTGACGCAGCAGTGACCTCATTAGCGATCTCGCTGTGTGTGACACTGAGCAGCGATCTGGCCCCTGCTGCGAGATCGCTGCTCGTTACACACAGCCCTGGTTCGTTTTCTTCAAAGGCGCTCTCCCACTGTGACACACAGATCGCTGTGTGTGACAGCGAGAGAGCGATGAATGAAGCGAGCAGAGAGCAGGAGCCGGCATCTGGCAGCTGCGGTAAGCTGTAACCAGGGTAAACATCGGGTAACCAATGTGGTTACCCGATATTTACCTTAGTTACCAGCCTCCGCAGCTCTCACGCTGCCTGTGCTGCCGGCTCCGGCTCTCTGCACATGTAGCTGCAGTACACATCGGGTTAATTAATTAAAAAAAAAGTTTTAAAAAATAAAAAAAAAACAAAAAACCTAAAAGTTCAAATCACCCCCCTTTCCCACCATTGAAAATTAAAGGGTTAAAAAAATAAATAAATATATACATATTTGGTATCGCCGCGTTCAGAAATGCCCGATCTATCAAAATATAAAATCAATTAATCTGATTGGAATTTTTTTGCCACTACGCCGTTTACCAAACGCCAAAATTACGTTTTTTGGTCGCCGCAAGCTTTACGCAAAATGCAATAACAGGCGATCAAATCGTAGCATCTGCGCAAAAATGGTACCATTATAAACGTCAGCTCGAGATGCAAAAAATAAGCCATCACTGAGCCATAGATCCCAAAAAATAAGAACGCTACGTGTTTCGGAAAGTGGCGCAAAACGTGCACCACTTTTATTGGACAAACTTGTGAATTTTTTTTAACCTTTTAGATACAAGTAAACCTATACATGTTTGGTGTCTACAAACTCGCACCGACCTGAGGCATCACATAGATACATCAGTTTTATCATATAGTGAACACTGTGAATAAAACATCCCAAAAACTATTGTGCGATCACTTTTTTTGCAGTTTTTCTACACTTGGAATTTTTTTGCTGTTTTCCAGTACAATATATGGTAAAATCCCGCAAAAAACAAGCCCTCATATGGCAAGATTGATGGAATAATAAAAAAGTTAAGGCTCTCGGAAGAAAAGGAGCAAAAAACAAAAACGCAAAAACGGAAAGTGCCCGGGGGCTGAAGGGGTTAAACATTTCAGGCGCCTTCAACCCACAATATATTGGGCTGTCCTTACACCATTACATTATTAGCAGAGGCCACAGCTCTCTGCCTGAGCCCATGCACGATGGGGACCAGCCATTCCTGATCTATTGTGTGTTCTAGTAGAAGTACAGGTACATTCATGCAGAAAATGCCCCCACTAGGCACTGATTTCTCTACGGCAGGTTCTAACTGCATTAAATCGGACTAATCCACATGTGGGCGTGTAACAGTGCAAGTTGTGAACCTACAGCAGTAATGCAAGCATCCGCTTCAGATTTTTGGTGTGCTGATACCATACGAATACACAGCGGGTTCTTAAACAAGAAAAATCAGCCAAACGAATGTATCCAAATGTATGTTTTTGGAGCACAAACTGAGCGAAACTCTCCAAATCTGAAAACTCCACAAAAACGGAGCTTCTGCTGTAAGGCACTGTGTGAACACCGCATAAAGGGCATCATGTCCTTGTGATACTTAAAGGAATGAACATCATTAATTGGTATAAAGATTGAGAGGAACAATGGGTTGCTTGGGCATCGTTGACATGGAATGAACATGGAGTATGCTCAGAAATGTTATAGAAACGGATGTATATTGCTTGTTAGGTGGGCAGTAAACTGTGTGCAATCTATAGCGACTTGTACACGTTCCATATTCATGCTGGTCAATAACTGAGATCTTGTATATTAGTGGATTATGGCAGCAGTGGGCAAAGTGTATTATAAAAGAGGACACGTGCCCAGTAACTCCAGACAGAGGGTGGTCCCGGACCACTGGTAAGGGTTTTTACACCAGATGTTGAGAAATGCTGCTGTACACCGAACAGGACATATACAGAGGCATGATCCAACACTTGACTGGTATCATGGCCTAATTGGTTATATGAGACGGTTGCCTGTCCTGTCCGGAGTATAGCAGCATTTTTCCGCACCCAATGTCAGATTGGGCAGGAGTCAGATGCTGTACACATACGTTCAGTTGCCTTTAGTTTTACTGCTCTTTTAGGGTGAAGATATCAAAGCCAATGATTGACTAATTCTATGGGATATGTGCTCATACCTCTATAAACTACACCGAACAAGCTCGGGGAATATAGTATAATACACTCCTGTTTATATGGGATATGTGTTAAAGGAGTTGTCAGACATTGGCTTAACAAAAAATTTTGAGTTTATCTGTGCTGTATGGTCATATTAATCACCCCTACATTGTTATTTTTTGTTTTCTAACTTTTGTTCCTCTTGAATTATCCCTTTATTCTCTGCAGCTCTTGTTTACATTCAGCTCCAGCAAACTGACCACTTCCTGTGCTGAACCTCAGTCAGAGCTGTCACCACCCACCCCAGTGTCCAGCACCACCCCCTGCCTGCCCCCTGCACACACATTCCCAGCAGCGCTGCGCTGCTTCTCATCAGCACTTTCAAATGTACCGGCATCTGTGATCTGCGATGCCGGTACATTTGAATGTGTGATCCTGAGCAGGGGCCCGGTGCTGTAGCTGACACCACGGCAGCCGCCGCCAGGCCCCGCCCCCAGGTCACAAACCCCACAGCAAGTGCAGGGGGAGGTTACTGGAGAGTAAAAGAGGTGCGGGGGAATGTGTGGGAGGGTGCAGGGAAGGGGGCGGGGACTCCACGCACTGTACAGCCCAGCAGGGCGGCAACATGCTGTTCCACATTTGCATGTCAACATGGCCCTGCCCATGTTGACATGAAATGACCGGAAGCAGCAAAATCGCGGCAGGAGCGGTCACATGACCGCTCTGAGCCGGGGGAGAGGGGCTGACAGCAGGGCAGGTAAGTGGTCTCTATCTACTTACCTGCCCCAATGTAGCCCAATAGGGAAATAAAAAAAAAAAGTCAAAGAAGCCGGATAACCCCTTTTAATTTCCCTATAATCTACATATTCCCTGTTCATTCTCCATCTAACAAGCACAGGGAATTTGTCACTCCTCTCTTTATATGTAATGTGTGTAGATTCCCCTATAATCTACATTTTCCATGCCCATTCCCCACCTAACAAGCACAGGGAATATAATATACACATGTTTATATGGGATTTGTACCCATTTTAAAGGGAACTTGTTAGGTGATTTTATTTGGCCCAAACTGTGAGGAGCATAAGCTGCAGTCAGAGGAAAAAATGAGAAAATCTGACTGGGGAGCATAGCCAGAGAGTACATTAGCCCCAGACCGGCCCTGGCCGACACTTCCCAGCACTGCCCCAGGTGATTGACAGGTCTATCCCTCTGTACACACAAGAGGGAGACTTGTCGGTCACCTAGAAAGACGCTGGCAAGAGCCGGACAGATCTTCAAAGTATGTATCTTTTGAGACTTCAGAGCTATCATGCCGACAGATGTGTGGGCAGGTTTTCGCTCTAATAATTAGGCTACATTCACACTTGCGTTGTTTTAAATCCGCCAGGACTGTCGTTGTGACGCAACAATGGATCCGTCGTTTTTTTAGATGTCAACTGAGGCAGCAGATGTGTTATTTCACAGGATTACGTTCACAGGAATCCGGTGAAAAAACGGATGATGCTTTGTACAACTGGTGGCAAGAAATGGAATTTGTCATGAGAAAGCAGATTCTATGAAATGATTTCAGTATAAAAACAAGAGAACGATCAGCTGATTGCTCAGAAAAGCCGACGGCCGGGAGATCAACTGATTGCTCAGAAAAGCCGACGGCCGGGAGATCAACTGATTGCTCAGAAAAGCCGACGGCCGGGAGATCAACTGATTGCTCAGAAAAGCCGACGGCCGGGAGATCAACTGATTGCTCAGAAAAGCCGACGGCCGGGAGATCAACTGATTGCTCAGAAAAGCCGACGGCCGGGAGATCAACTGATTGCTCAGAAAAGCCGACTGCCGGGAGATCAACTGATTGCTCAGAAAAGCCGACGGCCGGCTTTTCTGAGCAATCAGCTGATCTCTTGGCAGCCGGCTTTTCTGAGCAATTAGCGCATGCTCACAGTAAAAAATCGATCAGTTGCACCAAAATAAGGCTAGGTTCACATTTCCGTTAAAATGTATCAGTCACAGTCCGCGGCTATGGTAAACAACTGCATCCGTTTAGCGGATTCCGTTGTGTCCCATAGACTTGTATTAGTGACAGATTGCGACTGATGATCATGCGTTGCATCCGCTGCGCCGCGGTCAGTCGTTTTTTGACTGACCGCCGGGTGGGAGCAACGCAGAATGTAACTTTTTTTGAGCAGCGCGATCCGTAGGATTTTGCTGCGCATGCTCTCTGGCTCCCTGCCCCCGTAACCAGGATAAACATCGGGTAACCAATCAATGCGCTTTGGTTAGTTACCCGATATTTACAGTGGTTACGGGTGCAGGGAGCCCGCGCTAAGCGGTGTATGCTGGTAACCAAGATAAATATCGGGTAACCAAGCAAAAAGTGCTTTGCTTTTAGTTACCCAATATTTACCCTGGATACAGTGTGCAAGGAGGCCGACACTTCCCCACTCGGCTCCGCCCCCTCCCGCACTCCGCATGTACACACACACTCACACACACTCTCTCTCTCACACACACACACATTCACACTCACTTGTCCTCAGCTCCACGGCCCCGCTCGGATTCGCCCCCTCACGCTCTGCCCCCTCCCGCACTCCGCATGTACACACGCATGTAGACACACACTCACTCACCTGTCCCCAGCCATGCAGACCGCGGCACTGACGTCCTCAGCTCCGCCCCCCGAACTCCGCCACCCCCGCACACAATGGAGTCCGACAATGAAATTCTTTTCTTTGTCATCAGTTGTATAACGCATCAGTCACATGCGTCAAGCAACGCATGTGACTGATGCAAAACAACGGAAATGTGAACTTAGCCATAACCGCACTTATTCCATGTTTATAATGCCCCAGAAACCTATTATACCTCTTTATTTTTGCACCAATAAGTTGTGCTCATGCCTTTTAGCTTTTGCCTGTCAATAATGATTTAATTTAATTAGTTTTCCACCTGCTGGGTTAGAAGCAAGTAACAATGGAGCTGCAAAACTTGTTTTGTGTAGGAACCGGTGTTTCAGTCCTGCCAGGAGCCTCTAGTTTCCACGTGTTCACTGCTGCAGAAATGCCGAGCCCCGGACCTTGGTGGCCCAGACCTCCGCTTACTGTAATAGAGCCTGCCTTTCTCCTCCAACTTCATTAAGATTGCTCTCCTCCTCAGGAAACCTACTCATAAATGAATTAGTAGGATGAGTGCGATGCCTTCAATAGCTTGGATTAAGTGGATTGAGATTAATGTTCTGGATAAACCACTTCATGTTAACATGATGCGTCCTGCAGACACACAACAGTATTAGGAGCAGCTCATGATATAGCCCTCCTTACTGTCTGCCATGCTTATACATTCTGATCCAGGCCATTATTAATCTTCTGCCTTCGTTTTATTCTTTCTTTTGCATCCTTCTCTTATGCACACACATTTGTATGCACTTGTATTGCTATCACTGCGTTTCTTGGCAGGTAAGGCTAGTTTCACACTTGCGTTCAGCGGAGTCCGTCACTATGGAGGATAGCGCAGTCCGTTATTGCACTGCGCTATTCTCCATAGACTTGTATGGATGACGCACTGTAACGCAAGTGTCAGCGTTGCATCCGCCGGACGACGCAGCGTCGTTATTTTGACGCTGCGTCAGGCGGAAGGAACGCAGCATGTAACGTTTTTTTGAGCAGCGGAATCCTTTGGATTTCACTGCGCATGCTCTCTCTGGCTCCCTCCACCTGTAACCAGGGTACACATCGGGTAACCAAGGAACCCTGGTTACGTGTGCCGGGAGCCCGACACTTCCCCGTTCGGCTCCGCTCCCTCCCTCACACACACACACAAAACACACACACACAAAACACACACACTCTCACCTGTCCCCCAGCGATGCAGTCCCCGCGGCACTGACGTCCTCAGCCATGGCCCCGCTCGGCTCCACCCACTTCGCACTCCGCCCCCGCCCCCCGCACACATTGTCGGCGACCGAACGATCAGCTGATCACCCGGCAGCCGGCTACTAGGAGTGATCGGCTGATCGTTCACAGTAGTCTGCCGACGGTAAAACTGTAAAAAAAAAATAAAACAAAACGAATTGCGTTGTTTTGCAGCATCCGTTGCATTCGTTGTGCCACTATATGCAACACATCCGTTGCATCCGTCACACAACGCAATGCAACGGATGCCGTTCAACGCAAGTGTGAAACTAGCCTAAGACTCTTGGGGGTACTAGAGAAGCTGGGGGAGAACCCCAATGAGAGCTGAAACAATCGAGTATTCATGGCATTTGTGCCATTTTCAATATGTACTTCCATTGCCCCCTTTTGATGTAATGTAGGATGAGGCTACACAATGTTTGCGGTCTGTAACCATATAGATACAAGGATCTGCATAAACTAAATGGTTTTGCACCCATATGTTTTTAATTACCAATCTCCTTAATTATATTTCCTCTTATCTGGACTGAAAAGTACAGTTCTGACGTTGATACTATCCAGTCATTGTATCCTGAAAATGCCAAAGATTTACCTGTAGGAAAGATGGCATTGGGGAGCAGCTGTAGACATGTATAACTATACGGCTCATGTATACGGAGGCGGTGCGCTATGTTGGCGGAGGAACATCTCCTCCGGAGACCTCCCACCTCATTCATGTTGTGGATCACACAAGGTAATTATTGTATGCAGCTGGTGGGTACCGGTCACCACAAGATCTTTCCACCATTCTCCTTACCACTCTTTATAATCCCGTCTTTATGATGTAAAGTAATCAGTTAATTTTTAAGGGGCTGTTTATTTGGTCTTGTAAGACTTCTTGGCCTCTTAGGGTACCGTCACATTAAGCGATGCAACCAGCGATCTGACCTGGCCGGGATCACTGGAGCGTCGCTACATGGTCGCTGGTGAGCTGTCAATCAGGCAGATCTCCACAGCGATCAGATCAGCCACCAGAGACCTGTGTAACGACGCTGTGCTTCGTAACCATGGTACACATCGGGTTACTAAGCAAAGTGCTTTCCTTGGATACCCGATATGTACCTTGGTTACCAGCTTACCGCAGGCTGCCAGATGCCGGCTCCCTGCACATTCAGATCGTTGGCTCCCACTGTCAAACAGCGATGTGTGCTTCACAGCGGGAGAGCAACGACCAAAAAATGAACCAGAGCTGTGTGTAACAATCAGCGATTTCACAGCAGGGGCCAGATCATTGCTGGATGTCACACACAGCAACATCGCTAGCAAGATCGCTGTTCGTCACAAAAACCGTGACTGAGCAGCGATGTCGGTTAGTGAGACGTGGCCTTTACAGGACACTGGATGCTTTGTCTAAGCCTACAGTCATAGATCAAGGCTATGGTAGGTTTTATGCAGTTTTAACTCTGTTCCCAGATTATTTTTTGTGAACTTCGCCTTTGTCACAGATATCTTGTTAAGAGAGAAGTCAGTATTCCATCTCATACTGAAGTGACACTTGAAGGGAATCTGCCATCAGGTTTCTGCAACCCCATCTGAGAGCAACATAATGTAGAGACAGAGACCCTGATTCCAGCGATCTTGTGTGGCTGCTTGCTGGCATTTTGATAAAATCACTGTTTTATTTGCTACAAATCTAGCAGTTTTTTTAATGTGGAGTTCGATAATCCCGTCCGCATCAATGATTTGCAGCTTTTTGTCCATGTAAAGTGTACATCGAAAGCTGCTAATCAGTGATGGGGCGGGGTTATACAGAGTTCCTGAATGTACTGGACTACCTGGCAGGAGGCCAAGTAGTCATGTAATGATCTACTGCTCATTTAACCAGTGATTTTATCAAAGTGACACTAAACAGCCCAGTAAGTGACACATCACTGGAATCAGGATCTCTGCCCCTACATTATACTGCTCTCAGATTAGGTGGAAAAAAACTTTGACAGATTCCCTTTAAATCTCCATTCAACCAACAGGGAAATTGAGGAGCGACTATTACCAAGTCTGAGATCATATTGGGGTATATATCTATGTAGGGGCGTACTTCTTAATTATGGAACTTATTTACATTCCAGCTCTTTTTGGATTCTTGCTGGCTGCAGTTCGTATTGCCGGGTTAAAAAAAAACCCAAACAGTCCTATTTCCCAAATCTTAATAAACGGAGCTGTCTACATCCATGAGTCCCAATCCGTGTATAAATGGCGTAACCTCTGAAGCAATCTTGTGGCCTCCAGATCCTGGCACTGGCCTGGTATTTGCAGTATGTAGAGTTCAGCGAGTGCCACAGTGGAAAATGTGATCGCTGGTGACTAAATGCCCTAACACATTTCTACAAAACGGCAACATTTTTTTAGATGTCTAAAAGTGGGAAAACATTTCATACGGTTTTTGTATAGGACAGATTAAAAAGGAAGCCAACAATGGCCTGCTCACTTCTGAAGGGAATCTGTCAATCTGAGAGCAGCATAGTCTATGGACAGAGACCTTGATTCCAGTGATGTTACTTACTGGGCTGCTAGCTGTAGTTTTTTTCATCCGGAGATTATCAGTAGACAACTATTCAACCTGCTGCCATGTAGTTATCCTGCTCTGTATAACTGCCTGTCACCACTGATTGGCAGCTTCCTGCCTATGAACAGTGAACACAGAAATCTGCCAATCAGTGGTGTGGGCAGGTGTCATAAATGGCATTATGAGCTAGGGCTCTTTCACATGTCTAATCTCAGAGCTCAGACAGGCTGTGGGTCTCCCAACCTGAGCATGGCCGCATCATATGTTTTTCTTTGCAGTTGTCGTGCTCTGGTTGTGTGGGGGAGGGGGGGGGGGTGTGGGGGAGGGGGGGGGGGGTGTGAGTCCATTCATTGTGGTCCTGTGTTGGCCCAAATTGCATGTATGTGTGAAAGAGGCCTTATGGAGATGAAATAATACAGAAAAGTCTGTCTGCAACTGCTACAGATATAGGTGCTGCAGGGTAATATAGTAGTCACAAGTAAAGGGAAACCCGAGCACTCAATAAGGAAGGAGAGGAGAATTTGGATGCAAGTGTTTTTATTTACAACCAACAAAATTGCAAAATGTGAACCCGAACACAAAGCAACAAACCAACGTTTCGGTTTATCAGACCTTTCTCAAGGTAGTTGCTTATAATAGAGACGCAGAGGTATACGGGTCACAGAGACAGCCGTCAGGGTAGAGGGTATCACATTCAGCAGTATGCGGTATCAGAATGGTGGTGATGTGGTGAGTATACACAGAGGCAAAAGAGGAGAGGACGCCTGCTCAAAAAGGACCATGTAGTGCTGGAACAGCGGTGGCATTACCCCTGCGCAGCTTGGTCCTCAGCGGTTTTTAGGCTCTGTTCACACTAGAAAAAGGATTTTTCTCAAGAAATTTCTTGAGTCTGAAAGATTAGCGCACTTGCGGTCAAAAACCGCATGCGTTTTTACCAGGTATTTGGTGCGTTTTTTTCCGCAGGTTGGTCCCTGTGGTTCTTTTTTTTACCATTATCTATGGCAAAAAACACAGGTACCTGCAGAAAAGAAGTGACATGCTCATTCTTTTTCTCAAGAAATTCTGTAGAAAGAATGTTCTTGAGGAAAAAAAAAACCGGTGTGTGCACAGCTATTTTTTTTTTTTTTTCATAGGTTTTGCTGGGGAATGTCTACAGATAGGTTACAACCATTTTCTCAAATTTCTGCAGCAAAAACTTAACAAGAAAGCGGGTAAAAATGCAGTGTGAACAAGGCCTTAAAGTGTGTATGTTTTTTGCTTTGATAAACTGCGGTGTTGAATCAAACCATACAGCCGGTGTGTGCTTCTCGGGTGCAGGTAGCAGCGGTCTGGTGACTTTCAGGTAACTTGTCAGGAGGTGTGTTCAGCGGATCTTCATGAGACTACGTATGCACATCCCCTTACTATCAGATGATCGCTGCTTGAGGCACATACAACTGTTGCACCGCCAGATACTCTTTATTATGGGGCACTAATGCATGTAACACCATTGTTTAGGCACAAAGGCCGTATTCGTGCTGTATAAGGCTACTTTCACACTTGTGTTCAGCGGAGTCCGTCACTATGGAGAATAGTGCAGTCCGTTGACGCACTGCGCTATTCTTCATAGACTTGTGTGGACAACGCACTGTAACGCAAGTGTATGCGTTGTATCCGCTGGATGACGCAGCGTCGTTATTTTGACGCTGCGTCTGGCGGAAGAAACGCAGCATGTAACTTTTTTTATGAGCCGCGCAATCCGTAAGATTTCCCTGCGCATGCTTTTTTTTTTTTTTTAAATCAAACTTTATTTTGTGTCGCGGTGGCCGAACGTTCAACTGAGTGCCCGCCCGCCGACATGCCCGGCCGCCGGCTATTGAGAGCGCTCAGCTGAGCGACCGGCCGCCGGCTATTGAGAGCGATCAGCTGAGCAACCGGCCGCCGGCTATTGAGAGCAATCAGCTGATCGTTCACAATAGTCTGCTGCCGGTAAAACTGTAAAGAAAAAAAAAAAGCTTTCCGTTGTTTTGGACGATCCGTAGCATCCGTTGTGCCACTATATGCAACGCATCCGTTGCATCCGTCCCACAACGCAATGCTACGGAAGCCGTCCAATGCAAGTGTGAAAAGTAGCCTAAGGCTACTTTCACACATCAGTTTTCTGCATTCAGGCACAATCCTTTTTTTTTTCCTGATCCAAAGGATCCGGCAAAAAAATGTAAAACCGTATCCACCGGATCCGGTTTTTAACGGATCCGTTATGCTGGATGCGTACAAAACCGGATCTGGTGGATACGATTTGCATCCGTTTTTGCATCTGGTTTGTCCTTTTTTTTGAAGGATCAGTTTTTTTAATTAATTTGGTGCATGCGCAGTTTACAAAAACGGATCCGGTAGCTGCATCCATTTTTTACCGCATTGCGCCGGATCCGGCGTCCATAGGCTTTTATTGTAAAACACGCCGTATCGTGCCGGATTCGGCGTGATGCGGTTTTTTTTGCCGGACAAAAAAACGTTGCAAGACACGTTGCCTCCGGCCGCCGCTTTAATAAATTTTGCCGCATCCGGAAAAAACCGGATGCAACGCAAAGCCATCAGGTACAATCCAGTTACAATGCAAATCTATGGGGATAAAACGGATGCGGTACCGGATCCGTTTAACCCGTTTTTTTCCGGATTGTACCTGATGGAAAAAAACTGTGTGAAAGTAGCCTAAGCCATGTCTTCACTGTGTGGCAGAAGTGTCTCCTGAGTGTATGTACACTGCCGTCGCATTGTGTTGTGGTTTGTGACTGCGCTGTGTGTGTGTTCTGTCCCTGCTTGTTTGGAGCAGCACAATTTCACCTTGGACTGGTTTCTAACTCCATAAGAAGTGTGAACCTGTTTTGCTGGTTCCATGTTCCAGTCCTTTCTGGTGAGAGGTCAAGTGAATGCCGTTATTTCTTTACTTGGTGCACATTCTTTATTTTTCTGTTGACATTCTTAAGTGTTCATTGTTAAGTCTAAGTGCGCGGCTTGGCAACAGCGAAGAATGCCGTATGTGGGGGTGGAGGGGTGTTTGTCGTTTGTGTACAGAGTACACCCAGCATTTCACTGATGTTGTCCTCACACCCTGAGGGTTACATATATTTAAACCTTCAATCTATTGAAAGCTATACGATGTGTATAAAATGGAAAAAATATCTCTGCTCTCTTAACGTATTCTACTTTTCATCCAGTTCTGTGATATTGAAATCAACTCTTTAAAAATAAAGAATTCTCTGATAACCGTCTTATCCTATTGGCCCCTTCAGCTGTCAAGCCTGACTGTCTCCGTAGACAGGCCCCGCCTCCTAGCCCCGCCCACTCTTCAGTCTTTCTAAGAATGGAAGTTTACACCTATCATCCCAGCAAGATTGTTTTAAGAGTATGCAGGTCACCGAGCAGACTGACGGACACTGTGGGCAAGTCTGGATTTCTTTTTATAATTTAATTCTGTGCTTCATGTCTCTTCAAATTTTGAGTCCAATATACTTGGAACGCTATGATGATGATTGTGTGTGTGTGTGTGTGTGTGTGTGTGTGTGTGTGTATATATATATATATATATATATATATATATATATATATATATATATATATATATATCTCATCTCATCTCATCTCATTTTACATTACTTGCATGCTTACAAAATGTATTGTGCATAGTTTTTCTTGTGCCTGAGAAGTCAGCCTCACGCTTTAACAGCCCTTATCAGAGACCCCTCTGATCTCTTCCCCTGCAAACTCAAATTAAACTGTTCATATACAGGACTCAATCATACATCTAATCTATCTAATGTAAATGAGGGGTCCTCTGCCCCTCATGGCATGGCCAGGAGGCACTGCACCACTCCGCTCATTCAGTTACAATCCTCTGCCTCTTCCATTGTGTATTGATAGCACTCGTTGTGGAGCGCTGTCTGTATTGAATCCTCAGCTCTGCGCGCACTGACACTGGCGATCTCCTTGAGTGCTGGCACACACTTTCTGAGCGCCCTCTCTCCTCTCTCCCTCCTTTCAGACAGGAGAGAACGCACCTGCCCTCACTGTGTGCACTCTGTTTCTGCAGTGTCAGTGTGTTCAGGGCTGAGGGTTCAATTCAGGCAGTGCTCCAAAGCGAGCTGTCAATCAACATACGGGGGAGGTGGTCAGGATTGTAACTAAGGAGGCAGATTGATGCACTGAGCCCTTGGCTGTGAAAACTCTGCTCATCATGTACATATCCAATAATATACTGTATATACACTGGAGATCAAAACTAGAGAACAATGCACAATAACTTTCTTTTTTTCAGAAATAATGTAATCTACATTGATGAACATTTGAAGGTATTTTTTGTAAGGGGTACACTATGCCACTAGAACAGTTTTACAAAAGATCCAAAGGTTTTCAACCTAAAACTCTTATTTTGCCCAAAACTTGATGATCATAATTAGAGAACAACAATGACTGTAGCAGCAGGACGTGTACAGGCCTTTCCTTTGAATGATTTCAGCACATCTGCAGCCACAGGACATCACTAGTCTCTCACATTGCTCTGGTGTGATTTGGCCCACTCTTCTTCCAGTCTCTCCCACACTTCTTTGACTGTTGTGGGTTTCTTGGCCATAATTTCGTTAGGATTTTACAGAGGTTTTCTATTGGGTTTAGATGAGGACTCTGAACTGGCCATTTCATTGTTTCAATGTTTTTTTTTGTTTCAAGGAACTGCTTTCACAGTTTTGCTGTGTGACAGGAGGCATTGTCCTGCATGAAAATTGCTGGCCGATTTGAGGGATGAAAGTAAGGAACCATGTGCTATTGAAGGTTGTGATCCACACTTGCATTCACTCTGTAATGCAGCTGTATGAGAGGTCCAACTCCTGCTGCAGAAAACATTCCCCAAACCATGGCACTTCCTCCACCACCTTTCACTGACTTCTTAACACACTTTAAGTTCAGTCTTTCCCCAGTTTGTCATCGAACATAATGTTTCCCATTAGACCCATATAAATTAAACTTGCTTTAATCACTAAAATGAACTGTGGACCACTTCTTCTCCTCTATCCACACAACATGCTCCTCACCAAAGGGTAGTCTAGCCTTTTGATTCTTTCTGCTAATGAGGTTAGGTTGGTCACTGCAGAGTGGTCTTTCAGTCCAAATGCACTTAAACGTCATGACACTGTATGATGAGACAGATTCGAGCAGACTGGTGAGCATTTCCAGCTGCAGTGTTGAATCGATTACCCTTGGAGAGTCTCCGCATTATGGGTATGTTCACACAGTGTATCTTTTCTAACCACAAAGATGCAATGTTTTTGGCCTCAAAAAACGCACCCATGGCAAGAACGCATCAAACGCATGCATTTTTGCCGCATTTTTCCAATGCGTTTAAGTAAAATCTATTGATTGGAAGGGCTCAAACGCTGGAAAAACGCCCAAAGAATTGACATGCTGCAGCTGGGCTGCGTCTTTAAAAATGCAGCCAAGATGCAGAAAAAAAAGATGCACAGTGTGGACAGCAAAATAGAAATCTCATAGACTTTGCTGGGGGAAGGAAATGCATGCATTTTGGTGCATCTTTGTGACCTCAAAAACGCAATAAAAGATGCACTCTGTGAACATTGCCTATCCTGTCCTCTTGCATTTGTCTTGCGAGGGTGACCAGCCTTCATGAGGGACTTGAAAGAGTTTGATGTTGTAGAGATGCAATATTCTCAAAATCACAGATTTGGAACAACCAACTTCTCTTGCTATTGCTGATAGGGTCACCCCTTTGGCCTTCATCTGGACAACCTGCTGCCGGAGGGTTTCAGTCAATTTGGAACGACACACCATTTTTGGAAAGTCAGTACAAACTGGAAAGTTTGGCTGCCAGTTACATAGGGTTTGTCAGATAATTAAGGAAATTAGAACCAGGTGCCAAATTAATACCAATAACTTGCAGGAATCTGAAAGCGTTCTCTAATTATTATCAGTGTTCTTTTTAATATATCTTTTACATTTTTATGTGCTTTTGAAAAAAAATAATTTATGAAATAAGGGGTGCTTCACACACAGCGAGATCGCTACTGAGATCGCTGCTGAGTCACGGTTTTTGTGACCTCATTAGCGATCTCGCTGTGTGACACTGAGCAGCGATCTGGCCCCTGCTGTGAGATCGCTGCTCGTTACACACAGCCCTGGTTCGTTTTTTTATTGTTGCTCTCCCGCTGATAAGCACACATCGCTGTGTGTGACAGCAAGAGAGCAACAATCCTGAATGTGCAGGGGCAGGAGCCGGCGTCTGACAGCCTGCGGTAAGCTGTAACCAAGATAAACATCGGGTAACCAAGGTGGTTACCTGATATTTACCTTCGTTACTAGCCTCCGCAGCTCTCACGCTGTCAGTGCCGGCTCCTGCTCCCTGCACACGCTAAGCTAAGCGGTGTGCGCTGGTAACTAAGGTAAATATCGGGTAACCATACCCGATGTTTACCTTTAGTTACCAGTGTCCGCAGCTTCCAGACGCCGGCTCCTTGCAAGCGCAGGGTCGCTTGCATGTCGCTGCTGGCTGGGGGCTGGTCACTGGTCGCTGGTGAGATCTGCCTGTTTGACAGCTCACCAGCGACCATGTAGCGACGCAGCAGCGATCCTGACCAGGTCAGATCGCTGGTGGGATCGCTGCTGCATCGTTAAAGTGTGAAGGTACCTAAGCTTAAAATACTGTTTACTTATGTTAGGATATACACACAGGACTACACAATGACCTTAATATTTAGGAAATTGCGTGTTCTCTAATTTTGATCTCCACTGTAAAATATACAATATATCCTTAGAAGAGTTACAGCTGCACACTGAAATGCCAAAGCTATCAATTACAAAAAACTATGTAATAAAAAATGAGATTTTTCATATCAAAATGGCCATTTTCATACCTGCCCAGTAGCCACTTCAAGGCAATCTCATTATACTGGGTCCTATTCTTCCTTTCTGCCTCTTACTGGGTTTTAAAAACCAGCATGTTTGTGCAAAGAAAGACCCAACTAAAGAATAAAAGCACCTATATCTAATGGGGGGGTTGGTTTTCAGTGTGCTGCTGTAACTCTTTTTGCTATTCTATATCATTAACAGATACGCACCTGTTCACTTGGAAGTGCTGTCAGACTTTTTTTTTTTTTTTGTATTTTATATGGAGTCATGGCCCACTTGAATTGTTCAACCTTTTCCCACATTTCAGGCTTCAAACCTAAAGATAAAAAATGTTAATGTTTTGGTGAAGAATCAACAACAAGTGGGACACAATTGTGAAGGTGAACGATATTTATTGCTTATTTTTAAATTTTTTTTAAAAAAATAAACTGAAAATTGGGGCGTGCAATATTATTCATCCCCTTTACTTTCAGTGCAGCAAACTCACTCCAGAAGTTCATTGAGGATCTCTGAATGATCCAATGTTGTCCTAAATGGCTGATGATGATAAATATAAGCCCCCTGTGTGTAATCAAGTCTCCGTATAAATGCACCTGCTCTGTGATAATCTGAATGTTCTGGTTAAAGCGCAGATAGCATCATGGAAACCAAGGAACACAACAGCCAGGTCCGTGATACTGTTGTGGAGAAGTTTTAAAGCTGGATTTGGTTGCAAAACGATTTCCAAAACTTTTTAAAAGCCCAAGGAGCACTGTGCAAGCGATCATATTGAAATGGAAGGAGTATCATACCACTGCAAATCTACCAAGACCCGGCCGTCCATCCAAACTTTCATCTCAAACAAGGAGAAGACTGATCAGAGAAGAAGCCAAGAGGCCCATGATCACTCTGGATGAACTGCAGAGATCTACAGTTGGGGTGGGAGAGTCTGTCTATAGGACAACAATCAGTTGTACACTGCACAAATCTGGCCTTTATGGAAGGGTGGCAAGAAGAAAGCCATTTCTCAAACATATCCATAAAAAGTGTTGGCTAAAGTTTGCCACAAGCCACCGGGAGACACACCAAACATGTGGAAGAATGTGCTCTGCTCAGATGAAACCAAAATCGAACTTTTTGGGCATAATGCTAAACGATAGTTTGGTGTAAAAGCAACACAGCTAATCACCCTGAACACACCATCCCCACTGTCAAACATGGTGGTGGCAGCATCATGGTTTGGGCCTGCTTTTCTTCAGCAGGGACATGGAAGATGGTTAAAATCGATGGGAAGATGGATGGAGCCAAATTCAGGACCATTCTTGCAGAAAACCTGTTGGAGTCTGCAAAAGACCTGAGACTGGGACGGAGATTTGTCTTTCAACAAGACAATGTTCCCAAATATAAAGCAAAATGGTTTTTTGTTTTTTTTTAGGAGTCCAAATGCTATTAAGTCGCAGCCATGTATCCTATAGTGTGGCGCCAATTCTGCTGCTGGCTTTTCTGGGTGATGATGAATGAAGGAAATCTTGTACTAGCAGCTCAGATGGCGGCAGACATTTGGAGATTCAATGGTTCTCTCCTGTCAGAAGTATTCAAACACTGAAAAACTCCTCTATGAGAAGAAAAGTGCATATTATTGGGCCGAGCACTGAGCATGCAGAAGGTTTGGGTAAAATAGCAGAGAAGACATAACAAAGCACCTTGGAAAGTCGCTGGCCTGTAATTGAGCATTTCCGTGGTTCTTGCTACACTAGATGTTTTCCACGTCTTGTATAGATTTGCGAGTTGATTTTCAATGTGATCTTTAATAAAAACCACAGGGTTTTTGTACAAATCTATTTTTGTAGTAGTGCACAGGACTAGTTCATACCCGGCATCTCCTTCATTCTAGCATTTACCTCTAGAATTCATTGTTAGGTGGAACCCTCTGCAATTTCTGAGCTGTCCCTTCACTGCGGCGTGCCCGGAGACGGGAGGACTAGGATTTGGTTGCCTTTTCTATATGGCTTGGAAAGTCACGTATCGGTTTCATATATTTTTCAGGATCCTGGTTTAATCTAAAAGTAGATATTGGTATTGTACGCTAGATCTGATTTTTGAAGATTTGTGAGCCACCTTTTTCTTATTTCAAATTATGATAAACTGAACGACTACAGTCTTTATTTAAACAGGACCTTACTGTTTGGTTTTTTTTTTTTTTAAATCTATATGGATTACCTTTTCCAATTGACGCGGCTTTGCTGATTCTGGAACAGTTTTTCTTTTTCTTCTGCGCCCCTCTGTTCTAGAGTTATGCCCCCTAGTAATAATCATGCAAACTTTCTCTTTAACCAATAGAACTCCTTTGTGGGTGCGGCCGTGTTGTGATTGGCCAGTGTCAGTGGCGATAAAGCAAACGCCCACAGAGGAGTTCCGTGGTACACACTCAGTTGCTTGAAGGGTAAATTTGCATTTTTATTGCTGTGGGGCGTAACTTTGGAACAGAGGGGCATAGAAGAAAAAGAGAAACTGTTTCTGTGTCAGTGGAACAGTGGTAATTGGAGGAGGTGCTTTGTTTATGGAGGACCTGTCACTGGATTTTTTTAATTTAAAAGGTAAAATCCACATACTGCCATGAGCAATGGCCATGTACTTCCTTATAGTGCTCAACCGTTATCTAAACCCTCAAGTTTCACCTATAGAATGCTACTAAACAGGTCTGGACAGTAACAGTAATGGCAGAGGCGAGGCTGGAAGCAAAATTAATTTCTTTATTTCATCACTACTTAATTATCATTGTTGGATTTTGGCAGAGCCTCCTATATAATGATGAAGTAAACCTATTGCTTCATTTGCTTCCTTGCATTGTTTATTCCCAGAAGAAACCACCTTTGTCCACTTCAGATCGCTGTGGAGCTCCAAAATGTCTGACTGTAGTATTAACATGATGGTCCACATTTTACACATATTTTCCTAATTATGCAGAGCATATAACCTCAGAATAACAAAAAACCCTCATGTAACTTAGGCTATGTGCGCACTTACCGGATTTTGCCGCGGATTTTCCACGGATTTGCTGCTTGTTTCGCTGCAGAAAATGTTCATAACATCTCTGCAGTGAATCACCAGCAAATCCTATGGAGAAAAAAAATCCTGTGCGCACTGGGCGGAATTTGACAGCTGTTTGTTTTGCTGTGGGAATCCCGCAGCAAAAACAAGTGCATGTCACTTCTATTCCGCACATCGCTGCGGGATTTCACTCCATTGACTCAATGTTAATCATGAAATCCCGCAGGGAATAACGCAGGCAGCAAATTCTGTGCGGTTCACTGCGTTTTGCTGCGTTATTCCCTGCGGTATTTCGCGGTTTACCTCCGGTAATGTACATCACTTGCTTGCGGTTTTGCAGGGAAGTGATGTCATTACAGGAAGAGGAAGCCGTGCAGAGAGTAAACACACACATCACAGACACAGACATCACAGACACAGACACATAGAACACACATAGAAAGAAAACGGAAATATAGAAAAAAAAAGAACGTGGGCTCCGCTGCATATTTACCGTCCAGCCGAGGTAAGCACACAGCGGCGGGCCGGTATTCTCAGGCTGGGGAGGGAGAGGGGCAGGGGTAATATCCCCCGCCTCACTCCCCCTCCGGCAGCCGAGAATATCAGCCGCAGCTGCCCCGGCACTGTCGCATGCAATATGCGACAATACCGGCGTGTCCTCGGCTCTTCTTGCCACCGTGTAGCAGTGGTGGCAAGGTAATACAAGGGGTTAATGGTGATGGGGGACCACCGCCATTAACCCCAGGCTTGATCATGGCAGCGTCTATGTAACAGCTGACATGATCAACCCGTAAGTAAAGTGAAAAAAACACAGACACCGAAAAATCCTTTATTTTAAATAAAACAAACAAGCCTCGTTCACCATTTTATTAACCCCCCCAAACAAAGCTCCGGCGTAATCCACACAGCTCCGGCTCCGGCGTCCTGCACTGCTGACATCCAGCCGCGACTGTCACAGACACAGGCTGAATGCAGCAGACAGCAGAGGTAATTACCGGTCATTTCCCACGGCCGGTAATGTGAACTCACTGCCGACCGTGGGAAATGCAGCGATCTGTCATCTATCTATCCTTCTATCTATCCCTCTATCTGTCTATCTATCTATCTATCCCTCTATCTATTCTTCTGTCTATCTACTATCTCAGAATTAAATGACTTTTTTTTTTCTTTTTCAATGTGCTTTATTGCATTGAATGCAATAAAGCACATCCCAACCCGCACGCGGCAAAACCGCGGCAATACCGCGAATAATACCGCGGTAAAACCGCGGCAAACCGCATGCGGTTTTCGGGTGTGGTTTTTTACCGCGGGTGCGGTAATCTTTGAGAGGATGCGGAATTTTCACAAGAAAATTCCATTTCCCAGTGCGCACAGAGCCTTACACGGTTTGTCTAAACGGAATCCCTCATCTGTGTGCAGTGGCTTGTTCCACAATAAACCGTCCTCTGCTCACCTGCGTCTGGGTGGAATATATAGGCGGTGGCTCAGTGGTTAGCAGTCTTTCAGTCCTGGGTTCAAATCCCACCAAGGACATCATCTGCAAGGAGTCTGTATGTTCTCCCCGTGTTTGCATGGGTTTCCTCCCACACTCCAAAAACATACTCATGGGAAACCTAGATTGTGAGCCCCAATGGGGACAGTGTTGCCAATGTATGTAAAGTGCTGTGTAATTAATGGAGCTATATAAGTGAATAAACATTATTATATTTTATTCCACTGCACTCAGATAATGGAGGGGTCATAGGTATATCACTGGAGGGAAGTCAGTTAATTGATGGTAAGACAGAACTAACATGTTTTTACAGTTCTTTAAGTTGTTTTGTCTCCAAAAATGAGGAGCAGAAACTCCTGGTAACACAACTGATCCAATCCTCCTCCATTGTCTTTGTGTTTTTCGGAAGGGTCCCACTGTGATATAACATATTACCTTTAAAGGGAACCTGTCACCAGTTTTTTCCCTATTGAACCAAAAATATCACCTTCTGCAGCTCCTGGGCTGCATTCTATGAAGGTGCACCTTGGCCCTGACTTCCCTTGCAGACCCCAAAAATAACTTTATAAAACATGGCCGTTACATGTGCTAATGACCTGTGTGGTTCAGATGGGCGGGCTCATTTTCTGCTCCTGTCCCCCCTCCTGCCGCTGTTCACCGTCCTCCTTTCTTGATTGACGTGATGACTCCTCCATCATCATCCTCGTTGCTCTTTCAAATCTCGCGCCTGTGCAGCCATATCCGCTCGCACAGGTGCAGTACGCTCTGCCATATTGCGGGCAGAGCAGAAAACAATTTCCCTTGCGCGCACCGGTGAGCTATTTGCACAGGTGCGAGATTATGGTCGGCGGTGTGCATGGCGTCACTGCGTCATCCTCTGACCTGACCTAATCCTCGTGCCTGCGCATTTAGCTCACTGGCGTGTGCGAGGGCAGCTAGGTTTTGTGCTCTGCCCGCAATATGGCAGAGCGAACTGCACCTGCGCGAGCGGACATGGCTGCACAGGCGCGAGATTTGAAAGAGCAACGTGGATGATGTGGCGTCATCACGTCAATCAAGAAAGGAGGACGGTGAACAGCGGCAGCAGGGAGGACAGGAGCAGAAAATGAGCCCGCCCGTCTGAGCCACACAGGTCATTAGCATACCTAACTGCCGAGTTTTATATAGTTATTTTTGGGGTCTGGAGGGGGGAGTCAGGGCCAAGGTGCACCTTCATAGAATGCAGCCCAGGAGCTGCAGAAGGGGATATTTTTGGTTCAATGAGGAAAAAACTGGTGACAGGTTCCCTTTAACCAGTAATGCTTTGCTGACAGTAATTCACTGTGATCTGTCTGTAGCCACATTAAGCTCCTGCTAACGATGTGCTTGATGCCATGGCTGTTGGCTGTTTCCATAAATGACCAGTAGATCAGTCAACGCTTACTTGA
The DNA here is from genome assembly GCF_048569485.1 of Anomaloglossus baeobatrachus. Taxonomy (NCBI): domain Eukaryota; kingdom Metazoa; phylum Chordata; class Amphibia; order Anura; family Aromobatidae; genus Anomaloglossus; species Anomaloglossus baeobatrachus. Next base: position 78,757,744 of record NC_134362.1, read on the forward strand.
AGACACCCGTACACATCTAATCCAGCCATCTAGTGTGTACGGAGGACCCATGAGTCTTTCCCGACAGATGTCGGTGGTGTTAAATGCCGTTTCCTGAGACACATACTACTCTACCCCGCAGCGGGTTGTGCAGTCCTGATGGTTGAGAATTTGGCCCAGCAGCGAGGCTGCACTGCTGGTCTGAACTGTGCTCGCCCATGCTGCAAGCAGAACCAGCTTTTCTGGCTGCAGCATTGAAGAGAGCAAGGGCACAGAAGATGGCTGGATACATGTAATTTCAGAGCAGGCTTTACAAGCTCTATAGCAGACTGCCTGTAAATACTGCTCCCCTTCCCTAGGAGAAATCTGCCATTTCTGCAGAGGTGGACACTAACCTATGCATCAAGCAGTAAACTGAAGAGATGAAAATTTCTTTTCTTCAGAACTGAGACTTTCAAAGCACCACTCCACTACTGGGGAATAATAAAACCCTGCTGGAGTGCTGCTTTATTTCTAAGTTCCCTACCCCCCTGTTATTTACTCGCCTTCTGGCGTCTTCCCTCTCTCTTCTTTTTTTTTTTTTTTTTTTTGTGTTGCTCTGGTCCTGCAGCGCCATCTTGTGAGCGCAGCTTCAGACTGGTCAGAAATTTCATCACAAATCATCAATACTAGGGCGGCACGGTGGCTCAGTGGTTACCACTGCAGTCTTGCAGCGCTGGGGTCCTGCGTTCAATCCCACCAAGGACACGATCTGCAAGGAGTTTGTATGTTCTCCCCGTGTTTGTGTGGGTTTCCTCCGGGTACTCCGGTTTCCTCCCACACTCCAAAGACCTACAGATAGGGACTCTAGATTGTAAGCCCCAATGGGGACAGTGTTGCCATCGTATGTAAAGCGCTGTGGAATTAATAGCGCTATATAAATGAATACAATTTATTAATTATTATTATTATTATTATTCTAGTCTATGATAGCCAGAATGAGGTTCTCATAGACTTATTTTCAGTTGTGACTTCCGGCCGCTCCATGACACACTGAAGCGGCTGGCAGGTCACAAGTCACCGGAAACTAAATAGAAGAGACACTGATGATATAAGAATACTGTGGCAATTGATTATAAGACCGGGGACATTAGACTTAGAATTAAATCGCCACTACCATGCTGAAGAAATAGAACAAAAAACTCTGCTGTGGTGCTTTAGTAAGATGTAAATTGGAAAGTTGTGGGGGGGTTTTGTTTTTGCTTTACATCACTTTGGAATTTTACCCATTTAATTAGATGAGACACCCCCATTAAGGATCAGTTATTTTTAATTTAAGCACCTGATCCATTTGTTCCCACAGATGAGCTGCTGCCAGGAAGGTCCCCGTCCCACTGAAAGTGCATGATAACACTCCTCTGTTTGTGTGGCTGCTGTTGGGTGGGTGGGTGGCTATCCAAGGTGCATGGCACCATAATGGCTCGGTCACGCGTCACGTTTTTTGATACTGCAAATCCAAGATGTAATTTATTACTACAAGATCTGTGACAGAAATCCAAGGCTTCCGCTGGGATTTCTGCAGTGGATGTGCTGGGGGCATGCAGCAGATCCGCACCGGTATTATCCCCGCTGTCATACAATGAAGCTAATCCTCAGCTTTTCTGCTGGAAATAATTAGTGTGCAGAGGATTTATTTCTGTAATGGTGCCAAAATTCCACACTGAAACTTTCCATTTAGCATATGTATGTTGTCGTGAAAACTTTATATACTGGAGGAGTGGAGTTGAGAGGATGCCATAACTGCCATTTAATTCATGGGTAAATGCATGTTGCTTCTGAGACCTGTAAATGGACCTTGTAAGTAGCCGGCCATCTTGTACAGTTGTAATCCTCTGTTGGTTTGCTTCTAGATTATTGTACTGCATTGGTCTCTTAACCTGATCCGGACTACTATCCGATACGGGTAGTGTGCCTGGCCACTATCTGACCGTTTCCAGTTGCAGAGGAGCACCTTACCCCCCTCCTCAATCTTAGCTTCAGAAGACAAGGAGGAGCTGCAGGGTCAGGTCTTGTAAAGCAGGACCAGTCCCTATAATTTGCTGCCAGCACTGCAGGGTTTGCAAAGCTGCTCATTGCAAGAGCATCTTGTAGATATAGGGAAGGTGGTCAGAGGCGCGAAAACAAATGCTATAAGCAGAAAGGGCTGTATTCCAGAGAGCCGTTAATATTTACCTGCTGCTGTGTTTTAGCTGAATCTGGTTTCCTATGTTACTAAACCGGTAGCTGTTCTCGTTCTTTAGTACATCTGTTTATAAACCCTGAATTGTACAAATAATTTCAGTAGCCCTATTTACGTAGAAGCCATTCTTAAGAGCTCCTGTGCACTGATGGTATATTTCAACGTACAGTACTGGCCCATAAATTTGTGTTTCCATCATATTTGGTACCCATATGATTTGAATCTTTACCAAACCTGCAAATTGTGTATGGTGATTTCCTGACTCTCCGCCTTACAGCCGCTGTTGGACTGTGCATGTTGAAATTCAATATGCCCTACCCATCTATTAGATGAGCCGCGTGGGGTGTCTGGCAGTATCTTAGTCCCCTCTATCCAGAATATGTGCAGACTCATCCAAGCCCGGTGGATATATGTACAGACATTTGGGAGGAATAGCATTCAGCTGACTGGTTTCTGATAACTTAAAGGAGCTGTCCACTGTTTGGGTGATCTCTACTTTTATTTTACATTGGGGAACATAGTAACACATTCTCACAGACACCATTCCAGCGATGTCGGTGGTGAGATTTCCAAGGCCTGCCTGACATTATGCCAATGGCCAGCTTCACTCACAATTCCTTCAGATGAACCTGAGATGTCAGAAGGAGGTGAGCACTGCACGCCGTTACCCACTGCTGATGGGCCCCCATGTCCTGGGAGATCCAGCGTAGCTGGAGCTGTGCTATCACTGGAGGGCTTTTATTTTATATTGTGGAATATACTGTGTTTTTCCAAAAATAAGACACTGTCTCTTATATTTTTTTTGCCCCCCAAAAAAGCACTAGGGCTTATTTTTGGAGGAGGTCTTATTCTTGGAGAAACACGGTTGGGGGTAAGTTTACCCCCCAAAAAAGCAGACCCCCCCCCCCCACTTCCCAGGGGACTTATACTCACCAGACCAGGACATCTGCGTGGTTCCAAGGTCCTCCTGTGATCGGTTGGTGCTGCACGCCACCCTACCCTGCTGCTGGCTGACACACACAGCAGATCGCAGACACACACACACACACACACACACACACACACACACACACACACACACACACACACACACAGCAGATCGCAGATCTACACAGCAGATCACACACACAGCCGATCGCAGGCACACACACACATCACATCCAGCACTTACGGCAGCAGGGAATGAGAGCAAGTCACGTGTCCGGCCGCAGGTTCTGTTCGTTGCGCTCCACTGCCTCTCAGGATTCTCCCGGCGAGAAGAGATCGGTGTCGCTGGATGAGGTGAGTGTGTATGCGATCTGATGTGTGTGTGATCCGATGTTTGTTTGTGTGTGTGATTTGATGTTTGCGTGTGATCCGATGCGTGTGATCCGATGTTTGTGTGTGCGATCTGATGTTTGTGTGTGTGTGTGTGTGTGTGTGTGTGTGTGTGTGTGAGCTGATGAGTGCGGGTGTGCGATAGCTACAAGTCCTGCCACTCAGTGTCGGGTGAGTGTAATTGCCGGGTGCCGCTGTGTATAATGAAGTGTCCTGCAGTATCTAACTTTTTTAGCTGCACGCACACTTCATTATTGATCCGCGACTAGGGCTTATTTTCGGGGGAGAGCTTATATTTAAGCCTTTCTCCGAAAATGCTGAAAATCCCTGCTAGGGCTTATTTTTAGAAAAACACGGTAGTAACACATTCTCATCAGCACCATTTCAGCGGTGAGTTTCCCAGGACCTGCGTGAGATTATGCCAATGTCCTGCTTCACTCCCTTCCTTCAGACCAACCTGATAGGTCCGAAGGAGGTGTGAGAACTGCACCCCATTACCCACTACTGAGGGGCTGCCATGGCCTGGGAGACCGAGCGCCAACATTGCTGGAGCTGCGCCATTGAGGGAGGTATTTATTTGTTTCATTTCACACTGGTGAAAATAATAAGAGTACGTACGAGTGATGGACAACCCCTTTTAAGGTGTTTAACTCTTTAAAAGGAGTCTGTCAGTAATATTTGGTCCAGGAAAGTGGTGATCGGACAGTGTAAAACATTTCCATGGATCCCTATTTCACCACAATTTGGTGCCCTGTTTGCGCAGAAATTTGTATTTTATCACCATGCAGCTTGGGCTCTGACCTGCATTGGTGCAGTTGCAGCCCTTGCACTGGTTCTCTCCACCCTGCCCTGCTTGATTGACATTGGAGAACAGAGATTGTCATGCAGCACAGCGTCTCTTCTGTCAGTCATGGAACAAGGTCAGCACCAGCGGAGCACAGCCAGGGAGCTGAGGACTGATGGGCCCCAATACCCCCACCAGTGCCTGTGAGCCTGGTGTGCATAAATAGCACATTTCTGTGCCACAGGGCACAATAATGCAGCAAAATAGGTGCCCTATCCTGACTACATCTGCCCGCCTGGGGCATGTGTTACTGACTGATTCCCTTTTATGACTACAATAGCCTAATAAAACCCACTTGACACCATAATTAACATACCTACATTTCTTCATTGAACCTTCTCACTCCAACTGATGGTTTTCTCGCACTGTATCGTTTGATCCTTCAGCGCTGCCGTTACTAGGAGCAGAGAGTGGGAAATATAACAGTCCTAGGTAAGACAGCAATACACCATTACATACCTGCTTCCTTAGATGCCAGAGGCTAAATGGATTTTAATTGCTCTTTTAGGTTAATTGAGAGGCATTAGTCGGCTTAGTTTGCTTTTTTCCTCCTTCTGTGGGAGTGTGCCGCTCTCACCTTCTAATTATGACAGGCTCATTTCCCTAATCCTTTTTACTGTGGTGTGATACTGCTGCACTTTTCTCTTCTTAGATAAGGCATGCTTTCCATGAATGAATTCACTATATTTTTTTTTTTTTTTTTTTTTTTTAATATATCAGCATTTTAAAGGCCATTCCCACCATTTAAAGGGAATCTGTCATCATTTTTCACAGCTGCTATCAAAATATCTGCAAGGAAGGAATTGCAAAGAAACAGACGCCTGCAATCACTAGTAAAGAATTACTTGGAAATTGAACTTCTATGCACTTTGCTAAAATGTTTATCTGTAAAGTGCTCTATGATAACAATAGTCCTTCCTCCAAATCAATCTGCTCAGGATTGATGTCTCCTGCCACCTCCTCTGCAGGAGAAGGCCGTCTAGTGCAGATCGGAGGGGATGCCTCTGTTCACACAGGACGCTTCATGGATGAGAGCCTGGCATCCGGTTCAAGACCCTGCAAACTTTGTGACATTGATGACTATACACATACGGTTTTAAAAATTCTAAATAATGCTTTAATACTAGAAAGAACAAAAAAAAAAAAAACAAGGAAAGAAAGAAAAACTACAGGTAAAAATAATGTCAGACATTAGGACCCGTATGCAGCACTTAAAAGAAAAATTGATTGTCTGACATTTTTACCTGTAATTTTTCTTCCCTTGTGTTTTGTTTTTTCTTGTGTTAAAGCAGGAATTGTAAAAGGGCTGCTATACTAAAATGCAGTTTAAGTTGTGTTTTGCATTCTGTTATAATTGCTTTTATATATCATGTTTTTTTGGGGGGATGGGGTTTTCTCGGGACAAAGCTAGAAGAAACATTGGTTTTGACTGGCAGACTTTTTTTTTTTTTTTTAATTTTAGTTTCAAATTTTTGTTTTATTTATTTTTATTTTTTTTGATAGTCCTTTCATGTATTGTTCACTGGTGTAAGATACAACCTTTTTGAGGAGCATTTGAACATTTAACATATACATTTTATTTATTTAAATTGATGAGTTCCATTAGGCCTTTTGCGCACTTGCTGGATTTTACCGCGGATTTGCTGCATGTTTTGCTGCAGAAAATGTTCATGACATCTCTGCAGTGATTCACCAGCAAATCCTATGGGAAAAAAAATGCTGTGCGCACTACGCAGATTTTGACAGCTACATGTTTTGCTGCGGGATTTTCGCAGCAAAAACAATTGCATGTCACTTTTTTTCCGCAGATAGCTGCGGGATTTCACTCCATTGACTGTAATGTAATCGTGAAATCCTGCAGGGAATAATGCAGGTAGCAAATTCTGTGCGGTTCATTGCTTTTTCCTGTGTTCTTTCCACGTTATTTCGCGTTTTTCGGGACATAATGTTCATCACTGCCCTGTGTTTTGCAGGGAAGTGATGTCATTATGACAGGAAGAGGAAGCGGAGTAGAGGGTAAACATACACAGATCACACTCACACACAGATATATAGAATACACATAGAAATCAAACGTACACATAAAATAAAAAACAAAAAAAAACAAACGCGGGCCCCGCCTTATTTTTACCGTCCAGCCGAGGTAAACACACGGCGGCGGCTCGGTATTCTCAAGCTGGGGAGGGCCAGGCTTAATGCCCCCCCCCCTTCCTCCCGCAGCCGAGAATATCATCCCGCAGCTGCCCCAGGACTGTCGCATCCATTATGTCGCATCCAGCGGATCTCTGCCATTTAAGTCCAGGCTCAATCATGGCAGCGTCTATGAGACAGCTTACATGATTAACCCGTAAGTAAAGTACACACACACACACACACACACACACACACACACACACACACACACACACACACACACACACACACACACACACCCCGAAAAATCCTTTATTTTAAATAAAAGACAAAAAAGCCCCCTCTTTCACCACTTTATTAACCCCTCCCACCACATAGCTCCGGTATAATCCACCGAGGTCCCACGACGCTTGCATCCAGCCGCGACTGACACACTGTACTTAATGCAGCCTCGTAACGAGACTGCAGAGGTAATTACAGGTCATTTCTCACGGTCGGCAATGTGAACACACTACCACTCGCGAGAACTGCAGTGTGTCTTTTTTTTTCAATGTGCTTTATTGCATTGAATGCATTAAAACACATGTACCAACCCACGGAAAAACTGCACAAAAAAAAGCATGCGGATTTTGCTGCGTTTTTTTTTTTCGCGGGTGCGAAAATCTTTCAGAGCCTGCGGAATTTTCTTAAGAAAATTCCATTTGCTAGTGCGCACAGGGCCTTAATGTACCAGCAAATTGAACCTCCTGCCTCCACTGCAGAGATAATCTGGATCTGCTAATACCCAGCAGCTTTTGCTCACCCTTGGCAGACAATGATCACTTTATAGGATAGTGATCAGGAAGGCAGAGATTGGTAATAAACCAGCCCTCCCTTCCCTGTGAGGCGTTAGGCTGACTTCCCCCTCCTGCAGTGGCCTTCGCTTCTCCTGCAGTGGCCCTTCGCTTCTCCTGCAGTGGCCCTTCGCTTCTCCTGCAGTGGCCCTTCGCTTCTCCTGCAGTGGCCCTTCGCTTCTCCTGCAGTGGCCCTTCGCTTCTCCTGCAGTGGCCCTTCGCTTCTCCTGCAGTGGCCCTTCGCTTCTCCTGCAGTGGCCCTTCGCTTCTCCTGCAGTGGCCCTTCGCTTCTCCTGCAGCGGCCCTTTGCTTCTCCTGCAGCGGCCCTTCGCTTCTCCTGCAGCGGCCCTTCGCTTCTCCTGCAGCGGCCCTTCGCTTCTCCTGCAGCGGCCCTTCGCTTCTCCTGCAGCGGCCCTTCGCTTCTCCTGCAGCGGCCCTTCGCTTCTCCTGCAGCGGCCCTTCGCTTCTCCTGCAGCGGCCCTTCGCTTCGCCTGCAGCGGCCCTTCGCCTCGCCTGCAGCGGCCCTTCGCCTCGCCTGCAGCGGCCCTTCGCCTCGCCTGCAGCGGCCCTTCGCCTCGCCTGCAGCGGCCCTTCGCCTCGCCTGCAGCGGCCCTTCGCCTCGCCTGCAGCGGCCCTTCGCCTCGCCTGCAGTGGCCCTTCGCCTCTTGTATCGTGTATCTGCTGACTCTGAAAGGTCTAAAAGCTTAAGACAAAAGGACAACTCCCGACTACTAGATTAGTCCTTTTAGAGTTGTGGGTGTCACTGTTACATTAGTGACACTGGTACTGTCTCACGGTAATATGTGGTGTTGATCTCGTCCCACTGCTTTGCAGTCAGACTATGGACTCTGGGTCAGCTCACAGGATGACATGACTTTATGTAGAACTATTTGCATAAAAACAGAACACAATAAAAACCTTGTCAGAAGCGGTTTATTATTTTATGAACTTGTATTTTATGTCCCTAATCTCTCTAATCTATACATTATAATTGTACTTGGCAATAACTCTGGAAGTTGAAGGTGACCAAGCATGGATCCTCTGTTCATGAAATACCTCTTATGCGATGTGCGCACAGTGCGTTTTTCGTGGCGTTTTTGCACGGTTTTCGGGTGCGTTTTTGGCCTCAAAACTGCATGACTCTGCTTCCCCAGCAAAGTCTGAGTTTTCATTTTTGCTATCCGCACACAACTTTTTTTTTGAGCTGAAAAAACTTGTTTTTTGCCGCGGGTGCATTTTTGTGCGTTTTTAGCAGCCAAAAACGCAGCGTCAAAAAAACGCAGCATGTGCACATAGCCATAGTTTGGACTTTTTTCTATGAGCAGGTTTCATTCTCTCCAGGTTGTCCATTGTGTAGACTTCATTCTTCCTTTAGGCTTTGTCCACCTGCCCTCCTCACAGTATTTGTGGCCTTCATAGTAGGAGAATAGCTTTGGTAGGAGGTTTAAGGGTTGTAGCAATAGGTCTTTTCTGTTCTGTATTAGTCATGAGAACTTTCTATGTGAGTTATTATGAAAAACTTTGCATTTTAGAGTCATATGTGCGATAATTAGTTGTATGACTAGTAGAGGGACTGTCATTGTCCAAAAAAACCCCTTTAATTACAAGCAGTGATCACCTGTTAGCTGTTTCCCAGGGGTAGATGTTGTCGGCTGCAGCCAGTACAGGGGGAAATGTGATACCACATGTGGCCGTTCAGGAAACGTGGTGTCCATATAATTACATGGCCGGACCCGGACCACCAGAGGAAGAGCTGCTTCTTATCTCTCCACCCCGGATCATAGTGGGAGGTCATGGTTGAGGGGTTGCCTACGCCTGCTTGTAACCTTTTTGTAATACACAGTTGTTGTATTGTACATTACTGGATCTTTTATTGTGCTTCATGTTAAAGGGCTTGTCCACGACTTTGATATTGAAGCCCTTTAGATAATTGACTAGAATAGCTGATTGACAGTAGGTGGCAGCAGATGCCTTGTGTATTATTTACATCCAGCCCGACCTGATGATCGGTTACCTATGATATTGATGACCAGCCCTACATCTGGCCATACACGAGAGGGATGTTGGATGAATATAAAGCTATCTCTTCCACCGATTCTACACACTTGAGCATCCAGCCAAGCATTCATGGGTTTTCAACGGGGTTAAGGCTCTGTGCACACGTTGCGTATTTGCGTACAGTTACGCTGTGTATTGCACTGCAGTGTAACTGCATGCGTCCTGCGTCCCCAATCTATGTAGATTTTGCATTATCCATGCGCACGTTGCGTTTTAGAACGCAGTGATTTGCATGCTGCCAAAACGCTGTGTTCTTAAAAAGCAACAAGTCACTTATTCTGTGCGCTTTGGATGCAGCCCCCGCTCTGTCTATGGTGGGGGCTGCATCCAGAGCGCTTGAAATCATCTTTTTCACTTCATTCATTGCGCAGTGTTTCTGCAGCGATTTGCCGTGCACATGTACTGTCAAATGTCTGCAGGGACACGACGCAACGTGGGCACATAGCCTAAAGGAGAAAGACCCTGCCAGACACTCTGATTGCCGCTCGTCTCCCCTGGAATAATAGAGAGAGACCAGGCATTGAAAGACCAACTTGCCTAATCCTTCTTTCTCCTGATATCATCTGTTGGGGAAGAGTTAGGAAGCCCCCATACCCATCACGTGTTTAGTTGACTTTGATCTAATGTGTATGGAGACCTTAAAGGGGTATTCCCATCTCCAAGATCTGATCCCAATATGTAGTAGGTGTAATAATAATAATAATATTAGCAAATACCTCCAAATAGAAATGTAGTATAGTTCTCCTGATTCACTATGTCACTTCCTCATGTGCAGGGCATTGCACCTTGGGTATTCACGGCTACGACCACACATATGGCCACTTAGTTGCTAGTGGTCATAACCATGGATTCTTAAGGTACTGCAATGCCCTGCACATGAGGTAAGCGACATAGTGAATCTGAAGAACTATACTACGTTTCTATGGAGGTATTTGCTAATAGGATTATTACACCTACTACATATTGGGATAGGATCTTGGAGATGGGAATACCCCTTTAAAGATAGGTCATCTATATAAAAGTAGCAGACAACCCTATTTTTTCTTGGATAAAAACGTTTAGCATTTTCTGGGTCCTGTTAACTTGGTTAGATCTGAATAGCCTTTTTTCATCCATCCACTGGATATGAAGTAACTGTTTAAATCATTATGGGTCTACTGGGGACTCTATTGATTGACTTGTGTACCCCATCTTGTCCTAGACACAAGCCGGCACCCCGGAGGAGTTGTCCTGGCACTGTAATCCTAGATATGGTGATAGCTGAGCGATGTGCCACTCTTATCTAGCTTCATCAGTGTCAAAGACTTGATTGGAGAAGAGGGAAAAATAGCTGAGCGAAGACTCGGGATCTGTAGGGGTCCACACGGATGTTACGCTGGCAATACACATAACGGATGGCTTATCCAGCACTGCGCAATGTATCCTCATTACCCACCAAACGTGTCTTTGCTGAAGGGATAGATGAGAAAGCAGCTGCCGAATGGCTCTGCCGGTGGCTTATCTATTGAAAAGGATTGAATGTTAAGATTCATACTGATCTCCCCTGACCTCACCTGATTTAGTGAATTGGGGGCTACCCCTTGCTTTATTAGTGGGTGTGGCCAGCTTTATCCGGTGTATGGTGCCCTAAGTGTTATTACATATCCAGTGAATACAACCTTGAAACTGTCAGATTCCCCCCGAGATTACTAAAGCATCCTTGAGTTGTATGTAGATCAATCATTACCACATTGTAATAACCTTTTTATTTTCCTTCCTTTTCATGATATGTTTACAGGAGAGCGCACACCTTAACCGTCTTATTTATCCTGACGTGTTCCTTGGTATATGTCACTTTACTTGAAGAGACGCCACAAGACACAGCCTTTAATACAAAAAGGTAACGTCCTATTGTATGTAATATTTACTAACTGACCAGATTACAGCTCTTTACTAAGCCCTGTGCACACTAGTATAAAAAATAGCCTAAAACTCTCCAGGCATCGCCGATAAAACATTAGAGAATGCTGGTTATCTGGAAAGTTTTCTGAAACTGAAGTCATGCTTTTAAAGGGGATGTACAAGGATTGCAAATGATCACTTACCCATAGGATATCGGGAAGGAGCTCTGAAGTGCGCCATGCACAAAGGCTGTATGCTGCCGTATCTGACCACTCTATGCATGGGGTGGTGGTGATCATTCCGGAGGGCCTGGCTCACATGGAGCGATGTGGATAGCTGATCATTTGTATTGGTACAATTCCTTTAAAAGGTGTATCCGGGTCATTTCTGGATGACAAATGGTCGCCTTTTGTGCCTTTTTTTGGTTTCCCAGACTCCGGAAAGCTTAAAGGGAATCTGTCACCAGCTGTTTGCTCCCCCATCTGAGAGCAGCATAATGTAGAGACAGAGACGCTGATGCCAGCGATGTGTCACTTACTGGGCTGTTTGCTGTCATTTTGATAAAATCTATGTTTTCTCTGCTGCAGATCTGGCAGTTATACAGAGCTCATGAATATGCTGGACTACCTGCAGCAGGCCAAGTAGTCCTATAATGATAATCTACTGCTGATTAATCAGTGATTTTTATCAAAACTACATTAAGCAGCCTAGTAAGTAACACATTACTGGAATCAGGATCCTGCTGCTCTCAGATTAGGTGGCAAAAAACTGGGGACAAATTCCCTTAATTTCCATTTACTTTTCTAGTTGTGTAGAGTAACCAGGCTGGCAAGGGTGGTGACATCTGATTGTTTAAATGATTAGTCTTTCGTTTATTACTCACAGCGTTTTTTGCTCAACAAAAATATTCTATCTTATGGTTCCAGCAAAGTGGATGGGATCTACAGAAATGTAATTCACACTGTGCTTGCTTTTTCTTGTATGCTGTGTAAACTGATCTGCAGTGCGTTTTTTGTTCTCTTGTGTGTTTGCTGAATTTTATGTGCAGATTCTCGCCATAGATTGGCATTAGATCCACAGGTAAGAAGCTTATGCCGTGTTACAGGACTGTAACAATAGTGTTTTGCCATTGCCAGATTCCCAAAAAGTTCCAAAAACAAAGCCGATTTATTTAAAGCATAACATACCAAAAAGATAAACACTTTAAAAAAACGAACAATGAAAAATATAAGTAACTTAATACAGCGAATAGGTGCAGAAAACCTGCAACATCCAACACCGCAGCATAGTGTACCCATCTGCACTTGCCCTTAAATGGGTGGTCCGAAACCAAAGCAAAGTTTAATCTTAAATATCTCTGTAATGTAATAAACTAGTAGTTGTTTTTTTTTTTAATACCTTAAAAGTTTCCCACAGTTCCCTCTTTACTCCACTTTCCCCCCCCCCCAACTTCCACTCTGATGTTTTGTTTGAGAGTTCCCAGTGCGTGCATCAGTGA